>NC_049255.1:12532439-13162439 GCF_011100685.1 Canis lupus familiaris | reverse complement strand
CCAGTTCATGATGATAAGCAATTGAAGAAGTTTATGTATCCTTTTTCCCTCCACGATTTCTCCAAGCCTAGTGTGCTATTTGGCTCTTTTGTCTTCTTATTCATGTAAGGTGGAAGCTATAAATACTTTTAAAATAATGTGTGAGAATTTATTAATCCAGTGTCACTCTTACACGCCTTATATATGTTCTAATTATTGTTTTTGAAACTAAATTTCTTAGCCTTACCTTCAGAGCATGAAGCATAATCTTCTGAATAGTCTTAAGAATAGCTAACCTTTATTCTCTCATATGGGTTTATTATTTTTTTTATGGTCAAAATTTAGTTGGAGCAAAGATTGATTAATAGAGTGACTAATATGATTTCAGCTTTGCTTAGCTTTTATATTTAACTTACAAAATAGCTCATATTTTTTAAAATATACATTTATTTTGGTCTTCACCCAAATGGAATTAGTCTCAAATTTCTGACCTCTCTCACAGCACTAGCATATTAAGATATTCACCGCATCTCTCTTAATTCTCGTTTTATAAACTTTTGCCTAGTGATCAATAAAATTTCCTGGAAAATATCAACTCGAGTACAGTAGAGGCTTGACATCCATGAATTTATTGTTTGCAATTTTGATTCATAAGTGACCCTAGAGGTTGAAAGAATTTAGCTGAGGCACAAATGCTTCACGCTCTGGGATGCTGAGCGTGAGTAGAAGCAAACTCACATAGAGAGCGGCAAGTCTAATTAGCACCTAAGCATCATCTCTTAGTACAGTTTTATTCTCTATGTTGCAGGGAAAAATGATATGGTAGACTGAGTGCTATTTGGAATTAGGGGAATTCCTAAAACTCTCAGGATGTATTCTCAGGATACAAAAAAAAATCTATCGTATTCAGTAAAAACTAGTGCTTTTAAAATAAAATATAGAAAGGTAGCCCAGTCTCTTACAGGCTCACAAGCTCTATTCATTCTTTTCAGGTTGGAAAGAGAGGAATTGGTATAGGGTTACAGATGGTTTTGATTTCATGTTCATCTTTGACTTGTGTAGGTTTGCAGTGATTTTCAAGTTTAATAGTCTACATGACACACCTAATATGGAGGCTGGCATGATTTGGGTTTTTCAGTAATTGATTTGGACATATTTTGATGGTACTGAATAACAGGGGAATATTTGTGTGTAAATTGCTCTTATGCTTTTATTATTCTAGACTGAGACTTGAGAAACATGCCCGCATTGAAGCAAGAAAGAAAAGTTTAGAGAAAAAGAAAGAAAAATTTCTTCAGGAAAAGTTTCCACATCTTTCTGAAGCCCAGAAGTCAAGTCAAGTCTAAGATGTCTGAGTTCAAGTTGCCATTTTGTTTTCCTTGGATAACAGTCTATATACAAAAGTAAATATGTATTAATTTATATAAAGAAATTGTGTTTTTAGTCAAATGACTATCAACTATTTTAATTGTTAATATAGCATGCTAACTCTGGGAGTGGTCATACTTCTGCCCAGATTTTTTAAAAATCAGGTATAAAGTTCAAATACCCACTTTATAAATTCTGGCATCTAAGCAGACTTAATACCACCTGTACCTTAGAGCGGGAAAGTGATGTCAACTGGTTACAGCAAAGGCAGAGATTCCGGTAACATTTTTACTATTTGGCTAATAGCATATAAAGGGGGTGTGGATATTTCTGTTAAGAAACAGGGAGTACTTTCACTCAAAATCATGATAAATACATTTAGTCCTTAAAGTAGGGAAGTCACAACACAACAAAAATCCAAAAAAGTATTTCTGGAATGGCTAATAATTTTTATTTAATTTTGCAAGCCTAAGATAAAAAGCATAGGCAGTAAGTTTTACTAGTCAATAAAAACCAATTCTACCAATGACTGGTAATTAACATACTAAACAGAGTTGGAAAGCTTTTACTGAAAGCAAAATATTTAGAGAAAATAGACATTTATACAAAATTATAAAATGCTTGTAATAAGAATAAGTGCATTTCAAGGAAAGCACAAACTTATCTTAATTTATAGAGCCAGTTAAAGCCTTAAAAATTTTAAGTGGAAATTGAAATATGCAAAAATGTATAAACATTCTACAAAAGATGGTCATTCTTTTCCTGAGTATACTAAAGCTATGAAACTTAAGGTGACACAGGAAGGAAGAGCTTTGGGAACTCTCTTCAAGGGCATTTCCTTTCTACGCATTGTTTCCCTCCTTCTTCGTATTCTTGTTTGGAAATCCACATCTGCTGAAAGGTACCCTGTAAAATGGAAAGAAAAGTTATATATTGTGCCTTCTTATTAGAAAATACTTTTTAAATACCTTCACCAAAAAATAAATAAATAAATAAATAAATAAATAAATAAATAAATAAATAAATAAATAAATAAATACCTTCACAACTCCTAATCTTTAAAGAACCCTTAAGCCCTTCCCCCCAAAATAAGTCTTCCGTTACTCCTCTATTTCTGCCCTCCTCCAGAACACCACAGACACAATTTGGAAAGAATATTAAGTCTTCCTATTCCTATTCAAACTGTCACGAGGCTTTAGAGACAGGAAGATGGGGGGTTTAGCTATTATGGCTCGCTGCCAACCTATGACAACAATAGAAACTGTTGTTGGAAGGCTTGATCCCAGTACCGAATTGAAGAGCTGTTCTGGCACTTGACTAATGGCAGCATTTAGATCCCAAAAGTGCTCATCCATCAGGACTAAGTTTTGCAAGTACACACACAATAGTATATAGGCGCTATAGAAGGTGGAAAGGAGGAAAATGACCCAACGAGGAAGGAGCCTCGGCTACATTATTAATAAAACATAAAGTAGGACAAATCCATTCCCTAAGATGGACTCTATTCAAGTGGATTCATGCATGGTAGCCTGTTTTGATCTAAAAAAGATCTATTAAAAAGATTGGAAATAGAACAAATATATAAGTAGACAGCTACAAACACTTATTAGCTTAAAAATGTTCATTGTAAGTACTTCATGACATTTACTCTGGCTGCTGTGAGGTGAAGGGAAAATCCTCCAAGTCTAGGGTGCACGTAAGTACAAGAACTTTATCTCCTGATTTAAGGCAGGCACCATCTAAGTAACATGCAAAATCCAGCATCATGACTTCACCATTTGCCCCCAAAGCCAACTCCTGACTTCCTCCACCTCACCAAGAGGCCAGGGAACAGCCTGGACCTGAGAAGGAATGATTGAATTTAACTGTGCTACAGAGAGGTCCTGACCAGTGTCAATGGGAGTATGAGAAGAGGCAGGAGTAAGTAAGTTGAATTCCCACTTTTCTTAGAGAAGGGAAATTGAAACTGGGCTGACAAATAGCCACTGATTAGGCACGGAAGCATTTTGTTAAATCAGAACATGTGGAACTGCTATTAAGTCCTCTCCTCATTTGATAGTTGTAAAATACAAAGATGATGGATGCCCTGGAATTATTTTTAATCTTTTACTATACTCACTGGTACACTTAGGTTAAATGATTCAATAGACTGTTTTTCAAAGTAGTTTAGCTACTAACCAAAGATGCTAGAATCGAGCCACCAATCCATGAACTAAACCTTCGTTCTACCGTTGTGTTATTTGCAATCAATTTCAACCGCATACTCTAAAATAGAGAGAGAAGTATTAGTACAATCAAATTAAGAATGGGTGATTCAACTCAGAAAATTTAGTTTTGATGACTGCCTAGTAACTGTTTCAAATAATGGTAATACATGATTATTTTGTAACAGCTAGGCTAATAGTACGCATGGCTGAATTACTATATAAAGTACTTTCATAAAAATACTTTGTGGCCTTAAAGTATAATATTTGACAATAAATTATATAAACCTTAGGAAACTGCAATTAAAAAGTATGACATTCACAGTTTATATCCCAGAATAGCAAAGACATACTGAACACTTACCTATAAATCAGGTGCTGTGTTAAGTGCTTCATACACCATTTCATTTCTTCCAACATCAAATCTAATTATCATCCCAACCTGCCACCTTTCCTGTTGTCCTCCTCAACTTGATCGCTACTACATTTTTAGGCCTTCATGCTGTCCTAATCCATCCTATCTTGGGTCACTCCACCCTCCTCCACTTCCAAATCAAAATACAGACATCTAATTTCAGGTTAAGTTTTTGATTCATACGGATTTCCTCCAAAATTAGTGTTTATAGATTGAAGTCACACTTTCTTGATAAACATGGTTTTATGGCTTAGTCCTATCCTTATCTCCCTGCATCAAGAGATTTTTCCCTCTACCTAGGAGTTTGTTTCTGGGGATAGTTCTCAAATTGTTGATATTTCCCTGTTTTTTAATACAAGCACACAGTTTGAGTCTTACACAGTGGAAAACTGTGTATTTTTTGGGCGTGGAATATGGAAGGGAGGAGGTACTAGGTGCAGGAGGAATGAATATGGATTTTTATAGGTGAGGAACTGGTTGATATCTGTTGCAATGAGATTTTTTTTGTTACTGCATTGATCTTTAATTGCCTCCTAAATGACCAGGATAATTAACTGCTCTTGACCAGATCTTGGACAGCCCAGATTGACAGTCATTACTCTGGGACTTCCTACCAAACCTAGTAATTAGTACTATATAATTAAGGTCTTTTCCAGATCAGACCATATACTCCAAGAATGTAGTAATCAGGTGTTAATCATGTACCTATATTAGTATTTAAATAACAATTATAAATGTGCCATATGTAAAATGTTCCTTTATATGAGAAACAAAAAGACTACCGAATATACAAATTCTATGATAACATTAGGGCCCATGTAACTCCTAATACGTTTCGTTTACTATAACTACTAGTCCAGAGTAACATATAAAAAACTACTTGATAGAAGTTTTAAAATATAAAGATTATGACTACTACTCTGTTATCAGTATGTACCAGACCTTCTCCTCAAACCACATTCTTCTAATCCTTTTAAAATCCTTTTACAAGTTGTCACAGTGTACCCAGTGATCTTTTTTAAAACAAACACAGGAGCTCTGCAGTCCTGCCAAATTTCATTCCAAAAGTTCACTATTAATAAGCAACAAGACCTGGTACCTATCTTTGTGGGTGGAATTATATCCCCAAAAGAGATATGTTGAAGTTCTCATCCCTGGTACTTGTGAATGTTACCTAATTTAGAAATAGGTTCTTTGCAAATATAATTAGGATACAAATTAAGGTAAGGTCATAGTGGAACAGAGTGGGCCCTTAATCCATTGGATGGGAGTTATAATGAAAAGAACAGATCCATGAGAAGAGGACTGCCTTATGACAATGGAGACAGATGGAAGTGTTGGAGCTCCAATCCAATAACTACCAAAGGATTCCTGGCAGACAGTCAGATGCTAAGAAGAAGAATTCTCATCTGTATGTTTCAGAGAGAGACTTCTGGCTTTCAGAACAGAGAAAACAAATTCCTGTTGTTTTACGCCACCCAGTTTAGTCTGTGATACTTTGTTACGGCAGCCCTAGGAAATTAATACACCATCTATCTTTCCAGCCATATCACCCTTCCCACTTCTGCACAGACTATAAGCCAACTACGCTGAAATACTGGAATATGCCATCTTCCCTTCTTGGTTTGCACAGGATATTCCCTCCACCTAGATAGCCTTTCATAAATTACCAACCAGTTGAACTATTCATTCATACAGCTTCTTCATGAGGGAGTTAAGTGCTTGATCTACAGTGTTCCCTGGAGTGGTTCATGACATACTAACACCACTTAGTATGTTAAACTTTATGCACGTCCATTCATCCTAGCAGACTGAGCCCTTTGTGGGCAGGGACTATATTTTATATTCCTAGTGCCTAGCAGACTAAAGGTACTTAAATATGGAATCAATGAATAAAAGATCCAAATAGTACAAAAGTCCTCTATGAAAAGATGTCATCTATATACAATTTAATCCACAATCCAATTTATTTAGGTAATACTATGTTAGGCACACACAAAGTATCAATCTACTACTGAAAAACAAACCTTAATCTATAAGATTCTACCAGTGATGACACATACGACTGAAGAATACCACTAAAGAACAAACAAAACTTACTGGGGGAGTTTTCTGAGAGAGCTCTCTATTCAACCTGTCAGTAAAACTCTGTATTAGCGTGTTTCCTCCTGCCACTATAACACTGCCATAGAGACCCTAGGATAAAAAACAAAAATATATTAGTTCCAAATGTTTCCAACAGTTTTAAATACAACTACAACTAATAGTATATCCTCCTCTACAATTTTCCCTTTTTTAATTTTCTTCTATACAGATCTAGTAGCTTGATCCAGTGGTTCCCAATCCTCACTGCACATTCAACTCATTTAGGGAATTTATAGGACATCAATGCCTGGGGGCTATTAAATAAAATTCCAGGGGTGGAGCCAGGCAAAGGTTTTGTTAGTTTTAAACTCCAATGATTCTGGGGCGCCTGAGTGGCCCAGTCGGTTGAGCATTCAATGCAGTTTTAACTCCCATCATGATCACAAGGCTCATGGGATGAAGCCCCGCCTTGGGGCTCTGTGCTCAGCAGGGAGTCTGCTTAAAGATTCTCTCTGCCCCTGCCTCCACTTGCGTGTGTGCTCTCCCCTCTCTTTAAAATCAATAAATAAATCTTAAAAAAAAAAAAAAAAAAACCCTCCAGATGATTTAATGTGGATTAAGGCTTAAGAACCACTAATTTAAAGCAATTATTCTAAAACTAAAACCCAATCATAATTTTTTGGCAGATAGCTGCCAATATTTAGTAGAGGTATGTTTTATACCTTCACCTTGGAATGCTCATCTAGAAGTATTCAAAATTAGACAGTGAAGATTATTTAATGATTATGACAGTGCATAATCTAATAAGATCCCTGACCAAAATGACTGTTACCTTTCTCTTTTGCAGGGGTATACATCAGAACCACATAGGGACTTTTTTTCAAAATCCACCCCAAAAAACTGAGTCCCTACTTACAAGCAGTTCCTACTTACAACCTCTAATTTGCATGTATGTATCATATCAGAAAGCTAAATGTCAGCCTGCTTTTTAAAGTTTTTTTTTTAATTCTGTTAGTTAATATACATGTCAACCTGTATGCTTTCTAATGGCTAAGTTCATATTTTAAAAATTTATTCCAAATATCTAAATCCTCTAACTTTTAAAAGAGAAAATGGAATATAGAAGCACGTCCTCTGCAATCAGTATTTGTTAATTAAGGGAGAAATCTCACTAAAAACAAAGTTATCACACTCTTATAGTAAGTATAATTCAATTTAATTGCCTTCCCCCAAAGTGGCCTTGAGTGTGTGTTAAAAATCTGTGTGCACATCCCTATTGTCTTAGAAGCACCATGTGTTTGCTAGGTGCTAGCTGAAATATAGAACATTTTTTATTGCCACCCAAAAGTCTTTTTTGAAAGTGTTTTTTTTTTTTTAATTTTATTTATTTATTTATTTATTTAATTTATGATAGTTACACAGAGAGAGAGAGTGAGAGAGAGGCAGAGACATAGGCAGAGAGAGAAGCAGGCTCCATGCACCGGGAGCCCGACATGGGATTCGATCCCGGGTCTCCAGGATCGGGCCCTGGGCCAAAGGCAGGCGCCAAACCGCTGCGCCACCCAGGGATCCCTTGAAAGTGTTTTTTAATACATCCCTAGCTATTAGTACTATGCTCTAAGCAAATGAATTAACTCAATTTTTTAAGGCAGTATGTTGGCTACAAATTGAATCTAGGGTTTAAATAAGATATAATCGATCTAATAAATACTATGTATATAATATGGAGCTAGCATTTAAAACTTGGCAAAGCACAAAAAATATGAAGGTTGATCCTCTAAGCTCCATGTAAAAGTTATAACGTAATTTAAACCCACACCTTTCTGAACAATAAAAGTAGCAAAACTATATACAACAAAAGTCACCAATAATATTTATTTTGGTTTGTCACATTTTAGGAAATCTCTAGAAGAGCACTATCCAAAAAAAACTTTCTGTGATGACAGAAATGTTCCCTATCTGCACTGTCCTACAGTAGCCATTAGCTGCATTTACAATGTGGCTAGTGCAGCTGAAGAACAGAATTTTAAATTTTTACTTATTTTAAATTGTCACATGTGGCTGGTAGCTTCCACATTGGACACCATAGCTCTAGATTTCTGGATTTTTCCTTTTCTAGTACTTCATGATTTTACATACTCTAAAATAGATTTCAAAGTCAAGGGTCAAAGTTGCCAACTTAATTAAATATTGATCTGGGAGCACTCTCTTACCCTAAAAAATACCTTTATACCATAAGCAGGAGGCTGACACTTACTGGTCTGATATCAATATCGCACATTCCAACACTTGTAGTGACAACGTGACTGACTCCCAGCATTGTATTTCCTGATAACCCCTACAACAAAATAAAAATGAGTAGTCAACAGAAGAACTTCAAACAACATACCCAAGAATATCTAGGCAGTCTTATTTAGGTTTTATAATTACACAAGATCTTCACATATACAGGACAAGCCATGCAAATTATGAATCAAGCTTTCATACCTTTACATTGGAAGGGTCAAATAATCCTTCAGGAATCTTTAACCGCTCTGCTCCAAAGTCACAGTTGTATCCATTAGGGAATTCATAATGAACAGTTGGCATCTGTGCAGCTACTCTGAAAACATAGTAAACATTAAACAAAAGACAGAATCCTATTCGAAATTATAAACTAAGAAATTATCAACTTATAAGAAAGCAGAATATCTTTTGTTATTCAATATTTCTTAACATAATTTTTTACCTTTAGACCAGTTAAGCGTATTCTGCAATTCTTTAACTAAATAAATCATATTTCTCTCCTCATTTATGAAGTATTCAGTGTTGAGAAGATTAGTATGAAGGTTTTAATGAGCTATTATAAATCTTATAGATAAGAAAACATACTGTTCATCATAAGTTGAATCTGATACTTGAAGTACTGAAGCTTGAAAATCCTGGATAACACACTATGGATTAAAAAAAAAAAAAGTTTTTAAGAAACAAGGTTATGGAGATTTGTCTTTGCAATCTATACTTTTGTAATATTATATTTGAAATACTTAATGAAACTGGACCATGTTCCTGGATGGCAAAGTCCTTTCATGGGTATAAATCTATCCAGCAAGGACTCAGAGTATCAAGAAACCCAATTCTAAACATCTGCATTAAAAACTAAATTATATGACATTTAAATTAACAGTAATTATGGAACAATAATGAGATTAAAAAAAAAAAATCAGGAACCCTCATACCTGTCCTGCATAACAAAACTGGTTTCAGAACACTGTTCTTTCCTTAAAGATAAGCCTAGACTTAGATGCAAGATTATCTGAATATGTAATGTATACATATACACATATATGGCATCTTATGTAATTTTTAATGACTGCACAGAGTATAAAACAATTAAAAATTTTGCTACGAAATAAATACAACCTCTGGGCTGCTAATGAAAAATCTCATTTAATATCTAGACAAACTGTTAATCATCTTCACAATTTTTCCTTCTACTAAACATCCACAAAAAATCTTTATCTTTAGGTGTAAAAAAATATCAGACAGGATATACCTCTGACAAATTATGACTTTCATAGCCTTTTACTGTTAGAAATGAATGTACATTGCGGTGTGAGAGGTTTTACTAACCTCTCCTCCTCTAAGTTATATGTTCGGAGATGGATTTTTGGTAAAGAGAATCTTACTGGCTCCTTACTATGACACATTTTTTTAACACGACATTTTTTTAATGACACATTTTTTTTTTAATATGGCTGACTGATGTTAAAAAGAACATAACTGAGCCATACTAGCAGGTCTCTACAGACTAAAACTATTATCTTAGACAAAAAAATGAACAGAATAACATAATGTTTGCTTTTACTCCAAAATCAAAGTTCTTTCCAGGTCTTATCATAGTAATGTAAATGAATGCAGTAGTTTGTTGAGACAACTTGTTTGACAAATACAAAAAATAGCCCTTCCTCTAAAAATAAGCTATTATTTTTTATTGTAAAATATCATTGAAACTATAAAGCGGCAGCCCAGGTGGCTCGGCAGTTTAGCGCCGCCTTCAGCCCAGGGCCTGATCCTGGAGATCCGGGATCAAGTCCCATGTCAGTCTCCCTGCATGGAGCCTGCTTCTCCCTCTGCCTGTGTCTCTGCCTCTCTCTCTCTCATCTCTCATGAATAAATAAATAAAATCTGAAAAAAAGAAAAAAAAAAAGAAAAAAAATATATATATATATACGCGCTCAGGGTGCTAGGTGGGCTCAGTTGGTTAAGCATCTGCCTTCAGTTCATGACCTTGGGGTCCTGGAATGCATCCCCAACATTCAGTGGGGAGTCTGCTTTTCCCTCTCCCTCTGCCCTTCCCCCCGCTCATGCTCACACTCTCTCTCTCAAATAAAATCTTGAAAAAAAATAATAAACCGCTCACATTCTATTAAAAAACTTACAGCCTATAATAGTTTTATGAAGAGAGTAAGGCTACTTACATTACACATGTAATTGTGCCAAGACCTTGTAACCTGTGGCAACTTCTCTTTTCTTTTCCAATTCGCTGGAGATCCTTCACGAACAGCTTCCTGAGTACCAAGAGCATGTGCTAGGTTAGGAGGGTTCACAACATAGGGGTGGAGAGTTGGAGATAAATTCCAAAATGAAAATCCAGGCATCACTTACTTTTGATGCAATCATATATGGAGGAATCAGTTCTATATTCATTTCTTGGAAGAGTTCTCTGCATTGCATAGTAATAAAGTCTCCAGCAAGAGGGGATTTTACAATGCCTATGAAAACAGATTAAACAAGGCTAGGACAGCATTAAACCCAAGCTCCTTGGGACAAATTCTTCTGTGTATTTATATATGAATAATTTTTTCAAGTAGAAATAACTGAACTATCCCTCTAAGCATGAATGAAGCCATGTATCAGTTTAAATATACATTATATTTTTTAAAAACCCTTAACAAAGAGATCTTATTTGGAAACTGGTATGACTTGATAGTCCAAGTCATACCAATCACTGTGTGATAGTCCAATCACTGCTGTATTTTCTATGTCTTCATGGCAGCTAACATCATCTCAGTGTACCCTAGTTAAATCCATTTACCTTGCTGAAGGACATAACCATCATGAACTGGAATTGCAGTGGTATGAGTGGCTCCACTGTCCAAAATTAGCCCAGTAGAACGACCATTAGCAAATCTAGTTTAAAGCATTAAGGAAAAGAAGGTATCAAGGCTCCTAAAATAATATTTATTATAAAGGGAAAGTTTTATTAAAGCATTCTTAAACATGTGTATTATGGCTTAAGATATGTTAAAGTTAATCCAGGGATGAAAACTGGTGTCAAATAACTCTGGGTTAAAGACAAATGAGAATAGGCAGAACTTCCATAATGATGATGAGAGGAAGTCAGGGAAACCTTTATCCCAGAGAGAGACATCTATTAAACTGGTCAAAATTAGCACAATCTTTCAAAGTCTCTGGAGACAGATGAAAGGACTTATAACAAATTAAGAAGCATTTAACAAAATCTACAGAAACTCGGTACGAACAGTGGTAGGCTGTGGCATTTGAGCTACGAACTAAAACCATTCTCCACAGAGGATTTAAAAAAAAAAATATTTCAGCAGTGTAGCAGCTGAGTGGCAGTTCCAACAAATCAATAGGAAAGCTATTGCAGGTGGATTCAATGGCCAGCAAATATATCGGCAGATCCCAGCTTTCCACAGCTCTGTGCTGCAGAAGGCCTGTGTCATGAACCTCATAAACCAGTACTCAGGAGTAGGGCCATTCACATGGTCATCAAATATTTACTGAGCATCTATTATGTGCCTAGTGATAAGTTTGGTACTGAGGGAAGGTATCAATCTGGCACTGGCATTCCCAAGCACAGAAGGCACAAAAAGGTGACCCGAAGCAGGCTCTACCCTGAAGGGTATCCTGTTTAGTAAAAATCAGTAATGCTGTGAAAAGAACAGCTCAGGGTGTCCTAGGGGTATAAAGGAGAAACCACTTAACCAACGCTGGAGAAATCCAAATGTAAGGTAGGGAGGAAAAGACAGGGAAGATAGGAACATGTAGGAAGGCCAGCAGGCAAGAGGGTACAGTGAGGCCAAGGAAGTGCAAAGTAGTTCAGGAGAGCCTGCAAGAATGTACATGATTTTGGCTTAAAGCAGCCTGGCAATTAACAAAGATGATTAGAGGGGCAGTGGGAATGGACAAGGTGAGAAGATGGGTTGCAATAATCCTGGAAATAGCTTACACCTAAAGCAGTGGCAGTGGAGAAATAAATGGATTTTGGAGGTAGTGGGGAGGAAAAAAAAATAGGTCTTGATGACTGACTAAATTTGAAGGGTTAAAGAGAAAGATTTCTGGTCTGTGCAACTGGAAGCTAGACGATTTTTGGAGAAGGAATAAATTTGAGAGGAGAGAAGATTAATTCAGTTCTGGACATAATGAGTTTAAAGTGGTTCAACAGAGAACTAATACAAAAATTTCTAGTAGGGCACCTAGATGTGGGCCTGGAGCTCACAAGAAAGAGCTGGGATACAGAACAGTACAGATTTGGAATCTGTTAGTGTATGACTGGTGTCTGAAGCCAAGGAAATTAATAATTTAAACCAGAAAGAGCATGTCAAGAGAGATGAAGGGCTAACGGCAGAAAACCAAGCAATGGGTAAGAAATGATCAGAATCAATAAGAATCAATGGCCAGAAAGACAGGTTGGTGATTTATCTTTGCTAATATTGGTACTCTACTGACCTTTGGTCAACTATACATATAAATGTTAAATTGAGGCTCTATTAGTACAAAAGGACAGATGCAGTAATACCAGACTAAAAAGTAGCATAAAGATATATGGACCCTCCTAAAAATAACAATCAAAATCTGAACAAATTATCTTAAATAACCACTTTAAGACTAGAAAGCTTTCAAAAGCAGCCAAAATTTAGTCTCCTAGAACTGCCGCTGGAAGGGGTAAGAAGCTGAAGTTTATAGCTTCCGTGCCTGCAGGTGCTCCCCAGCTCCATGGCTACGGCTTGGGAAAGCAGTGGTGGAGAACTGCACCTTCACCACTTTGAGTGAACAGAGGAAGTTCAGGGCTGGAAGAAAAGCTGGACAGGTAAAGTTGAAACCCTACAAGCCAGGAAACAACAGAAAGGGTAAAACCCAAATCTGAGTATAAAATATACCCACATCTCTGACTGACTGCTAAACTATTCAGGGCCAGGACTTTGGGGGCCCAACAAAAACAGAACACAGACTAATCCACTCTTCAAATCAGAGCAGCACCTGTGAGTTCTGTGATTTTGTCACATTTTTAGCTAAATGCATTCTCCAACAGTATGCAGCTTGGTTCACAGAAAGCCCTCCTTACTAGCTTGAGATGTCAAGAGGACAAAGCCTGAAGTGGACAGATATAATAACCTAGCGGTCAATTAAGTCAGATAAAACAATGCAACCCTTCTCACTAATATTTTTGTTCTTGGAAAGCATATCTTTCATAAAAATGTTATTTATGCTAACCTTAATGGATCTTTTTTGGTCATTTTTAAGTGAATAATTAAAAGCTAAAACAATTCTTAGTTGGAGTGCCTGGGTGGCTCAAGCAGTTGAGCATCCAACTCCTGGTTCTTTTGCTCAGGTCATGATCTGAGGGTCATGAGATGGAGCCCCACATTGGGCTCTGCGCTCAGTGGGGTATCTGCTTCTCTCCTCCTCCTCCTGCCTCTCCCCCACCTCATGCACTGGCTCACTCTTTCATATAGATAAAGTCTTAGTTTTAATTTCTCACAGTAATACTGACAGATAAAACCCACATAAACAAAATCTTTTTGCAGTCCTCAGTAATTCTTTAAAGTATAAAGGAGTCCTGAAGCCATGCATGTTTGAGAGGTCAAAACCATTTTTAGAATACTCCTCATATGTTATTTGCCTTTTCCAGTGTCATTTTCTCATGAGTGTATAGGTGACTTTTCCAAAGACCATGTCATATGTGATACAGAACAGACTGAATGCAAAAGACAGATATGAGAATCCAACATCTGCTATTAAGCCTGACATTAAAGAGATCTGAACAAATATAAAGTAATTCCACTCTTTTCATAATTTTTTTTGATTTTAGAAAAGTTAATTTTCATTAAAACATTTTATATTAACCTACAATGATTTATTATTTACTTAAACTAATAAATCTAATTTTTTTGTTTCTATTTTAATTTCCAATATGGTAAACACTGACAGATATAATCCATGAAAGCTCTGGTTATAAAAGGTTCGAAATCTGCTGGGCTAGAAAAACATAGTAAAAGGACATCAGTCAGCTAAATCCAGAAATGTAGGAAATTCTACAGGACAATCTACTTCCTTAACAAATTACAAAAGAAAAAAAGGGTCTGGGGGAATAGAATCTACAGATGAAAAGAGACATGCTGAACAAATATGATGTCGGGCCCAGACTGAAATATATTAAACAGTTTTTTAAAAAAGGTTGTGATTACTATTTTTGTCTTTAGACACATGGTCAAATCTTTTAGGGATCCATGCTAAAGTTCCTATGGATAAAACTGTATCATCCTTGGGGTTTACTTCAAAATCACAGTAAGAGGGGGACTGGGTGAGGTTGTAACTACTACAAGTTAGCTATGTGTTGAAAATTATTAAACTGTGTGATGTGCAGATGGAGGTTCAATATAATACTGTGTTAAAAATTTTCCATAGAAAAAGGTTAAAAAATAGAACAATGCCCAATTCTGTTTATACACTCTTTATAAGGAAGTAGCCAAATAGACCTATATTCAAATTTAGTAAAGCCACTTGAAATTGTGAACTTGAACCAGTTTGCTTACTTTGACTTGAGAGGGTTATTAATGAGTATTAATGAGATAATACAGTGCCATCGTCTACTCAAAAACGTGCAATGGTTCTCTAGAGTCTAAAGTTCAATTTTTTTTTTTTTAAAGATTTTATTTATTTATTTACTTGAGAGAGAGAGAGAGAGAGAGCACAAGAGGGGCAGTAGGGAAGGGAGAAGCAGGCTGCCCGCTGAGCAGGGAGCCCAACGCAGGCCCGATCCCAGGACTCCAAGATCATGACCTGAGCTGAAGACAGACATTCAACTGACTAGGCCACCTAAGTGTCCCTAAAGTTCAAATTTTTAAAACCTAACATTTAAGGTCTCTATAGTTTGACCCAAACCTATTTCCTTCTGAAGTCTAACAGAAATCTTCAAAGGAAAGAAATCTTCACAGGAAAGAACACTTACACTTTCTACTGCCACACTTTTGCTAAATTCATCTTCAAAATAGCACTACAGACAATATTAGATTACAGTCCCCACAGTGACCCTCACATATATGTAAAATTTACTTAAATAATATAGCAATTGAGGAAGGTATACAACATAAATTAGTAAAAAGTGAAGCTAGGTTTTAAGTACTTAATTCAAAATCAGTTTGTAAGCATTTCAACTTGAACTCTAAATACAGGGCTCCTTCCCCCACCTCATACAAATCAAATCTA
This sequence comes from Canis lupus familiaris, assembly GCF_011100685.1. Lineage (NCBI taxonomy): Eukaryota > Metazoa > Chordata > Mammalia > Carnivora > Canidae > Canis > Canis lupus. The sequence goes on along the minus strand of NC_049255.1, from coordinate 13,146,893 downwards.
TTCTCTTCATAAACATTTGTCAGGCAACTATTTTCCTCTGGGGAACTTCCACAATTCCACAAAAAATTATAATCAATCATGTACTTCTTCATAACTTTTGCCAGTTATTTTGAAGTGCTTATATTTAAATCTATTATTTACCTTTAAACAAGAATATTACATTACATATTCTTTGAGATAAGAACATAACATTTCCTTGTCTGTCCTTTAACATGCCTACAATTAATATTTGATTTTATTTTAAATTGGTGATTTAATCTTAAGTGAATTTATATATAATTTCCACTTTTCTATGGTAATGGGAAAAGAGAAAGGAAATGGCAATCTTTGAATTTGCTTAAACACTATCTTCTATTCCCCTACTAAGAAACAAAAAATTTCAAAACCTTATCAACAAGCAGGATTTGAGCATTTCTTTATTTCCCTCTAATAACTTCTGGTATATCTTTTCCAATAAGAAATACTGAAAGATAAAAAAGGAGAGAGAGAAAAACCCCAAACTTCTGAACAAGCAAGAACTGGCTCATGTCTTCCTGCTGGGGGCATTCTCTTTAATGGTACCATATTTACTTTGAAAGAAAAGCTGAGTATTACTCTTTCAAGGATACGCTGTCAAAACTGCAGTTTTGCAAAGGAAGAATGCAGGGATGTTGTAGTGTTCAAACATTAACTCTGTCAGTTTCTCTCTCTTTGCTCTAGTATTCCACTTGAAAAGGGGGAAAAAGAAATGCAAGTTATTTACTGTTTAAAAACTAAAATGTTGATTTATTTCAAGATTCAATATAGCACCACATTAACAAAGATTTAAGCATTAAAAACAGAATACCACATAAAATAATCTTCATAAGAATATATGTGTATTAAAAAAAAAAAGAATATATGTGTATTTATTTCTATTTATCTGTAAATAAATTCAGTAAATATAAATGAAAATTTATTTAATAAAAAGTATAATTATCTGTTGCTATGAATTCTACAAGTTACAGACTTCAAAGTACAAGAAAATCCCAATTCTTATAAACTATTATTAAATCTTAAGAATTAATCTGGTAATTTTAAACCACCAAATTCTCCTACTTAGAGTTGGTACACATAAAGAAAACTATAGGTTAAAAACAATAACAAAATATTGATAATTTATGATCGTTACGATAATATCGTTAATTTATGATTTATGATAATTTGGACTCTACTAAATTTATTTCACAAGAGTCCTGGGTCTAGTAATTTCCAGCCCTAATTCCATATTTGACTTCTCTCCTGGAAAACAGAATATAAAAGCAGATACACCTTGCCCCTGGGGCATACGGGACAATTCATAAACCCAAATGGGAAGTGGCCCAAGGAATTCAAGTGTTAAATAAATCCCTGGAAAAAATAAATAATCAAATTCCATTTAGGGTGCTTTGTTATTGTTCTTTGAATATTTTAACTACTGAAATAATAAAAATTGTAACAGGATATAAAAAATTAATCCTCCTTTCCCTAATTTTCAAAATTCAAAATATGCCTCTTTAAAGAAAAAAAGAACACAATCTTTGAATGAATTTAAAAAACAACTACAAAACTCAGAAAAGAAAGCCTGTCTTACCGGTGCTTCTGACATGAGAACAGGATGCAGGCTGGCTTCTGATTTGACATGCATTTTGTAGGTATGATCCAAAATAGCCTGGAAACTATCCCAGTCTTCAACTACAATATAAGATTAATACCTTGAAAACAATGCTTAGTTGAAGATGAACACAGAATCTTTTAAGAGATGGTTTCTATAGTTAAGCATTAACATAGAATCTACTTATTTTATAGATTTACTTCGTAATACAGTACTTTATATAGACATCATCTTTGTTGTCTATAAACACGGAGCCTCTTTTTGGTTCCTCCAGCCCCAACAGTATCACAACTCCTAGACCTGTCCCAAATATAATTACTGTATCTAATAGACCTAAAATGCCAAATAAATATTATTCAATAAGTACTTACTAGAAGCACAGTATGCAATTTGAATGGTAAGAAAAAATACAAAAGAATGGTATGATCTAGATTGGATATCAAAAAGCTTACAATCTACTTGAAAAAAGATTTAAAAACCTAAAAACCTAAAAAAAAAACCTTCAGGGAATAGTTCAATTTGGCTTCCACCTAAACATTCCATCGAAAATGCTTGCATAGTAAAAAAAAAAAAAAAAAAAAAAAAAAAAGAAAATGCTTGCATAAGTCACTAATGACCTGCTGACAGACAAATCCAGGGGAAACTTCACATTTGTAATATCCTTGACTCCTTCAACATCATCTGACACTACTGAACACTGAAGAGTTTACAAACTTGCTCTGCCACAGTCCAAAGAAAAAATGTCATTACCTGTACAACATACTCCCACAGGCATATGAGGATTTGTTTGTTTGGTCAATGAACTGTTAGTCACTCTAACACTTCCTTTCTTGTGTAAATCTCAATGTCACAGCTGAGAACAATGAAAATGAATCACTTCTATGCTCCAAGAACTTTTTCTTCCCTTAGCCTTCTCCTGAATATTATTTATCCTCCTACATCCCTAACTGTTCCTTCTCATTCTCCTTCATGGACACCCATTCTTCTCTTTGGATAAAAACAGAACAGGCTCTCACAAGGGACGCTATCCTCCACCTGTGTCTCATCTTCCACATGCTTTCTGGCTAATATAATACAACTCCATGTCTTAAAATTCTTCTCACCGACTTACTACAACAGCACCTATATTCAAATACTTTGCACACAGTAACTAAAAAAGACCTGCTTGCAAGGCTGACCCTTAGCTGGCATCTGAGAACTCTGATTGATAACTACACTACACTGATGAAACTTCCCCTAAATGATGAGAGTAGTTCACTGCACCTCAACTGTTTGTACAATGTGGTTTATGATGAACATCTTTCCCACTGAGAACCCTAGGTTTTAGTACATGCAAGGCACAGGGTACCCACATGATCACCCCCAGTAAAAATTGTCTCTAATGAACTACTCTGGTAGACAACACACATGTTACATCTCATTGCTGGAGGAATTAAGTACATTCTGCTTGACTCCACTGTGAAAAGACTCTAAGAAGTCTGCACTGCTTTCCTCTGGACTTCACTCCATGCCCTTTCTTTCCTGTTAATTTTGCTTTGTATCCCTACAGTAGAATAAATCTTAGCCATGAGTACAACTATATTCGGAGTCCTGTGAGTCCTTCTAGTGAATAACTGAACCATAAGAGTGACCTCCGGTATTACATTTGCCTTTTAAGACCATAAAACCTCCTCCTTCCCATTCTATCCTACCTCAATGCATGGTACCCAATCACCCCAATCAAAAATCTAGGAAAATTTTCATCTCTTTGATACCCCTCAAAGCCAACTCAGGATCTCCATCAGTAATAAAATGTGAACCCTCTTCATTTCTCATCTGAATTCTCACCTAACTAATCCTAGTATCTTCCTCTAATCTAGCCTATATAACACTGTTAGAATCCTCCCTCTAGTTGGAAAATATGAATATTTCATATCTCTGTTTAAATTCCTTTGGGGTATCCTTTCATTTGCCAGCTTAATACACCCCTAGTGTGGTGGTTTACAAGTCCTATCATGATTGCTCTCTGCCCACCTTTACTGCAACTGGTCCTAATACACCCACTGTTACAGGGATCCTTTTTTTTTTTTTTTTTTTTAAAGATTTTATTTATTCGTGAGAGACACACAGAGAGAGAAAGAGGCAGAGACACAGGCAGGGGGAGAAGCAGGCCCCATGCAGGGAGCCCGATGTGGGACTTGATCCCAGGTCCCCAGGGTCATGCCCTGGGCTGAAGGCGGCGCTAAACCGCTGAACCACCCGGGCTGCCCTGTTACAGGGATCCTTAACGGATGACCTTTCTAAACATGTAAGCTTCTTCTGCAGCTCCACCTATTTACATATGCTGGTTGCTCTGCTTTACTCAACCTTGACATTCAGACTAATCCTCATTTCTTGGTCAAGATCCAGTACAAAAGCTACCTCCTTTATGAAAACCATCACTGACTTCCAATGAGAGTTAAATACCTCTCCTCTCTAATCTCACTGCTTATCAAACACAGCTGTAACACTTAACCTACATATTTCTATATTTATATTTATCTCCCCTATGAGTTTCTTAAGGAAGAGGAACAAGTTGATGCATTTTGTATTCTCGTGCCTGGAACAGAGAGTTTGTGTAATAAAAACAACAAAATATCCAATATTCGAATTATAGGAAGTTTTGTGTCTGGGGCACCTGGGTGGTTCAGTTGGTTAAGTGCCTGCCTTCAGCTTAGGTCATGATCCCAGGGTCCTGGGATCCCAGGGTCCTGGGATGGAGCCCCGCATGGGACTCCCTGCTCAGCAGGGAGCATGCTTCTCCCTCTGCCTCTCCCCATCCCCTGCTCTTCTGTGCTTAAGCTCACACTCTCTCAAATAAATAAATAAAATCTTTTAAAAAAATTAAAAACAAAAATTCAATTTAAAAAAAAAAAGAGGTTTTGTGTCTAAAATGTAGCACGCATACTCTATAATCAAATCCATAGAAACAAATATTGTACCCATTCCATTTTTTAGTGGTGAAATGGCCTCTGTGTTCTCCCTGGGAACGCGCAGGGCATTAGTATCTATGTAATAGGTGGGGCCGCCCTGTTTGCCTTTATCACCGTCTATTTCCATCAGTGTGCTTCCATCATCTCTTTCTACCACCATACCAATAGCTGTGGGGAAATCCACCTGGAAAAGTCAAAAACATAAGAATACAAGTTTTACTTGCTTTTACCAAGTAGTCGTTTTTTTCAAACTAAAGTCTTTTACCATAATTGAGTCAGAATTTCTGCATGAATTTGATTCTGCATAAATGTCCCTTTCATATCTAATGAACTAACACTATACTTACCTTGGGACAGTCTTCACCAGCATAACCAGCTCTCACAGTATAGGATCCAATATCAAAAACAAGAGCTCCAACTTCATCTGAAAAGATGAAAGGATAATTAACATTAACACAGGTATCATATTAAAATTAAGAGTTGTTAATGTGCTTAAAATAAGAATGTGAAACCTCTATTACAAATTAAAATAAGTATTACATTCATATTATTACTGGCTTGAACCTAGTTTTAAATACACCTTAAAAAATAAAGATTCATTTAATTAAAATATAACAATACATTGTATATCAGCAGAGGTTCAATCAAGAATGAGATGGTACACTAAAATTGGGTAATCTGCAAGAGTTTACTTATTAAAGGGACTATTTATAAAGATACAGGAGGCACAATACAGGAAAACCAAAAGGGACAGTATGGTACGCTAGCACTAATAATAGAGATTTGTTACCACTCTTAGAACGGAAGAAACATGGAGAAAGAACTGTTACCAGAACCTAGAGAGAGTTCTATTTGGGGGGCTACCTGACAGCTGTGACTTCAGTTGAGGGATGCAGTGACCCATGGCTAACCCTGAGGGGAAGAAATCATACTAATAAATATGCCAACCTCAACCTCCCTCTTCCCCCTCTTCATTGGCTCAGGTGATCTTACAATTTCTCGTCCAACTGGGCTACTAATGAATGCAAAAAAGATCCTCTATTAATATTTCTACCAGGACAAGAGGCATGAAGCAGGATATGGTTACCCTACCACTAGCCAAACCAGAGGTTAAGAGACCCACTGAAGCAGTCTATAATGGTCATCCTTATGGGCACAAAGAGGGTGGAAATGGGTGGAAAGTAGATCTGCAGGGGGAAGTGTAGTGTAGTACACTTAGGTACCATTTTTTCATATGTTATGGGAAATTATATCCCATGCAATTAGAGAAGAAACTTAGCAAAACTCTTTTTCCAAGAAAAAGAGGAACTCTGGATAACAGTTTTTTGTTGTTGTTGTTTTTGTTTGTTTTTTTGGATAACAGTTTAAGATATAATTATGCAGACCAAGTAAAAAAATCATTAAAATGAAGTTATCAAAGTTCACACATTTCAAAGATTTTTAGTAGAGTTTAATGCTGAAGAAGAAAGCTGGTAATTTTTTTTTTCCACATTCAAATTCAGAGAAAAGACTCTAATTATACTTTTAAAAGACTTTACCCAAAACAGCATGCCTCCAAAAACAAAACACTTGGGTTTCCCAGGCACTGATTTTTCACATAATTTTTTTTCAATCATTAAAAAAATAAAGAACTATAATTTACACCTCCATTAAAAGGGCAAAATCCATCTGATAAGACCAAGTTTTGTCAAAGATATAGGGAATGAAGAGCTCCTGCACATTTGCTTATAAAAGCTTTAAACTGATACAACCACAATGCACAATTTAGTCATATGCATTAAAGTTGAAAATGAACATATCCAGAAATTACACTTTTATCTTCTCTAGAGAAACTCACACATATCACAAGGAGACACATTTAAGAATGTTTACTAGCTATGTGACTTTGAGTGATTTCTAACCTCTCTGCCTCCGTTTCCCCATATGTAAATGTGCATAATAATAGTTCCTATCTCATAGGATGCTCTAATAATTAAATGTGTTCAATGCTATAATACATGTCAGCACTTAGAACAGTACCTGCACATAACCACCATAAGTGGGAGCAGCTATTACATTATCACCACATTGCTTGTCAAAGTAAAAGATAGAAATAATCTAATGGTCTCCTCAGGAGGGAAATAGAGCAACTATAATTTGTTCACACCATGAAATACTATAGAGCAGCTAAAATGAATGGTCTAGATCTACATGTATTAATATGGATAAATCTCCAAAAAAGGATTAGTTTGAAAAGCTATTAAATATATATGTGTGTCTTACTATGTATACATATATGAATACATGTATGTTACACTATATATATAGTTACTATGTACATTTATATGAATATGTTATGAAACTGTTTAATTCATTATGAATACACACACACTTAGTAAAAGCACAGAGGTCTGGGATTGTTGCATACAATTTCAGTTCTGTGGTTACCTCTAAACTGGAGAGAAGGAATCTGTATCAATAATATTCTATTTATCTCAGACAAATATGGTAAAATATTACATCACATATAAACTTACATATATTTTACTTTTAGCATGTTAGAAGTATTAAAAATTAAATTTTAAAATAAAGAAAACTAAAAAAATAAAAATCAATGATTATACAGATATTTGTAGTTAAGAGATGGTGTCTTTACAGAATAATGATCTCATTTTTATTCAAATAAAATGAGCTACCCATTTTTATTTCTAGTTTGAAAGGAAGTTTCTGCATTTATTATATTTCCCAAAGTAATTATCCATTCTTTATACAATCCTCTGATCCCAATTATTTTATCTGAAAGCAGGAGTCCTTAAAAGCAGAACACTGCATTTGTTGTCACCATAGTATGTACATTCAAGTACAATAGTAAAGTTACCAATGAGTATGAATTAATAAGCTTTAACACTAACAAACCAGAATACTGGCTAAAGAAACATCTTAACTAAATAAATGGATTGCTTTGCCTGATCAACCAAAATTTTCAATTCCTATTCCCAAGGTTCTATCTTTTGTCCTACACCACAGCTCTTAGCCTTTCCTGTATCACGGACCTCCTTCACAAAGCTCTGGGCTGAACTGTTTCCCTTAAAACCCATATGCGGAAGTCTTAACCTCTAGTACCTTAAAACATAACTGTATTTAGAGATAAGGTCTTAATTTAAAGAAGTGATTAAATTAAAATGAGATCATTAGGATGGGCCCTAAGCCAAATTTTTATGACTGGTGTCCTTGCATGAAGAGGACATTTGGACACAGATACATACAAAGGAAAGACCATGTGATGACACAGGGAGAAGACAGCCTTTATAAAGCAAGGAGAAAGATCTCAAAAAAACAAAACAAAACAAAACAAAAAACAAAACAAAACAAAAAAACAAAAAACCCTACCAACACTTTGATATCAGATTTCTTGACTCCAGAATAGAGAAAATTAATTTCTGTTATTTAAGCCACATAGTCTCTGGTGCTTTGTTATGACAGCCCTAGCAAATGAATATAGACACGTTAGGAAATTTATGACTCCCTTCTTGTAAGGTTTTAAAAGAGATTATAAAAGAAACTAATTAATTATAACAAAATATAGTTCTACCTGTGGATTACTTGGAGAAGCTAGGGACCCCATATTTGGAACCCCTCCCTTAATTTATCCTTTCATAGGTAATCTGTTCCACCCCTACAGCCTTGACTTCTACCAAAATATTAATAATTCCAATCTCAAATCTCTCAAGCTCTCAACATCATCTTGGATCCAATATCTTAAACTGTTTTTAAAATATCATAAATAAGATATTTTATTTATTCTCATTAAATGTCTGAATTTCTTCTTGGACTGGCAGCTTGTATACATCAACTTGGTCAACCTGAGCACTGATCTCATCCTCAATAGCTTTTCCAGAATTACTACCTTCACCATGAAACTCCATGATCTTTCCCAATTCAAACTTGGGCTTCTTCAGCATTTTTACTTTTTTTTTTTTTTTATTTATTCATGATAGTCACAGAGAGAGAGAGAGAGAGAGAGAGAGAGGCAGAGACACAGGCAGAGGGAGAAGCAGGCTCCATGCACCGGGAGCCTGACGTGGGACCCGATCCCAGGTCTCCAGGATCGCGCCCTGGGCCAAAGGCAGGCGCCAAACCGCTGCGCCACCCAGGGATCCCGCATTTTTACTTTTTTAACAAAGACATAGACTTGTCTGTCTCTTCCGACGGTATCTGGAAATGGTCAATTTATTGACCACTTCTTTCAAGTCATTAGTCTCTACCTCTCAAGTCATAATTTCCATCATCTTTTCAAAAAGATTTTATTTGGGATCCCTGGGTGGCACAGTGGTTTAGTGCCTGCCTTTGGCCCAGGGCGCGATCCTAGAGACCCGGGATCGAATCCCACATCGGGCTCCCGGTGCATGGAGCCTGCTTCTCCCTCTGCCTATGTCTCTGCCTCTCTCTCTTTCTCTCTGTGTGACTATCATAAATAAATAATAAATAAATAAATAAATAAATAAATAAATAAATAAATAAATAAATAAGATTTTATTTACTTATTTGTGAGAGATACAGAGAGAGGCAGAGACACAGGCAGAGGGAGAAGCAGACTCCCTGCAGGGAGTCCGATGTGTAACTGGATCCCAGGACCCCGGGATCATGACCCGAGCCAAAGGCAGATGCTCACTGAGCCACCCAGGTCCCCCACCCCCCCAATCATCTTTTTCTGTATTCGGTGGAACTGTTGGTGCTGAAGTCTTCTGAATCAAATTTTTGCATTTTTTGGTAAAACCAACACAAAATAAGTGAAGCAAATATCCATCAGCAATCTTGACCTCAACATGAGCTTCAATCATGTCTGCCACTTTTTGACCAGGGAACACATTTTGTCACAGGTAAGATCCATGTCATGGAAATCAGTCAGGTAGTTTTTGCCCTGAATCTTCTCAGTAATTAGCTTAAATTTTCTAAATGCAATTTCATCAGGTGCACTTGGATGGCACAGTCAGGCATTAGACTGTTGAACTCAGGTCATGATGGGAGTCCCCCACCCCCCTCCTTCACCCTGTGCTGGGCACACAGAGTCTGCTTAAGACTCTCTGCCCCACTGTATTCCCCCCCACCCCCACGCATGCCTGCAATCACACGCACGCTCTCTCTCTCTCTCTCTCAAATAAATAAATAAATAAATAAATAAATAAATAAATAAATAAATAAATCTTTAAAAAACAAAAAGTAAAAATAAATTCAACTTCATCATTCTGCAGATTGCCAAGGCTCACTTCAAAATAATGATCCTTAGGCCATCAGATGTGATTTTGGCTCCATTGAATTCTCATGACTAGTGTTTTTCCAATATTTCTTATACTGATGATACGTAATACTTTCACATGAGACCAATTTTTCTTAGAAAAATAGATCAACTGCTTTCTTCTTGGCTCCTTTCCTGCCACATTTCATAAGGTACTTGTTCTTCACCAACCACCATGGTGCTACTCAGAGAGCCAAAAGACCTATCTCAAACTTCTTAGTGTACAACATCAATTCCTCCTGATGTCCCACTGGTACCTCAAATCCAACATATCTGAAGCACTGTCTTTTTTACCCCATCCTAACTAACCTAATCTCAGTAGTGATATCCCAATTAGCAGCCTAATCAGCGGAGGCAAAAAACTAAGAATTGTGCATGTCTTCATATTTCCGCTAAATAGTCCTCAGTTACCTTCCTCTTTACAACCACTACCACAGTCTTGAGTCAAGCTCTTTAAAAAAAAAAAAAAAGATTTATTTGAGAAAGCAAGAATGCCAATGCACAAGTGGGGGAGGGGCAGAGGGAGAGAATCTCAAGCAGACTCTCCGCTAAGCACAAAGTCCAAGGCAGGGCTCCATAAAACAACCACAAGATCATGACCTGAGCAGAAACCAAGAGTCTAATGCTCAACCAACTAACCCACCCACCTTGAATCAAGATCTTAAAAAAGGATTACAATTATTATGCTTTCCATCTCTTCACCTTCTCCCTTCCCTTTCAAACTGCTATACTGTGATCTTTCAAAATTGTAACTCTGAACATATGGGAACATAAATGCCTCAATGAAAAGAAAGCACCAATCAGTGGTTTCCCATCATCTACAAAATAAAATTCAAATCACTTCACCAAGTTGATATTCGAGGCCTAGCAAAATCTGGCAACTGTTTGGTTTCTCACCTCACACACTAGCATTACCGGATAATGTTGTCTCCTAAACACACTGTGTACTCTCACTCAGCTCAACTTTGCATATACTGTCCTTCTCCCCTCTACTTCCATCATCCCCATAACCTCTCGTAAAATCCTCTGGTTCCCCTACACTGAGTTATTAACTTTCTCGTCTGTTCTACCTTTGTACCTTCTATATATTGTCATTACTGAACACACTTCATTGAATTAGTTACCCTTTCTCATCAAGTTACCCAATTCTATTATACCAATGATAAGATGCACCATTATTGCATGCATTACTAAGAAATAAAAGCATGCTGCCAATTAAACTCTGCCACAACATCAAGAAATATTCCATGTCGGGATCCCTGGGTGGCGCAGTGGTTTAGCGCCTGCCTTTGGCCCAGGGCGCGATCCTGGAGACCCGGGTTCGAATCCCATATCGGGCTCCTGGTGCATGGAGCCTGCTTCTCCCTCTGCCTATGTCTCTGCGCCTCTCTCTCTCTCTCTCTCTCTGTGTGTGACTATCATAAATAATAAAAATTAAAAAAAAAAAAAAGAAATATTCCATGTCAATTAGATTGGAATTAAATTATTTTAATTATGTAAAATAGAAAAACCTCCCCAGAAAAAGGAGAAATATTCCAACTTCAGCTCTTTAAATATGGAGGGGAAATGTATGACTAAAACTAAATACAATATAGTGTCTATGTGACTGACTCACCTACCTGTAAAACTGAGCTTCTCGGAGGCAGAGGCTATACCTGCCTGGCACATAGCGAGCATTAAAAAACATTTTATGAAATGAAAAATTCAACAAATCAATTATGTTTCTGTCCTAATTAGATGGCAAACTATTTTCTCTCTCTCTCTCTCTCTTTTTTTTTTTTTCAAACTAGACATAGAATTTTAATCTGAGTGAGACTCTTGATTCTTGGAATTTTGCATCTGCTTATTTTCCTTTTTCAAAGGATGAGAAATGGGTTTATTTCCTGTACCTGGTTTTGTTAAAAATTAAGTACCAATGAACCCAAAATAGGAGAATGGCAAAGGGAGATAGAAAGCTTAAACCATAACCGCAGAGGTCCAGATATATAAAAACCGGGATACAGTTTCCAATAGATAAAAATTCTTAAGAGTTGGATCCCTTTGCTACTTAAAACACTGTTTTCACTTTTCTGAGGATGTTGATGTTTTTCCTATGGCTTCCAAGTTTAGAGGTGTGGTAATTTCTCTGGGAAAACATGAAGCAATGGTGGCAATTTTCTAACCAGGTCTTAAAACATTCCAATGTGATACTGAAGGCAAATGACTTTGGGAGAAAGTGGGAAGGTCGTTTTATTTTTTTGTTTGGACAAAGGTGCTTATGGGGATGATGGTTCTGAGAAATTTTTAAGGTTAGAGATTTGGGGGTAACAGGTGCAGGAACGATGAAACACAATTTATCAAAGTTGGTCTATTTATTTTTATAATGTAAGGTTGAAATAAAGGAGAACCATGGAAACATGGTCCTAGGAGCAATGAGTAGGCCTGGAAACCAGGTAGAAAGTACAGAAATCTTTCTATAATGAATTATGCATTATACTCAAAGCTAAAGATCAGTGTCAGATCTAGTCAGAAATCTTTATTAGAATAAGATAGCCATAAACTTTAAAATTTAAACTGCAAAGGTCTTTTAAATAAGCAAGCAAGTTAAAAATAAAACTTACTAATTAATTACACAAAACCTAGGTGGGAGGTTTGGTTTCTTTTCACCATACACCCTTTGGAAAATGTGACCCACTATAAATACTGGCCATACAGGGGTAACTCAAACACAAAATCATACACTTATTTTTGTGAGCTTTAAATACCTTATATGTGAAATAGGCTTTAAGACATATTCCTCTCCATAAGCAAATGAGACACAGGATGTTTATTGTGAATACCTAAACCATACATGAATACGCTGTCGCTATATAATTGAAAAATGACTTATGGAGAAACAACCAAAAAACTTTTTAGTTTTAAGATGGGAAAGGGTTTTATTGAAATGCCTTTTTCTTCATCCCAGAGATTCTTGTTCACCCTTATTAGGAAGTTATGTAACTCTGGGCCAGTTGCTTAAACTTTTCCATACCTTATTTTCTTATTCCATAATATGGAGTTAGCAGTACCATTTCCTATGGCTGCTGCAGATTGAGTTAATACACATATTAGTGCAACACATGAAAAGTCTCTGGAACAGTTCTTAGTACAAAGTATGCATTCAATAAATGTTTGCTGCTGGCATTATAAGTATCCACCTCTATCTCAGTCATAGTCAACAATGCCTTCTAAGGAAATAATCATGGACAGCGTCTAGGTACTTGGATCAGTGAACCTAAAGGTCAAAATAGAGTCAGCCTCCATGAGACACAAAGATCCACTTTTTGGGTCAAGATTGCATCTTCAGATGGAAAGGAGGTAAATCATGAAGATTCACTAGGCTTTCTCCAAAGTAAAAATGGGACAACTACTGCCTCTCACATTTGAGAAATCAAAACCCAGAATATATACAGAGAAGAATGGGAGGAGGGGTCAGCATATTGCCCCAAAGAAACTCCTGCTACATTCCAAAAATCAAGAACTTTGAGAACCTCATTTCTATCCCTTACCTGTAAAATGCCAACTTCTTCAGAAACACTAACCTTACTAGACACGATAACAAAAGCAACACTTTAGATCTGTCTCCTCTTTTTCCAAACTCATCAAACACAGCACAGACCAGAATCAGATACACCAGTGCCTCCTACCTATGTAGCAAGAATGAAAGCTCGATTCAGTATGCGTAGAGGGGGCTCGAGGTTCTGCATTTCTAAAAAGCTCGCAGGTGATGCTGACGCTGCTCATCCAGGGACCACACTTTCTGCAGCAAGTGCACCGTTAGCTCAGCTCACCGAACCTTCAAGCCCACCCCCACTGGGTGGGGATTGTCGTTCCCAAAATGCGGGGCCCCGAAGTTGGGAAAAGCTAAGTGAACTTACTTAGCCAAGGCCAACGCGCTCACTAAATAGGCTGGAAGTACAGGCAGCCAGGTCTGTGGAACTCCCAGGCCCGTGCGGACCCTTCCAGCCCACCACAGCCCCCGCCAGGGACGAGGTCTTTAAGCCACAGGTGTCCCCACGAGTCACCCTGAGAGCCCAGTCAGCCGACAGGCAGCTGTGAGGCAGCTGGGCGTCCCGAGGCCCGCACCCCCCGCCGCTCGCCTGGCCCTCGGGGACGCTGCGGAAACCCTCGGTCCGCGCCTGCCAACTGCCGGGACCTCCCGAGTTTAAACCGGCGCGCGCCCCGACGGAGCCGGGTTCCCGAGACTCCCCGCAGGACGCGAGCCCGCAGCCGGCCGCTCCCGCCGGGGCTCTGCGGGCCGGCCCCCAGGACGGAACGCCCGCCCAGCCCGCGGCCGCCGTGCACCCCGAAAGCCGCGCTCCCCCGGGCGCCGGGGCTGGGAGGGACCGCGGGAGGGACCGCGGGAGGGACCGCGGGAGCGGTCGCGGCGCCGGGCGGGCTGCGGGCTGCGGGCTGCGGGCGGCGGGGGCGGGCAGAGCGCGGGGCGGGGACGGGGCGGGGAGGCCGGGGTCCCAGCGGGGGAGGCCGGAAGGGGCCGCCGGGGAGGGGAGGCTTGGGGGCGGCGGTCACAGACCCCGCACGCTGAAAAGGCGCGCTCTCCCGTCCGGCCGCACTCACTCACCTCCCCCGTACACCCCGCCGCTCATGGCTGCTGTCCGCGCGACTCCTACGCTACAGGCTACCGGGCGAAGCGACTGCGACGGCCGCGAGCGCGGGTCCCGAGAAGCACCAGCCCCTAGCCCCGAACTTCCACCGCCACCCCCCTCGGGCAACAAAGCAGCGTCCACACACCGCGGAGCTCAGCCACACTTGCTGTCTGCTCCTACCAGCCAATCACGGGAGGGCCGGGGACGCCTTAGCCAATCAGAAGGAGGCTGCGCTGCATCCCCGCCGCGGCACGGCCAGCTCAGCCAATCGGAGGCAGCCATGGAGGCGGGGAAAGGGGAGAGCGACGGAAGGAGGGAAGGAGTTGGGTTGCGGAACTGGCCCCGGGCGCGGGAGGGAGGGGGGCTGGGCGGAGCTCCCCGAGTGGGCGGGAGGCGCGGCGGCCGGCGCGGCGGGCGGGGGGGGCTCGCGGAGGCAGGCGGGGCGCGCGGGAGCCCGTGAGGCGCCGGCGGCGAACGCAAGCCCCCGGGAAACAGCCTAGAAACGGCGTGTCCGCGCAGCGAGCCGAGTTTCGGACTCTGGAGACTGCAGAACTTTTTTCACACCCCGGAAAAAAGTATTTTCAGCCACCTTTTATGTTAAAAAAAATAGTATGCTCAACTTTGGGGTCGGGGGACAGTAAATCAGATAAACCGGTAGGATCCTGAAATTTTTAAAGTGCTTATTAATGACTAAAAGGTGATGTACTATACACTTTCCCCCAACTAAATTTAAGGACCACTTTATTTATTTATTTTTTTTAATTTTTATTTATTTATGATAGTCACAGAGAGAGAGGCAGAGACACAGGCAGAGGGAGAAGCAGGCTCCATGCACCGAGAGCCCGACGTGGGACTCGATCCCGGGTCTCCAGGATCGCGCCCTAGGCCAAAGGCAGGCGCCAAACCGCTGCGCCACCCAGGGATCCCTAAGGACCACTTTAAAAATGATTTTTTAAAGTATCACCTTTTATCCTCTGACACAGGTGCACAACAGTCCCCAACCAACCGAGTACCTAGTACTAAATACATATCCAGTCTGTCTACTGCTCTTAGTCTCCTTTTCCTTTTTTTTTTCTTTTTTTTTCTTTTTTTTTTTTTTTAAGATTTTACGTGTTTATTCATGAGAGACACAGAGAGAGAGGCAGAGACCTAGGCAGAGGGAGAAGCAGGCTCCACGCAGGGAGCCCGACGCGGGGCTCGATCCCGGGTCTCCAGGGTCACGCCCGGGCTGCAGGCGGCGCTAAGCCGCTGAGCCACCCGGGCTGCCCCAGTCCCCTATTTTATCAGCCCAATTTGGTCACTGTTGTCTCTCCCCTGAATTACTGCAATAACTTACTGCCTTGCCTCTTGGCCACATTGCAAGCAGCTCAACCTATAAAAAACACCCAAATGTGGTCATGTTACTTCAACTTAAACCCTGAAGATGGGTTGTATTATTCCTGTAGTTGAAAGCAGTTCTATAGTTGGTTTCTCTAGAGTCTAGACTATAGGGCTGCTCCTAACCTTAGGAACCACAGAATAAAGCCCTGTAAGTCAGTGCCAGCAGCGTGGTAGAAAGTGATAGCAGGGTGAGGAACAAGGCTAGTGAGAAAATCTTCCCATTCCCTTGATAATATAATCTCAATATATGTGGCCATTTAGGAAATCCCCATTAACCCAATGAGACAATGCAGAGGTCAGGAAACCATAGCCTGTGGACATATCCAATCTGCTTTCTGTTTTTGTGTGGCCTATGAGCTAAGAATGGTTATTTCACTTTTTTTTTTTTTTAGATTTTATTTATTTATTCATGAGACAGAGAGAGAGAGAGAGAGGCAGAGACATAGGCAGAGAAGCAGGGAAAGGGAGAAGCAGGCTCCATACAAGGAGCCCAACGTGGGACTAAATCCTGGAACTCCAGGATCATGCCCTGGGCTGAAGGCAGGCACTAAATTGCTGAGCCACCCAGGGGTCCCCGGTTATTTCACTTTTAAATGTTTTTTTGGAGGGGCATGTGGGTGGCACAGTGAGTTAAGTATCTGACTCTTGGTTTCTGCTCAGGTCCTGATCTCAGGGTGGTGAGATGGAGCCCTGCTTGGAGCTCTCCTCTAAGCACAGGGTCTGCTCGAGTTTCTCTCTCCCTCTCCCTCTGCCCCTCCTGCTTGTGCTCTCTCTGTCTCTCTCTCAAATAAATAAATAAATCATTATAAAATAAATGCATGGGTTTTTTTTTTTTTTTAAGATTTATTTATGGGATGCCTGGGTGGCTCAGTGGTTGCGCATCTGCCTTCAGCTCAGGGCATGATCCTGGAGCCCCAGGATCAAGTCCCACATTGGGCTCCCTGCATGGATGGAGCCTGCTTCTCCCTCTGCCTGTGTCTCTCCCTCCCTCTGTGTTTCTAATGAGTAAATAAATAAAACCTTTTTTAAAAAAATTATTTATTTGAAAGAGAGCTGGCCCACGCAATTGGGGGTGAGATGGGGGAGAGGCAGAGGGAGATAATTTTAAGTAGACTCCCAGCTGAGCAGAGAGCCCCACTGTAGGCTCCATCTGAGGCCCTATAGATCAGGACTTGAGCTGAAACCAAGAGTCAGTCTCTCAAGTGACTAAGCCACCCAGGACCTCCATTTTTTCTTAAGATTTATTTATTCATTTTAGAAAGAGAAAGTGCAAGCAGTAGGAGGGGCAGAGGGAGAGGGCAAGGGAGAGAGAAAGAATTTCAAGCAGACTCCCCAGCCCCTGTGGGGCTGATCCTAGGATCCTGAGATCATTACCTGAGCCGAAATCAAGAGTCTGATCCTTTTTGTTTTTAAAGATTTTATTTATTTATTCATGAGAGACATAGAGATGGAGGCAGAAACACAGGCAGAAGGAGAAGCAGGCTCCCTGTGGGGAGCCGGATACAGGACTCCATCCCCAGAATCATGCCCTGAGCCACCAACTGCTGAGCCACCCAGAGTCACAAGAGTCTGATCCTTAACTGACTGAGCCATCCAGTCATCCCCATTTTTAAATAGTTTTTAAAAATATTTTTTAAAGGGCGCCTGGGTGCCTCAGTGGTTGAACATCTGCCTTTGGCTCAGGTCATGATCCGGGGGTCCTGGGATCGAGTCCCACATCGGGCTTCCCGTAGGGAGCTTGCTTCTCCCTCTGCCTATGTCTCTGTCTCTCTCTTTCTGTCTTTCATGAATAAATAAATAAAATATTTTTTAAAAATAAATAAAATAAAAATATTTTTAAATAATATTTTGTGACATGAAAATTATATGAAATTTGCATTTCAATGACTGTAAACTAAGCTTTACTAGAACATAGCCAGGCTTATTCGTTTATGGCTGCTTTTTGCTCTGCAAGGCCAAGTTGAGTAGTTATGACGGAGAATGTGTGGCACACTAAGCTGGAGAACGTGTTTATTATCAGACCCCTTGTAGAAAGAGTTCTCAACCCCTAAAATAATTTGTTTACCCCATCTAGCACACTGCACTAAGTACTCTGTTTCCCCATGATTATAGCTTAACTGTTTTCCCCATGATTATAGCTCTCACTATATAGATACATAATCACATCCCAAAAAACACTTCCATTTCCACTCTGTGGTTTTATACTGTGTTTGACTAATAAAACTGATGGCTATAAAATATATGCTACTTTGGTAATAATTAAATATTGAAATAAAACTATTTGTGTTCATAATACATAGTAATTCATTTAAATCTGTTTACAATTTAAATGCATAGTAATTCATATCTACCAATTTAAGTAGATTATATACATTGATATCTCATCAATACTATCTCTAACCTTTCCCAAACATGTTAGGTTGTGTTGAAAAAGTAAAATATTTGTCCTACTAGTTCAGAGTTCATCAGAAAACAGTTCAGTGGAATTAATGAGGACCACACTGGTAGCCTTCAGGGAGGCCTGGGATGCCGGGAATGTCTCCACCCATAAAGAACACACTGGAGTTCAGCGGAATCTTCAGTGTGACAACACAAAGACAGCTTGAGAAAATACTGGAAAGTCATGCTTAGCTATTTTTGTTTAATATAAGGGTTTTGCTTCATTTGATAATTTGAAAAAATATTAGAAAACATCATTCATAATTTCAGGTCAGCTTGTTCTCTTGATGTACCACTGGACATGTTACTTTATATGTTAATAAACCATTATAATGAACTTCAAATGAACTGAACTTCAGTCATCTGCTGTGTCAGGACTAATGACATGTTAATGCAGATGAAAGTGCACACCTAAGTCTTTCATAAATTTTAATGGAGCAAAATTGTAATAGGGCACTAAGTCTGTTGACCTTAACATATTGAATTACCAGAGAAAGGGATTATTAAGAAAGGAAACCTATTCAGCATCCCAAGAACTGTCAGGTAACTGCACATCCTCGATAATAATGACATGGTTTCCTTTGTGGCAAGACATACACTGTGGCAGCTTGTTGTCTTCCATTCCTCGTAATTAGGAAAATTGGTAGAAAATACATTAAAAGAAAAATACTGACCCATCAGAATCTATTTTGTAAAATATTAAATACGTGAGGGTTTGGCATTTTTTGGGGGGTGGTGGTGCCTAATATTAGGTTAATATTTCTCCTTCATAGCCTAACATGTTTCCCCTAAAGTCTTGACTCAGCCTTCATCAACATTACTGATAGCTAGTCGGGTTAAAAAAAAAAAAAAAATGACAAAAACAACAGCAATTCAAGGTTATTGTCTCTATATCAGTTCTCAAGGGCATAACATCCCACGCAATCAGTGCTTTGCAATTTTCCCGCCTAGGCCAGCATTCTCCTTCTATCAACCCCAAAATAAAAGATACTGAAGTAACATGTATGTAAACTTATTGAGCCCTTAGTAGATGCTTAGTCGTTGCCTCTGAATCCAGATCAATAAAAATAAGTGCCCTTTCAGAAATCTTTTGTAAGCGGCAAGAATTTCTTCTATGTACCCGGTGCAACACTTGGTTTTGCCTCACTGGGTCGCTGGTCTTCCATTCTTTAATGCTGCTTCAGCCCACATAAGATGCTGTACCTCACTCCTTTTTCACCAGCTCTGTCAGATTTCAGATTATGGAATCACAGCAATTGTTATAAAATATTACCCAGCTTCTCCACTGTCTCAGCCTATATCAGTCTCAGAGTTGAAAAAAAAAATTGCAACTTACTAATGCAAGTTAGGAAACAAATTCAAGAGATTATCTTCTGTTAAAAAGAATGACACAATTCATGTACCTTTAAAATCACTTCATTTCATGCAGTAAAACATGTGACATTAGCAATTACCTAAAACTAATTTCAATGTAAACCGTACCACATTCTGTTTAGTGAAATTCCAAAAATATAAGCACTCCCAGGATAAAGGATAAATATCTGGAGTCTAGAGTTTTTTACCAATAGAAATATGATCGGTCAGATTTACATGTCTGTTTGCCATTAGTATAGTAAGAGCTCTGCTAACCATTTCAAATAGTATGACCTAGCTAGACAAAGAAACAAAAGAAAAATATGTGTTTATAGCTGGTACTTTATAACACACTGATAGATTTGTCATATATTGACAATGTGATCCTAAAAAGACAAACAAAGAGAGAAAAGAAGATGAAATACTAGATGTAGATCTTATAAGTCTTTGTTGTTTTTTTCATGATCACTTTTTAAATTTTTTTTTTTAAGATTTTATTTATTTATTCATGAGACACAGAGATACAGGCAGGGGGAGAAGCAGGCTCCATGCAGAGAGCCCGATGTGGGACTCGATCCTGAGTCTCCAGAATCACACCCTGGGCTGAAGGCGGTGCTAAACTGCTGAGCCACCCAGGCTGCACCTTCATGATCACTTTTAAAAAATCTCTTTGCTCATTTGATACAGCTCTTTTCAGAAATCACAACATAAACACTTTCCACATTGAATCAACTGGTGCTGGAAAGTAGCAACATGCCCCCTGGGGTCATTTCAGGGTCAATCCTGGGCTTCCCACTGATCTAGGTCAGTGCTAATCGTGTTTGGGGCTCTTACACACCCCATATAGCAACACTGAACCAAGTCCAAGGTTCTTGTTCTGTACTGCTTGTTAGAACCCTTGAACTATTTTTGGAATGTGAAAAAGGTCATCTGCTATATGATAATAATGACTACAAAGTACTGACCTCCTAATAAGTACTATCATAAGAAATGTGCTTTATATGTAGTATTTTCTAGCTAATCCATACAACATTTCTGTGAAGGTTTTTTCATTAGAGGCCCAGAGATTTCAGCAAGTTCCTCAACATCACACAGCTATTAAAAGAGTCAGGATTTGAAACTAGGGCTTTCTGACCCTACCAAACATGCTGTTCCTATTTCCTAAGGTATCTTTTCCTTTCCACTTCCCCTACACTTCTTGTAAACTTTATCTTTTTAAAAAAAATTTATTTGTTTGTTTATTTGAGAGAGAGAGAGAGAGCACAAGGGGAGGGGCAGGGGGAGAGGAAAAGAGGGAGAGAGAATCTCAAGCAGACTCTGCACTGAGCGGGGAGCCCAATTTGGGGCTTGATTTCACGAACCATGAGATCATGACCTGAGCTGAAACCAAGAATAAGGTGCTTGACCAACTGAGCTACCCAGGTGTCCCACTTCTTGTTAACTTTAAAAACAAAAACAATGTTAATTTTTATTATACATATAGATATACACATATGTTTACTTAAATCAAAAGGTACAAAAAGACATACAGGAATGTCTCTCTTCTACCTGTGTCCCTAGCTACCCCATTTTCTTCTTCAGAGATGTTCTATGCTTCTATGAGTAAATATGTAGATATATCACTCCCCTCCCTTGCCAACTCACACTGTGGTAAGTGAGTTTTAAAAAGCATTCTCTTTGGAAACTAATTTTAAGATGTTTACTTTTGAGGGGCACCTGGGTGGCTCAGTGGTGGAGCGTCTGCCTTTGGCTCAGGAAATGATCCCCAGTCAGGGGATCAAATCCTGCACTGGGCTCCCTGCATGGAGCCTGCTTCTCTCTCTGCCTGTGTCTCTGCCTCTCTCTGTGTGTCTCTCATGAATAAAAATAAATAAATTTTTTTTGAAAGTGTTTACTTTTGAGCATTTTTATTTAATATATCTTAGTAGCTAGTCTATACACACAGCTAGAAGCTGATATAAAACAAAAGGGTGAAAAAAGCAGGGCACCTGGGTGGCTCAGTTGGTTAAGCATCTGCCTTCAGATCAGGTCATGATCTCAGTGTTCTGGGATAGAGCCCTGCATCAGGCTCCCTGCTCACAGGGGAAGCTGCTTCTCCTCTCTCTACTTCCTCCTTTGTTTGCTCTCAAATAAATAAATAAATAAATAAATAAATAAATAAATGATTTTAAAAAAATTTTTTAAAGAGTGAAAAAAGCAAGTCTTCCTCCCTCCAATCCTTGAAATTCCTTGGTTTCTCCACCCAAATTGACCTACTTTCACTAATTTCTTTTTTAACCTTCCAGAGAGTTTTTTCAAAAGAAAAAAAGCACGTATGGGTATCCCTTCCTCTATCTTCTTTGTTTATTTACACAAGTAGTAGGCATACTAAACACTGTTTTGCACCTGATTTTTTTCACTCAACCATTATATCTTGAAGATCATTCATATCAGTATGTATAATTCTCTTACTCATTCCAACATCAGAGAGAATTCCATTATAGTATATACCATCATTTATTTGACGAATTCTCTACACGCAGACATTAAGTTGTTTCTAGTCTTTTGCTGATATAAAGAATACTGCAATGACTATTCTTTTCTGTATGTATATGTGAGAGAGTTTTTACGCAGGATGAATTCCCAGAGGTGGAATTGCTGGGTCACAGGGTAGATGCATTTATTCCAATGGTCATTACCAAATTACTCAGAGGTTGTACAATTTACATTCATCCATTAACATGTTTGGGAGTATACTTTTTCCAGCACAGAACTTCTGTCAAGATGGAGTTTTTTTATACAAGGTTTCATTCAATCATTAGCTGTTTAGGCAGAGCCTCTGATTGTACTAACTGTGCCATTAATGGAGGCTCTAGACTCTGGATAACAAAAGCACGCTGAATCTTTGATCACCTAATTTATTGAACACCTGCTCTAGACCAGCACTGAGAATACAAGTAGAAATGAGCTGTGGTTCCACTCAAGGACTATAACGGTTCCCACATTATATGAAAATGGCTGCTAACACATTCCAGTTGCTACTTTGGAGAATGGATCCCAAATGTTCACTTAGGCTTAGGCTTCCACCAAAGCTTGCAAAGCTGTGGGTGGTGGTTGTGCAATCCTTCCATTTGAAGTCTTTCATCTCCACTCTGGCATATGAATAAGACAGTTGCAAAGAAAAGAGAAAGCATTTGGCACACCTAATAAGTGGTACTCACATTTTAATTGCAGAATGCACTCTGGCTCTAGCCAAGGAACAGCTTCTAGGGTTTGTTTTGTTGGTAGGTGTGAGAAGGTGTTTCTTTTGTTCTGTTTCTTTTGCGGATAGGGGCAGATCCAAGTTTTTTGAAAAACAGTGTAAGAAGCACAGGAATTAATTGTTCATTACAAAACCATTGGTCTTTGCAGACAAGTCAAATAACTGCCATCTTCCAGCTCTACCTAAACTGACTATAAGAAAACCTGCATTTTAAACTTACCATTATATTTGTTGATTTCTGATAAGAAATGTCAAAAGTGCCCACATCCATGTGGAAAAACCCAAATATTGAAGAATTTGAGCACCAGACTAGGTCATAACTAGCCTATTGTACGTAGTCAGTATGATGAAGTGTGATTCTGGAGTCCAGTCTCTCTTTTCCCTCCCTTTACCTCTTAGAGCTCATATGGAATCACATTATGCTACTCTAAGATTACTCACCTCATTAACTGTCAGACTTTAATAAACTCACACAGGGATTAAAAAGGTTCTGATTTTACTCCTTGTACCATCACTGGTGCATCAAATATGGGAATACATTTTTAGGGGTCTAGATTCTGGAAGACAAAAGCAAGCAGAATAATTCACAAGCTAAACCTTTGATCATTTCATATTGTTCTGTCAGCTTTTAGAAGTGACATTCCCACTATGCCAACTGGGCTATAGTAAGAAAGACGGAGATAGCAATGCTCTGGGGGAACTTTTTGGTATCTATCCCCTGGGATATCTGAACAAAGAGATTCTGAACAATTTTGCATGGTATCTCTGGTTCCAGAGTAACACTTGACAGTAACCTTTGTGAATGCTATTGCTAGTTTTTCTAAGAAGCCTTGTTAAAAACTTTATCTAAAATTGCTTTCCTTCATATCATTATCACTGAGATCATAATCACACCTGTTGGGGCATCTGGGTGGCCTAGTTGGCCAAGTGTCTGCCTTCAGCTTGAGTCATGATCCCAGGGTCCTGGGATAGAGCCCCCCATCAGGCTCCCTGCTCAGTGGGGGAGTCTGCTTCTCCCTCTTCCTCTGCTGCTCTCCTTGTTCGGACTCACTTGCTCACGCAATCTCTCTCTCTCTGTCAAGTAAATAAAATCTTAAAAAAAAAAAAATCACAGTTGTTAACTAACATTTACTGAACCGCGGTTATTGCAAACTGCTGACCCTGATGATACACCAGAGATAAGGCAAAGAAAATCAGGAAAAAAATATATACTTTGATAAACATATAGTTCAGATAAAAATTGAAAGAGAACAACACAGAGAAATGAAAACAGTTACACATGACTAGTAGAGTCATGTATACATTTTTTAATATTTCATTTTGCATAATAAATTTCTTTTAGTCATTATTTTTTAAAGAAATCATTTAAAGTTTTACACTAGGAAAATCATTTTACAGTCCTAAATCAGGATATTGATCTCCAGGTTAACATTTTGATACATATTATTTCAGGGCTTTTTCCTTTGCTTGAACTATCTCTTTATTTACATAAGGATAGAAATATATATATAATTACAATATTTTAATATGTAAACACATATAGTTATATATAATTTTATTTATATACTTGATGTATAAAATATTTAGTAATAGAACATTGTATAAATACACATTCTGTTCTGAGTTTTTGTTTAATATAATTCAAATAGGTCCATAGTATTATACATAGATTACCTAATTTTTACAACAGTTATTGTTTAAAACATGGATCAGCAAACTATAATCTGTGGATTTGGCCACATGTTTTTGAAAGTAAAGTTTTACTGGAACATTCTATGCTCTTTTGTTTCCTGATTGTCTATGGTGGGCTTTGTGCTACAACTACAGAACTGAGTAGTTGCAAAAGGCACTTCATGGCCCATACGCCTGAAATATTATACAGTACTTATGAAAAAGAAGGCCTTAAATTTCACTGTTGGGATATTTCCCAATTTCAGCAATTGTCTTTTGATCAACATTTCAATCATGCCTAATTTTCTGCAGTTATAAATATTCATATAGATTAAATGATAGTTTTATCTTGAGTTATAAATATCTTGGACGTCTATGTCTTTGCATCTTTGTGAATATTTATTGACATATAGAAGTTTAAAATATTTTATAACATTGATATGAGTATATCGCTTTTTATTTATGATTTTTGCCTTTAGAATCATGCACAGAAAGGTAGGTAGTTCACTTTCATTAGGATATCCAACCCAGAGCTACTAGGGGCTGAGGATTCTGTTTGGTTTTCTGTTTGTTTTTTTTCAGACCATCTAACCCTCAGCTGCATTCTCCAATACTTGGATGGGTCTGTTTATCCTCTTTCCATTTACAGCAGGAAAACCTGCTCAAAACCAACCCAGGCAGGGGGATAGCTGCCACCCACAGCCCAGCTGCCCTGTCTGGATGGTGTTTCAGCTGCTGGCTACTGTTGATCTTTCCAGGCTCTGGCTGAACTCCTTTATATCCCTGCTAACTCCGAATTCTTCCCTGCACACTGAAGCACCGGACTGGAGGCCTACCTGGCTCAGCTGTCTTACTGGGTTTCCCCATGACTTGGCCTGTGCCCCTGGCTAGCCAGGCACAGCTGAATTCTCAGGGTGCCATCCTCTAGGACTCCATAATTGCTCAATTTGCCTTTCAAATTGGTCTCACACCCTTACCTGCAGCTTTTTAACTCTTGGTTTGCCTTGTTCATTGTGTAGTCACTAACTTGGAAAGGCTAAGAGAACCATCACCAAATTAAATTCCTCTTCAAATAGTTCTCAGTGTGTGGAGTTTGTATACATGTGTATTTGTTACTCAGAGAAAAAAAATCCATTGTGTAAGAAAAATCCAATTAGCCCTCTGGAGTAATGCCTCACATGTACTTTCAAATGCCTGAATTAAATCAGAGCAAGCCTCAAATACCGTCCAAGAAAAGATCTGGGAACACCAGGGAGAGAGAGATGAGAAGGATGCATCTATATTAATAAAATTAACTCTTACAAGTATCTATTTTTCTTTAAGTAATCTCTACACCCAGTGTGGGGCTGAAACTCACGACCCCAAGACCCAGACTCACAAGGTCTACTGACTGAGCCAGCCAGACACCCCTACAATTAGCTACTTTTTAATGAAAATAAACGGATTCAGAAGACCTAGAGGTTTGGACACCTGGGTGGCTCAGCAGTTGAGCGTGACCCTGGGATCCTGGGATCGAGTCCCACATATCGGGCTCCCTGCATGGAGCCTGCTTCTCCCTCTGCCAGTATCTCTGCCTCTCTCTCGGTGTCTCTTATGAATAAATAAATAAAATCCTAAAAAAAAAAAAAAAAAAGAAAGAAAGAAAAAGAAAAGACCGAGATGTTGATACTACAGTATAATGATTTATAGAATAAAGTGGAATTTTCCACAAATTTTAAAAAAATACTCTTACTTGAAATTTATGAGAATTTACTGTCACAAGTTTTCTTGGTCTGCTAAGAACCCATTTCCTCAGAAACTATACAGAATTACCTTACAAAATGTAAATGCATGGAATAACTTTCTTTTTCTGTTTTGTTTTGAATAGCTATTTCTAAAATGCAGTATTTATTTTCTTGTAACTTCTCTTTTATCATTTACGACTCTCTTTCATTTAACCTTTCCAGAAGGAATTTCCATTTCTCTTTGCAGAGAAGTTTGTTAGTCAACAAGCATAACTTCAAAACACCCTGGAATTTGTGTAGAAGCGTAGAGCCATTGCATGTTTTCCTGAGAGAATTTAGCTGTTACTTCTATTGGATTTTTTTAAAGATTTATTTATTTATTAGAGAGAGAGAAAGAGAGAGCACATGCACACAAGTGGGAGGGAGAAGGAGAAAATCTCAACCGGACTCCCTGATGAGCGCAGAGCCCGACCTGGGGCTTGATCTCAGGACGCTGCTGAGACCATGACCTGAGCCGAAACCAAGAGTCAGATGCTCAAGTGACTGAGCCATCCAGGTGCCCCAATTTCTATTGATTTTAAAGATAAGGAATAGCAAATGACAATCCCTCACTATCTTCCAACCTAACTCCAGTCCTCCTTTTCTTGCCTTTTCCTACATCATGAAATTAAAGTCTGGGTTCTCCTCAGTCATGTCCTTAGATGTTATATTAATTTTCCATTGCTGCTGTAACAAAGTATCACAAAATTAACAGCTTAACACAGCACAAATTTTTTCTTACACTTCTGAAAGTTATAAGTCCAAAGTCAGGTCTTATGGGGAACAAATCAAGGTGCCTGTAGGGCTGTGTTTGTTCTGGAGGCTAAAGTGGAGAATCCATTCCCGGTCCTTTCCAGTTTCTAGAAGCCTCATGCATTCCTCGGTTCATGGTCCCACACCACTGTGCTCAGTTTCTGTCAACACATTTCCTTTTCTAACTCTGACCCTCCTGCCTATTTTAGAAGGATTCTTGTGCCCGCCCAAGTAAACCAGGATAATCGACCAATCTCACCCTTTATCACATCTGCAAAGTCCATCTTGCCATGGAAGGTAATATATTCACAGACTTCAGGGATTAGGTTATGGACATCGTTGCGGGGACCATTATTCTGTCTACTACAGATGGAGTTCTAATCTTATCATCCACTTGATCTGCTTTATAATTTTGTTGAGATTAGCACACTAACAGAAAAACACCATAAATGTTTTCTGCCTTTAAAACTAAAGTATAGGGGCACCCAGGTGGCTCAGTTGGTTAACTGTCTAGCTCATGATTTCAGCTCAGGTCGAGATTTCATGGGTCATGTGTTGGGCTTGGCACTCAACATGGAGTCTGCTTGACATTCCCTCACTCTGCCCCTGCCTCTCTCTCTCTCTCTCTTTAAAATAAATAAATAAATCTTAAAAAAATAAAACAGAACTAAAGTATAAAGACAACAGCTATGCCCATGAGAAGAGACAAAAGCAGAGATTAGGGTAAACATCTTCCATAATGATCTAGTTCTGTAATTATATAACCACACATCCTCTCTCTGCTAGTTCCCCATTTTCATACCTTGGCTCTGTCCATTCTCATATCTCCCATGCTTCACCTTTAACTAGGATCTCCTTTGGGCAGTAGGAACTCCCTATTCTAGGGTCAATAAGTTCCCCTACCTTCTTGAACAGTTTCTTAAATACAGTTCATGTCTCACTCTGATTAAGAGTTGGTTTTCTCTGGTGCCTGGGTGGCACAGTCAGTTGAGCATCTAACTCCTGGTTTCAGCTCAGGTCGTGATCTCAGGGTCATGAGATTGAGCCTATGTCAGGCTCCACACTCATCAGTGGAGTCTGCTTGAGCTCCTCTCTCCTTTTCCCTCTACCCCTCCCCACCAGGCGCATATGCCCACTCTCTCTCTAAAGTAAATAAATAAGTCTTTTTAAAAAATTTACCAAGGAATAAAAATTTTTTTCATCTGTTCCCTGGTGTGTTAGTCCTAACAGTGTTCTGTCTCTGTAGATGTCCATGGGTCCTGACCTCTCTCATTTATTTATTTATTTAAAGATTTTCTTTATTTATTTATGAGAGACACAGAGAGAGGCAGAGACATAGGCAGAGGGAGAAGCAAGCCCCCCTGGAGGAGCTGGATGAGGGACTTGATCTCAGGATCCCAGGGATCACACCCTGAGCCAAAGGCAGATGCTCAACCACCCAGGGGTCCCTATTTATTTGTTTAAGTTAATTTTTTTTTAGTCATCTCTACACCCATTGTGGGGCTTGAACTCACAACCTCGAGATCAAGAGTTGCATGCTCTTCCAACTGAGTCAGCCTAGTGCCTCTCACTTTTTAAAAGTTTATTATTATTATTATTATTATTATTATTATTATTTTTAGTAATTGACCTTTCTTCTTTAAAACTGCAATCCAACAACAACAACCAAAAAAACTGCAATCCAAAGTTGGGGCTTTATCTGTGACCAACTTTCCTGGTACTGAAAACCTCTTTCGTATTGTCTCAAACCTCTGGATATTACCTGTGCCTAGATCTCAGCAGCTGCATTCACCCTGAAGCTGATCATTCCTTGGGACCCTGAACTTTATAGATTCACATACTTCTTGACTACTGGGTTCTGCCATTGAGTGGACATTCCTCCAGTACCATTAAGTGGACCTTTATCCTGGGCACCTGTTCACTGAAGTGGACTGGTCCAGCTTCCGTTCAGTCTAGCTCACCAAGCTGCAATGAACTTTTCTGTGACCAGCTATGAAATGAGATACAGTAACATCCCACCCCCTAGCTTTCTACCACTCTCTCACTCCTTTCAAACTAGATTTTCCATGTCCCTCCTTTGTTCTCTGTCCCCTTGATATCTGCCTCACCCTATAGATGCTCTACTTCTCTCCTGTACCACTCTCTCAATGGCTCCAGGGCATTCCAACCATTGTAGATTCTTTCCTGTCTTGCCATATTCTCTTTGCCAATATTCCAAACCTGGTTAGTCCGTGGGGTAATCACTAAGACCATTATAAAACTTCAGTTCGGGGGATCCCTGGGTGGCTCAGCGGTTTGGTGCCTGCCTTTGGCCCAGGGCACAATCCTGGAGTCCCGGGATTGAGTCCAGCGTCGGGCTCCCTGTGTGGAGCCTGTCTCTGCCTCTCTCTCTCTCTCTCTCCATGTCTATCATGAATAAATAAATAAATCTCAAAAAAATAAGAATAAAAAAATAAAACTTTCAGTTCTCCCTTCAGATACCTGGTAGGATCTCATCTCTCCATTCCTCTACTTTGACCAATGAAATGTACTGCAACCTGCCAACAGCTATTCCTAGCCTCTACTTTTCTTTTCTTGTAGTACAGATCCCTGGTATCTTTGGCTATATTTCTCACTCACAAGCAAAAAGCTCTCAAACCTAGGTATTATGGTCTTAGCCTACTAGAGTTTTGCATTCATGTGTCCCAGTTGGAAACGCTCTTTAAACTTGACATGTCCTTGGGCAGCCCTGGTGGCTCAATGGTTTAGTGCCGCCTTTAGCCCAGGGTATGATCCTAGAGACCCAGGATCGAGTCCCATGTCGGGACTCCCTGCATGGAGCCTGCTTCTTCCTCTGCCTGTGTCCCTGCCTCTTTCTCTCTCTGTGTCTGTCATAAATAAATAAAATCTTTTTTAAAATAAATAAATAAATAATAAACTTGACATGTCCAAAAGTGAAATTATTCTGCTCTTCCAAAATTCAAACTCTGAGTTATTCTGGGCTAAGCCCAGTGACTCTCCCTGGTCCCCTCAGATCTGGTTAGTCGCTACATCCTGTCAGTATCACCTTGCAGTACCTCTCCAAACTATACCCTCCATATGACAAACATGGCTACTAGCTCTTTTATTACCTGGTTTTTAGATTCATGCAATCACTGCCTCAGTTTCCCTTAAGTGATCAGACTCCAGAAGCCCAGATGCAAAATGATGTAGAAAAATACATATTAAAGTAAGGTTGAGGTTGCTACTTCTTGTCCAGGTACATACAGCAGTTCAGGACTCTCAGCTGAATGCCTGCTAGAAACGTGTTATTCACAAGTTGGGTCTCAGCATTTCTTATCCCCAACGATATCCTTGACACACTTGGAAATAGTACATCTTATGCTCAGTGAACATTGTCGCAAAGTTCTTTTGTAGTCCTCATGGCTCCACTGAAAATGTCAAACATGCTATTGTGAAAGGTTTCCAGAACTCAGGCAATATCACTTTTCTTACAGCGTTCTCCCAGCCTTGTCCCAGACGCTTTGATCTTCTTGTTCCCCTGCCATCTTTTTGTATCAGGGCCTAAAAATAGGCACCATCTTATAAGCCTCAAATATAAATATATAAACCTGGAAGAATCAGCCTCAACAACAATAATCGACCCAGCCTCCTACCCGTCTTCATTTTTAGCTCATTTTCTTCAGAAGATGCTTCCAGTTCTTTTCCTGAGGGGCAGCATGGATCACATTACCCCTCTCTAAAACTTTTAGTTGCTCACACTAACTACAAGATCCAACCCAAACTCATTTGCATGGTGTCTTAGACCATTTGGGCTGCTATCACCAAATACCATAAACTGTTGTTATAAATGGCAGCAATTCATTTCTTGTAGTTCTGGAGGCTGGAGGTTTAAGATCAAGGTACCAATAGGGTTGGTTTCTTCTGAAGCCTCTCTCACTAGTTTGTAGATGGCCATCTTCCACCTCTGTCCTCACATGGTCTTTCCTCTGTGTGCATGTGTCTCTATGTCCAAATTTCCTCTCCTTGTAAACATGAATCATATTGGATTAGGACCCGCCTTAAAGACTTCATTTTAACTTAATTACCTCTTTGATGAACATGCACCAATACACTGGTTTTTTGTTTTAATATTTTATTTATCTATTTGAGAGAGAGAGAGCACGAGCAGAGGGGAGGCGCAGAGGCAGAACCAGACTCCCCACTAAGCAGGGAGCCTGAGCTGAAGGCAGATGCTTAACCGACTGAGCCACCCAGGTGCCCCTTCAATATGCTGGGTTTTATTTTTTATTTTAAAAGTATTTTATTTATTTATTAGAGACACACTGAGAGAGAGGGAGAGAGAGTGAGACAGAGGGAGAAGCAGGCTCTCTGCAGGGAGCCCAATGTGGGACTCGATCCTGGACCAGGGATCATGGCCTGAGCTGAAGGCAGATGCTCAACCACTTAGCCACCCAGGTGTCTCAATACACTGGTTTTTAAAAGGTAGATTTGACTTAAACAGGTAGAGATAGAGGATGCTGTAAGCATGCCTTATTGTGAGCAAAGCTCAGGGGCAAGGAAACTTCAGGGAACGCCGAGTGGCCAGTTTGACTGGCTAGAGAACCAGGTGTGGCAAATGAGGATGGATAGGCTGTCCTATGGATTAAACTGGGTCCCCCCCGCCCCAAATTTCTATGTTAAAGTCCTAATCCTTGGTACCTCAGAATGTAACTATATTTGGAAATAAACTCTTTAAAGAGGTAATTAGCAGACAGCCCCTCTGCTATCCTACCTGCCACTCTCTTGAAGTGTATTCAGTAAACTTCTATGACCAATGAAAATAAGTAACTAAATAAAAAAAAGAGGCAATCAAGTTAAAATGAGGTTTTTAAAGGTGGGCCCCAATCCTAATCCTCGCTATCTTTCATGAAGTCTTTGCAAACACTGAATTAGTAAATACTGAACAATTGCTACTAAGGAAAATACAGGGTTAAGTTCCTGTGAACCTCTGTTCGCAACATTTTCATCAATTGATTAATATGTATTCTTCTTTTATGTGTGATTCTGTTTAAAGCTGTTTTATTTAATATATATCATTGATTAACATTGTAGCACATGTATTTGTTTCTGTCAGGCACATCACAGCCTTCTCTGCTTAGGAACATTAGACCACACCTCAGCCCTATGCTGGAGGGCCATTTTTAATGACAAAATCGCCAAGAAAAGTCACAAAAATGTGAAAACATGGCCCAAAACAGACTTAAAGATTACTTGTTTTCAATATTGGTTGAAGCAAGACAGCAAAGTATCACCGTATTTAAACTCAGTGGGGAACATGCCTGTCAGGTGACTCAAATTTTTCATTGCACTGACATGTTCACAAATGACTGCAGAAGTGCCCTTTTGTACTTTGATTTGGGGATTGCAAACAAATTCTAGCAAGTAGATGAGTTCACAAATATGGGAATCTAAATAATGAGGATCACCTGTGCTATTAATTTCATTTTATCGATAAAGAAACTAAGACTCAAAGCAGTTAAAAATCTTACACAAATTTACAGTTTGTGAGATTGGCACAGCCAGGATTCAAACTCCATTTTTTAGAGGAGAGAAATGTTTTTCACCTATACTGAGTCAGGATAGGATAAAGCGAGTCAGAGAGGGATCTCTGGGTGGCGCAGCGGTTTGGCGCCTGCCTTTGGCCCAGGGCGCGATCCTGGAGACCCGGGATCGAATCCCACGTCGGGCTCCCGGTGCATGGAGCCTGCTTCTCCCTCTGCCTGTGTCTCTGCCTCTCTCTCTCTCTCTCTCTGTGACTATCATAAATAAATAAATAAAATCTTAAAAAAAAAAAAAGAGTCAGAGAAATAAGTCAAGCACCTTAACACAGAGGCTGCAAATAGCTAACAAGCTTTACAAAAACTTGCCAATTACAGGAAGCACGTTTCGTGGGAATGGCAAAGAATATCAGGATGGGCAGTTTCACATTATTTTTTTTTAATATTTTAGCTCAAAGGTTGAGCATTTTTTTAAAAAGATTTTATTTATTGGGATCCCTGGGTGGCGCAGCAGTTTGGCGCCTGCCTTTGACCCAAGGCACGATCCTAGAGACCCGGGATCGAGTCCCACGTCGGGCTCCCAGTGCATGGAGCCTGCTTCTCCCTCTGCCTGTGTCTCTGCCTCTCTCTCTCTGTGTGACTATCATAAATAAATAAATAAATAAATAAATAAATAAATAAATAAATAAATAAATTTTTTAAAAAAAGATTTTATTTATTCATAGAGACAGAAAGAGAAAGAGAGGCAGAGACAGAGGCAGAGGGAGAAGCAGGCATCATACAGAAAGCCTGGTGGGGGACTCGACCCAGGGTTTCCAGGATCACGCCCTGGGCTGCAGGCGTCGTTAAACCGCTGCGCCACCAGGGCTGCCCCAGTTTCACACTTTAAACAAAGAGGATAATTTTTTTTTAATTTATTTTTTATTGGTGTTCAATTTACTAACATACAGAATAACCCCCAGTGCCCGTCACCCATTCACTCCCACCCCCCGCCCTCCTCCCCTTCCACCACCCCTAGTTCGTTTCCCAGAGTTAGCAGTCTTTACGTTCTGTCTCCCTTTCTGATATTTCCCACACATTTCTTCTCCCTTCCCTTATATTCCCTTTCACTATTATTTATATTCCCCAAATGAATGAGAACATATAATGTTTGTCCTTCTCCGACTGACTTACTTCACTCAGCATAATACCCTCCAGTTCCATCCACGTTGAAGCAAATGGTGGGTATTTGTCATTTCTAATGGCTGAGGAATATTCCATTGTATACATAGACCACATCTTCTTTATCCATTCATCTTTCGTTGGACACCGAGGCTCCTTCCACAGTTTGGCTATCGTGGCCATTGCTGCTAGAAACATCGGGGTGCAGGTGTCCCGGCGTTTCATTGCATTTGTATCTTTGGGGTAAATCCCCAACAGTGCAATTGCTGGGTCGTAGGGCAGGTCTATTTTTAACTGTTTGAGGAACCTCCACACAGTTTTCCAGAGTGGCTGCACCAGTTCACATTCCCACCAACAGTGTAAGAGGGTTCCCTTTTCTCCGCATCCTCTCCAACATTGTTGTTTCCTGCCTTGTTAATGTTCCCCATTCTCACTGGTGTGAGGTGGTATCTCATTGTGGTTTTGATTTGTATTTCCCTGATGGCAAGTGATGCAGAGCATTATCTTGGGGGAGGAGCAAGATGGCGGAAGAGTAGGGTGTCCAAATCACCTGTCTCCACCAAACTACAAAGAGGATAATTGTTAGAAGTACAGCACTGATATATCGATCTGATGGCCCTAGAGCCCACCTGACCAAAATCCATAGCCTCTGTTTCTTCAGAGTTTATGTTGTCATCTTCTCAATATAATTCTATTTAAAAAAATAAAAGAACATTCAGACCCAGGCATATGGGGTATACAAAAGCGTAACTGGAGCCATACTATAATAGTGCAATTCAAGGAATTAGTTGTCAAGCCTATAAAGGAGGTTTCATGCACCAAGAGCATAGTATAACTATATCACAGTAAGCCATTTTTAAAAAAATTTTATTTATTCATTCATGAGAGATACACACACAATGAGAGAGAGAGAAAGAGAGAGGCAGAGACACAGGCAGAGGGAGAAGCAGGCTCCATGGAGGGAGCCCGACGTGGGACTCCATCCCGGGACTCCAGGATCATACCCTGGGCTGAAGGCAAGTGCTAAACCGCTGAGCCACTCAGGGATCCCCACAGTAAGCCATCTTTTAAAAAGCATTTATTCATCAAAAAAAAATTTATTGAGCTGCTACCATGTACTGAGTTAGGTTAGGTACTCAACATCAGTAGTTGATATGAAATTGCTTCTGCCTTGACCATATTCACAGCATTGTACCTGAGACTTGTATAGAATAATAGTGTGTGCCCATGTGTGTGAACTCCTTGGCAGTTCCCATCCACTCCTCTCTCCCACCCATACCTAATGCATCTGTAGTTGTGCACAGCTGTTCAGAGCCTCCCAGGAGAACTCAAACCATTTCCCTTAGGACTGAGATAGATACAACAAATGGGCTGATCCGGGAATGTCAGAAGTCAAATTACAAAGCAATTTCAAGATATCTGAGAGGCAAAAAGGAGTCAGGAATGATGAGTGAGGGCAATAAGAGATTCTGGGAGTCTCAGGGAAATGGTGGCTTGGGCCAATTTAGGAGGACTCTTTCTCGAACTTGTCTTCACTGATCCACCACGTATTCCTCATTTTCTTCCTTTTTTTTAAGATTTATTTATTTATTTATTTATTTACTTATTTATTTATTTATGATAGGCATAGAGAGAGAGAGAGAGAGAGGCAGAGACACAGGAGGAGGGATAAGCAGGCTCCATGCCAGGAGCCTGACGTGAGACTCGATCCCGGGACTCCAGGATCGTGCCCTGGACCAAAGGCAGGTGCTAAACCGCTAAGCCACCCAGGGATCCCCTCTTCTTCCTTCCTACGGGATCTCATCCAATTTCTGGTTTCAAATTCAGTCAAGGTACCAACAGGAAACAGACGGCACACTCCAACTAAGGTAATGGAAGCAGGGTCCACTAAATGATGTCCTTAGTGTTTATAAAAGTATGAGGATATCAGTACTCTGAAGCCAGTGAGAGGAGGAGCTGTCTCCAACCATGGCCCTGCAGGGGTGAAGGGAGGAAAGTTACTGCATCTGGAGAGAGAGCTGTGTGGTGACCTGCTTGACAGGGGCTATGAATTTTCCCAGAGAGACTCAGGCAATGGAGGGGAAAGTGCCGGGAGGGAGCTGGGGGAGTAACCTATGATGTCTTACTCTCCTCCATTCTGATCTGAACCCAGCCAGAAACCAGAAGGTTGAAGTCCGTCCATCCACTTAATTGATACTGGTTACTCTGTACGGAGGCAGAGAGAAGGGTGGAGAGGAAAGGAGAGAGAATCTGGAAGGCCTACAAAGATATTCAGCACACAGTTATACAGTTAAGACCCCCAGGCTTGTATAGCTCCAACGCTAAGCTTTCTAGTTGAATCACAATGGCCTACTTGAACATTCTCCACCCAAATTTTCACTTGATTTTCCCCTGCCACAGCCTGGTCCCCTCCTAACCCATTCCTTTCCCATTTCCCTCCAGTTTTACCACCGTTCACTTGGTCGCTTAGGCCCAAACCTAGCTTTTATCCCTACATCATTTATTTCTCTTCCATCCAAACCATGAGCAAGTTATGTCAGCTCCAGTTTTAAGGAGTGTCCAGAATATGTCCATACCCACATCATCTCTTGTTTGTGCGACTGCCATAGACTACTAACTGGTTTCCCCACCTCCATTCTTACTCCCACTAGGGTCTATTCTACTTTTGGCCCCACTAGGTCTCCTGTACCCTGTCTACATTTTCCTTCCAGAAACTATCTCCACTCAAATGCCTGTTACATGTTTATTCCTTTGTCTGTTTCTTATTTTCTCCATTAAAGTGTAGGCTTCATGAAGGCAGGGATCTTCTTGTCTGCTGAGTCATCCCCTCAGTTGAATAAAATGAAATATTTCTTGAATGAAAAAATGGATAATGCTTCTGTGAAAGATGCTGCTAAGAGAATGAGAAGACATATGGCAGATTGGGAGAAAATGTTTGCAAAAGACACTCATTAAAAAAAAAAAAACTATTATCCAAACTATACATAGAACCTTTAAATTTCAACAATAAGAGAAACAACTTGATTTTTAAAATGGGCAAAAGTCCTGAACAATTGTATCACCAAAGAAGACATACAGATATTTTCCCCATTCTCCATCATGGCACAGGATCAGGAGGAAAAAAAAAGAGAACCCTATATGGGAAATTTACATCCACAAACTGCCACAATGCCTGTGTTGAGAAAGGAGAGACAAATTGACCCTGGCTGCCAAGGTGGTGGAGCAGCTTACAGGTCAGGCTCCTGTGCCCTCTAAAGCTAGATATGCCATCAGATCCCTTGGCATCAGAAGAAATGAAAAGGCTGCACAGTGGCCAACACAGAAGAAATTCTAGAGATAGTTCTAAAGGCATGAGTGTATGAGTAAAATAACTTCTCAGATGCTGGAAACTTTGGTTTTGAGATCCAAGAATACATTCATCTGGGAATCAAATATGACCCCAGTTTTGGTATCCACAGCCTGGACCCCTACATGGTGCTGAGTAGGCCAAGTTTCAGCACTGCAGACCACAAACACAGGACAATCGGCATTGGGACCACACAGAATTAACAAAGAGGAGGCTCTGTGCTGATTCTAGTAGAAGTATGATGGGATCATCCTTCCTGGAAAATGAATGCCTATTACTATCCAAAAGGCCCATAACATTTTTCCAAAAAGAAGAAAAAGAGGAAGAAGAAGAAGAAGAAGAAGAAGAAGAAGAAGAAGAAGAAGAAGAAGAAGAAGAAGAAGAAGAAGAAAAGAAGGAATACAGATGGCAGATAAGCACATGAAAAGATGTTGAACATTATATGTCATTAGGGAATTGCAAAATAAAACAAAATATCATGGGGCGCCTCAGTTCGTTCAATGTCTAACTCTTGGTTTCAGCTCAGATCATGATCTCAGGATGGTGAGATCAAGCCCTGTGTCAGGCTCTGCACTCAGCAGTGTCTGTTTGAGATTGTCTCTCCCTCTGGCCCTCTCCACCCACTCTATCTCTCTAAATAAACAACAACAAAAACCACGAGATATCACTACATACCCATCAGAACGGCCAAACTCCAAAACACTGCCAACACCAAACGTTGACAGGGATGTGTGAAGCAATAGGACCTCTCATTGTTGCTGGTTAGAATGCAAACCGGCACAGCCACTTTGAGAGACAATTTAGTTGTTTCTAATAAAACTGAATAAACTCTTACCATATGATCCAGTCATTGTGATCCTTCAAATTTACCCAGATGAGGGATGCCTGGGTGGCTCAGTGGCTGAGCATCTGCCTTCGGCTCATGTTGTGATCCTGGGGTCCTGGGATCGAGTCCCACATCGGGCTCCCTGCAGAGAACCTACTTCTCCAACTCCTTCTGC
Source organism: Canis lupus familiaris (assembly GCF_011100685.1). Lineage (NCBI taxonomy): Eukaryota > Metazoa > Chordata > Mammalia > Carnivora > Canidae > Canis > Canis lupus. The sequence goes on along the minus strand of NC_049255.1, from coordinate 13,108,803 downwards.
TTCCTTATCTCTTTTTCTGTGTCTCTCATGAATAAATAAAATCTTAAAAAAAAATTTACCCAAATGAGTTTAAACTTAAGCCCACGCACAACTTGCACACAGATGTTTATAGCAGTTTTAGTCATAATTGCCAAAACCTGGAAGCAGCCAAAATGTCCTTCAGTAGGTAAATGCATACATAAGTCAACTCTGGTACTTTAGACAATGGAATTTATTCAGTACTCAAAACAACTGAGCCATCAAGCTGTGAAAAAAATGTGGCAGAACCTTAAATGCATATGACTAAGTGAAAGAAACCAATTTGAAAAGACAACATACTGTTGAGTCCAGCTATATGACATTCTGGAAATGGCTAAGCTATGGAGATAGTTGAAAGGATCAGTGGTTGCCGGGGTGGGGGGCTGGGGGGTGAGATGAACAGGTTTCACACAGAAGGTTTTTAGGGCAGTGAGACTATTTGGTATCATACTATAATGGTGGGCACGTGCCAATATACATTGTCAACACTCAGAGAAGTACACCACCAAGAGTGAACCCTAATGTAAACTATGGACTTTGGGTCATAATGTAAGTTCAACGACAGCAACAATTTATGCTTCTAGTTTGCGATGTTGACGGTGGAGGAGACTATGCATGTGTGGGAGAGAGAGAATGTGGGAACTCTCTGTCCTTTCTGCTCCATTTTACCAAGAACCTAAAACTACTCTAAAAATAAAGTCTATTAAAAAAAAAGAAGAAGAGGGACACCTGGGTGGCTCAGTCGGTTAGCATCTGCCATCGGCTCAGGACATGATCTTGGGATTCTGGGATTAAGCCCCAAATCAGGCTCCCTGCTCAGCGGGAAGTCTGCTTCTTCCTCTCCCTCTCCCTCTGCTCCTCTCACCCCCGCTTGTGCTCGCTCTCACTCGCTCTCTCTCTCTCCTCTCTCTAATGAATAAATACAATTGTTTAAAAAATCACAGGAAGAGCATGTATAGAGACCCTGAAGAAAATAATCAGAAGTCTCAAAAATCCTGGTTTGGTACTCTTGTACGAATGCAATACGTAGTGGGGAGACAGAACGGGGAGATGGTACTGCTTCTACAGCTCCACATAGAAAAATCATAGCTGATTAGTCCAGCTTGGGTTACAAACCTACTTCATGACTGACTCAGGGAATAGACTACAAGAATCCAAGAATTCACTTGCCAGGGACTCTGCTGGTCAGTGGACACCAGTAGGGCCATCCTCAAAGCTGGGGTCATGATACATCCATATATATTGTTATATGACCACTTCTGGGATACCCTAAGTACCTGTCTGCTTCCCATTACCTTGGCCCATGCCATGCCCCCTGGATCTCCTCTCATCATCCAGCTACTAAAAGAGAAGCTCCACAACCCAGTGTGGCCTCAATGGCTGATTTGCAGTTTGATCAATTGGGCTATCCTGTTACAGTTGTTAAATATTTTGATCAGGGCCTCCCAGGTGGCTCAGTGGTTTAGCGCCGCCATCAGCCCAGGGCCTAATCCTGAAGACCCGGGATCAAGTCCCACGTCAGGCTCCCTGCATGGAGTCTGCTTCTCCCTCTGCCTGTGTCTCTGCCTCACTCTCTGTGTGTGTGACTATCATAAAAAAAAAAAAAAAAAAAAAAAAACACTAAAAAATTTAAAAAATGTTTGATTGTCACCATCTTGAAATTTTTTTTAAGATTTATTTATTTACTTGAGGAGTGTGAGGAGCAACAGAGAAAGGAGAGAGTTTTAAGCATACTGCGCAGAGCACAGAGCCAGACATAGGGCTAGATCTCACAACCTTACCATCACGACCTGAGCCAAAATCAAGAGTTGACTGATCAACCAACTCTGCCACCAGGCACCTCACCATCTTGAAATTCTTACTACATTTTGTTGTTTTTTTAAAGATTTTTATTTATTTATTTATGAGACACACACACACACACACACACACAGAGGCAGAGACACAGGCAGAGGGAGAAGCAGGCTCCACGCAGGGAGCCTGACGTGGGACTCAATCCCGGGTCCCCAGGATCACACCCTGGGCTGAAGGCGGCACTAAACCACTGAGCCACCCAGGCTGCCCTCTTACTACATTTTGAACAAGGGCCTTGCATTTTCATTTTCACTAGGCCTCAAGAATTATGCAGCTTGTTTTGATTTTGCCTTTTATCCCTGGAAATGGGGTATTATGATTACATGGTTGAAGTAGGGAGAAAGCTAGAAAAGAACAGAAGTAAATGCTCCACACACTAATATTAAATGTCACTGAACATGTGCACTTGCAATTTGAGGGATAAATGGAGTCATTGGGACAGTTCAAGGGAGGAGGCTCTTAGAATAAGCCCTTAGGGCTCCTGGATGGTGCAGTCAGTTAAGCGACCGACTCTTTTTTTTTTTTTTTTTTTTTTTTGAAGGCGACCGACTCTTGATTCTGGCTCAGGTTGTGATCTCAGAGTGGTGATCTCAGGATTGTGATCTCAGGGTTGGGAGATCGAGCCCCATGTTGGGCTCAGCACAGAGTATTTGGGACTCCCTCTTTCTCTTCGTTCCCTTCCTCTGTCTCTCTCTCTAAAACAAATAAATTGTTGAAAAAGAAGAAGTAATAAGCCCTAATACAAAGCTCTAAAAAATACTTTCAGAAATCAGGAGTGGTTGGCGTGGGATTGAATAGGAAGAGGCGTATGAGTTCCTAGTGGTGTTTAATATCTTGATAGAAGTGTATATGCATTTTTCAAAACTCAGCAAATGTACATTTAAGATTTGTGCATGTCATTGTAAATATTATATCAGAAGAAATATTGAACTATAGTTAATGATATGCATGATGAAATATTTAGGGGGAAGTATACTCATGCCTGCAATTTTGATGTTTGAATGCATCAAAAAAATAGATGGCTTAAGATATGCACAAGGGGATGGATATATGGATGATGAAGACAGATAGTAGATGAATATGTATGTGATAGGGTCAGTACAACAGAATAGTGGTAACTCTGGGCGATGAATATATAGGTGTCCACTCTAAAATTCTTTCAACTTCCCCATGTCTAAACTTTTTCGTATTATTTTTTAAAAAGATTTTATTAACTTATTAGATGGAGAGAGAGAAAGAGAAAGAGAGCACAAGCAGGGGGAGTGGCAGGCAGAGGGAGAGGGAGGAGGAAGGCTCCCCACAGAGCAGGGAACACCATGCGGTGGGACACGATTCCCAAGACCCCGGGATCATAACCTGAACTGAGGGCAGATGCTTAACCGACTGAGCCACTCAGGCACTCTGAACTTTTTCATATTAAAAAGTTAAGGAAAAATATTTTCAGAAGAAATAGGCAGCTTCCATTTGTTTTTGAGATTTGTTAAGGGCCCAACATTTTTATGGACTTGACAGTTATTGTGAGACAGAACACCTAAGCAAGTAGCTGAATTGTATTTTGCTTAAATTAAAAACTCAAAGATGCTCTTTTCAGATCTCACAGTCTTAATAAGTTTATGAAGACTGTAAATGAAAGATTGCTTGTGCTCATTTAAAAGCCATTTGTGCCTGTATGAGTCTAAGAATTTGAAGTCCTCAGAATGATCTCTAATGCATGAAGTGTACGCTCTCAGCAGTGTTTTTCCTCTTTTCTTGACGTCAGTTGCCATTTGTAAGGGTTGCCAAGGTAATGACCAGACACATCTAAAGACAAGCCTACAAGAAAGGACAGCATACTTATTTTTTCCCTTTTAACATCAAATATATTTAAAATTCATAACACATTCAGTTTGATGAAATTCTACTTCACAGAGAACCAAACTTCACAGTACAGAAAAGAACTCTCCCCTGCCTTGTCCTTGCAGCTCTGCCTTAAAAGACTGGATTTGTTCAAAAACTGCACATAGACGTTTATATACACCACAGTTGTTGGTTTTTTCTGGGGAAAAAATGCGAGGTGCGGCTGTATTTCATAAAATCACACTGGTAAAGTCAACAGAAAGATCTAGTTTGCCTCAAAGGCAGGCATGGAAAAAATTGGGACTATTCAAAAAAGAAATATTTCATGTTCCCTGTAAAGTAGTTGATTTTTGAAAATTACTTAAGAAATAATACTTGGGGTTATCAAATCAACATCGTTAATTACTAATAGGATAGACTTGTCACATCACTCTAACTCTAAATTTAGTATCAACACAAGTGTAAGTTTTACAACTTTACACATTAACAAATATGCTTTTGTTTTGTGGCAGCAATAAATAAACCATTCTGGATTGAGGAGAAACCCCATCACAGTTAAAGTGAATTTCATTCTGTTTTGAAATGCACTCAATCTAATATTAGAAAACCAAGCTCTCCCATGCACTTCAATATTCTATTTCTGCTGGTGGCTCTTCCATTTCAAAACAAGTTCTTACTATTATATACTCTTAAGTATGTACGTTTTGGTGTCATTGAAATTCATATATTTATATTTCAAATGAAATTAAATACATTGAGCAAAAGTTGTTTTCTAAGGAAATCCTTTGCAAAATGCAGAAGTCGTTTTTTGTCTGAACAAACATTTGAAAAATGTTTACATGCAATACAGAGACTTTTTGTTCTTGAGCATACTTGCCTCTCTAGGATGCCAAACATTAGAGGATCAGAAATATATCTTGTCCTCAAACACCCTTAGATTCTCTTAATAGTCCATTGTGAATTTGATAATCAAATATATTTACCTTTTTTTTTAGACAATTTCTAATTTACAGCCTGAACCACTTTTTGAGGAGAAGATTCCATAACCTTGGTACCCAGTGTGTCAGATGGCAGTGGACCTCTTTTCAAACTTTAAATCATGTGCCCTTTTGGTATGGAGTTTGATGGAAAATTCTGTTTCCATTCACACGGCCCACTTCTTTCTTCCCTTCATGGGGCTGAGTCATAGGGCTTTCCTGAGTTTCTGCCACAGCCCCACGACTGAGAGTCCAAACCCCTGCAGGTCATTCTCTCTCCTTTGGTCATTTTGGAATTTCTGCTTTGGAGCTCCCCAGCTCCATTATGTCTTCCTTGAGAGTCAACGCCATTTCACAGAGTGCGCAAATGGATTTCAGTTTGATTCTTAAAACAAATAAGTGGATTGATAAATGTTGAATGGTAACATCTTCATGGGGTGGAGACTGCTGGTTTGGGAAATGGGGAGGGGAGGGGGAAAGTACCTCCCTGGATTGGGTTAGCATTCTCAAATTTTCTGAACCTCTTTTTTGCTTGAATTTTAAGGGTGAAAAACATCTGTAAATGAATCCCTTATGGGCAACTCTATGACAGTTAATCAGTCAATGACTATTGATTGAGCCACTGCTTTGGTGCCTGGCACCACACCGGGATATTACGGCATTGTGCCTTCCTGTGATTTTCCCAAGTATCAAGCGTCAGAGCCTATGGAAAGGAGACCAGTATGACTCTGAAGCAGGCACAATCTGCCCATCCCTAGGTGCCTATCCCTTACAAATTCTCTTTGGCTTTAGGTTCATTTTTCTAGCTCTTCTTGCAGTGACCTGCCCAGGCCTCCTGTCTTGCTTCATCAGCACCAGCTCTGCACTTCCACAGCCCACTTGCCTCACTTGCCTGGTTCTTAATTCTGGCGGGCTTTCCTACTAAGAGAGTCTCTCTCCATTTGCCCCAGACTCAGGCTCACCTTCCTGCTCCATCCCAGCCTTCTACCCAAAGGAAAAGATGAGACTTTTTAGCTTTTACCAGATAGACTTGGAAAGGGGAGGGGAAGTTCCTGACTGTAACTCAGAGCATTAATACTGGCGGCAATGCAGTTGAGAGCTGAGTGAACTTGGGCAAATTATTAACAATTCTGAATCTGTCTTCTTTTCAGTGAAATAGGAATGATAGTGCTGACTTCCTTGGGTTATTGGCGGGATTAAGTAAGACAATATACAGAAAGAACCTTATGCATAACAGGCTATTAAAAATATGGTTGCCATTATTACTTTGAGATTATTTCTGAATTATTGTGTGTAGTATTTCTGTGGAAGCCTGAGCCCAGGTTTAAAAACAACAAGAAGATAATAACAAGGAAATAAATCCATTTGGCCCATAGAAGTTTAGAGTGGAAGTGAAGAAATGGCCCATAGCCACTCTATTTATCCAAGCTTCTCGTTTTTACGCATACTCATTTATGAAATGCTTTCTATTTGCCAGGTGTTGTGCTGGTAATAGCTGAGTAGATGGATGTTCCTCTCCTCCGGAGTTGCAATCTAGTCAAGGAGATAAACATGTAAATAACCATCTAGCGATTTGTAACAAATATTAAAAGGGTCAAATTGCTGTCAGAAGCCCTTGACTCTGCCTGGAAAGGTCTGGAAAGACCAATCCCTGTTTTCAGTTCCCTGTAGAAGCAGCAAGGCTAAGAGGAAAGCTTTTACACTGTTGATCTAGCCAGGATTGAAAACTGTGGCCTGTGGGTTATATCAGGACCACAAACTTGTTTTGTTTGGTTCATACAGGTTCTTTTTAAAGATTTATTTATATTTAAAGAGAGAGAGAGTGCACGTGTGTGCAGTGGGGAGGGGCAGAGGGAGAGGGAGGGAGAGAATACGGCACACACTCTCCACTGAGCACAGAGCCCAGTGCAGCAGAGCTGCTCTCAAAACCCTGAGTTGATGACCTGAGCCAAAAATCAAAAGCTGGACGCTTAACCGACTGAGGCACTCAGGCACCCCGGTCCCTATAGGGTTTTAAAAATCAAGATAATCTCACATAATCCAGGATTATGGATTTTCTGAAAAATTTTAAGATCTGGAAATTCTGGACCCAAATCAATTGGATCTAGACTAGTGTTTTCAGTTTGTTTTATAACCAAACCACTGGACCCATCTGTTTAACTTACTTACCTGTTGTAGGCATTTGAGATTTCAATGTTTCAACCAGGCACACTTGGGTCCAAATCTTAGTTTTACCATAGACTAATTGTATTGCCTTCAGCAGTTGACTCTCCATTACCTGCATCTTAAATGGGATCCATACCACCACCTTTTCCTCTTACACAAAGTGGATACCAAGAGAGCATGGATTTGAGCAGCATTTTTCAGAATGTGGTCAACAAAGTGTTTGTCAATATCACCAATAACAATGCTTATAAAATTTACCTGCATATGGGTCACCGGGTTTTCTATAGACTGTGCTCTTTCTCTTTTTTTAAGGTTTTATTTATTTATTCATGAGAGACAGAGAGAGAGAGGCAGAGATCTAGTCAGAGGGAGAAGTGGGACTGGATCCCAGGACCCTGGGATCATGCCCTGAGCCATCCAGGTGCCCCAACAGTACTCTTTCAAAGTCATAGAGCTGTGTGATCCAACACAATCCAATACAGTAGTCACCAGTCATATGTGACTCTAAATTATTTAAAATTTAGTTCCTCAGTCAGAATAGTCACATTTTAAATGCTTAATAGCCATATGTGCCTTATGACCACTTTACTGGACAGTGCAGCTATAGAACATTTTCATCACCATTGGAAATATCTATTAGATAGTGCTGGAGACAACACTAATGAGTCCACCTGTGATCACCTGATTATCTTGGGGATGTAATTTTGCTTGATCTGTTATGTTTTATTAATTAGGGTCCCAAGTCTTTAAAAAGGTAGACGTTAATGGAGAACAAACTGACAGTTGCCAGAGGGGAGTGGGGTGGAGTATGAGCAAAATGGGTGAAGGAATGTAGGAGGTAAACGCTTCCAGTTATAGAATGAAAAAATCACAGGGATAAAAGGTACAGCATAGGGAATATAGTGAATGGTATTGAAATAGTGTTGTCGGTGACAGATGGTAGCCCCTCTGTGGTGAGCTCAGCATGACATATAGAGTTGTCAAACCACTGTGCTGTACACTTGAAATCATTGTGACATTGTGTATTGACTACATTTTTTTTAGAAAACTCAAGAAAGTAGATAATGTCTACAAGATTGTTACATCAAAATTGTTTCTATCCTATAGAGATAAAGATGATTTATGTCCAACAGAAAATAACCCTAAATGTTTGGTTTTATTGTTCTGTAGAGCATTAGCCAGTTTTCTATTCTCTCTCTTTTTTAAAAAAGATTTTATTTATTTATTCATGAGAGATGCACAGAGAGGCAGAGACACAGGGAGAGGGAGAAGCAGTCTCTCAACAGGGACCCCGATGCAGGACTCAATCCCAGGACCCTAGGATCACAACCTGAGCCAAAGGCAGACGCTTAACCACTGAGCCACCCAGGCATCCCCAAGTTTTCTATTCTCTATCTTTGCAATCTCATCCAGCATTCTTTTCTTCTGCTGGTCACACACACACACACACACACACAGTCTTGTATCCTCTCCTCTGAACCAGCTGGTTCCCTCATAAATGAGGTAAGTAAATCTTCAACATTGTATGTTTGTATAGAGATCATGTTTCTAACTTTTAAAAATTTGTACTGTGACAGGGTCAAACTTTAAATTTATACTTTTAGCAAATGATTTAACCTATGAAGCCTCAGTTTACTCATTTATAAAATAAGGAATAATTTCTAAAACAGGGACTTTCCTCATTGGGTTCTCGAGATTTAAATGGGACAACAAATATTAAACAACATAATTCTTGGTATGTTAAAATGGGTAGATGAATGTTAGGTGTTCTTGGTGTGTTAAAATGGGTCGATAAATGTTAGGTGTTCATTATTTAAGGAGGCTTTCTCAACAGTATTCCTAGATGTCTAAGCATCTCAGTTCTTACTCTCATGTAGTTTCATTCAAAGGGTGGAAGTTCCAAATGTATTCTAGTCACAATGCCTGTATCTCCCGACTTTGGCTTCATTCCATGTGCACTCAGCACCTTTTCATCCTTTGTGCAACAATAGGAGAAGTTTTCTGGCCCATATCTGGCTTCAAATTTTGAAAGAAAGTCTTCCAGGCCGAGAACAACTAAAAATCTGATGCCCTGCTCTGCTCTCCCTCCGCCTTCTACTCTTTCCTGCCAGCAGAAGTCACTGACTCTCGGGCTTCCTGCCTTGTACTATAAACACTTCTTCCAGCTGCTGCCTGTGTTCACTCAAGGTTTAACTATTTAATTGCTAGCGACCCTTTTTCCAGAGCAATGCACATACAACATTCGTATCCTCTAGGTTGGAGAATTGTTCACAGGATCTCTCTTCCCATTCCCTGAAGCCTCTTTATGCATTCCACTATGACCATTTGTACCAGTCATATGTAAAAGTAAATTTTTGTTGTTGCTGATTCTGGGAATGATACCAAAAATTATTTTCCTATAGCTCAGCTTATCAAGAATCTTCAATGTGTGTAACACTGTAATTTATCTATCCTATAAGGAACGAAACAACAAGGAAAAGTGAGAGGAAGATTTTGTTCTCCATTTTTCAAAGTTTATACAAGCAGACTAAGAAAAGTCAATCTAGAGTATAACTTGACAGGGTCTTGGCACAGCAGCACAGTTCAGATTTGCAATAAAGATAATAAAGACAGTGTTGAGTTTAGAGAGAGAATAAAATAGAGATGTCCAGGAGAGATCAACAGACCATTCAAACAGAGCTTTATAGAGTGGCTCTCCAAGGTCCACAGGGTAGCTCTCAGCTTTATGGGCTCCAAAACTCCATTTTTGGTTTAAACATTAGAATCTTATAAGGAAGTTTGCTCAGATATCTGCAAATTGAAGGATAATATGTTTTAATTTCAGTGATACTGGAGTGGAAAGAGGTAAGGAAAGCTTGAATTCAGTTTGAAGCTAAATACTCACATCCTGCCTTTGACTCACAGCACTTCGTGTTAACACTTATTTTCATCACAGAACTTATATTCTACTTACATTTTGAGTTGTACCTGAAAATAAACAAGCTGTCCTCAATGCATCGTCAAATGGCAATACTTCTTCTTAGAATATTAATAATAGACAAATATCTAGGTATTAGGTCAATTTCAGGTGTATCAACCTCAATCCTGCATTTCCCAGCTATAAAACTTGGGGCAAGTTACTTAAGCTCCCTGTGCCGTTTCCTCATCAGGTAGGGATTGTTGTGAGGGTTAAATGAATCAATGCGTGAGGAGCACTTAGTGTCTGCTACCATGCAAGCACTCAGTGTTAACTGTGTTAGTTTTATTGTTATTATTCTTCTTATTAAGTCATTTTACCTGCAATCACTCAGTGTGCTCAGATTGTGACTTTTGAACATTTGTATAGAAGTTAGCATACTGTGGGGATCCCTGGGTGGCGCAGCAGTTTGGCGCCTGCCTTTGGCCCAGGGCCCGATCCTGGAGACCCGGGATCGAATCCCACGTCGGGCTCCCGGTGCATGGAGCCTGCTTCTTCCTCTGCCTATGTCTCTGCCTCTCTCTCTCTCTCTCTCTCTGTGTGACTATCATAAATCAATAAAAAAAAATTAAAAACAAAAGAAGTTAGCATACGGTAACTATGATTGGGGGTATTCAATATCAGGCTGTCATCCTGAGTAAAGGCAATGGAGTCAGTCTCACGTTTTTAAATAGAGAAGCAAAGCTTGAAGGGGTAATTTTATTACAGTTTTATTATTTTAAAATGTGACAATTCTAAAGTCTATTCTCTAGTAAAAACCAAGTTCTAAACCAAATGCTAACTCTATGTATTCGCCTGCTAGGGCTGCCTCAACAGAATACCATAGATTGGGGAGCTAAAACAAAAGAAATTTTATTTTTTCCTCTCCACAGTTGTGAGGCATGGAAGTCCAAGATTAAGATGCTGTCAACACAGGTTTCTGATAAGACCTCTGGATGGCCACCCCTGTGCTATTTCCTCACCTAACCCTCTCCCTGCACTCACACAACTCTGGTGGTCTCTTTACCTTCTTACAGGGGCACCAGTCCTCTTGGATTAGGACTCTACCCTTACGACCTCCTGTAGCCTTAATTACTTCCTTATAGGTCCTATCTCCAAAGAGTGTCTCACTGAGGTTTAGAGCTTCAATATATGAATGGGAGGAGGGGGTGTCTCACTTCACAACACTCTGCCTCAGTCCCTTGCTTTGCAACTAACTTTTAAGGTCTCCTCACTGGTTTCAGAGATGCTCCAACCTGAATCATGGTGCCTAAGGATTAATTCCCACCATGCTTCCACTTCCCCATAAACTCCTTCCATGTCTTTTTTTTTTTTTAAGATTTTATTTATTTATTCATGAGAGACAGAGAGAGAGGCAGAGACACAGGCAGAGGGAGAAGCAGGCTCCATGCAGGGAGCCCGATGCAGGACTCGATCCCAGGAATCCAGGACTACGCCCCCAGCCAAAGGTAGGCACTAAACCGCTGAGCCACTAGGGTGTCCCTCCTTCCATGTCTTAAGCAAAATGCATCACACGTTGTTTCGTTGTTTTGCTTGAGGTGTATTTGGTTTTTGTCTGTACTCGTAGAGCTCCCTGCTCCTAGAATGTCTTTCTCCATCCTGCATGTCCTCATCACACCTACATCTCAGAATCCTGCCCAGATGCAGCTTCTGCCAGGAAGCCTGTCCCAATCCTCCCCAATGGGAATCCCTCTTTTCTCAGCGGAGCTCTCAAAGCATGATGTCTGTTTTTCTCATAACTTTATGTTTTCTCCATTTTATACCAGCCCATGCCTCAGCTCCTCTATGAGTTGCTTGGAGACCAGGTAGTTCTGGTTCACCTGCCATAATCCTTCCCCACTACAGAGCCTTATTCTACATAGATGCTACCAAAATTAAAAAAAAAAAAAAAAAGTGTTGAGTTAAATGTTGGTTGCATGCCAATGACAACCAGGTAGGGGTAGCAGGAAGAATAAACGCCAAACTTGAGCTGTGGTTATTCATAATGGAGTGGAATTTCAGATGTTTTCAAACATTTTTTAAGAGGTAGGTTGGGGAGGCCTGGGTGGCTCAGCGGTTGAGCATCAGGGCATGATCCTGGGGTCCTGGGATTGAGTCCCACCTCAGCTTCCCCACAGGGAGCCTGCTTCTGCCTTTGCCTGTGTCTTTGCCTCTCTCTGTGGGTCTCTTACGAATAAGTAGATAAAAATTTCAAAAATAAAATAAAAGAAGTAGGTGGGAAAGAAAAGATTGATGTCAATAAGCATTACACCGAAAATGAGTTGTCTGTGTGACCAACGTAGTGAAGAAGGAGGGCTTTGGCAGCACCTGACAGAGGTATGTACATTTGCAGAAGTGTCCATCCTAAAAAATAATTCACAGGGGACACCTGGGTGGCTCAGTGGTTGAGCGTCTGCCTTGGGCTCAGGGAGTAATCCTGGGTCAGGGGATCAAGTCCCACATTGGGCTCCCTGCGCGAAGCCTGCTTCTCCATCTTTCTATGTCTCTGCCCCTCTCTCTGTGTCTCTCATGAATAAATAAATAAATCTTTTTTAAAAATAAAAATAATTCACAAATTTGCAGAATGATTTGATTACTTAAAACATGTGTATGTATAACTGATAACAAATGCCTTATACTTACTTCTCGGTGGTATTGAGAAATTTTTAAGTATTTGTAATGCAATCCATTTTGAAATATAATTTTTACCATAAATTGAGCTCTCAACTCATCATATTTTTCTCTTTTGGTCTTTACCACCAAATGGAAAGCTATCCCAGAGTTCCAGAGAAAAAACAGAGATTATTTTTGAAATTAAAGAAAATAAAATCTTTCAGTGATAACTGGAGAACATACATTTTAGTAGGGTAAATAATAATATGAGGGACAGAAGTAAGTAAAATCGATTTCAGAACCTACCTTCAGGCTCTTACACATACCTTTAGGATTACCTACACAAAGCTGAATTACACACATGCACAAACCCCTCCTACAAGAGAAGCCCGAGATATTTATGCTCATTATACTTAACGACGCATATGTGTAGAACCTAAAACTACGGTTGGTTACTTTTACTCTGCTTTGAACACAACACAGAAATGAGTCCAGAGAAAACATAAAGTGTGCGTTCCCAGAGTCCAATCCTGCCATCAGACACAGTGTATGTTGTCCTCTGGGAGAGAAGCAAGCCATTTAAATTCAGAGGACAGATCCTCAACACTGGCAAGCTATTTTTAGCTCAAGCTGTAGCTTAATTTGGAATCCAACCAGTTGAGGTCTTGCCTTTTTCCTTGGATTGATTTTTTTTTTTTAATGGCAGGAGATATCTATACATATGGAAGAGGAGTTCTCCAAAAGTAGCATTTTAAATGTTCTTGAAGAATATGTATTCTAAAACTGGTTTTAAAAATGTTCACATTAGATCTTTGAAAATTTGTGTTTATCTGTACACTGTTGTTGTTTTTGAATTCACGGTGTATGGCCTTAGGGGGAAAAAAAAAAAAACACGAAAAAGGCTCTTAATTGGCTTATTCAATCACAGTTCTGGAGGGGGTGCCAACCTGCAGCTACCTGATAGAACAGCAACACTGCCTTGATGCCAGGTGCCTGGCCTGGGAGGCCTGACCGAAATAAAGATGTGGGGGAGTTTATTGGCTTCCAGGAAACTGTGCTTCTCATGCTCAAAAGGATGTTCCTGGGCTTAACGGGTAGCCAGAGAGTCTGTCTGTCCAGACGACTTGGCTGCTCTAAGAATTCCTGCTCCTGGGAACCCCGGGTGGCTCAGTGGTTTAGCACCTGCATTCGGCCCAGGGTGTGATCCTGGAGTCCTGGGATCGAGTCCCATATCGGGCTCCCTGCATGGAGCGGGCCTCTCCCTCTGCCTCTGCCTCTCTCTCTGTCTTATGAATAAAGTTAAAAAAAAAAAAAAAAAGAATTCCTGCTCCTGGCTGTCCGTCAGAGTAGTCTAGATTCAAAGTGTAATTAATTAAAATTAGGCAAAATTAAAAATTAATTTCCTCAGTCACACTAGCCGCCTTTCATTTTTTTATTTTTATTTTTATTTTTTTTTTTTTGCACTAGCCGCCTTTCAAGTGCGCAGCGGCCACATGTGGCCAGCGGGCTACTGTAACAGACAGTACGGGGAGCCTTTCCATCACGACAGAAAACTGTATTGGACAGAACTGGTCCAGTGACAAAATAACATTAATCGGTTTCGGGAAAAGCACTGGGTAGGGAGTCAAGAGACCCAGAATTTGGTCCTGTTCCAGCTTCTAAGCACATAATGCTTACCATGTACCAAGTATTTTAAGCACTTCATAAATATTATTTAATCCCTTGGGATCCCTGGGTGGCTCAGCGGTTTAGCGCCGCCTGCAGCCCGGGGTGTGATCCTGGAGACCCGGGATCGAGTCCCACGTCGGGCTCCCTGCATGGAGCCTGCTTCTCCCTCTGCCTGTGTCTCTCTCTCTCTCTCTCTCCCTGTGTCTCATGAATAAATAAATAAAATCTTTAAAAAATGTATTATTTAATCCCTACAATAGCTCCGTGAGCTGCTACCCTTATCCCCGTTTTCCACACGGGGAGACTGAGGCACAGAGACACTGATGTGGAGGCGGCTGAGCCAGTGAGCGCGGAGCCTGGGCGGGAAGGCAGGGACGTCCACGTGGGTTAGGGACGCGGCCCCGCGCCCCGCATCCCATCTGGAGAGCCGCGAAGGTCCGCCGGGGCCCCCTCGGGGCGGCAGCGGGCCGGGGGCGGGGAGCCGGGCAAGCGCAGCCCCGCGGCCCCCCCAGGCCCGAGAGGCCGTCCGGGCCGCAGCCGCTGCACCGCGGAGCCCGCGGGCTTCCTGAGAGCCCACCCGGGGAGGGGCTCCGCGGGGGGGGGGGCACTTACCTGGGGCTCTGCGGCTGGGGGAGGGCACTGACGGGGAGCTCGGAGGCTGTGCGTGAGCAGGACCTCCGGGAAACACATCTGCCCTTCCTCCGGCACTTTTCTGCCGCGTTTGCCCAGATTCGTGTCTCCTGGGCAACCAGTGCACGTGCCTACGTCACAGTTAAAAATGGAACACGGGCTAACATCTGTAAACGTGGACCGAGAATACTTTGGGTTTGAGTCTATGCCCAGCTTCCGCGGGGGGGACGGTCGAGGTCGCGCCCGTGTCACAATGGGAGTGTGTGCGAGGTTCTCACAGACTCAGCCAGGGCGCGCGGGCACGTCTGCTCGGGACTTGACTTCAGGGGCTCTGCTTCGGAAGCGGATTGTCAGCCCTGAAAGTGGGAAACCTTGTTAAAGAAAAAAAGAAAAAAAAATTTTTTTAAAGAAAGAAAGGAGCAAATAGGAACCCCATTCTGAAGAGGCTTCTTCTCGTCCTCTCACTTTTCTGCCGTGGGTTTTCCCCAAGGCTTGGGCCGAGTTGCCTTCTTTGCAGCAAATTCATTCTATTGCATGGGGGTAACCACCTCTTGGGTAGCTGGGGCCAATGCACACAGGAGGTCAACAGGCGATAGATACCCTGTTCAGGCCTTGGACCTGAATACTAGGAACAGAGAGAACGACCCAACAAGGGCAGTGGCTCAGGAGAGTGAGTGATCCTACAGAGGCGCCCTAATACCGTGGTTGCAAACTGGGTACCTACGCTGCTTAGCAGAGCAACAGAATCCTCTTCAAGTAGCAGGTGCATGTCGAGTCACTTGTGTGGAGATATATGCCTCCGGTGATCATGGCTTGATAATATCAGCCACTGGGATTCTCCAGCTCCCTCTGTTCACTCTAGTTGCTGCTCCCCATGCTACTTCGCTTATCATTTGCTCTCCCTAAGATCTGTCCACAGAGAATGCAAATAAATACCCAGTTTATTTGGCAGTTTGACTCCACCTTCTAAAATAATGGTCATTCTGATTTTACAAATTGACCTCTTTTGGTTAAACCAACTATGTCCCCCCAAAATATATCTGAGATATGCTAGATAATTAAATTTCTATATGATGAATTTTATACATACACACACACACACAGTCATGCACACACACATGTATCTCAGGTCCTAGATCTGGAATCACTCATTTCTGTAAGGAGCCTTGGCTTCTTGAGTGGGAAATGGTATTTAAAGGCCACAATCTGTGCTGTCATTACATCTAGGCCTTTTCAGTGGTCAGAGCTATAAAATACGTATTTCTGGAAATTAAAAAAATCACAGGCTCCTACTGATATTTCCAATTCAAATTTAACATTACAAGGGAGATATATATACTACTGTGGGAAAACTTGATTCCTAACAACATTAACATAGTTAACATTTGCTTTATCCTGCAATGTAAAAATTAGTTTCAAAATAATACTAATGTGATTGTTAACAATAAAACTATTTAATGCATGAAGTTCATGATTTCTTTGCAGCTCTATTTGTCCTTAGAATACATCCCACTGAATATATATAGTTGAAATACAGGGTTGATAACTTGAAGTAATTATTTTTTCTCTGTAGTTCTACCACCAACTTGATATAGAGCTAAAAATAATAAAATATTCACTTCATTTTTTAAAAACTTTTTAGGGATTGCTTTTTTAGTTATATTTTGGATATGTAAGATATTAACAAGATACACAATCTAAAACTACATATCTTCACAGTGTTTATCTTGGCAGTGTTTCCTTTTCCAAATATAAGCACGTAGGTATCTTTTTGAACCCAATCTCCTTAGATGATACTAAAGGAGGACTCCAAACGCTGCTGCTCCAGTGAGGAGTCAGCTATGCCCACATGTCCCCCCCTATGGTGATGTGTTTGCCATGGGTCTGTATGGGTAAGAGCATTGTGGTTATGTAAGAAAATGTCTTTAAATAATCTGATTTTAAAATGGGCAAAGGACTTGAATAGACATTTTTTCCCAAAGAAGACATCCAGGCGGCCAACAAACACATGAAAAGTTGCTCAACATCACTAATCATCAGGGAAATACAAATCAAAACCCCAAAGAGCTATCACCTCACACCAGCCAGACTAGCTATTATCAAAAAGACAAGAAATAACAAGTATTGACAAGGATGTGGAGGAAAGGCAACCCTTGTGTACTGTCCATGGGAATAGGATTGGTGCAGCCACTATGGAAAACAGCATGGAAGTTCCTCAAAAAGTTAAAAAATAGAGCTATCATATGATTCAGCAATTCACTTCTGGGTATCTATTCAAAGAAAGTGAAAACACCAATTTGAAGAGATATATGCACCTCTATGTTCATAGCAGCCTCTATGTTCACAATAGCCAAGATACAGGAGCAGCTTAAGTGTCCATTGATGGGTAACTGGATTAAAAAAAAAAAGGGGGGGGATGCCTGGGTGGCTCAGCAGTTTAGTGCCTGCCTTTGGCCCAGGGCGTGATCTTGGAGCCCCGGGATCGAGTCCCACATTGGGCTCCCTGCATGGAGCCTGCTTCTCCCTCTGCCTGTGTCTCTGCCTGCCTCTCTCTCTCTCTCTCTCTCTCTCTCTGTGTGTGTCTCATGAATAAATAAATAAAATCTTTAAAAAAAAAAGATGTGGTATATATACACAATGGCATACTATTCAGCCATTAAAATGAATGAAATCTTGCCTTTGCAGCAACATGAATGGGCCTAGAGGGTATTAAGTGAAGTAAAATAAATCAGGCAGAGAAAGACTAATACCATATGTTTTCACTTATATCTGGAATCTTAAAAAAACAAAACAAATGAATAAACAAAACAAAATGGAAACAGACTCATAGATACAGGAAAGAAATTGTTGGTTACCAGAGCAGGGAGAGGATGGGGGCGGGAAGCAAAATAGGTGAAGGGGATTAACAGGTAAAAACTTCTAGTTATAAAATAAATAAGTCATAGAGCTATAATGTGCAGCATCAAGAATACAGTCAATAATATTGTTATAACTTTGCATGGTGACAGATGGTGACTAGACTCATTGTGGGAATCCTTTCATAATGTATAAAAATATCAAATCACTCTGATGTATACCTGAAGAAAAAAGAAAATGCCCATATTTTTCTTTTCCATGAGGATACTGGCAGTGAAAATTCAAGATGTATAAAGCCAAAGCATCAGCCTTCTCCTCAAACTAACTCTGCCTCCTTACTTCCCTGTATCTGTTCCCAGCTCCTAAGCACCCAGTTTTCAAAACTTTGATTAAGCTAGACTTCTCTATTCTGTTTGGTTGTCATATTCTATTAATCACCAAGACATTTGATATCCATATTTTTGAGCATCAACTCTATGCCCAGTACGTGATGAAATCGGACATGACTGGTGATTCTGAGGAGTCTTCGTTGCAATGGGAAGACACAGAGTACCCAATGAGTCCCAGTATGGTAGGAGGTACTGTAATGGTAGGCAGGAGATGGCTTGGGAGGACAGAGGGACTACAGAAAATTATAACTAGGGAGGACTTCATGGAGGAGGTGACGCCTGAGCTGAGTTTTGGGAGAAAGCAGAAGTGGGATTTCATCATGAGAAGGGGATGAAGGTGGGAGAAAGAACATTCTGGCAGAGAGAGTTCAGAGGTAATCAAGAGTAAGATGTGTTCCAAGAACCACATATTTTTCAATATGACAGTGAAGAATTTTGTTCACTCATGTTACAGATTTTGCTGTTTTTATCTGAACACTGAGTTTAAAATTGCGTGGCAATGTAATGAGAATTGCATTTTAAAAAGTCACCATGGTCATTGGTCAGAGAATGAGAACAGAATGTAAGAAAGAATAGTACACAAGACTAACACAATAATTCAGGAGAGAAATGATGAGGGCCTGAACAAAGAGCAGTGGTAGAAAAGAAAACTAACTTGGAGACGTGAAGGAAACAGAGCTGGTAGGACTTGGCAAGTGGCTGGTGACTCTAGGATCCTCTCAGACTTCTGGTTTGGCCACCTACAGTGGTGACACCACTGACTTCGAATAGGAGCACAAGAGTAGAAGCCACAGGTTGGAGGATGGGGAACAATCATGAGGGTATCCACATCATTGGAATAACACTATGAAAAACATATTCAGAGCACCTGGATGCCCCAATGGTTGAGTGTCTGCCTTTGTCTGAGGTCTTGATCTTGGGGTCCTGGGATCGAGTCCTGCAGGAAGCCTGCTTCTCCTTCTGCCTGTGTCTCCGCCTCTCTGTGTGTGTCTCTCATGAATAAATAAAATATTTTTTTTAAAAAAGGGAAAACTTATTCAATTAACAAATATCTATTAAGCATCTACAACATGAAAGATGCTATGCTTTTTAGGGAGTGAGCAACAGATTTTAAGATAAGGGTAAGGATATGTAGGTTTTTATTTAAAAGAGAGAGAAGATTAGAGAAGGGGACTAGGAACAAGGAGACAGTAAAGAGCAGAGGGATGAGTGGTATTGGGGACGAGAGTAGGAGCTTGCATTTGAGAAGCATAAAGGAAGTAACTGATCTCAAGGACCCAAACAGTGTGCTGACCTAAAATTGCTTCTGTATAAATGAATGCTGAAGCCCAGGAGAGCTTCAGAGCCTGGTCAACTAAGTTCCTATCTATTCTGTCTTTATGAAGCCCCTTGCATCTTCCTTTTCCTTCTCATTATTGTCATCAGAGCTCACATACTTTCCTCCCATCCTTTTACTTTGTACATTTCTCCTCTTTTTTGTTTATATTTTTTCTTCTGCTTGAAAGTGTTTCACATCACTCCAACTCATATTTGATTGGCCAAAGCAAGCAACATGGTTAAGCCTGATGTCAGGAAGTGGGCAAGTATTCTCTTATATGGAGAGACAATAAATCCTTGGAAACAATAATAAAATCCACCTCAGCTCTAAATTCCTATGGATGCATGTATTTTGCTTGCTCTTTATGTATCATCTTTATGAAGTAGCTAGGTTTTGTGGAACAAAATTATTAAATAGCTTTTTTTCCCTACTGCCTTTCAAATATGCCTGAATGGCATCTCCTTCCCCAACTATGGAGATTATCTAAAGGAGATCCAAAAGCTTTTCTTAACACCTTGAGGTATTAGCACATAGTCTTGTCTTTGTAACTTAAAAAGCTCAATTTGATCAAAATAAAAATTGTAATTCTGCATTCAGTGCAAAGCTCCTTCTCTCTTCCATAACTCTTAATCAGACTCAGGACACATGTCAGGAGAGGGTCTGACTTTCTCTGTTCATTCTTCCTCTCTCCCCTAATCGTTTAGCTTGACTGGTGTCAGATTGATATAGGTCCTCTGTCCAACACATGCAGAATTGCTGGCTGTTTCTCTTATGGGATGTTTGTGTGGGTTGTTTGAAGACTTCTCACTGGAGCTACCCGCTGCCCTGTTCCCTGATGTAGGCAAACATCTTCCTGCCGACCCTGCGACTGTTTCCATAGTGCCTGCTTCTGGCTTTATATCCCAGGACCATTCTTTCTCTTAGGGCCATCTTGTCAGGCAGACAGACCTCTAGAATGAAGACGCTTTAAGACAACTCATGCTGGCCTTCTACTGCAGTGCCCACTCTATTTCATGGTAATATTCACATTATTGCTCCACCAATTTCTGAAAGTACCAGCTATTCACTCTTATTCTGAAAATAAGAGAGTGAGAGCCTGTACTCTTCACTCTGTCATCAGGGGCAGCTCTAGTTAGCCCGTGTCTTTGGAGTTTTCAGGTGTAAGTCAGCCACTGGGTCTTCCAAACATCTGAAGACACACGGCAAGCTCTCAGAAATATGCTCCTACTGTTCCTTATCTCAGCTAAGGTGAGGATGGGATAGGAAGCCTGCGATGCACAGTACTCCAATCACTGTTTTCAAAAGTGATTCTCACCTCCATTGATCCATCAATAGGCTGGAGGTGGAAGATGGGCTTAGATACACAAAATGAATTTTACAACCTCTTAGCGGGTCCTAAAAGTTAGGTCAGCACCTCCTTTTGTTTACTACTTTGCGGCAATAGCCAAAACTAAGACAAAAGGATATCATATATATTCAGAATATATATTTTCCACCTATCACATACTTTATACCTAAACCTGTTAGCATCAGGCCTGAGTGAGAAATGGGAGAAGATGATATCTAGTTACTTTTATAAAATTTTACCTCTTTTATATCTAAGGTCGCTGCATAAAGGAATTTCACCATTATTTTTTTTAAAGCAGAGATTTGTGAAGCCTCAGGCAAGACTAGAAAGTTCAGAATTATGAATAATACAAATAAAAGGGATTATAATATCAGAGGAAAGCTTACCTATCCCATCTATCCCTGGAAACTATGATGAAATGTACTTTCTAAGTACACTTAGAAAGACTTGGGAATTCAGAACTCAGAACCATTCCCCAGTTTAATTCAACTTAGCTTTATCTGTTATTAGTTTTATAAGCAAAAGAAAGCAATGTAGAGACCTGAAAGCAGTATTTCAAATCTTGGCTGCTGGCGAATGGAAAACAGATTGAACACGTTTGGCTTGTGATTCATTCCACAATTGAAAGCCACTGCCCTTTAATTTAATCTTTTGAATGCAACTATAGTAGGTTTGCATCCTTGTATTTGGATAATAAGCTAACCCACCATGAATGCTGAAGGCTGTGTCTGAGGCTGCTTGCCGGCACTAGATAATGCTGAGTGCTATGACATTATGCTTCCAACAGTGTTAATTATAAGGGTCTTAGAATAGAAACGCAGAACAGAAAATCAAAGATGTTCTTACTTCACCACTAGTAAACAAATGGCAGGCCACATATGGCAGAGGCTCTCTTTGTTGGAGGTAACACCACTGAGATATTGACCAGCTATTAAGCCCAGAATACTTTAATGAACTGTGTGTTGATAACAGGACTTTTTCCTGACATTTTATTATAATAATTTTCAAGCATACCACAAAGTTGATAAAATTGTAACCTCTCACATACCACCTAGATACTGTAATTAACATTTTGTTTCATTTGCTTTATTAGGTAGATATCTACTGATCTATTCATCTATCCACCAGTCTCTCTCTTTTTTAATACACTTTAAAATAAGTAGCAGACATCAGTACGCCTCATGTCTAAACACTTCAGCATGCCTTTTATTTATTTTTTTTTTTATGAGAGACACAGAGAGAGGCAGAGACATAGACAGAGGGAGAAGCAGGCTCCCTTCAGGGAACCCGATGTGGGACTCGATCCCAGGACTCCAAGATCACGCCCTGAGCCGAAGCCAGAGGCTCAACGACTGAGCCACGCAGACATCCCCAGCATGCCTTATTCACTAGACTTCAATATTTGTTTATGGTGGTTTTCTGTGGTAAAATTCACATATGGCAAAATAACATAAATCTGAAGTGTACCGTTTGACAAGTTTTAACGAATACAAACACCTGGAACATGAGTTTTAATCTCCAATTAAAATGGCTGTATCTTACTCTCAGGGCTGCATATTTCATCTTAGGAAAGATTATGGAAGTTCAAGGCTTTTTTTTTCAAAACCTTGAATTTCAAAGACCACAGGAAGGATAAACTACAGGCTATCACCACCCACTCAATTATTTTTCTCCATTCATTCAACAAATATACCAGCAATAGCAGACTAGAAAACACAAGAACAATGCCATTCATAGTGGCATCAAAAATGCACAAGTACTTCAGAATAAGTTTACAAGAGAAATATGTGACATAAATAAAGGACATTGTAAATCTACTGAAAGATAGAAGGTTTTAATAATACAAAAAAATTGCTATATTCCTGAGCGGAGATTTTGAGCATTGTAACAATGTCAGTTCTCCCCAACTTAGTTCATAGGCTTTAGACCACTGAAATTGAGAGATCAATGGGAATTTCTCTGTATAATATAACCAAATGATTATGAAATTTATGACTGAGGATTAAGGGCAAGATGGCGGAGGAGTAGGGTCCTCAACTCCTCTGGCCCCACAAACTTATCTAGATAACTTTCAAAACATCCTGAACACCTACAAATTCAACCTTAGATTTAAAGACAGAGGGCAGCCCGGGTGGCTCAGTGGTTTAGCGCCACCTTCAGCCCAGGGTGTGATCCTGGAGGCCCGGGATCGAGTCCCACGTCTGGCTCCCTGCATGGGGCCTGCTTCTCCTTCTGCCTGTGTTTCTGCCTCTGTCTCTCTCTCTTTGTGTCCCTCGTGAATGAATAAATAAAAACTTCTTTAAAAATAAAAAAATAATAATAAAAAAATAAAGACAGAACAGCTGGAACACTACAGAGAGGAGAGTTTTCACCTCTAACAAGGTAGGAAGGCAGAAGAAAAAAAAAGAATCCAGTGGGGGAGGGGCCCACGGGAGCCGACTAAGTGAGGTGGTGGGAGCCTCTGGGACAGGAAAACCCTGCCCTGAAGAAGCGGGAACTTTAAAAATCCCCGACAGTTTTCCTGGATGGAAAATGCTTTGCAGGGAAATTGGACAGAACCGCAGGAGGGGCAGTGAAGCCTCCAGATTCCTGGAGTCACACTAACAGGAAGGGCGCCCCAGGGGAAAGTGCACCACAAACCTCAGGCGGATCTCGGTTAAGGTCTGGAGCACCGCAGCCCCTGGGGCATTTGGGAGAAGCCAGTCTGTCAGGCGGTGGCTCCTGACGGAGGTGGCTGTGCCCCATTCCCTTTGGGAGAGGTGGCCCCTGGGAGCCCGATTCCAGCAGCACAGGCCCGGATCTCAGGGTGCTGATTGCACACAGCAGGTGATCCTGTGCTCACCCCAGGCCAGTCGGAGGCGGGGAGGGCTCAAGACAGCAAGGACTCTCCCGTCACTGGGTGCCCCTAAGCTGTGCAGAGCAGTGCCCCCTGTTGCCCTGGGAGCACCTAGGCCAGTTCAGACTGGGAGACTGTGGTAGTTACTGGGGGAGCTGACTCCAGACCTGGAGACCTGGTCACCACCATTGCTGTTGTTCTTCCTTGTTTCACCCTGTGCCTGGGTGGGTGGGGGGGGGGGGGCACCAGAGAACAGGGGCCTCACGGGGTAAACAGCTCTCACTGAGCCCAGCACCTAGTGGGGGCGGGGCATCTCCCCCAGGTACACACACCTGAGAATCAGCACAGCAGACCCCTCCCCCAGAAGACCAGCTGGAAAAGCAGGGGAAGAGCGAGTTTACTGAACAAGTGGCACTGGAAAGTTCCAGGACTGAGGGAAAATAGTATATAGAACTAGAGGGTCCTTTTTTTTTTCCATTATGACTCATTTTTATATCATACTAAAAATTTCCAATATTTCTTCTCTTTTCCCACCTTAACTACAAAATTTTACAAAATGTCCAATATTTCTTCTCTCTTCCCACCTTAACTACAATTCTTCATTTTTAAGTTTTTTTTTTTTAAAGATTTATTTATTCATGACAGACACAGAGAGAGAGGCAGAGACACAGACAGAGGGAGAAGCAGGCTCCCTGGAGGGAGCCTGATGTGAGACTGGATTCCCTGATTCCAGGATCATCCCGTGAGCAAAAGGCAGAAACTCAGCTGCTGAGCCACCCAGGCATTCCTTTAAGTTTTTTCCTTTTTGACTTTTATATTTCTACAATTACATATCTTAGATTTGTTTTACACTTTTGGATTCCCTTCAATGTATTCAATTTAATTTTGGTAGATATACAAGATATGAATTTTTGTTTTGTGTTTTTTTGTTTTTTTCTGCCTCACTTTGTTTCACAATGGAAGAAGTTAAAACCTTCTAACATAGACCAAAATACACTCAGAACAAAGTGGAACACCGTATTAGTTCATTCTGTGATATTATATTCTCTCTTCCTTCCCATTCTGCCCCCTCTTTTTTTGTGGTCAATGTTGGGACTTTATATAAGTATTGCTGACTTATATAAATTTGGGATTGACCATCTTCTAACATCCAGAACAGAATACACTCAGAACCAAGAGGATCACCCTCTAGGACCCCTCAGGTAGACTACATTCTCTCTCCACTACCACTTCCTCACCACCACCACCACCCCCTTTTTTTCTCTTTTCTTTACTGTTTTTTTTTTCTTTTTTCTTCTTTGTTTTTGGTTTTTAGCTTTTTATTTTTACTACTTTGTTTTAAAATTTCTTTTTCACTTCACTGGTCCTTTTGTTTTATTTTGTTCTGTTCTTTTGTTTTTTTAATTTTTTGGTCTTTGACCTCTTCAGAATCATCTAGGTGTATTTTACATAGATCATGGTTGATATTTTTGACTCAGCTGGCTCATACAACCACTCTGCACTGGACAAAATGACTAGAAGGAAGAATTCACAACAAAAGAAAGAACCAGAAACAATACTCTCTGCCACAGACTTTGGATTTAAATACAATGTCAGAAATTCAATTCAGAAGGACAATTATAAAGCTACTGGTGGCTCTGGAAAAAAGCATAAATGACTCTAGAGACGTTTTTACTGCAGAATTGAGATCTAATCAGGCCGAAATTAAAAACAGGTTAAATGAAATGAAATCCAAACTGGATGCTCTAACTGCAGGGTTAATGAGGGTTAATGAAGGTTAATGAAGTGGAAGAAAGAGTGGGTGACATAGAAGACAAGTTGATGATAAGAAAGGAAGCTGAGGAAAAAAGAGAAGAACAATTAAGAGACCATGAGGAAAGGCTTAGGGAAATAAATGATAGCTTGAGAAGGAAGAATATACCTCTAATTCAGATTCTAGAAGAAGCTGAGAGGGAAAGAGGACCACAAAGTATATTTGAACAAATCATAGGTGAAAATTTCTCTAATCTGGGGAAGGAAACAGGCATTCAGATCCAAGAGATAGAGAGGACCCCCCAAAATTAATTCCACACCTCAACATTTAATAGTGAGACTTGTAAATTTCAAAGATAAAGAGAAAATTCTTAAAGCAGCATGAAGCAAGAGATTGTTAACTTATATGGGAAGAAATCTCAGATTAACAGCAGACCTCTCCACAGAGACCTGGCAGGCCAGAAAGAGCTGGCATGATATATTCAGGGTCCTAAATGAGAAGAACATGCAGCCAAGAATACTTTATCCAGCAAGGCTGTCATTCAGAATAGAAGGAAGGATAAAGAGCTTCCAGATAGGCAGAAACGAAAAGAATATGTGACCATCAAACCAACTCTGCAAGAAATATTAAGGAGGACCCTGTAAAAGAAAGGGAGAGCCCAGAGAAACAATTCACAAAAAAACAGGGACTGAACAAGTAATACAATGACACTAAATTAATATCTTTCAATAGTTTCTCTGAACGTGAATGGGCTAAATGATCCCATCAAAAGATGCAGGGTATCGGACTGGATAAAAAAGCAAGACCCATCTATATGCTGTCTACAAGAGACTCATTTCAGACCTAAGGACACCCAGCCTGAAAATTAAGGGGTGGAGAACGATTTACCATTCAAATGGTCCTCCATAGAAAGCTGGGGTAGCAATCCTCATATAAGATAAATTAAATTTTATACCAAAGAATCTGGTAAGAGATGAAGAAGGACACTATATCATACTTAAAGGGTCTATCCAACAAGAAGACCTAACAGTAATGAATATTGATGCCCCTAATGTGGAGTCTCCAAGTATATCAATCAATTAATAACCAAAGTAAAGATATATTTAAATAATAATACCTTAATAGTAGGAGACTTCAACATGGCACCTTCAGCAAATGACAGATATTCTAAGCAGAACATCACCAAAGACACAAGGGCCTTAAATGATTCACTGGGCCAAATAGATTTCACAGATATATATACACAACTTCCCATCTGAAGACAACTGAATACACATTCTTCTCAAGTGCATGTGGAACTTTCTCCAGAATAGACCACATACAGGGTCACAAATTGGGTCTCAACCAATCCCAAAAGATTGGGATTGTCCCCAGTGTATTTTCAGACTACAATGCTTTGAAACTAGAACTCAAGCGCACGAAGACATTTGGAAGAAACTCAAACATGTGGAGGTTAAAGGCATCCTACTAAAAGATGAGTGGGTCAACCAGGAAATCAGAGAAGAATTAAAAAGATTCATGGAAACTAATGAAAATGAAGATAAAACTATTCAAAATCCTTATGATGGGCAGCCCCACTGGTGCAGCGATTTAGCACCGCCTGCAGCCCAGGGCGTGATCCTGGAGACCCTGGATCAGGTCCCACGTTGGGCTCTCTGCGTTGGAGCCTGCTTCTCCCTCTGCCTGTGTCTCTGCTACTTCTCTCTCTCTCTGCATCTCTATGAATAAATAAATAAAATATTAAAAACAAATCCTTGTGATACAGCAAAAGCGGTCCTGAGAGGGAAATACATCACAATACAAGCCTCCTTCAAAAAACTGGAAAAAAACTCAAATACACAAGCTAAACTCACACCTAAAAGGAATTAGAGAAAGAACAGCAAGTAAAGCCTACACCAAGCAGAAGATGAGAGATAATAAAAATTCTAGCAGAACTCAATGAAATAGAGACCAGAAGAACTGTAAAATAGATCAACAAAACCAGGAGCTGGTTCTTTGAAAGAATTAATAAGATAGATAAACCCTTAGACAGCCTTATTTTAAAAAGACTCAAATTAATAAAATCACGAATGAAAGAGGAGAGATCACAACCAATAACAAGGAAATACAAACCATTTTAAAAACGTATTATGAGCAGCTATATGCCAGCAAATTAGGCAATCTAGAAGAAATGGATGCATTTCTGGAAAACCACAAATTACCAAAAGTGGAACAGGAAGAAATAGAAAACCTGAACAGGCCAATAACCAGGAAGGAAATTAAAGCAGTCATCAAACACCTCCCAAGACACAAAAGTCCAGGGCCAGATGACTTCCCAGGGGAATTCTATCAAATGTTTAAAGAAGAAATAGTACCTATTCTACTAAAGCTGTTTTGAAGGATAGAAAGGGATGGAATACTTCCAAACTCATTTTATGAGGCCAGCATTACCTTGATTCCAAAACCAAAGACCCCACCAAAAAGGAGAATTATAGACCAATATCCCTGATGAACATGGATGCAAAAGTCTCAACAAGATAGTAGTCAATAGGGGATCCCTGGGTGGCACAGCGGTTTAGCGCCTGCCTTTGGCCCAGGGCCCGATCCTGGATACCCGGGATTGAATCCCACATCGGGCTCCCAGTGCATGGAGCCTGCTTCTCCCTCTGCCTGTGTCTCTGCCTCTCTCTCTCTCTCTCACTGTGTGCCTATCACAAAAAAAAAAAAAAAAAAAAGATACTAGTCAATAGGATCCAACAATACATTAAGAAGATTATTAACCATGACCAAGTGGGATTTATCTCCAGGATGCAAGAGTGGTTCAATACTCATCAAGGGTGATCATCATGACAGATCACATCAAGAGAAAAAACAAGAACCATATGATCCTCTCAATAGATGCAGAGAAAGCATTTGATAAAATACAGCATCCATTCCTGATCAAAAATCTTCAGAGTGTAGGGATAGAGGGAACATTCCTCAGTATCTTAAAAGCCATTTATGAAAAGCCCACAGCAAATATCATTCTCAATGGGGAAAAACTGAGAGCCTTTCCCCTTAGATCAGGAACACAACAGGGATGTCCACTCTCACCACTGTTAGTCAGCATAGTACTAGAAGTCCTAGCCTCAGCAATCAGACAACAAAAAGAAACAAAAGGCATTCAAATTGGCAAAGAAGAAGTCAAACTCTCCTTCTTCACAGATGACATGATACTGTTCATAGAAAACCCAAAAGACTCCACTCCAAGAT
Organism: Canis lupus familiaris; assembly: GCF_011100685.1. NCBI lineage: Eukaryota > Metazoa > Chordata > Mammalia > Carnivora > Canidae > Canis > Canis lupus. The sequence continues at coordinate 13,080,375 of NC_049255.1, read as the reverse complement.
GGCTGGAACTCATACAACAATTCGGCAGTGTGGCAGGATACAAAATCAATGCCCAGAAGTCAGTGGCATTTCTATACACAAACAATGAGACTGAAGAAAGAGAAATTAAGGAATCCATCCCATTTACAATTGCACCCAAAACCATAAGATGATAAACCTAACCAAAGAGGTTAACGATCTATACCCTAAAAACTATAGAACGCTTCTGAAAGAAATTGAGGAAGACACAGATGGAAAAACATTCCATGCTCCTGGATTGGAAGAATAAATATTGTGAAAATGTCTATGCTACCCAGTGCAATTTACACATTCAATGCAATACCTATCAAAATACCATGGACTTTCTTCACAGAATTGGAACAAATAATCTTAAGATTTGTGTGGAATCAGAAAAGTCCCTGAATAGCCAGGGGAATATTGAAAAAGAAAACCAAAGCCAGGGGTATCACAATGCTGGATTTGATTTCAAGCTGTATTAGAAAGTTGTGATCATCAAGACAGTGTGGTACTGGCACAAAAACAGACACATAGATCAATGGGACAGAATAGAGAACCCAGAAATGGGTCCTCAACTCTATATTTGACAAAGCAGGAAAGAATATCCACTGGACAAAGGACAGTCTCTTCAATAAATGGTGCTGGGAAAATTGGACAGCCACGGGCAGAAGAATGAAACTAGACCATTCTCTTACACCAGACACACAAAGATACACTCAAAATGGATGAAAGATCTAAATGTGAGACAAGAATCCATCAAAATCCTAGAGGAGAACACAGGCAACACCCTTTTTGAACTTGGCCACAGCAACTTCTTGCAAGATACATCTCTGAAGGCAAAGGAAACAACAGCAAAAATGAACTATTGGGGCTTAATCAGGATAAAAAAAGAAAAAGCTTCTGCACAGCAAAATAAACAGTCAACAAAACTAAAAGACAACCTACAGAATGGGAAAGGATATTTGCAAATGACATATCAGATAAAGGGCTAGTATCCAAGATCTATAAAGAACTTATCGAACTCAACACCCAAGAAACAAACAATCCAGTTATGAAATGGGCAGAAGACATGAACAGAAATTCCTCCAAAGAAGACATACACATGGCCAACATGCATATGAGAAAATGCTCCGCATCACTTGCCATCAGGGAAATACAAATCAAAACCACAATGAGATACCACCTCACACCAGTGAGAATGGGGAAAATTAACAAGGCAGGAAACCACAAATGTTGGAGAGGATGTGGAAAATGGGGAACCCTCTTGCACTGTTGGTGGGAATGTGAACCGGTGCAGTCACTCTGGAAAACTGTGTGGAGGTTCCTCAAAGAGTTAAAAATAGACCTGCCCTACGACCCAGCAATTGCACTGCTGGGGATTTACCCCAAAGATACAGTTGCAGTGAAATGCTGGGATACCTACACCCCAATGTTTCTTTTTTTTTTTTTAACATTTTTTATTATTTACTTATTTATGATAGTCACACACACAGAGAGAGAGAGAGAGAGAGAGAGAGAGAGGCAGAGACACAGGCAGAGGGAGAAGCAGGCTCCATGCACCGGGAGCCCGACGTGGGATTCCATCCCGGTTTTCCAGGATCGCGCCCCGGGTCAAAGGCAGGCGCCAAACCGCTGCGCCACCCAGGGATCCCCACCCCAATGTTTCTAGCAGCAATGTCCACAATAGCCAAACTGTGGAAGGAGCCTCGATGTCCTTTGACAGATGAATGCATAAAGAAGATGTGGTTTATATATACAATGGAATAGTACTCAGCCATCAGAAAGGATGAATAGCCACCATTTGCCTTGTCGTGGATGGAACTAGAAGGTATTATGCTGAGAGAAATAAGTCAATCAGAGAAGGACAATCATCATATGGTTTCAGTCATACATGGAATATAAGAAATAGTGAAAGGGATTATAAGGGAAAGGAGAGGAAGTGAGTGTGAAAAATTAGAGAGGGAGACAAACCATGAGAGGCTCCTAACTCTGAGAGACAAACAAGGGGTAGTGGAAGGGGAGGTGGGTGGGGAGAAGGGGTAACTGGGTGATGGCCTGAGGAGGGCACTTGATGGGATGAGCGCTGGGTGTTATACTATATGCTGGCCAATTGAATTTCAATAAAAACAAATATAAAAGAAAAACAAAACAAAACCATTGAAAACACACACACACACACACACACACACACAAGACTGGATAAGATAATCAATGTAAAGTACTCAGAATACTGCCTGGCCCATCATAAACACTTAACAAATGCTAAAAAAAAAAAAAAATAAAATAAAAAAGAAGAAGAAGAAATTTATGACTGAATAGTTTAAAATGAAGGATTAAGAGGGTACCTAATCCTATTAGCCGCATGTGCTATACTGACAGCAGAAGATGATGATGCTTGAAATGAAAAGGTAATAATAGAAATGGTAAGGGACCCCTGGGTGGCTCAGTGGTTGAGCGCCTGCCTTTGGCCCAGAGCGTGAGTGATCGCAGAGTTCCAGGATCGAGTGTCACACTGGGCTCCCTACATGGAGCCTGCTTCTCCCTCTGCTTGTGTCTCTGCCTCTCTCTGTTTCTCTCATGAATAAATAAATAATATCTTTAAAAAAATAGAAGTGGTAAGAAGTGGTCAGATTCTGGACATTTTAAAGGTAGAGAAAACAGAATTTGATGATGAATATACAGCATGAGAAAAAGAAAAAACTCAGTGAGGGGGATTAAAAGATACAAACTTCAAAGGCACATGGGTGGCTCAGCCGTTTAAGTGTCCAACTCTTGATTTTGGCTCAGATCCTGATTTCATGGTTGTGAGACAGAGCCCTGTGTGGACTTCCATGCTAAGCACGGAGTCTGCTTGGGATTCTCCCTCTCTCTCCCTCTGTTCCTCCCCACTGTGAACTCTTTCTCCCTAAAATAAATAAGGAAATCTTTTTTTTTTTAAAAAAGGTACAAACTAGGACGCCTGGGTGGCTCAGTGGTTGAGCATCTGCTTTCAGCTCAGGTTATTACCCCAGGGTCCTGAGATCGAGTCCCGCTCAGGCTCCCCACAGGAAGCCTGCTTCTCCCTCTGCCTATGTCTCTGCCTCTTGTATCTCTCATGAATAAATAAATAAAATATTTTTTAAAAAGATACAAACTCCCAGGTATAAAGAAAGAGAGGGAAAGATAGAGAAAGGGAGAGAGAGAGGGAAAGAGGAAGGAAGAGTAGGAAGGAAGGAGGAAAGAGGAAGATTCCAAGTGGCTGGAAAATGTGGAAAAAGCATAAACCATGAAATTAAGCAGTCCTATATCTGAATCTATATCTCATAGAAGGAAGGAAGGAAGGAAGGAAGGAAGGAAGGAAGGAAGGAAGGAAGGAACTAAAGGGGAATGCCTAGTTTTTTGTGTGAGTTATTTTTGGAAATGAGGAAGCCATCTTAGCAAATATTAGAGAAGGAGGGAATCAGAAGTTTAATTTTCAGTTTTTGATGCTAAGTTTTAGATGTCCATTATACATCCAAGAGGAAACATGAAGTAGGCAATGGATATTTAGGTCTGGAGTTCAGGAGTGAAGCCCATGTCCAGCCTAGAGTTGTAAATATGAGATAAGATCACCTAGGGAGTGACTGTCAGGGAAGAAGAGGGGGGGTCTGAGTACCAAGAGCTTGGGAGACAAAGACAGCTATTGCCCAGATTTCCCTTCAGTGAAAGACTTGTGACCTGACCCCACTGTAGGGAGGGTAGTCAGCAGGAAACCTCAGCTGTTAGCTCCTTCAGGAGGTTCCTCAGCAGAGAGAGCCACTTCAGCCCAAGTCTCATGCTTTCTCAGGCAGCCTAAATCCATGAAAGCTCAACCATTTTTGTCCAATTGTAGGACAACTCCAACTAGTAATATTTATTCCAGGCACCCCACTGGGTAGACCACAGCTTTGTTGGGCCTGCATTGAAGTTCAACTCTCTGTGCCCATTTCTGCTTTCTCTTCCTTCCTTTCATAGATATTGATCTCAATGATACATCTTAACACACTAAACTCAGTATCTGTCTCCAGAAAACTAAACCTAGAACAGAAAAACAAAGAGAGGCCAGATAAGAGAGGCTTTTGAAGCAGGAGAATAACCAAGAAAAAGTAGTAGCTTAGAAGCCAGGAAAATTCAATTGATTATTCTATGAAGCTGACTGTATCAGAGATCTCTGGGTGTCCCTCAATATCTGTTCTTCTTTCTCCATTTTGCAACTCCCAGCTTTCAGATGGGCACAGGGCTGTCCAAAATAAAATTTCAGCATTGCCCTTAAAGCTAGGTGTGATGATGTGATTAAGTTCTGGCCAATGATATGTCACAGACACGTGGCTGCTTCAGGGAAACTTCCTCATTAAACAGACAAAAAACAGACCAACTGAGCAAAATCTTTGCCCTTCCCTGTCCCTTCCTTCCTGTTGCTTGGCCTCTGTGCGGGATGGCTACAATTCCATTCTGGACAGAGACAAAAAGGGCCATATTTAGGAATGGCAGAACAGAAGGTGGCAGTCAGTCGAGGATCCAGTGATAGCAGAACCTCTACACCCAACTCTGCAACGCTTCCATCCAGACCTTTTATAAGAGCAAAAATTAATTATTTTTTTGAATCTCTTTCACTTTTGGGCTAACCTAATCCTAAACAATATTCCTACCCTAATCCTTCTCTATCCCTTCACCCACCAGGTTGAAGGGCCCTGCTGCTTTGTTCATGCCGCTGTCACAGCACTTTCCATAATACTCTTATTATGATTTAGGTGTTTTAGTAGATGATCTATGTTTATTGAAATCTATAAATGGATTTCAATCTGTTGATTTGGATCTTTATTCTCTTATGTATTATTGTAATTTTAAATTATCTTATCCTTCCAATTAGATTTCATAGACTTTAAATGCAGGGACCTCTTCTTATCCATCTTTGTAAAATTTCCATTTGATTCTTCTTTATATTTTCTATTTCTTTGCTGAGAATTTCCATCTGTAGATTTGTTTCAAGAGTGTTTACCCTTACTTCTTACAGCATTTTTATAATAGCTGTTTTAAATACTCTATCATCAGATTCTAATTATATGTCATTTTGGTATTGGCATCTAATGACAATATTTTCCCACCTGAGTTGAGACTTTACTGGTTCTTTCTATGCTGAGTAACTTTAGATTGTGTCCTGGGCACTTTGAATATTATAAAGCCTGGTATCTTATTGAAATCTTAGGGAAGACATTGATATTTTTGTTTTAGCAGGTAATTGACCTGGTCAGGTTCAGGCTACAAATTTTGACCACATTTCTGGGTTTGAGGCTACCTTCAGTTCAGACAAGGGAATATTGGAGGGTAAAATTGGAAAGTCCCTGCCAGTTCAGTCGTACTTCAAAATCTGAATTTCTTTCTAATAGATCTTCTACTCCTTGCTTTTTCAAAGTGCTAAAATACCTGTTGCGTTCTATCTAGATTTTATAGTTATATTCAGTGGGTGAAACGAAGGGAATTGTGTTTACTATCTTACCCAGGACAGAACCTTACTAAGTCACTTAAAAAAATATGTGTCCTCGATTTCTACAGAGGTTAAATACAAGAAGTTATAATAAGAATGTTTCTGAGAACAGTTCTGAGTTTCCAGTAAAGTCCCTAAGATGTATCCTGACCCTTAATAGGGTTTATAGGGTTTTAGATGCTCTGTACAATACATACATATATACATATGTACATAATTAATTAAGTGCTCTGTACAAAGTGGCTGGGAAATGTGGAAAAAGCATAAACCATGAAATTAAGCAGTCCTATATCTGAATCTATATCTCATAAAATGAAAAATAGATTAATATAATGCTCACTGAGGTGATTAAGTCATATCATGTATGTAAATTCCCCTGCATAGATAAAATAAAATAATAAACACTAATTCTACTTCCTTTTGGAATTTAGTATCAAGAAAAGATTGCCTAAAGAAATTTTGGTCATGTGGTAAGAATTATATAACTGGCCTTTTCCTTTATTCTTTAGCTGATAGGAGACTCAGAGCTAAGTGTAATAAGCAATCAGTATGTTCATTTGTGGGTTAGTATATTCAATGTACAATAACATGGCATTTTATTTTTCATTTTTTATTGCAATAGCCAAGTTGTATATGTGACTTTTATGGTAAAATATATTAAGCTTTTTGGATGTAGATAAAACATAGCCATAAAAAAGCTAGTGTGGGACGCCTGGGTGGCGCAGCGCTTTAGCGCCTGCCTTTGGCCCAGGGCGTGATCCTAGAGTCCTGGTATCAAGTCCCACATTGGGCTCCCAGTGTGGAGCCTGCTTCTCCCTCTGCCTATGTCTCTGCCTCTTTCTCTCTCTGTGTCTGTCATAAATAAATAAATAAAATCTTAAAAAAAAAAAAAAAGCTGGTGTATACTGTTCCTTGCCCTTTTTTTTTTTTTAATATCTTATTTATTTATTCATGACAGACACAGAGGCAGAGACACAGGCAGAGGGAGAAGCAGGTTCTATGCTGGGAACCCAACGTGGGACTCGATCCCGAGTCTCCAGGACCACACCCTGCGCCAAAGGCAGGCGCTAAACCCCTGGGCCACTGGGACTGCCCTGTTCCTTGCCTTTTAACTTACATGTATGACGAAATGTTTTATATCCCTTAATTGAAAGTTTGCAGTTGTTTCCTTATAAAATAAATCACTTTGAATTAAAATATATTTTAGAGGGATCCCTGGGTGGCGCAGCGGTTTGGCGCCTGCCTTTGGCCCAGGGCGCGATCCTGGAGACCCAGGATCGAATCCCACGTCGGGCTCCCAGTGCATGGAGCCTGCTTCTCCCTCTGCCTATGTCTCTGCCTCTCTCTCTCTCTGTGACTATCATAAATAATAAATAAAAAATAAATAAATAAATAAATAAAATATATTTTAGAGTCATGAACACTTCGTCACAGAATAATCACATCTTGTAACCGAAATTCATGTCTTACCATTAGACCTATTGTTTTAGATCTCAAAACTGGCATTGTTCCTATATATGACCCATTTTTAAAACATTTCATATAAGATACTGATAACATGTGAAGGGTACTTTTCTAACCAAATAAGATAATGTGATAAGATGCAGTTGAATAATCTTCTTTCAAATGTCATTAGCATATTCATCACAGTTAACAGTATGCCTTTCTTTGTTAAACACTGTAGGAATTGGTTTATCATCTAAAGACATTCACAGTAAGCACATGTTGTAATAAATGACTCTCATTTAAAATGGGTTTGGTTAGATTCTGAAACAGTGGAGTATCTCATGCTTCTAATGAAAGCTTTTTCTTTTTTCTTTCAGATTTTCCTTAGAAGGAACCATTTTTAAACAGTGTTTTCTAATTTCAGGCCCAGTGTCTCCAGCTTGATCTATGCCAATATGTTCTTAAAAGAGTTGTATGATTATGTTGTGAGGCCAGATGTTTAAACAGTCTTGTTTTTAATTTGTACGCTCACCTTTCACAAGGCAATACAACTTCCTAATTACTGATCAAGGGCTCTTTCTGCATGCTTAGAATTTCCCTAGTAATTCAGTTCATGGCAGTGCAGCAGTATGCTTATACATCTACCTTACTGAATTTGAGACAAAACTTTGCCTTTTAAAATGAGTTGGTCATGGGGTGCACCTGGCTGGCTCAGTGATTGAGTGTCTGCCTTTGACTCAGGTCGTGATCCCCGGGTCCTGGGATCCAGTCCCACATTAGGCTCCCCACAGGGAACCTGCTCCCTCTGCCTATGTCTCTGTCTCTCTCTCTGTGTCTCTCATGAATAAATAAATAAAATATTTAAAAAATAAAATGAGTTGGCCATTTAAACAAAACAAACAAAACAAAACAGATTCATAAATACAGAAAACAAACTGGTGATTGTGAGAGGGGAGAGTTGTGGTGGGTGAGTGAAAGAGGTGAAGGAAGTTAAGATGTACAAAAGAAATAAATGAGTAAGTGAATGGATGAATGGATGGATAGGTTGGCCAGCTTCAACCTGCTCAGATCTCTTTTGGACTTAAATGTGCTTGTAATTTGCCACATCAAGTAAAATAGGATCAAAACCTTTCCTATGCCACAGAGAATTCTTGAAATTCAGTTAGGATCCTATGACTGCTCATTGATTTATTGCAGATGTCAGGGATCTACTTGTTTTCTTTTTATGTTTTCTTACTCTTGTTTGGCTGAAAAATACAAATACTCTTCAACTTTAGGCAAAGATGGGTGACTATAGCTGGGAATTAGAAAAGCTAAATTAAACGTTCCTCAAATTAATATCACAATTTTAAGATGGAAAACAATGCAAAAGAAACAGGGACAGTTCACACAATAGGGGGATTTACTAAGTAAATAAACATGTGATTGTTTTAAATTGTTCAACAGAAGAATAGACTGAAGAATAATCACAGTTAGTAGAAATAAGGGGGTTACAGAACTCACACCTCAATCCAGCATCACCATTGGTCTCGTGGGCCATCCAGTCACACTGGGTTTGCATGCAGTTCCCCAGACCTGACAGATTGCCTTCCAGAAGAACCTTCTCACCAGCTACTCTTTCTCTCCTCTTCTTCAAGTCTCAGCTTAAACATTACCTCGTGACCCCTGTGACTAGATTGGATGTTGTTTGCTTTAGGCATTTCTAGTTGGCCAGTAAAACAATGGTGGGAGGTAGGCAGGCTATTTATTAACCTCATTTGAGCGAGAAGAGGACACTGAGGCCCAGAGCAATCCAATGATTTACCCAGGATCACACAACTACTACAGTGACAGGACTCCATGAAACATCTTCTGATGCTTCTACAGCAAGTCTTTGAAATTAGCCAAATGGCCCTTCTCATTAATAGTGCTTCATAATAAGGTCCTAGAAACTTCTAAAAACAAACTAATCTAAGGGGATTATCATAGTTTGAATCACCAGTTTATATCTGGGTTAGGAGCAAAATAATGGTATCATAACTATGTAACTGAAATATAAGTTTTTCAGAGTAGAGATAAGAGGAAGAGATTTCAAAGTAACAGCTTCATATGTATTTAAAGTGATGACGTTTAAAAGCACAGGAAACTGAGTTATATATGTTGGAATGTAATTCTGGAGTTAGGATGAGGGAAGAATGCACTCTACATAATATTGGTCAAAATGCGAGCAGAGAAATATATCCTGCTTTATGTTTCACAACGTTAGGAAAAAGCAGAGAACTTTAGTGGGGTCAAGGTATTTTACAAAGCTAACTAAATATTACTAGAAATACCTGAAATTTGGAAATACACAGAAGAAATGCCAGGTGTTCTTGCAGTGTGGAGCTAGGCTTGACTTTCTCTTTACAGGTTTATCTTATAACTTTGCAGGGGCAGAAATTAACTTGTAGATCGATTATGGATACGATCAAATCTTATTATTCCCAGTAGTGATATTCTGTAAAGTTGCCATGAACACTGAACGGTATATATAATATAGTTAATTTATTAGCATTAAACTCTTGGCCAACATCACCATAACTCACGTCTGAATCAAACTTACCTAACACATACATAAGGCATATCATAGCTTTCTTGCATGAGAAGCACTCAACAGCACTTCAGCACTATGCTTGAAGACCATTGTAAACAGAAAAGTCACCAACAAAAAAACCCACAAAAATGAAAAAAATGGCACTAAATAGGCCACAAAAGGACACTTATTCACAATGTGAGAGCTGAAACAAGAAAGCAGAGTGTCTGTCACTTTGCTTGACCTCAGCTGAGAATGTGCATGTCAGACAACTCACATTTTTTTGCTGCTCTGTGCATGTCCTTGAATGACCATGAAAGCATTGTGAGTATTGATTTTGGAAATCCAAATAAATTTTAATGAGTAGGCGAATTTGCAGATATGGAATCTGCAAATAATGAAGATTGACTTTTTGTCTTGTAGAGAGGAGAATAATTTCTATCCAATGGAACAGAACCCTATAGATTATGGTATGCGGACCCGAGGGAGTCAATTTTATACTTAAGGCAAAAATCAGGTCAATTGCCAATATAAATCTAGTTTCTCAATTGCTTTCGAACTGGATTTAGTAACCTACCGGTTCCCTAACTAGTTAACAAGTTAAATAGGGGCACCTGGGCGGCTTAGTCTGTTTAGCAACCCACTCTTGGTTTGGGCTCAGGTCATGATCCTATGGGTCCTGAGATACAGCCCCGCACAGGGCTCTGAGCTCAGTGGGGAATCTGCTTGATGATTCTCTTCCTCTGCCCCTCCCACTACCCGTACATTCTCTCTCTCTCTCTCCCTCTCTCTCTCTCTCTCAAATAAATAAATCTTTTAAAAATGAAGTTAAATAAAAATTTTTGACATGGGTTCATTTTCTTCTTTATCTGAGTCTTTTTTTTTTTTTTTTTTACAATTTGGAAATTGTACTATACCAATTTTCAGAAACTAAGACATTGAGAAAATATGCTCTTAACTACTAAACGAGGAGATTGAACTATAAGAGTTCTAAGGTCCTTACTTTCAGGTCTAAATGCTGCAATTTTAAGGGACTAAACAGCTTTGAGAAGGAACAGGTGAGGAATAATTCAGAACTACTTAAACCAGGGACACCTGTGTGGCTCAGATCTGTCTTTGGCTTGGGGCCTTATCCTGGAGTCCTGGGATCAAGTCCCACATTGGGCTTCCTGCATGGAGCCTGCTTCTCCCTCTGCCTATGTGTCTGCCTCTCTCTCTCTCTCCGCCCCCCGTGTGTGTCTTTTGTGAATAAATAAATAAAATATTTTTAAAAATAAAAACCTATTTAAACCATATTGATTGCAATAAGATTTGTTAAATATTTTCACTTTAGTCAACATTTTCTAACCCCAATCTTTTTTTTTTTTTTTAAGATTATTTATTTATTTATTCATGAGAGACACACAGAGAGAGAGACGCAGAGGGAAAAGCAGGCTCCATGCAGGGAGCCTGACGTGGGACTCAGTCCTGGGTCTCCAGGATCACACCTTGGGCTGAAGGCGATGCTAAACCGCTGAGCCACCCGGGCTGCCCTCTAACCCCAATCTTGAGGAGGACACCCTCAGAAAAGAAAATAATTCTCTTCAAATCAAAATGGAAATAAGCCATCTAATCTACAGAGAGTAGGAAAAGGTAAGTTAAACCATTGTCTGGTAAAAGGTAACACTTTTTCAATCTTCATAATAGAGGTTATATTTGGTAGCATGTGAAACAATTGTCTGCTTGTCATAGGTTTTCTGCCATTTGTGATTTTAATGATTACTTCATCATATAAATCTACTATATAGTTCTCCACTGAATTAATGAAGGAAAGTGAAATGACGTTGATTGTTTCTTTTAGCTTTAATTACTAGCAGCTTAGAGTGAAATTTGAAGCTCAACTCTAACAACTATATAGTCTTCAAGACCTCTACCTTTTTGAGCCTTTTCCTCTTCCTAATCTTACTGAAAATTTATATAACTCTCTTAAAAATCGACTAACATAAATGTATTTGCAATGTAGCATAACATTTATTAATTATAAAATTACTACTATTTATTTATAATTTTCTCAATCCTGACTTCTTAACTCCTATTTCTATTTTGCTCTTTCATTTTGCATGTGTTTTGTTGTTAGCCATGTAATTCTGAAATTAGAAGGGAAAACATCTTTTTTGTGGAAGGAGGCAGAATGTACACAGAAAAATAAATAAATAAATAAATAAATAAATAAATAAATAAATAAATAAATAAAGGAAGATGTTAAATTGTCTTTTGGAGAGAAAGAAAAGGAGCCATTGTTTTCCTGCAGGCGGCTATCTATAACTTCTTCTATATGTCGGCATCATGGTTTTGTTATCATGAACCAGAGGCGGCCTTAATAGATAACTGGCTCATGGGAGGCCTGGTGGCTGAGTTGGTTAAACGTCAACTCTTGATTTCAGCTCAGGTCATGATCTCGGGGTGGTGAGATCCAGCCCGGCATTGGGCTCCATGCTGAATGTGGAGCCTGCTTCCCCCGCTCCTTCCTTGTACCCTCACTCACACTCTCACTCTCTCTAGAAAAAAAGAAAAAAGAAATCACAGGTTCACTAGCTGATTATCTCTAGAAAAAGAGCTTCACACCAATAATTTCTTATACTTGACATGATAAAGAATAGGAATCATAAAAAGGCTCACCATTTTTTAGGGGGAGGAAGGTAAGATGCTCTATTTCTCAGGACTGACTTCATACACTGAGGCCAGGAAAGTCAAATTCCAGACTATGCTTTCTACCTGTTGGGTGTTATCCACACCAACCCCCTTCCCTCAGAAATAAGGGTCCTGAAAAGAGTCAGAACAAGGCCAAAATTATTAATAAGTATCAAACAATAGGAATAATTAATGTCTTAGTAGAGAGAGAAACCGCAGCCTGAATGTCTCAGGCTGGGTTCTTTGGTGGGAGTAGGGATTATGAAGAGATGAAATAGAAAGAGAATTATGTCTTTTAAAAATATTTTCATATTTCAAAAGTGATATATACTTATTTTTAGAAATTTTTGCGGGGCACCTGGTAGCTCAGTCAGTTGAGCATCTGCCTTTGGCTCAGGTCGTAATCAGGGGTCCTGGGATCAAATCCCACATTGGGCTCCCTGCTCATCAGGAAATCTTCTCCCTCTGACTCTCTGCCTTTCCCTTCCACTTGTGCACTGTCTCCCAATAAATAAATAAAATATTTAAAAAAAGAAGATTTTGAAAAGTTTAGAAAAGTACACAGAAGAGAAAAAATGATTACTGGTCACAGTACCAGTCAAGAGAACCTATACTAACATTTTACTCTCTGTCCTTCTAGTCTTCTGATCTGTGTTTATTTATATACATAATCCCTCTCTGAGGATCTATGGCTTTACAAAAAGATCATTTAAAGAGGGAACCATAATTTTACAGTAAATGATAAATAGATGTTTGGCTGAAACTTGATCCTTTAAAGAAACAGCTTATGAAAGTAAGTTCACTTTATCTTATTTTGAACAAAACTTATGTTGTGATTGAAACTGTGCATGAAGTCTTAGAATGAACTGAGCCTTAACTTGGTTTTGGAGTAATCAATGAAACAAAATATTCTCAATACTTGTAGCATGATTAACAAGATGACTCATTAATTCATTAATTAAAGCATTCTTTTTATTTTATTTTTTATTATTTATTTATTTTTTATTGGTGTTCAATTTAAAGCATTCTTTTTAAAATGTCCATTGTGTTATGATTCTCATTTCTTTTCTTTAACAAACTTACTCTTCTTAAACGTTGTCAGATCCTCATTATCATTAACATTGGTTATGTTTGAAAAATTAGAGGGGAAAGTAATAATCTTTATTTCTCAGGACTAGTTTCACAAAAACAGGCCTCATGGAATTCAGGCATTTCTACCATGATTTACAACTTCAGTTTTTAAACAGTTTGCATTGTATTCCCATTATTTTAGCAGATGGTTCCTATATCTAAAAATCAGGTAGAAATGACAGACCAAGTTGTAGAGGCCATGGACAAGGCAAGGCCATAGCATTAACTATGTGAGAGTTCGAGCAGTCATTTCATTAGCGAATATTTTCATGTAATAATAGATTTTGCTTCTTTATACAGTATCTTATCTGTTTGGCCATGGATAATAAACACAAACGCTTCTGTAGTTGATGACAGTTCAAGTAGTGAGTGGGGATGTGCATGCTATGAAATAAGAGCTATGCAGGAGGCAAATTGTTTCCCAGGCTCCTCCTAGAGGAAGTGGAGACCTTGAGAATGACTGGTCTATGATGGAAAGAAAGAAAAATAAAGACAGTGAGAGTGAAAGAGAGACAGCATGTGAAAAGGTGCTCAGAGCTATGGACCCGAAAATCGTTATTGCTGTTATTACAGGATAACAGGATATCTGGGTTCAGCTACCAGATGTATCCAGTACCTTTAAGTGAGTCATTTCCATAGGGGACCCCTATTATTCTTTTGTGAAATGAAGAGTTGGGCTACATAATCCTTAGGATTTCTTATTGTGCCAAATTCTGTAATTCTATGACCTAAGAATATGCAGTATTTCTAAGGGATGCTAGAGCACGTCAGAACATTTGAAAACTATAATAATCTTGATACTTTCTATTTAAGAAGAGATTGTAACTGGGTTTTTTTTCTAGTGTGTACTCATACATTTGGCATTTAACTGTTTCTTCTACTTTTAATTGAACTGATTAACTCACAAGATGCCTTTATGTGGATTAGGAAAATGCTCCTCCATTAGCTTGGCAAAAATGACAGGAATTTTTTTGCAACATAGGCACTCCTTCCATCAGATAGCCAAAGCTAAATTATCTCTGTTTCGGGCTCTTGACCTGGAAAGCTGTGGCCCTATGGTCAATAATCTCATTTGATTTTCTCCCAAGTAACTTCTCAGCATCTACATGAAGTGAACATAAAAAGATTAAAAAGTCTGAGTAGTTATGTGACACAAACACAAGTCTTAGACCAGAAATCGGGCCAGCTAGGCACTTGGACATGTGTGTTGAGAGAACTCCAGCCATCTAAAAACAAGTTGACACCAGAGATTGTATAGAATCATTTGCTAGAATCTAAAACTGAAGTGTTGGGGATCCCCGGGTGGCTCAGCAATTTAGCGCCTGCCTTTGGCCCAGAGCATGATTCTGGAGTCCGGGATCAAGTCCCGTGTCGGGCTCCCTGCATGGAGCCTGCTTCTCCCTCTGCCTGTGTCTCTACCTTTCTCTCTCTCTCTGTGTGTGTGTGTGTGTGTGTGTGTGTGTGTGTGTGTGTGTCTCATGAATAAATAAATAAAATCTTAAAAAATAAAATATAAAATTGAAGTGTATCTTGATGTCTCATAAATTGACAGTATCATGGTACATATCCAACTTTATAATAGTTTTAAAGATTTCTTTATTCCTAGAAACATACAAACTACCAAGACCAAATCATGAAGAAATAGAAATTTTGAACAGATTGATTACTAATAAGTAGATTGAATCAATAATCAAACACCTCCCCCCAAAAACGTCCAGGATCATGGGGCTTCACTGGTGAATTTTACCAAACATTTAAAGAATTAATACAATCCTTCTCAAACTCTTTAAAAAAAAATTGTATCCTGAATTATGTGAGTAAGATGGTTAGGAATCTCAAAGAATGTAAGTTAGCTGCTTATGATTTCTGCAACAGAAACAATACCTCTTGAGTGCCTGCTAAGGACCAGGCAGATAAATTGAGGAATGGGAAGTTGTCCAGAAGGATGCCTGGGTGGCTACCCTGGATGATTCAGTGCTTGAGCATCTGCCTTTGGCTCAGCTCATGATCCCAGAGTCCTGGGATCAAGTCCTGCATCAGGCTCCCCACTGGAAGCCTGCTTCTTCCTCTGCCTGTGTCTCTCTCTCTGTGTGTCTCTCATGAATAAATAAATAAAATCTTTTAAAAAAATGTTGCCCAGAGCCACACAGCTCATAAGTGGCACAACCACGATTTAAATCTAGGCAATGTGACTCCAGAGTGACACCTCTGTACTGTGGTGCTTTTACCATCAGCAATTTGGCAAGAGAAACAGTCAGGTTTTGTCTTTTTGTTTTGTTTTAATCTCATAATCAAGCAGATATCATTGAAGAGTATTATTTTTTCAATTCTCAATGTTTTAAGTTTATGTTGAAACCTCAGCACATTAAAAACAACAGAGAAATTTATATCAATCAAGAGGCTCTTTTCCGCCCTCTTTCTCCTCACCCTTTCATCAGCTATGCTGAGCAGAGGATGTACCAGTACCTGGTCATTCTGTACAAAGGCAGACACTCCTTGCAAGATGCACTCTTGAACTGAAACTGCAACTAAGTGGTTACATTACGCTTTCATATGGTAAAACAAAGCATACAATATAACAGGCTGAGATTTCCTTTCAAGCATCTGACTCACTGGCAATGGTGGGTAATTAGGAAAAAAAATTATTGCCCTGTTTTCAAAATACAGAAACCAAAGGGACTGGATTTGCCTTTACAACTTACAACACTGCTGCTCAGCATGAATCTCACTCATACTGTTAGAATAAAGAAATTAAATCCCCCAGATAATTCATGTTTAAAAGTTGCATCAAGAAGAAATTGGGTGAAGGGCACAACGGATCTCTCTGTATTATCTTTGCAACTTCCTATAAATCTATAATTACTCCAAAATAAATTTTTAAAAGTTCCTTCAGTATGGGAAATGGACTTTTAACCTTGGAAAATTGCTGTTACATTGTTGAATTTAGCAGAAGAATAAGGAGAGGGATGTCTGCATTCAGACCTTTGTCATTTTCAGTAAGTATATTTGTGTCTGTCCATGGAGGGTCCCTTCTTCAAATGAGAGGCAGCACATAGAAAAAAGCAATAGAATATTCCATCAAAAAAATACTCCTTCCTTTTCCAACTCAAAGCTTGAAATCAGAAGCAGATTTCAAGGAGTACCAACTATATATTTTGTTTTTATTTAAAAATTTCCCCTAATGATAGAAATAATACATGTTCATTACAAAAATATGGCAAATATTGAAAGTCATAAATAAATTGATTAAAATTTCCCACAACTTAAAAATGGACAGTAATTACTACTGATATTTTGATTTTTTTTTCATGTAAATAGTTCTGTATAAAATTTGGGTCATTCTCCATTTTTATTTGGTGAGTTTACCTTTACATTTGGCATATTATGAACTTTTCCCGAATCAAAAATAAGTATTTTTATTGGCTGCATATTATGCTACTATGTGGCTAAATCATAATCTAGTTTATCATTTATTATATTGAATATTTATTTATAATTTCTCACTAATATAAATAGCATATAAAATTTTTTACTCATCAATCTTTCTGTGCATCTTTGTGCATTTTACATAAATTCTTAGAATTGGTATCAACAGGTCAAAGAGTTTAGTGTTCTTAAACATATTGCCAAATTCTCCTACAGAAAGGCTATAGTAACAAATACCTACATGAACTTGAAATTCTGCTAGCAATGGCCTCTCCCTTTGACCTCCTCAAAGTTTATTTTACCTGTCCAATCCACAGCTTTTTCATATGGGACTAATACCAATTCACCCTAAATAAAAGTCAGCTATAGTGACCAGGAAAGAACTTTTAATTATAGGCTGACATTCCTCATCCTCAGTACAGTGCAAGTGGGAAATATGCCATCATTTCCAGAACCTTCTTACAACCATATCACATTAGTATGTTTTTGCATTTTTCAAACCCCATGTTAGTCCAAATTATTACTGGACACTAAAGAATCTCAAATGATGAAGACTGAGGTGGAAAGAGAGAAGGAAAAATGATTTCCTAATGTTAAGGATCTTAGAATCCTCAGGGAAAGGACTTTATTGATCAATGCTTCTCAAATTTTAACGTACTTGTGAAATACCTGGGATCATTTTCTTAACTGAGGTATAGGTGACATATATATTTTTTTAAGATTTTACTTATTTATTCATGATAGTCACACAGAGAGAGACAGAGAGGCAGAGACACAGGCAGAGGGAGAAGCAGGCTCCATGCAGGGAGCCCGACGTGGGATTTGATCCCGGGTCTCCAGGATCGCACCCCGGGCCAAAGGCAGGCGCCAAACCACTGCGCCCCCCAGGGTTCCCTAGGTGACATACATTAAATTAGATGTATAACATAGTGATTCAATATTTGTATATATTGTGAAATGATCACCACAATAAGTTTAGTTACCATCCATCACCATACACAGAAATTTTTTCTTGTGATGAGAACTTTTAAGATCTAGTCTCTTAGCAACCTTCAAATATGCAACATAGTATTATTGGCTATAGTTGCCATACTGTACATTGCATCTGCATGATTTATTTATTTTATAACTGGAAGTTTGTATTATCTCACCCATTTCGCCAGCCCCCTCTTCCCTGTTTCTGCCAATTTGCTCTATTTACGGGCTTGGTTTGTTTGCTTGTCTTTGAAGGTTCTACATATAAGTGAGATTATAAAGTATTTGTCTTTCTCTATCTGACTTCTTTCATTTAGCATAAAGTCCTCAAGTTCCATTCATGTTGTTGCAAATGGTGAGATGTGAGATCTCACTCTTTTTTATGGCTAAATAATATTGCAATGTATATATATGCACCATATCTTCTTTATCTGTTCATCTACTGATGGACACTTAGGTTGTTTCCGTATCTTGGCTACTGTAAATAATGCTGCAGTAAACATGGCAGTGCATGTATCTTTTTGAGTTAGTGTTTTCATTTTCTTCCAATAAATACTGAGAAATGGAATTGCTGGTATTTCTATTTTTAATTTTTTGAGAAACTTACTTAGTGTTTTCCATTGTGGCTGTACCAATTTACATTCTTACTGACAGCACACAAGTGTTTCCTTTTCTTTCATATCTTTGCCAACATTTATTATTTCTTGTCTTTTTGATAGTAGTCATTCTAACAGATGCAAGGTGATTTCTTGTGGTTTTGATTTGCATTTCCCCGATGATTAGTGATGTGGAGCACATTTTCATATACCTATTGGCCATTTGGACATCTTCTATGGAAAAGTGTATATTTCGATCTGCTGCCCATGTTTCAATCAGATAGTTTGGAGTATTTTTCCTATTGTGTTATATGATTTCTTTATGTATTTTGTATACTAATCCTTATCAGATATATGATTTGCAAATATTTTATCCTATTCAGTAAGTTACCTTTTCATTTTGTGGATGATTTCCTAGGTATCTTTAAACAATTTTTTTGTAATATTTTCTTTTTTAAAAAAGATTTTATTTTTAGGTAATCTCTACACCCAGTGTGGGGTTCAAACTCATGACCCTGAGATCAAGAGTTGGGATAGTCATTTGGGTCTCTAATTTTGACCTGAGGAAATACAAACTTGGTCTTGTGCTTGGAGAAGCATAAAAAACTATTTTGTAGAAGGAATAAAAACAAATAGAAAGAGAAAAACCAGACAGATAGAGAAAGAATACTACCAATTTTCAGCTTCTGGTTTCTTCCTGAGGTAGTAGTATTTCTGCCTTTTGGTTCTGACTGAGCCAGTCAGATACCCCTTCTAGGTATCCTTCTAAAATGTAGATCCTATATTGTAGGTTTAGGGGACAAGGACTACAACCCTGAATGTGTAACAAACTCCATGGACCACTCTGAGTACAAAGTTATTTGGCTATTAAATATTTGGGGCACCTGGGTGGCTCAGTCAGTTAAGCGACTGACTCTTGGTTTTGGCTCAGGTTATGATCTTAGGGGCCTGGGATCCAGTCCCACATTAGGCTTGGCATTCAGCATGGAGTCTGCTTGAGATTCTTTCCCCCTTCTTCACTTTCTGCCCTGCTCCTGCCCTGCCCCCTCACACTCTCTCTCTCTTAAATAAATAAAATCTTAAAACAAAAAAAGATCATATGTTTGGGTATCAATTATTTAAGTTTATAGTAACCACGTGACAAATGGCTACGGTTATTTTCATTGTTATTACTAATGGGCACATTAATTCTTTCCCTCTCCTGCAGAAGCAATGGCAAATTTATTTTAGGAAATTGTCCTTGAAAAATATGAAAAATTTCCTCTGTTTAGAAGAGTAATATCCCACCATATGCTGGATGGCATTGTTTCTTTTCACTGTCTTATTTCCAAAAGACAGCACAGGATGGACAGATTCAGAAAGAAGTGAGCTTGGCTTCTATTTGATTTCCAGGGATGTCATTGTTTTGAATGACTACAGGCATTGCTCCCGGACTCTGTGAATGTACTATCCACTAATAAAACTCCTTCAAGAAATTAAAAAAAAAAAAAAAAAGATCTGTTCTTCCATTCAGTTAAATACCATTAACTCGTCATTTTTCTGCAAACCTTAGAATTTCAGTACAAGCTTTCTGTCTCTTTTCATTCATTGGTCTCTGTTTAATTCCATCTTTTTTTTTAATTTTTATTTATTTATGATAGTCACAGAGAGAGAGAGAGAGGCAGAGACACAGGCAGAGGGAGAAGCAGGCTCCATGCACCCGGAGCCCAATGTGGGATTCCATCCCGGGTCTCCAGGATCGCGCCCTGGGCCAAAGGCAGGCGCCAAACCGCTGCGCCACCCAGGGATCCCTGTTTAATTCCATCTTGATCTTTTTTTTTTTTCAGTATTTACAAGTGGGATTGGGTTTGGTAGGAGTCTTCTTTTTATTTACAATAGTTCTATGTACAAGAGAGAGGAAGTGAATCAATTTCTTTTACATAGATTTGGGAGAAAAAAAAAAAACTCAGAAAGGTACGAAACTCACACAGCTCATAAGTGAGAGGCACTATCTGAACTTAGTTTTCCAACCTCATACTTAAACTCATGTTCTTTCAAGCATGCCATGCTAAATCTCACATCAGAAAGATAAAAGAAACACACACAGATTATTATAATTTAAGCCAAAGTGAGTAGTAGTGATATAAGTACACAAGAGTGGTATAAACTGGGACGGACGCCTGGCTGGCTCAGCAGTTTAGAACCTGCTTTCAGCTCAGGGTGTGATCCTGGAGTCCCGGGATCGAGTCCCACATCGGACTCCCTGCGTGGAGCCTGCTTCTCCCTCTGGCTGTGTCTCTGCCTCTCTCTTTCTCTGCCTCTCATGAATAAATAAATAAAATCTTTAAAAGAAAAAAAAAAAAAAGAATGGTATAAACTGGAACACCTGGGTGGCTCAGTCAGTTTTAGTTGGGCATCTCCCCTCAGCTCAGGTCATGATCCCAGAATCCTGAGATCTAGCCCTATGTCAGGCTTCCTGCTCAGCGGGGAGCCTGCTTCTTCCTCTTTTTCTGCCTGCCTCTCCCCCCTGCTTGTGTGCTTTCTCTCTGTCAAATAATTAAATAATTAAATAAAATATTTTTAAAAAATGGTATAAACCAGGTCCTGCAAAGATCAGAAATAAGGGAATTTTTTTTTTTTTCAATTGGTAAGATAAGGTGTGGCTTTGTGGATGGGCCTCTGTGTGAGGTGAGGTACTTCAGTTGGTGAGAAAGCACAAGAAAAATGGGAAATCCCAGGACCTTTTCTTAGAAGTAGGAAGAGCCCAGTTTCAATGGAAAATAACAAGGAGATAAGGTTACACATACCAGTGATGCAGGAGTGTATAGTTCAGTAAATAACTTGAAATTGTTATAGATTCTTATCCAAGAAGTTACTTAAGCAGAGCTAGACTTTAGGAAAATAAATTTGATAGTAGTATATTGGATAGATTGGGGCAGTAAAAGTCAGAAAACTCTTTTTGGTGCCATGAAGGATACAAAGATGGTTCAGACTTGGTTTATTATCCTTACAACTCTTCTTACACAATCACTTTTTACAGAATTACACAAATTTCAATAAGAGGCAGAATTTAATAATGGTATTGAAATATACAAAATGCCATGGTAATTGTAGGTTGAGGAAAAGAAGATCTGGGAAGCTATTATATTTTTAGTTGGTCTTGGATTTTTAGACAATCATTGTCAGTAAGGATTAAAAAAAAACTACTCAGATTTCATGGAAAACATTTCAATTGAGGACATTTAACTTCCTTGAAATTTATATTTCAGCTCACATGTGGACCCAACCAATTAGCACACCATCCCCAAACCAAGCAATTACTTCCAAATATTAATACTCAAAGTCCTTTTTAAAAATTATATATTGGGATCCCTGGGTGGCGCAGCGGTTTGGCGCCTGCCTTTGGCCCAGGGCACGATCCTGGAGACCCGGGATCGAATCCCACGTCGGGCTCCCGGTGCATGGAGCCTGCTTCTCCCTCTGCCTGTGTCTCTGCCTCTCTCTCTCTCTCTGTATGACTATCATAAATAAATAAAAATAAAAAAAATAAAAATAAAAATTATATATTAATTAGGTCTGCAAAAAGACAAAGTTAAGAGTTTGGTTTTTAACATAAAAGAAAAAAGAACAAATTTACAGAAAGTTTTATTTTAGAGCTACTGCTTTATCAACTAAACCAAGATTAAACAGTTACTCATTAGATGACAAAGTTCTTTTTTTCTCCTTAAATTCATTTCTGAGCTAATACAAATCTGACTCATTGTCCCCAAAGAAGAGGAACCTTCTTGCAGAGACTTGTGCGGCTGCCCCATGGTCATTCTCTACAGAAAATATACTTATTTTCAAGTAATGCTAATAATGTAAATACTAGTTAATTGAATTCTGGGTTTGATTGTAACTAAATTAGATTTTCTAAAAAATTGATAAGTTAGACTAGAATTTTCTTTGAAAAAAAATGAGATTTTAAAAAATGAGGCAATCAATCTTGTTACTTGAGAAGATGCAAATTCCAAAACAGTGACTCATTTGCAATGAGAAAGTCCATGAAATTCTCAGAAAGTAAGATGGAGCAGTATAAATATCCGTAATGAGCAATAATGTCACTTTGCAGCAAAGGTAGGATTAATGTCATTCTTATTCAAAGCTTTTAAGCTAGGAAATCTATCTGACAGAAGGGATAAGAGCTCAAGTTTATTTCAGTTAAAGCAAAACAGGAAGAGCAATAAGTAGCTAATCCTGATAAGGGAGGGCCAAAAAGGAGTAGCAAAGAAGTTGATGTTCCCAAATCAAAAGAATTTGTGAAGTCTCTGAGATTTGGGTAAGTGTTGGAACAAGTTGGATGAGGGTGGAGTGGTTAAATTCTCCACCTGCCAGGTTTTTATTTATGTGCTACAATTGAAAAGAAGAAAAACTTCTGAAGCATTCATTAGCAGAAGTTTTGCCCTGATTTATTTAGAAGGAAATAGAATATTCAAAATGAAAGCAGTTGCATTACTGCTTGAGGGTAGGCTCCTAAAAGCATGGACAGGAACATACCTAAGAATTAAGTCAGAAAATTCTGACTCCATATGTCAGTGCTGCCATTAATTGGATGTTTGATTGATATATAGGAGGGTCTCAGAGGCTGGGGTTTTGCAGGAGGGACATGTTTAGAAGCTATATTTGTATAATATCTGCATAAACCTTTTGTTTTAGATTGCACAGTTACTGGGGTAGCTTTAAGGGCTATTGGAGATGGGGTTGAGGGAGGGAGAAGAAGCATGCCCAAGCCTTCAGGACCTTCCGCAAGAGTCCACCCTCTCTGAGCCTCCTTTGCAGAATGAGAATAACAGTATTTCCTCACAAATCAGTCGTCATTAGTCAATGAGGTAAATAATGTGACGTGTTGCCTCCTGAATACTCACTAAATGTGTATAAACCTAAAAGATATCAAAGGAGAAATGATGGATTATGATATCTGTTCCAAAGACCATTGTTTCTATTAGGAAAAGTCTTCACCCTGCCTTGTTCCTAGAGCATTTTAGACATTTATTTTCAATATTCTGCTCCAGTTGTTGATTTGCCCCTGCAAGGTACTTTAAAGAAGAGAAAAGCAATTTTGTTTGAACCATCAATACCCTGCTAATATTTTGGCTTAAATCAAAGGGCTTGGCTTTCCCACACAGCACTTAAAATCAGGTGATGATATCACACCCATTAGTGCACTCAGCACAGGCCATGAGAACAGAAGCTGGCTTCTGTCCAGTAGTTTTCTCCCATGCTTGGTCCCTGAGGAGAGTGAATTGCTCCAGAAACCCTTATTAGCTACTGTCATTAGGATGGCAAAGTATTAGAGCAGCCCTCCTGCCCCTCCCTACATCACGTTATGAACTATAATGACACCAAAAAGACATGTAAGCTGTGAAGGTAGCTTCATGCTCATATGTGACCTCAGAGTGAAGGAAAAGTGTAAACGGTTCCAAGCCCTAGAACTTGTTTCTTACTTCCACCCCAACTTGACCACCTCACCTGTCAGGAGAAGACTCCAGCTCCTAGAAGCATTAATGTCAAATCAAGCTTTTTGTTAGCCTGATTCTATTCATCCCTTAAGAGCTATGAAGATACCTTTTCATCTGAATGAAAGTATTCATCATTGAATACTTACAAATGAGTGAATGACCTTTCCAGTGACCTCTCCTTAGCACTTTGATTCATTCCTTCATTCATTGATCAAGGAGATGTGCAGATGCTATGCTAAGACTAGGGATATCATGGTAAGATAGGAATCCTCCAGGGATGCCTGGGTGGCTCAGAGGTTGAGCATCTGCCTTCAGTTAAGGGTGTGATCTCGGGGTTCTGGGATCAAGTCCCACATCAGACTCCCTGCATGGAGCCTGCTTCTCCCTCTGCCTATGTCTCTGCCTCTCTCTCTGGGTGTGTCTCTCATGAATAAATAAGATCTTAAAAAAAAAAAAAAAAAGATAGGAATCCTCCAGGAACAAGATTTTGGCATAAAATAGTCATGCAATTGCAAACCTCTAGATCATACAAAAGAATATATTATGCTCCAGTTGGTGTAATTATGGGCATAATAATTATACAAGGAGGAAGCTATGTAAATGTAACTTGAACACATCATACACTTGACCTGAACTGAATTTCCTATCATTAACAATTTCACTTGATTTCCTTAGAATTTATATAGGCTGGTCGAAACATGATTTGGATACTCTGGTCCACTTAGGATAGTTAAGGAAGCTGGAATTAATAACTCCATTTTAAGCAGAGCAAGTTCAGAGTCATTCCCTCAATCTTAGAGATTTGTTCTAAAGAACAGGTTCATTAATGATTGTTGTTACAGATACTGAAAATGATGTTTGTACCATGAAATAAAAATGTTCAGAGCAAAACTTGATTTATATATCTCCTTTTTAAAATATTTTATTTATTTACTTGTCAGAGACAGAAAGAGCTCAGCAGAGGGAGAAGCAGACTACCTGCTGAGCAAGCAGCCCAATGCAGGGCGTGATCCCGGGACCCTAGGATCATGACCTATACCAAAGGCAGATGCTTAACCAACTGAGCTACTCGGGTACCCCCACTTATCTCCTTCTCATTTTTTTTTAACCTCCTAAGCAAAGTCTGAAGTCCAGGCAAAGTGACTTGGTATCAGACCAAAGCAACTGTTTCCAGTAGAAAATTATTAATGTTATTAAGTTATTCTTTCTCAGCTTCCAGTGCAAAGGGAAGTGACATAATTGTTGACAGCTATCAGAACTCTTCATACTTTATTGGAAAGTCACTTGAAAAATTACCATATCATTAAACTCAAATCTCAAAAATATTTCAAAAATCTCTCCGAGAACTTCTAAGACAGACATCATATCATTACTATATATTCACTCTTTGCCTTCTAATGTTCAGACATAGGTAAAAGGGGAGAATGGGTTTGGGGAAGGAAATGTCTTAAGGTGAATACAGCATCAGGAAGAGAGATTAACCACCAACCTTGTTTTTTCTCCCCTCTCCACGGGAGAGGTGCCCAATAGAATCACTTGGAAAGTTATTGGTCTCTATAAGCAAAGGAGCCCCATTCCCTAGCTGGATGCCTGCCCAGTCCTGGATTTGCTCATTTGCCCAAGAGGGTCCTCTAAGAGCCTGGGCAGACTGTGGAGAGAGACCGCATGGCATTGCATAGTGGTATTCCAGGCACAGAAAGGGCAGGACAGTTTTCTTACATTCTTGGTTCTTGAAAGATAACAGAAGGAAGAATGGAAAAGCCAGTTTGGGGAATAGCACTGAGCAAGATCAAAAAGCAAAGAACCTATTCTCTGAAGAGTAAAACTGCGGAGTGGACTGAACAATCGAGCAGAGTAGTAAAAATATGGGCTTGGAGAGGTAGTTTGGAGCCAAATAAGTAAGACCTTGCATGCCAGGGCAAGGAAGGTATATTCAGTTCAGTAAATAATTGGAAACCATTGCACGTTCTTTGAGCCAAAGGGATCTAATCAGTGCTCTGATTCAGGAAAATTAATTTGACAGAAATGCATGGAATGGAGCTGGGCAGGAAAAGGCAGGAAATAACATGCATATGTGATGCTGAAGAAGATACAAAAATAAAGCACTGCTATGAGATATTGCTACATAGTTATTTGAGTGGCAAAATTTTAAAAAATATAAACTGATAATATCAAGTGCTAGCAAGGACTCAAGAGCATCTGGAACTCCCATACATAGCTGGTAAGAATGAAGAATGAACCATCCACTTGGGAAAATGATTTTGCAATTTCTCATAAGGTTAAACATATACTAACCATATACCCAATAATCCCACTCATGGTTATCTACCCTAGAGAAATGAAAACATGTGTTAATATAAAAACCTGTACATGAGTGTTTATAGAAACTATTCATAATTATGAAATAAGCATTATGAATCCCTCAAGATGGAAAATGTCCTGAATATTCTTGAGTAGGTGAATGAATAAATAAACTGTCATAGCTTCATACCATGGAATGAACTCGGCAACAAGAAGGAACAGGGCATTATAGTGAATGAAAGAAGTCAGTCAGGCAGCCCCGGTGGACCAGCGGTTTAGCTGCCGCCTTCAGCCCAGGGTGTGATCCTGGAGACCTGGGATCCAGTTCCGCCATGGGCTCCCTGCATGGAGTCTGCTTCTCCCTCTGCCTGTGTCTCTGCCTCTCTCTCTCTGTCTCTTTCTCTCTCTGTGTCTGTCATGAATGAATAAATAAAATCTTAAAAAAAAAAGTCAGTCTTGAAAGTTTTCATACAGCATGACTCCATTCACATAATATTCTTGAGAAAACAAAACTATAGGGATGGAGGACAGATCAACGATTGCTGGGGGTTAGAGGAGGGAGGTGAGCTAGTAATAACAATAACGACAATAATAATAACGGGATAACATGAGGAGGTTTTTTGGGGGTGATGAAACTATTTTGTATACTGATTGTAGAGGTGGTTACATGAATCTGCAGTGGTGTTTAAAATCATAGAACCATAAAAAAAATCATAGAACCATATACCAAGAGAATGAGGTCAATTTTGCATTATGTTAATTTCAAAAATTAAGAAAAGAAAGCAAAGCCAAACAAATTAGCAAGGAAAGCAAGCTATTTTCCTTTGTTTGAAATATCTATTGGGTAGAGCACATTAGCATAAGTAAGCAAAGTCAATGCTAAATGGGAGGAAGGAATGGAGAAATAGATTCTTAGATTGTGAGACTCATAGATTGATCCAGGGTTAGCAAATACGCTTGTTTGTGGAAGTCTGTATTTCAAAAAAAGCCTGTAACATTATGTGTCAGGCTACCTTGCTATTCCTCCATCAAGAAGTCTGTGTTCCTATCATTTGATTTGAGATTGCATACACCAAGAGAGTATGGTGAAAGCTGCCGTATGTGCTTCCTAAGGCTAAGTCATAAAAATGCCATGCACTTCCTCCTTGTTCCCTTAGAACACCTGCTCTTAGAACCCAGCCAGTGTATTGTGAGGAGTTCCAAGGAGCCCACGGAAAGACTTACGTGAAGAGAAATGGAGATATTTGTCCACAGCCCTGGCTCATCTTCCAACCAAAAGCCAGCACCAACTGCCAGCCATATGAAAGCCATCTTGAAAGTTAAACTAGGTGAACTGCCTAAAGCAGAGCCAAGTCCTGCCTAAATTGGCTACTCATGAGCAAAGTAAATGATTGTTGTTGTTCTAATCCACCATATTTTGGGACAGCTTTTTACACAGCAGTAGATAGCTAATAGAATATTTTTACCATCAACACCAATAGATGACACCTTCCTGGCATTCCTGGGATAGGTGAGCTTAGAGGAGAAAATACATGACTGATCAGTGAGGTTGTACATTGGGCACAGTACTGATGCTGGCACCAGTGCTATGTGCCTGTCCTGTCAGATCCAGCACTCTCATTTTATATTTGAAATTAAAGACAGAGTGCAGGTCAGTTGTGATCTGCTCAAAATCACACAGACATTTTGTACCAGAGCCAAAACTCTGAATCAAGTCTTCTGACATGCAGTTTAGTGTTCTTTTCATTCTCCCTGTCCCTTCCCAATAACAGATTCCAGAGGCCTGAACCACAGGATCTAGGGCAATAATATATGCCAGGTGCTTCTCCTTACCCTTTTCATGCCTGTTAGTTAAGTACAGCGCTCTCCTAAGGTCACTGATGAGTGTGGAGATTATAGACTCAAATTGCCATTAGAGAACCTGAGTACAAAGATGCAGGAGTTATAACTGATTTGTATCAAGAGTGTCAGAAGAATACAGTAAATGCAATCACAAAATTTAAGCTGTAAAATGATCTGATATGGAAATGCATCATGAATGAGAAAAAGAAAAGTATTTAGACATAACCACTTGGGATCAAGGATGTTTGAAATGACACATAAGCTTCTTACAGATTTGACTAAGGAATCACTTCCTACATCCATCCTTGAGGAAACTGTGGTAGATTTTATTAGACAATTTTCATTTAATATTTTAAAACTTATTTTGTAGGGTGTCTGGGTGGCTCAGTTGGTTGAGTGTCTGACTCTTGATTTCAGCTCAGGTCATGATCTCAAGGTAATGGGACCCAGCCCTGAGTCAGGCTCCATGCTCAGTGGGGAGTCTGCTTGGGATTCTCTCCCTCTCCTCCTGCACCCCCACTCTAAAATAAATAAATCTTAAAAAAAATACTTAATTTGTTGTTGGAAGAAAACCTGTTACTTTATTCTATCAAGTATATTGTATATATAAAATCTGGCCTCATCTGAATACAATAGAACTGGAATGCATACAACACATTCAACAGAGCAGTATGAGTGTATTGTACACATTGATGATTCTGTTCTTCATAATGCACTTGTCATTGAGAACAAAGCAGGCTCAGAAAAAAATATATGATTTCTAGGGTACAATCTAAAAGCAGAGGTTATAAAGACAGGGTACTGAGAATTTTAGGATAGCTCACTGAGGACCAGATTCTCAGATTCATTCAACATAGGACCAAGAGCAGAGCTTCGCTGAACTGGATCATAAGAAAACAAAACACCCTGCAGAAGCAACTGCAACCAAACTCCCAGAAAAATAATGATCACTCTCTCCCTTTCTGTGATTCTGAGTAGGGCATGGGGGTGGGGTTAGGTACGGAGATTATTTGAGTAAACCAAAATGGCCAAGTTCCTTCATTAATTCATTTGTTCACTGAGTACCTACTACGTGCAAGGTATTCTGTTAAACACTACTTGGAATACAAGGATGAAACGGGCTTTATCTTCAAAGGTTTTCTAGCCGGGACCCCATCCTCCTCTTTTAATAGAGTAAGATTTGAGAACATGAGCCTAATGAATTAGAAATCTAAGCATCAGCCAGTAGCACCCAAACATAAGAAAACTGGGTTTAAGCTTAGAAGCGGGATACATCACTACAATTGTCTATACAAATTAGCAGGCTTCAAAAATATTAACCCTTTTTTTCTTTGTTTCTTTCTTTCTGTCTTTCTTTTCTTTTTCTTTCTTTCCTTCCTCTCTTTCCCTTTCTGTCTCTTTCAACATGGATTACATTATCATTTGCAATATTACTAATTGCTGGATCACTTAGATGCATTACTGTGTTCTTAGGAAATTATTCCTGGTAATGAAATTCTTTTCATCAGTTCCACTTTCAGATTTGCAACACAGGCTTGTCCTTAACAAGTAAGTGTTCTTTTCAGAAAAACATGCAGCAGATGTGGCAAAACAGAAATATAATATTCTTGGAAGTGGGCTAGATTGGATAACAATTAAACTTTCATATTTGGACTTTATTCTTCCGGTAATTTCTCTGTCCACATCACATTTTCAGAAAGGTCGAAGTCATCCTTTTGTGTAACTTATTCTCAAATCTCCAAGCAAAGGTCAGTAAAAGTCTTGTTATAGCTTTTCAGATTTTTGTAGTAAGGAACTGTTGATTTATATTCCTCCATTCTTTTCTGGAATAGAATATCTCAGTACTCTCCACCAGGTTTTCATAAATACCAGCATCTTGTTTTTCAACTAATAAACTTAACCCGATGACTTCTTAAAGGCCTATAATATCTATTAAGATCCAGTGCACAAGAACAAAGAAAATATCTAAAGAGAGTGGGTTTTGAAGTCCATCTAATCTGGGTTCCATGCAGGCTCTGCTATTCCCTGTGTGACTTGAGGCAAATTCCTTAATCTCACGGAACTTCAGTTTTCTTATCTGTAAAATGGGGGTAAAGCGCACATCGCAAGGTCATTATGAGAACTGAGGACAATACAAGAAAGCAGAAAGCCTGGTGTCTAACAGGAGTTCCTTAAATAATCATTTCCCTTCGATTCCTTTTAAAAAATGACAGTGCAAACGTTCAGGATTTAATCATTAAAACACACAGGGACAGACGCAAACCAGTCAAGTCTCAGTCAACTTTTCTGACACTTTTGGGATGTCGAACATTTGACATTTCTTCTCTTTCTTCCTAATGGAAAAAGCACCCCACATAAGGGAAAATGAAAAAAAAAAATTTTTTTTGGGGGGGGGTAGAACGCCTACAATTTTACCCTCCTAGCGCTAGGATAGTTTCCATTTTTGTCACAGTCTGGCTTTTACACAAAACGGCCACATTTCCTGCACAGTCGCAATCAGACCGTGCTTCGCATGGCATCATCTCTTTTAAGGGACTAGGAAATTTATTCCAGGTGATAGTGGGAAGCTGCCGAAGAGGAAGGAATGCAGCGCTGCGGAGGTGTTAAAGTTCTCTTACATTGTTCAAACCTTTCTCCAGCACAGAACTCCACAAAGAACTCCTCTGCAGCGTTCATTACCCAGGGCGGTTTCTTTAAATTGTTTGACGTCAGAGGAGGAATGCTATAGCAACAGTCTGTCAAACTGGAATTAACTCAGAAGAAAGATGGGGGTGGGGAGAGGAAGGAAAACTGCTCCCGGGCGGCACCGACTTCAGAGGAAGCAAATTGGGTAGTTGCATTCATTTTATGACATTTAAAAACATAAAACACCCTGAGAAATGTGGAGAAAGGAGAAGAAAAAAAAAAAAAAGTCTGTTGAGACGTGTATGATGTTTTAACTCCTGCAGAGATGAGCGACTTGCCAGGGTTATCTGAGAGGCGACGACAGTAACAAGGACTTCCAAGTGGAGGTCATTTCTTCCCAGGCAGGCAGGCTCTGTGCAAACGGCGTCTCGGCTCACACTTTAGCACCTCTGGGAGGCAGGTGTCGTCGTCCCTGTTTTGCCCGTGACCAAGCGCAGTCCCTGAGACGTACGCGGTCACCCAAGCAAGCGACGCTAGCAGAGCTGGGATTGCAAGGCGATTCCGCGGGACTCTGGGCTGCCTCCGGTTTACTTTCTGACACGTAGAATTCCGGACTGTTCAACCTACGCGGGACCCCGGGGTCTCCCCCACCAGCCTCCCCCACCCCTCCCCTCCCCCACCCCACCCCACCCCACCCCACCCCTCCTCCTTGCCCGCGAGCAAACCGAGGCTTCCGCGGGGCCAGGAAGGAAACCGGCCACACCACTGGGGCGCAACTCAGAAGTGTGTGCTCCGGCGTCCAGGCGCCGCAACGACAAGAAAACGAAACTGCCTGGGAATTCGTGTTTTTCTTCTCCTTCTAGCAGGAAACGAGAGAGAAAATAGGAAGCAGAAGCGGCGCGCGCCCCCCGCCCCGCGCCCCGCGCCCCCCGCCCCGCGCCCTGGCGGCGCGCGCTCCAGGCTGCGCGCGTGTCCGCGGCGCGTCCCCGGCCGGGCCCGCGCGCCTCGTGCCTCGCGCCTCGCGCCTCGAGCCACGTCCCCGCCCCGGGCCCGGCGCGCCGCGGAGTCGGCTGCTGGGCGGCGCGGGCCTGGGTGTGGCCGGCGGCTGTCGGCGGCGCTGGTCTCGGCGGGGCGCTGCGCTCCGGGGGCTGCTGAGCTCTCCGCCGACTCGCGCCGCGGCCGGTCGACGCGGGCCCGGCTCCTCCAGGTGGGCGGCGGCTCGTCGGGGCGCCCCGCGGGGCGTGGGGGGCGCCGGGGCTCCCCGCTGCGGGGCGTGGGGGGCGTGGGGGGCGCCTCGGGGCCGCCCCGCCGGAACCCGCCCGGCGGCGGCGTGGGGACGGCCGGGCCGGGCGCCCTGGGCTGCGGAGCCTGCCCGGAGGCTCGGTGGACGGGGCGGGCGCGGGGCGGGCGCGGGGCGGGCGCGGCTGGGCGCTCCCTGGGCGGCTCGGAGCGCTGGCCCCGGGGGGCGCGGGGGCGGCCTGCGGGCCCCCGGCCGGTGCCTGCGCCCCGAGGCCTCGCGGGGGCACTCGGGGCTGGCGCTCGCGGTTGCCCCGAAAAGCGCGGTCCTGCGGGGCCGCCCAGCGGGGTTCCTGGGAGGGGAGCTCTGGGAAGCCTCGTAAAAGTTTTCCGCTGAGCGCTAAAAACCAGACTAGTGGTTTCGTGTGAAATTTGCTTTGGAAACGATATGCCCACTGTTGGGGGTGGGGGGTGGTAATGGATTACGAATTCTTGTAAATTCGGTACATGGTAAAATGTTTTCCACGTCTCCCCGCCTCCTTTTTCTGCTTCAAAGCAAATGATTTCCTTCTGTTTTGATACTTGTCGCTCTACGGTAAGGGAGGACTGAATCTCCAAAACTTCACGAACCAGACCCTCGTTTGTTTATAGAAGCGGTGCTTTGTTACTTTGCATCTCTCCCTGTGTGTGTGTGTGTCTCTTCCCTTTTCTCGCCCTCCTCCCCTTTCTTTCCTGGTAGGGGACGTGGATGCATCTTTCTCTCTTTCGGCCGCCGGCGGAATAGGCTCGGCGAGCGGATTAGCTCCCTGCGGGGAAGTTTTCTTGAGACGTTGGAGATTTAATGGTTGATCAGGACGCTTTATGATCATTCCTTCTTAGTGTTGCAAACTGAGATTGTGACCTTTGAGTACATCTTCTAGAACACAGGGCACACACTGCTTATTTAAGATGAAAGGGAGGTCTTTTCTAGTCCTGCAGGAAAAGAACGGTTTGGAGACCTAAAATTGTATGCTTGGAGTCTCTTTGCCATTGTACGTTTTAAGACTCTAAGGTGTGGGGCTTTTCGGTTATTACTGATCTGAGGCTCCGAAAGTTTATTGTGCATTTCAGGTATTTGGCCAGAGATCATTTTAGGATTTTCCATGTTGCATTTTGGTTTGTAGATGAATTTGAAACTGAAATAGAAACTTTTAAAATATCGTTTTATTGAACGAGGTTAACTGTTCTTGTGTATACATGTTTATAAAATTAGTTAATGTGGCTTGCAGGCTTTTAATACATTCAAGGTAATCTCTGAGCCATCGGCACCGGTTAGGAGGTTGTTCTGAGTCATTGGTCTTTTGCGTTAACCTGTAGCATCACTGCTTTATTGAGATGTAATTGACAAAATAACATGATAGAAATGTAAAGTATACAACAACGTGATGACTTGATATTCACATATATTGCAGAATGATGACCGTGGTAAGGTTGGTTAACACATTCATCACCTCACATAATTACCTGTGCATGTGCGGGCATGTGTGTGCGTGTATTTAGCAACTTTCAAGTGTAGGATACTAATCGTAGTAACCGTGCTGTACTTGACATCCCTGGAGCTTACTTACTCTCTTATAACCAGAAGTTTGCACCATTTGATCAGCATCTCCCCAGAATTGTTTCTTTTAAGTCATTGGTGCTTTAGTATGTCAGCACATATTTTTACACTTTAAAAATAGATTCTGGGACATTTTGAAAATTGAGAATTGGAACAAAGTATCGGACATTTTTCTGCCCTTACCAAGTACTGCCTGAGATGGTGTGATTTCTCTGATTTTTTTTCAGGCGTGTTACTAAAGTACACTTTGTTACTAGTTCTTTACCTTGCTGACTGGTTTACCCTGAATCTGTTATAGGAACTAATTATTAGACATTTGTTCTGGGCCAAGGGTGATGCTATATGTTATTCTATTTATATCCTTGGCAAAGGAGACATTATCCAGTTCTATAGGTAAGGAAACTATGCCCCTGAGATCTTAAATAACTTGCCTATGATCATGTAGCTGTTCAGTCATTCAGCGGGGATTCAAGGCCAGACCTCTCTGAATCTGAAGTCCACTTTCTCTCCTCTGTGCGGCATTGACTTTGGGCCAGGACCTGAGGAATGACCCTCTATTTCTTGTAAATTTTCCAACACGTGCCAGAGATGTGGATTTATTTTTCCAGCATGATCGTTACTGTCCATCTATGTTATTGCCACTCTCGTCTTACCTCTCTGTTCCTGGTTCAATGTCTGGCCCCAAGTTTAAGATCGCCCTCTTAGGAGGGCAGATTTTCTTCTGTTGACATTAATAGGTAGTGAAAGTATGATTATCCTTCCAAAATAATAACCCCATTTTAATGTGGGTTTTCTGGAACCATATAGATACAACTATTTTGGAATGGCAGTCTTATTTTGGAATATGGGAACCCTCTGATATTCCTCAAATTAAATCAGAAGATATTTTGAGGGATCCCTGGGTGGCGCAGCGGTTTGACACCTGCCTTTGGCCCAGGGCGCGATCCTGGAGACCCGGGATCGAATCCCACGTCGGGCTCCCAGTGTATGGAGCCTGCTTCTCCCTCTGCCTGTGTCTCTGCCTCTCTCTCTCTCTCTCTCTCTGAGTGACTATCATAAATTAAAAAAAAAAAAAAGTAGAAGATATTTTGATATTTTCCCTACTCTAAGGATAGATTATCCTGTCTCTACTATAATTTCAATTCAGTTTCTACAGAATCATCTACATTATTATACATTCTATTATGTCTCCCATCTTAAAATTATTTTCTTGATCTAGTATCCTGCGCCACTTCTCTCCACATTAAGACTTTTTTTGAGAAAACATACTTTTTTGATAGAATAAAAAATAAATACAAGAGAGGATAACCAGAAACTCATTAGTTACCTACAGGGAAGGCATAGTGGAGGAAACGGCACTGCTGTGATTATATCTTTTTTATAGTTTTGAGTTTTGAAAACTTGTTTGTTTTATATGTTCAAAAATAAAACTAACAAGGTTGAAAGAAAAACCCTGCAAAACTGAATGCAAACAGCAGCAAATGAGCCAACTGTATTTCAGTGAATAACATGAACTCTCTGAAGAAAAGAAATATCCAAGTAAGTTTTTAACACAGTACTTTGGCTATCTACCTTTAATCTAAAGATAGAAAGGACTGCAAATCCACCCCCCCCAAAAAAAAACCTTGAACCCTTGTAGTAAACTGGTTTTTTATAGTCCTAGAGATAAAGCAATTCTTGAACCGTTTTGTATGTATCATAGGAATGAGCATGAGTAAATTCATTGATATTTTTTGAGATAAGGTTTTCACTGTGGAGAAGGGAAATAAAGATATGAAATGGAAGAAGGCACTCTCTGGTGTTGGATTAGAATGAGAGTTATATATTTCCTAGCTTTGTCTGATGGAAAATTCTAGAAGCGATGACACCCCTCGGGGCAGTGAGCACAGGTAATGCCCAGATCTAAATGTCTGGAGGGCAAGGAAAGTAGATTAGCCTAGAACGCAAGGTAAGTGTTATCCAAAATAGTGATAGCACATCCAAAAGATGTAGGAACTAACCTGAACAGCCAAATCTGGGAAAATTTGAGCCTCGAATGAATAATGATAGTAATGGATTATAACCCATTGAATAAAATAAGAATCCACAAGTTCATAATGAAAAAGGAGAATGAATTCTCTAGTAGATTGCCAATAAAAATGTAGAAGGATCAGTAGAATTAGAAAAGTGACTAGCTTGCCACCATTATGGTCATGTTGATCGATGCAAGTGTTGCTAATGGAGAAACTTTGGTGGGGAACAGAGTACTAATATAGGTTCCAATGGTCTTTCCAGAGATTACTGACCACAGGGAAAAGGAATAACTTCACAGTGCAGAAATCTAGCAGACACCATCTCAACCAAGTGATCAAAGTTAACATCAGCAATAGCAGGATAAACAGGTTCCTCTTGATGTGCTTGAACTGGGCACATCATTGCTTTTCTGTGGTTTTTCTAAAATGCATAAACAAAATCTACATAGAGGAAACAATTGAGGGACCTTAACTGAGGATTGTTCTACAAAGTAATTGGTTTGTTCTTTTCCAGTACGTTAACATCGTGAAAGACAAAGGCAAAGGAAGTGTTTTACATTAAAGGGAGTTTAAAATACCTGACAAAATGCAACACAGATCCTGATTGGAAAATCTTACTGACCTAAGACATTTATCCGGACACTAGCAAAATATGAATATGCACTGAAAATATTGAATAATAATATTGCATCAGTGTTAGGTTTCCTGAA
This sequence comes from Canis lupus familiaris, assembly GCF_011100685.1. NCBI lineage: Eukaryota > Metazoa > Chordata > Mammalia > Carnivora > Canidae > Canis > Canis lupus. The sequence continues at coordinate 13,044,301 of NC_049255.1, read as the reverse complement.
ATTGATCACTGTACTATGGTTATTTAAGACAATACCCTTGTTAGAATATACACAGTGAATTATTTAGGAGTAAATGGTCAAAATATCTTCAACTTGCCCTCAAATGGGCAAACAATAATAATTATGACATATGAAGAGAGACTGATAGAGCAAACCTGGCAAATATTAACAATTAGTGAATCTGAGAGTATTTATTCACTGTTCTACTTTTTTCAACTTTAAGTTTGAATTTTTAAAAAATGAAATGTTAAAACTTCAAAAAATAATAAAGCTACTTTGTGTCCATAAACAACAGCAAAAATCCTTGCAAGAGTCTGTGTAGGCTACATCTACTTCTCAACTCCCAATCTCCCCTCTTCTGAACCCACTCCAGAGAGACTTTATTCTTCCTGTGGTATGAAAAAAACTGTTCTCAAGATCGCCAGTGACATCAGTCTTGTCACATTAGATTTCTCTTAGCCACATTTCACACAGGTGATAGATAACTCCTTTGTATTGAAACATTTTTCCTTGGTTTCTGGGACTCTGATTTTCATCCTACTTCACTGGCTATAGCTGCTGCTTCTCCTCAGTAGACGGTGTTATCATCCATCCGGTTGCTCAAGCTAAAAATCCTGAGAGTTATCTTTAATTCTGTTTCACTCACCCTACATCCATTCCCCCATTGGCAACTGTAATGGGTTCTAACATTATTTTTCCAAATTTGGCTATTTTTTATTTCTATTGACACTACCCCTGCATCAAACCACCATCTTCCTGGGCCTGGACTACAGCAGTAGCTCCTAACTGGTCTTTCAGCTTCCAGTCTCAGGCAATAGAACTCATTACTGTTAGATAAAATCTGAAGTTTTTACTGTGGTCAGGAGGCCCTCTTGATTATGTGGTTGGGCTCCTTCCTACCCCCTCTAATCTCTTCTGTTTTGCTCATTCCCCTCTAGCCTCACTATCCTCTCTGCTGTTGATTCATCATGCCAGGTTAGAGTTTCTGCCTCAGGACTTTTGCATTACTGTTTATTCTTCCTGGAATGCTCTTTTCCCATTTAAGGCATGGATCATTCGATCATTTCATTCAGGCTTTACAGATTAATTTATTTAAAAATAGTCTTCCTGGGGCAGCCCCGGTGGCTCAGCAGTTTAGCGCCGCCTTCAGCCCAGGGTGTGATCCTGGAGGCCTGGGATCGAGTCCCATGTCGGGCTCCCTGCATGGAGCCTGCTTCTCCCTCTGCCTGTGTCTCTGCCTCTCTCTCTCTGTGTGTCTCTCATGAATAAATAAATAAAGAGTAAAAAAAAAAAAAAAAAAAAAAGTCTTCCTTGCTGCTGACTTCTTGCAGGTTTTTTCTCCTGCATAGTACTTATCTGTACTTGAAACTGTTGTTTATTTATGTGCTTTATTATCTGTCTCCTAGACAGATATATAGAGTAAAGCTCCATGACAACAGGGCCTTTTGTTTGTTTTGTTTACTGCTAAATCCCTAGAGCCTGGAATGTGCATGGCATGTGGTCGTAACTTAGGTATTTGTTGAAGGAATGAATAAGTGCATGAATTAATGGTTGCCAGCTTTTTTGCTGTATTTTATCTAATACTATTTCCAATGGAGAAGACTGTCTCAGAGAATCCTTTAATGATAGTCCTGTTTAAAGTTTCTTGGTGATATTGCTAATGCTTCTCTGGAAGCTAACAAAGTTGTTAATTTTGTTTCCCAGCTTCGTCTTCCTTTTGTCTGCCCTCTGGTGGAGGTAATACTACCGAGCAGCAGATGAATACAGTAGGTCACTAGGAAGAAACAAAAAGAACATTGATCACAAACTGGAAAATTAATTTTAAAATTACAAAGATTAAAAATTTTAATTTTTGGTAAGCTTCTAAATTAACCATATTAATATTGGAAAGAATGACAAGAAAAAGGACAATATTTAGATTTAAAGAGATCTGGTTTAGGATGGAAAAAACCCTACTTCGCTCCAAAATGTTTTGATTATTTAAAATAATTCCTGCTTAAGTATACTTCTTTCTCTTAAAATATTTTAATATTTTTCCATTTTTAGTTTATAGACACTTTTTCCTCAACTGTAATATTAATTTCATTTAATCTTTTGACTTTTCAATATGTCAGTTAACATATGCCAGTGTAGAAGCCAGTATCCAAACCCCAGCAATTGGGTAGTAGAGGCAGCACTCTTAATTATTATGCTACACTACAGCCTTGCTACTGTCCTAGGGATGGTAGAGGTACCAGAGAATTTCCTTTGGTGCCATAATGATGAACAAAAAATGCTTGATAAATTTCAGATACATGTTCCTCAATACCATTTTTCCAGTATGCAATATAGAGAGCCTTCTAGAATTACTGAACATTATGTCTCATTTAAATTGTTTTGAAGTAGCCATCACATTAAATGGTTTTAACACTCATGTGCTACTGACTTGGTAAAATGATATAAACTTAAAGTTTCTCTTAATGCCCACCTTTAATATTTAAAGCTTAAATTAGCAGTATACAGCTTAAATTAGCCCCTTCTCCCATCTAGTTTTGGCCTTAACAGGGTTGTTTCCTGTGCTGTTTGGTTATTACCAAGGAAACTTAGTATATACCTTGCTGGGTAAGGTCATACTTCCACCAAAATGCGTATTTTATAGTTGGAACCCCAAAGGGAGCATTTGTAGGGGTGTCATTAGTGCTGGCATCTTTGCAGGTATTTAGAGCTCTGCGGTTGTCATCTTTACAGCTACATAATATTTTGTTGTATGGATGTACCGTATCTTCTCTCCTGTTGATTTATGTTTCTAATTTTTTGTTACATAAACAATTGAATAGTGACTATCCTTAAACATTCATTCTTATTAAAAAATACTGTTTTCAGAAGTCTTACTGTTTCTTCTTCATCATGTAACTTGTAATACATTTTTAGCTACCGAGAAATGGATAGAATTAATACAGTAGAGAGAGAATACTACTTTGGAATAGACAAAGATGAGGACAGTGGTCCCTGTGTTCAAAGAGCTATTAGTCCCTGGGCTTGTATGTAAGGATGTTTGATATATTTGTTATGGTAACATTTAGCAATCACTTGACTCATTTTTTTTCCTTCAATTTTTATGAGTTCCCCACCTACACACCATTACCCTGAAATTGTTTAAAGAGTGAAAATTGGGCTTTAACTATTTGGTAATGTGAAATTAAAAACTCAGTAATACACCTTAAGCTGAAATGAGACTTTGTTTAACTGGCGTGCAACATAGATTATACATTGTATTTAAGATAGTTAAGAAGGGGGATCCCTAGGTGGCGCAGCGGTTTGGCGCCTGCCTTTGGCCCAGGGCACGATCCTGGAGACCTGGGATCGAATTCCACATCGGGCTCCCAGGATCGAATCCCACGTCGGGCTCCGGGTGCATGGAGCCTGCTTCTCCCTCTGCCTGTGTCTCTGCCTCTCTCTCTGTGTGACTATCATAAATAAAAATAAATAAATAAATAAAATATTTTTAAAAAGTTAGTTAACAAGGCTTATAGTGACCAGGTTCTAATAAAGAAGTAATTTAAACTTAAAAAAAATTTTTTTTTAGACTTCTGTAAATTAAATTATGTACTTAGTAGAAAAATGGACAGCTAATTAAGGAAACTGAAATTGGTCAACAAGGGATCTTCATTATGTGCATTACTCGTGAAATAGGTCTCTGGAGAAGCTGTAGTGGAAGAAGGAATAAACTTTTTGAAAAATGTGTCCTTAGGGCACCTGTCTGGCTTAGTCAGAAGAACATGTGACTCCTGATTTTGAGGTCATGAGTTTCAGCTCCACGTTGGGTATAGAGATTACTTAAATAAATTAACATTGAAAAAAAAGAAAAATGTGATTTTTCTTGTCATATGATATAAAAAGCAAAAGCAGTTGATATCTAAAAATTTTTAAACATAGATTTTAGTTTTCATGGTTATATGTTTACCTTTATGGGAACTAAAATTTACCATGGGATTTCATTATTTAATTATTAATACGCTACTAGGGAAGATTTTGGCAGAAAAATATTTAAAAACACACCCAGAAATACTCCTGCATGATTTAGGATATAAAGAAGGGGAGAAATGTTGCTATCTAAATTTCACCTGTGGTTATGTGCTAATTTTCAGTGAGGAAACATCTTTGTACAGTTTTTAGAGGTGATGGTGGGACACGTGGAAGAGGGAGTGAAGCATCAGGAGTAATGTGTGTTTCCTCAGCAGTGCTGAAGAGTGATATTGGTGTATGGGATAGTGAGTGTTGCTGAAACCCTGTTTAAGCCACCTGGGAGAGAGAAGACCCTTTGGATTGATGGATTTTGAGAACATTAGTGGTGGAGGAAGGAGTTGAGGATGGAGTGGAATCACAAATAGCTAGTGTGGGTTATTAGCTGTTAGTCTGAACCCAAGAAAACAATTATATGATATTTTGGTAAATCAAGTGTGATCCTAAAGTAGCATTGGTGAAGATCTGTTCCTCTCAGACCAATACTGCAGAGGTGAGTTTGCCTTCTAATTAGTAAAATCTCCGAAGTTTTACCTTCTGCTTCAGTATTATGACTTTATGTTAGGGAGAAGGAGATCTGTACTGGGGGAAAGACACTGGGTGCTGCACTCTATTTCTACTTATTATTGGTAACTTTAAGATAATTTTCCTTTTTTTTTTTTTTTAAAGACAATTTGCTTTCATTAAAGCTGTGAACACAAAATTGTAGCTACCTCTCCATGAATATGTTAATTGCATGTCACATTTTGTCCTGCAAAGCCAAATTAGCAAATAAGCTAGATCATGATGCCTGTTGGGCATTTATTTATTTATTTTAAAGATTTTATTCATTTATTCATGAGAGACACAGAGAGAGTGGCAGAGACACAGGCAGAGGGAGAAGCAGGCTCCATGCAGGGAGCCCAACGCAGGACTGGATCCCAGGCCTCCAGGATCACACCCTGGGCTGAAGGCGGTGCTAAACCGCTGAGCCACCCGGGCTGCCCCTGTTGGGCATTTATAGACCTTTGTTGAATGAAATTCTGATAGCTACAGTTGTCATATTCTCATCCTTTAGTGGTGGTGTTCATTTAAGCATTTTTTAGATATAATCAAGAGTAATATGTAACCAATTCTGGCAAATTTAAAGGGTTATTTTTGGCTAAAAAAAAACCCCCTAAATTATGTGACTTTAAAGTGATCTAAGAATGTGTGACTTAGTAATACAAAGATGAACCATACATGGTTCTATAAAAAAATCCAAGAGGTAATAATACTTGAGTGAAATCACCTGAGAAAAAAAGAGTCTGAGAAAGTTATGATTTGTAATTTACATAATCATAATCTTCCTAACGTCTGGGTCACAGCGTCTTAGAAATACTGAAGCTAGAGGCTTTTCAACTTAGAGAAGGTAGTTTTAGGGCTAAGGAAAAAGAAATTCTCTGCCATTTTACAGAGCTGTCAGTGAATTCATAGAACTTGTTGCTTTAAGAGGTGCAGCTAAAAATATAAGCATACTAGAAACGGTTTCAGTTTAAGGGAAATCCTAAATATGGAAAGTTCAGCCATATTCTCAGGAAATATTTGGTTTTGCTGACAGCATTTTAAATATGGGCTCTATTGCGGCCCTTACATCCTGATAGAATTTTATTATCAGTTTCTCCTGAGAAGATGAACTTTTCTGATTGGGGTGGATCTGTGTGGGTGCCTAGGGCAGGGTAAGCGCTAAACACGTGTTTGTTGAGTGGAAGGATGAATCACGTGATGATTTGGATTGCCAGTAGGTTGGGATAGTGTTCATTTCTTATATAGTTTAGGACTACAGCTAGGAATAGTACAGGAAGAAAAATCTTTTTGAAAGCTTTCCTAAATGTTGACTAGAAAAAAAGCTAACCCTCTTCACTTAAAGCTTCCGTTTTCTCTCCAATTCTGTATGTAGTATACACTAAAAGAATGGAAACACATGCACTCTGTATTTAAAAGAATCACTGCATGAGGTTTTCATGTAGTATCTGATATTACTATAATTTTAGGTTTTGTTACTACTTTTGCCTCCAAGAGTTCCTCCCTTCTTATCCTTGATTTAAAGGATACTTTTATAATTTGCAATTTAAAAATCAAACCTAAAAATAAAAATAAAATAAAAATCAAACCTAAGGAATTTATGATTGACACTCAGCTTTTATAACTGGCAAATAGCCTAAAACACTGCAGTTGTCACAAATTTTTTTTTATAAATGTTTTATTTATAACACACAAATGTAAAAATGTGTAGGAATGAAGCAACAAAAACCATTTGCTTTTAATTTCTTTTTTTATTTATTTTTATGCATGACATTTTATTTTATTTTTTTAAAGATTTTATTTGTTTATTCATGACAGACACACAGAGAGAGGCAGAGACACAGGCAGAGGGAGAAGCAGACTCCATGCAGGGAGCCCAACGTGGGACTCAATTCTGGGTCTCCAGGATCAGGCCCTGGGCTGAAGGCGGCACTAAACCGCTGAGCCACCCAGGCTGCCCTATGCATGATGTTTTATTAGGTTGTGGAATTTACCACCTTGGTTTAGATTTCTGCCAAGATGACAAATCCTGTTCAATAAGAGATCTCCTAATTCTTATCCAAAGTGTTTACTCCCAATGGATCAGTTTATGATACCTGGATAAAGAGTTTGTTTTCTTGGTTGATTTATGAGTGTGTGGATGGATCATGTTGTGACTTGTTAACAAAACTTAATCACAAGTTCTTTAAAAAAAAAACAAAAACAAAAAACAATGTAATAAGAGCTACTTTTGGCAGTTGAGAATCTAAGTTCCTTTTTTTAGTTAACCTGAAACACTATTGGGAATTTTCTCACACACTTTGCTACTTTAAAAAAGATTAATGCATTTAAGCCTTAAAAACTTTTTTTGAGTATCTCTCTTTTCGGGTGTCATGGGTATATCCTGATAGAAGATAGCTGTGTTTCCTAAGCTCTCCCTTCAATTCTTGAGTTTATTTCATTCTTACATTTAAGAGTAAAAGCAAGCAATCTACAAGTAGATTATTTTAAAGAAGGTAATGGCTGCCAAAAAAAATTCAAGTTTTTGCCAGATGCGTTGTTTCCCCTGAGGAAAGGGAAAATAACACCTGATATATGTCAAGGAATTGTTAATGATTTCTTTGTAAAAACATTTTTTAAGTTGTGAATGTTTGAGAAGTAGGAAATTTATATGGGGAGAGTCTTTCTCTTTTCTCTCTTCCCATTCTACAGGCATTCCTCAGGAAAAAATTCAAAAAATTTTCACAATTCAGATATGGGAAATAATTCTGCCCTATTTAAAAACTGATAAGAATGGGAATAATTTTTTTCTAACTATGTATTCCAACTAATATCTTTATTTTTTAAAAAGTATTTAGATGTTATGTTTCACCAGGAAGATAATATAAATGCCATTTAGTATTTTTTTTTTTTTTTAGGAACTTTTTTTTCTAGGATTTATTTAGAGAAAAAGAACATGGGGGAAGGGGAGCAGAGGAAGAGGGAGAGAATCTCAAGCAGACACCATATTGAGTGCGGAGCCCCATTCAGTGCTCAGTCCCACAACCCCAAGATCATGACCTGAGCCGAAATCATGAGTTGGACACTTAACCAAGTCACCCAGGTGCCCCAGTTTTTTTTAGGAACTTCTTAATATGTGAATACACACCTTTTTTTTTTTTTTTTTTTAAAGTAATCACTACACTCTATGTGGCCCTTGAGCTCAGAACCTCAGGATCATCAGTTGCATGCTCTACCGCCTGAGCCATCCAGATACCCCATGAACACACATTCTTTTTTTTTTTTTTTTAAGGTTTTATTTATTTGAGAGAGGAGGGTGGGGAGGGGCAGAGGGAGAAGCAGGCTCTTCACTGAGCAGGGAGCCCGTTGTGGGGCACGATCCCAGGACCCTGGGACCATGACCTGAGCCGAAGGCAGAGGTTTGACTGAGCCACCCAGGTATTCCTAAATGAACACAGATTCTTGAGCCTTCCTTCAATCAGATGGTTTTAGTTTTGTTTCCTATGTAAACGAGAGTTTAGACCTGTGGTTCTTAAACTCTGGGAGGCACCAGAATCACCTGGAGTGCTCGTTAAGCACTGATCACTGGGTTTCCCCCCATTTGTTCTTTAAGCCTGGAAAAGGGCCTAAAAATGTGCATTTCTAGCAAGTTCCTCAGTGCTGCTGCTCGTCCCCACACTTTGAGAACCACTGATGAGGCTACTTAGTTGGATCAGTGATTATCAAACATACTTCTTCCCTTACACATCTGGAGATATAACAGTAACTGCTTCAATCTAGGAGTCAAGGCATTGGAGTGGAGGTGGGCAGTATGCTGGGTGGGCCAGGTACTGATATCTTCATGAGGTGGGTATAGCTTGAGAAAGGCCTTCACATGATTGGATGTTTTCTCTCCTACGCTCTTTGCCCCTTTGAATCTCTCTTCTCTCCTCCCCAGTCATTAATTAGAGAGTCCTGGTCTATATCATAGGGAATTGGCATAAGGTCCTCTCCTGGCAGACAGAAGAAGATGGTCTCCAGAGTTCCCAGGAAGGGAGCTTCAGCGCTCCTCAAGGGGTTACAGAGAGAGCAGAGGGGCTACATTGCAGCATAACTGGGATGCTGAGGCCATGAAAAAAATTCTGGTAATAATTGTATTTTTGTTTTTGTTTTTGTTTTTGTTTTTAATTTTTTTTTTTAAATTTATTTATGATAGTCACAGAGAGGGAGAGAGAGAGAGAGGCAGAGACATAGGGAGAAGCAGGCTCCATGCACCGGGAGCCCGACGTGGGATTCGATCCCGGGTCTCCAGGATCGCGCCCTGGGGCCAAAGGCAGGCGCCAAACCGCTGCACCACCCAGGGATCCCTTCTTTTTTGTTTAAAGTATTTTATATTATATCTTTGACCCAGACCAAGATACCAGTCTGAGTAGTGTTTCCGGTTAGAGTGCTTTTGTATATCCCTTGCTGGGCCAAAGTAGCCCTCACTTAAGTGCCAAGGACATTTTGTGAATGTGTATGTTCAGTTCCCCAAACAATCCCATAGGATATTTCCACTCTATTGATGAGGAAATTGAGATGCAGAGCAAGTAAACCGTTTCTAGGATCACGCAGTAAGTATACTGCGAGTGAGTCAGCGAGCTATTAGGTTGTATGAGCTCAGGTAAGCGTGGTCACCTCCATAACATTTAGTTTCCTCACCTATGGGATGAGGATGATATTAGCCCCTATCTTCTGAGGTCGATTTGAGGTTGTTAAATGAGTTACTGTGAAGAGTTTTGACACATAATAAGTGCTCAATAAATGCCATCTCTTGGTTGGCTAACTCTTACTAACTTCTCAGTTCTGGGGTCATCCTGACTTTATGCCACATAATCTTCCTCTTAGCTATTACAGGTCAATGGTCTCCCAGAATTTGAAGATCTAGAATGCTATGAAAACTGCAGTTTTTTTCACACATCACTTAGTGGCAGAACTGTATGTGATTTGGACTCCTTTCATGCCACAACCTGGCCTGACATGAAACTTGCTAGCCTATTTTTTCCCACCTAGTTGTGTATATATGGCTTATGCTCTGTGGCAGAAATACTCCTTGATTATATGGGGTGCTGCTCCAGGGTCCACTCCTTTTTAAAGTCTGGAAACTTCCCAAATCTGAAATACACGTGGTCTGAGGGCTTCAAATACCTATGTGAGAATACACTTAAATGTCTGTTTTCTTGCTTAAACTGTGAACTCCAGGGGAGCTGGGCCTGTCCTAGTCGTGTGTAGCCTCAGGTCTGTGACATGATAGGCATTCAGTAAATGTTTGGTGAAAGAACAAACCGTGCCACGACATACCAGTTAGGTGAAGGGAACCAGACTAAAGAGCAGCGCCTTATTTATTTTTCTGGAACACAGACAAAACAGACTGCTTGCAGTTCACAAGAAGTGGAATTTTTTTTACTTTGGGGGCATTTAAGTGCTCAGTGTGATGAAAAATAAAAACTTAAATCTATGCTACAGTTTCAGCAGCTCTAGCGTCCATTTTTCTGTCCTGTCCACACGCCCCATGTAGCCCCAGGCTTTTCGCTAACTTCTTATGAAAGCCACATGGGGATGTCTGTATATGGAATACTTGGGGTGGATAGGCAAGTGTGCTTTTAAATTCCATGCTAAGAATGATCGCGAAAGCTTTAAATAACTCATTATGAGTTTGAAGTTAGGTTTTTTTTTTTTTTTTTTTTTTTTTTAAAGATTTTATTTATTCACTCATGAGAGAGAGAGAGAGGCAGAGGGAGAAGCAGGCTCCATGCAGGGAGCCCGATGTGGGACTCGATCCCAGGAATCCAGGATCACATCCTGGGCCAAAGGCAGGCGCTAAACCGCTGAGCCACCCGGGAATCCCTGAAGTTAGGTTTTTAAAAATTTTTTACAAAGTACAGGAATTGACAAAGATTACAGAAAAGCAAGACATTAGAGATTATAATAACTTGAATTTTTCTGATGAATAGACTTAAAGGAAAAGTCTATTTTTGTTTTTAAATTTACAACTTAAAATATTCTTTCTTTAAAAAATATTTTATTTATTCATGACACACACACAGAGAGGCAGAGACACAGGCAGAAGGAGAAGCCGGCTCCCTGTAGGGAGCCCGATGTGGGACTTGATCCCAGGACCCCAGGATCACGACCTGTGCCAAAGACACGCTCAACTACCAAGCCACCCAGGCGCCCCTTAAAATATTCTTTCATGGCTTGCAAACTTTCATGATCAGTATGAAAATTATTAGCTAAGAAATATTCATATTTCCTTGTTGCATATAGATGAAAATGGCTGTTCACTAACACAGCAGTATAATTGTACAGGCTACATAATGCGTTGCTTAGTAAAAATTCTGTAGACATTTTAAGAAGTGGAGAGAGAAGGCTGTTTGAATTATGCAACTGTATTTTTTTAATTGGTATGAATACAGTGGTTCATTGATATTTTTTGATATGTGTAACTGGCACAGCTGAACTTTTTAAAAGATAACTAATATGCTGCTTTCTTCTCAACTTACAATGCTTTCACTATATAATAATTTCAATTGTGTTAAATGAATCAATTCATGTTGGAAAGAAAACTTAGTCAAGAAGTTATGGTGACTGAAAGCCACTGTGTTTTTTTTTTTTTTTTTTAAATTTTTATTTATTTATGATAGTCACAGAGAGAGAGAGAGAGAGAGAGAGAGGCAGAGACACAGGCAGAGGGAGAAGCAGGCTCCATGCACCGGGAGCCCAATGTGGGATTCGATCCCGGGTCTCCAGGATCGCGCCCTGGGCCAAAGGCAGGCGCCAAACCGCTGCGCCACCCAGGGATCCCCACTGTGTTTATATTAAGCTAATTTCTGTTAAATTATTAGTTTAAATTTCTTTAGTCTGCAGTTTCAATATCACTTCAGAGATTATGATGAACAGCTCCAATTTGACCTAGAGTAAAAATCACCATTGGTGAAACTTCTTCTTCTTCTTATTATTATTATTTTTTTTGTGAAACTTCTTAACTATACTGTACCCTTATGAAGTTTTTTGTGTGTTTTGTTCTTGGTTGTGGTTTTTCATGTATATGATTTTTAAAAAGCAATTTTAAGATTTTATTTTTAAGTAATCTCTACACGCAACATGGGGCTTGAACTCATGACCCTGAGATCCAAGAGTCACCTGTGCCACTACCTAAGCCAGCCAGGCACCCCTGTGGTTGGATCCCTTTCCCTTTCCCTTTCTTTCCTTTCCCTTTTCTTCTTTTCTTTTCTTGTAAAAGAATGGAGATGGCTCATATATATCTCCTATTCCTCTACCTTTCCCTCCTCCCAGTAGGAAAGTTGCTTAAGTAGCTGGCTGAAGATAGACCCTGAGAAATATAGGTGTTTAAGAAGTGAATGGGGGTGGGAGGAGACTGCAGAAATACAGTGAAACAATAGTCCATGAAGTACAAGGAGAATCTAAGAAGTTGAGGTCATGAAAGCCACTGTAATAAAGTGAATAAGGAAGGCAGTATTGTCAGATTCAGCAGAGAAGTCAGAGCTGCCCCTCCCCCTTTTTTGAAAGATTTTATTTATTCATTTGGGCAGGGGGAGGAACAGAAGGAGAAGCAGACTGCCCCTTGAGCCAGGAGCCCAATGCAGGGCTCCATCCCAGGACTCTCAGATCTTGACCCCAGGGGAAGGCAGATGCCCCACCAACTGAGCCACCCAGGCACCCCGATGAGCTGCTCTTTGAAAAGAGGCAGTGTGGCAGGGTAGTTGAGATTCTGGGTTCCAGAGTCCCATACACACTTGGATTCACTTCCCGTAGTTGAGATTCTGGGTTCCAGAGTCCCATACACACTTGGATTCACTTCCCAACTGTGCTTCTAATCTTAGGCAAGTTATTTAATCTGTCTGAGCCTCTGTTTCTTTTTGTCTTTATTTTTATCTCATTCTACTTATTTTTTTTTTTATTGGTGTTCAATTTACTAACATACAGAATAACCCCCAGTGCCCGTCACCCATTCACTCCCACCCCCCGCCCTCCTCCCCTTCTACCACCCCTAGTTCGTTTCCCAGAGTTAGCAGTCTTTACGTTCTGTCTCCCTTTCTCATTCTACTTATTTCATGGTTCCCAGTGGACTTCAGGTGTGTTAAGAGATAAAATGAAGTATATTAAACAGTTTAAGTTTTTTGTTTGTTTTTTGTCTTTTTTTTAAGCAAAAGTCCATTTGGATTTGGCATAGGTAGGGGCAAGATTTTTATGGGGTGACTGGGTGACGGGCACATGATGGGATGAGGACTGGGTGTTATACTATAAAAAAATTTTTTTTTTATTATTTATTTATGATAGGCACACAGAGAGAGAGAGAGGCAGAGACACAGGCAGAGGGAGAAGCAGGCTCCATGCACCGGGAGCCCGACGTGGGATTCGATCCTGGATCTCCAGGATCGCGCCCTGGGTCAAAGGCAGGCGCTAAACCGCTGCGCCACCCAGGGATCCCGGTGTTATACTATATATTGCCAAATTGAACTTTAATAAAAATATATATAACAAAGATTTTTATAAAGAAGGAAGCAAAGCAGGGAAATTATGTGATTAGCTATAGCTGTGTGGTTGCCTTATTTGGAAAGCCTACTTGGCTGTGGTTGGTTGTCCTTGGGTTTTACAGACTTAGGTTTGGTTTTGCTTACACAGTTTGCTAAGGTATTAGAACCACCTTAGTCTAATGGTCTTCTTGTTTAATTTAGTGCAAGACGTAGATTATTTATTGTGGATCCATGTAGGACTCACTTTTATATGCTTATATTTGCTTGCTTATTGGTAACATAAACACTGAAGTAAATACCTAAATCAGAAATATCAGAAAGGGAGACAGAACATGAGAGACTCCTAAGTCTGAGAAACGAACAAGGGGTGGTGGAAAGGGAGGTGGGTGGGGCGTGGGGGTGACTGGGTAAAGGGCACTGGGAGGGGGCACTTGATGGGATGAGCACTGGGTGTTATGCTGTATGTTGGCAAATTGAACTCCAATAAAAGAGTTCAATTTGAACTCTTTCAAGGAGTTTGAAAATTTGAAAATTAACAGGAATTTTAAAATTAACAATTACTTGCAACTATTGTACTTGTGTTCTTCTTCCTTGTACTGTTTTATTGTTCCCTTCAAAAGCATTATATTACATATGTGTGCATTCCTAAACAGTTTTGTTTTTTGAGTTTTATAAAAAGAGTATTATGCTAGTATGTTCCAGAGGAGTCTGGAACTTGCTCCACCTCCCCCATATTATTGTTCAAATTAATCTACATTGTATGTACTTGTAGTTCATTTGTTTTCCTTGCAATATAATAATTCAACATGAAAACATTACAATTATCCATTCTGTTGATGGGCATTAGCATTTTTAGTTTATTGCTCTTACAAGTAGTACTATATGAATCCAACTCTTTAGCACATGTACTTGAGTTTCTTTTAGGGCTTATATACCCAGAAATAGAGTTAAATCTTTTTTTTTTTTTTTAAATAAACTTTTAAAGTTTTATTTAAGTCAAGTCCATCCCACATGGGACTGGAACTCATGACTGCAACATCAAGAGTGGTATATTTTACCACCTGAGCCAGCCAGGCACCCCCAGAAATGGAATTGTCATATTGAAAGAGATACCATCCCATTGTTAGATATTAGCCACGTTGCTTTCCAAGAGTTTTTCTACCAGAATGAGTTATACCATTTCACCCCTGACCTTGCCAATTCTTTTTTTTTTTCCTTTTTAATTTATTTAATCAATCTCTATGCCCAATGTGGGACTTGAACTCGTGACTGGAGATCAAGAGTCCCACACTCTACTGACTGCCCCAACCTTGCTAATTCTTGGTTGAGATATAATTTTATCAATCTGATAGATATGAAATTGTTTTTTTAATTTTCATTGCCTTGATTACTGAGGTTGAGTATCTTTTCATTTGTATATTGGCTTCCACAATTTTTCCTGCTGTGATTTGCTGATTCATATCTTTGCACATTTTTCAATTCGATCATTGGTCTTTTTTATTAGTTTGGAGTAATCGCTTTTAAACACTGGATGCTGGGACGCCTGGGTGACTCAGTGGTTGAACGTCTGCCTTCAGCTCAGGCCCCAATCCCAGGGTCCTGAGTTGAGTCCCGAGAGAGCCTCCTTCTCCCTCTGCATGTGTCTCTGCCTCTCTCTCTCATGAATAAATAAAATTTTAAAAAAATGAAAATTTCTTAAAAAAAAAAGTCACACAACTCTGGATGCTGATCCTTTATCTTAACTTTAGCTTGCAACTGTCTTTTCCCTATCTGTGTCTTGGTTCCCCTGTCCCTCCTCCCCCATAGAAAAGAAACTCTCTTCGTTAATACACTGTCTTTACACAACCGAAGATGCTAGCTAGCTCTTCTAGCGGACCTTTTCTCAGCCTTCTGGTATAGAGGGATAATTGTAAGAATCATTGTCAACAGTTGTTGTTGGGGTTGGGGGGTTGTACAGCAGTCCATTGGGCTATTTTTTTTTTAAAGATTTTATTTATTCATGAGAAACACACACAGATAGAGGCAGAGACACAGGCAGAGGGAGAAGCAGGCTCCATGCAGGGAGCCTGACGTGGGACTCGATTCCTGGGACTCCAGGATCAGACCCTGGACTGAAGGCAGGTGCTAAACCGCTGAGCCACCAGGGTTTCCCCCATTAGGCTATTTAGTTGGCATTGAGGTTAATTCTGCTCCCATATATTGGAAGCTCTTAAAAAAAGGGGGGGGGTAGTGTAATTGATGCCTCTCTGCCTTCAGCTTTGGGGCTGCTCACTCTGTCTGAATTTTCAGGAATCCTACTCCATTTTCTGTTAGATGTATGACCAGTGTACACCGAAACCTTAATTTCTGTATATAATTGTTTCCCTTTTTGGACATTAATTCAGGTAAAGTCTGATCAGTAAGAGAATATGTTTTGGTTTACTCCCTTCTCAGGTCGGGTTCTTGATTATTTTAAACTTTAAGGAAGATTTGGAGTTACTTTATGTGGCAGTTCGCCTGGCTATACCCAATAGAGGCTTTTAGTGGTGGGTGACCATTTATCTTGCTGGCTTTCTTTCTCCTGACATTACTTTTCATGTTTCCCCTCCACACTGAATTCGCAAAGTTGTTGTGTTGTGTTTTTTTTAAAGATTTTATTTATTTATTCATGAGAATACACAGAGAGGCAGAGACACAGGCAGAGGGAGAAGCAGGCTCCAGGCAGGGAGCCCGACGTGGGACTTGATCTGGGGTCTCCAGAATCAGGCCCTGGGCTGAAGGTGGCGCTAAACCGCTGAGCCACCCGGGCTGCTTCTATAAACTATTTTGCCATTTCCCTGGTTTTCATTCTTAACTGGATGTAAAGGAACTGCAGGAAGGCTTAGTAGTTGAATGACTTTGCTCTAGTCAAATACATGCCCCTGGAGGATCTCACTTCCCTAAATTTGAGTATGTGTTAGATACATGGTTTGAGGGAGAAACTTACTAAACTGTACGTCATGCAACAGTCTCATTTTCAAGAATTCAGAACTTTTATAGCTATATTGCATACACAGACCATGTCAGTACACAGATTGGCCACTTTTTGGACCTTAAAACATAATTAGAATTTATTTTACTAGGTTTCACCTGGGGGTATCTTATAGCCTCATTTTAGCCTACTCAGCCTCTAGGCTCATACAGAAGTAGTTTATAATCTAGTCTGTGCTAGATGTGTTCCTCATTAATAGTCTCAGGAATGTAGCAATTGTCAGGCGGGTAGAAGAGGTCAACAGTTTGTGTCATCAAAATATTCTTTTTCTGGGCAGCCCGGGTGGCTCAGCGGTTTAGCACCACCTTCAGCCCAGGGCCTGATTCTGGAGACCCCAGATCAAGTCCCACGTTGGGCTCCCTGCGTGGGGCCTGCTTCTGCCTCTGCCTGTGTCTCTGCCTCTGTGTCTCTCATGAATAAATAAAATCTTTTAAAATATATGTTTTTCTTTTCCTTAGTGACAGAACCAATAAGTTCCTTAAAAAGTGAAAAACTAGTTCCTCCCTTTAGCTGCAGGTAATGGAAGGTGGGGGAAGGCAGTTTCAACATTTCTTTTCAGGCATCTGGAGAAAGTTTGCAATAGTCTCTGTAGGGAGGAAAATGATTTTCCCTTTTACCCTTCTGAGTTCTTGGCTGAGACCCCCTGCAATAAAAGATAATTGGGAAAAACAAGTTTATGAACGTGTATGTATTGCTCGGGTATACTTGGGCGATTCCCAGCGGGGAAGAGTGCGTTGCTCCCTAAGGTTGCCCAAGGCACCAGCCAAAATGCGGTCTTCAGCCAAAGACGGAAGAAAGTGTGCCTCTGCGGGGGGGCGGGCGGGGCCGTCCCGAGGTTATCGGAAAAGGCAAGGGTCACCGGGGTAAGGTTTGTTGTGGTGATTTCAATCGGTGCCTTCTCCGTCGGTTAAGATTCTCTGGTGATTTAGTGTCCTTCACTTCCTAGTATGGAGAGGGAGACAGACACCCTTACAAATGGAGGTTTTCTTTATAAATGTAAATTTCCACGTTGGAGGAGGGACTTCTCTTGTTTTCAGCGTCTCCCGCGTCTGCTTTGTCTCTGAATGATCCTTTGCCGCCTCCTAAGGCCATGTTTGGGGTGGCAGATTCACCTTTCATTTGCTCCAAGCATCTCAAGGGTTCTAATTTTGCTGCTTAGAAACTTTTCTCAGACAGCCCTGCCTTCTGACTGCCCCCTCCTTTTCCTTGGTGCCTGATTCAACTTAGCTGAAGTCGGCTGGACATGAGTAGGGCCTGAGAATTCAGAAATCCATGTGAAGAAATGGGGTCATGTACAGGCAGCTCTGAGAGTTCATAATGAAGGATTGAAAAAGGAGGGTCCGTGATAGTAAAATCAAGGGCTTCTGTTTGTTCGTTCTCTTTGCTTTTCTGTTCTGTTCTCTTCTTTTCTTTTCTTTCTTTTTCTTCCCTTCCTCCCTTCTTTCTTTTCTTTCAAACTTGGGCATGTTTAACCCTGATAGAAAGGATCCAATTCAAAGTGAAAGGTTACCCACAGGTGGTGGTTTGCTAGATGAGAAGTGAGGAATTACAACCTTAGAATGGACTAAACTGTTAACACCTGAATACACTGACCACTTTCAGCTTTACAAATAGTGTCTAAACAAACCTTAAGTTTGTTCTGATTTATTATAATACGAAGTCTGCCCTGTTACCTGAAAGTATTCCTGCCAGACACATTGCATATCATCTAGCCTGTAGATCTAACTTATTTATTGGCAATCTAGAGGATAAACAAGTTAATACCCTAAGGAAGTGAACAGAATGTAGGGCATCCTCTAGGACAAGTAGCTCATTCTATCCAGTCAGTATTCTAGGGGTAACAAAGCAGGCAGTGGATAACTTCTAGATGGACAGACTTAGGAGATCTAACCAAATATATTATGTAGTCTTTAATTGGATCTTCATTTGAATAAATCAGATGTAAAAAGACATTGGTGGAATAATTGGGGAAATTTGAAAATAGACTAGATATAGGGCAGCCCTGGTGGCGCAGCGGTTTGGTGCTGCCTGCAGCCCCGGGGCATGATCTTGGAGACCCTGGATCGAGTCCCACGTGGGCTCCCTGTGTGGAGCCTGCTTCTCCCTCTGCCTGTGTCTCTGCCTCTCCTTCTCTCTCTGTGTCTCTATGAATAAATAAATAAAATCTTAAAAAAAAAAAAAAGAAAATAGACTAGGTATATTAGCTCCTGAATAACTACTGTTAATTTTGGTAGATCTATTAATTACCATTACGATTTAATAGAAAAATGTCCTGATATTTTTGGAGATGTATGCTGACATATTTCAGAGTGGAATGTCTTGATGTCCGTGACTGACTTTAAAATACTTGAGCAAATGGGGTGCTTGGGTGGCTCAGTGTCTGCCTTGGGCTCAGGTCATGATCTCAGAGTCCTGGGATGGAGCCCCTTTTCAGGCTCCCTGCTCAGCATGGAGTATGTTTCTTCCTCTCCCTTCCACCCCTCCCCCCTGCTTGTGCTAACCCATGTTTTCTCTTTCTCAAATAAAACTTTCAAAATACTTTATGAAAAACAAGAAGTAAATATAACATTAACAATTTGTAAATCACATGGTGGATATTATGGGGGTTCGTTATACTGATTTCTCCACCTTTCTCTGTGTTTGGAATTTTTCCTAAAAGACTAAAGCAATGGAGGAAAAATGAGAGCTTGAATGTTCTAGAAGAGACAATCAGAAGTATAAGATTACTGAAAAGATAAGAGATAGGATTTAAATCATAGGTGGAGGAATTGGACCAAATGAAAGAAAAGTCTCTTCCTCTCTTCTGATAAGAGAATGTGGTGAGTCATTTAAGTTTGTATAGTTTTATATATCAAGTAATAGAAAAAAATAGAAAAGCATTCATGTCTGATGGCTTCTGCTTTTTCTGTGATGCAGAAAGCAAGGTCATTTGTAGGAGGGAGTGTGAAAGGTCAGAAGCTTAAAGAGTTCAAAGGAACTGAAATAGTTGATAGAGTAGAAGTGATGAACAAAATGCTGCATAGGGTTGAGAGATGGTTTTGAGGGTCTTGAGATGGATGAAATGAATTTGTAGTATAAATAATACACCCTTTAGTTTGATTTTTGATCAATGGTCACTTGAGTTCTGGCCAAAGAAAAAGTAGGTAGTTGGGTTCATACAAGATTGTGATTTTTTATCTATTGAGTATGACAACATTAAAAGGTAAGGCAAGTAGGATGCTGGCAAAATTGTGGATGAAGTACTGGGCCTGGAATGTAATCTGTTTAAGAAGGGAAGTGCAGCTTGCAAGCAGAGGAAGGATGGAGTTCTGGAGATCTAATGTACAGCACAGTGACTGTAGTCAACCACACTGTATTATATACTTCAAAGTTGCAAAAAAGACTAGAGCTTAAATGTTGTCTCTACAAAGAACAGTAATTATGTGATAGGATAGTTAACTCTTTGGTAATCATATTGCAACATAAATGTCAAATCACATTCTGTAACTAAAACTTATACAATAATTTACCCAATGTTCTATGTCAGTTATATCTCCATAAAAAGAAAGAAGAAAGGTACCACAAACTCACTACATTTCACGTTGAACTCCTCATATCTCTTATGAACCTTCTCCCTCAAGGACTTCAAAATGTCTGGGATTTTAACTACTTACCAGCCAGGTAAGTCAGCCTGTTACTGGCTCACGGATGCTCACAATTGACCTGAGACTCCCTGGTCAGAGAACAAGGAGTTTATTCCTTACAGCACAGCGAGTAACCTCTCCTGATGTTGGTTTGTGTTAATTCCCTCATGTTCCTCAATTCCTATGGGGTGAACACAGGTGGGCCTAGATAGATACCACACGCACATTAAATTTGTGTCACAACCCAGAAACACTGAGCTTGGGGAATTTACCACTTTTATAGTAAGTGGGAGCAAGCCTGCTCCGTCTTAGAGGGGAGACATTGTCTCATCCCTCAGGGTTGCTTGCTCCACATGCACCCCTGAGTGAAAAGTGAAAGTGATTAGGGCCTTCTATTTTGACACGCCCAGGAAAAATATAGTGATATTCAGGGCCCATGGCCTCTCCCAAAAGTAACTGATTCATAGAGTGGTGGTGATGAAGGAACTGCTTTTTGTTTGCCATTTCTATTCATGGTACTCAATCCTTTTGGGCAGCCAGGCTGGAAAATCTCCTCCATTTGGTACAGATCATAGTATATATCCTGAGTAGCCGTGTTGCCTGAAACTGGATTTGCCTCTTGGTGAGTGTTGAGCCAAAAGACAACGACCAAGCCAAAGAAAAGGAAAATGGAAAGGTTTTACTTCCAGCAAGTAAAGGAGAATACTGTTTTTTTGTTTTTTCCTTCCCCAGAGCATTGGCTCCCAGAAGGATAAAATTGGGAACTTTCTAAGCTAAGGGTACATGTTGACGAAAGGGCTTGGGCAGTGTGGAATGCAGCATGGAGTTGAGGCAAAAGTCCTCTTGAGGTGATGGAGTCCAGGTCAAAGTCACAAGGAGCGAGGATTGGCAAAAGCAGAGGTCAGCATCATCAGTTCTCTGGCTCTAGTTGGACTGGTATCTGAGCGCTCAAAGGGATTTAGATCCTGCAAAGATAACTCAAGAGTGTGGGTCTGGTCAGTCAGCTGGCCTGATAGTGGCTGTTTGTTCTCACATTCTTTCACAAGATGTCTGGGGACCTAAAACAACTTTTTAAGAAAGCTGTGTCTGTTGGTCTTTTGGGGGGACCCCTTATTCTTTCTGCTTACAGCTGCAGATCAGCTCCACTTTAGAGAGTCAGTTGTTACGTGGGTGGTTCATAGGGTGGAAAGGCAGTAGTGGGTAGGTAAATGGTGGTTTTGAACACCCTGAAACTAATAAGGTCTGTTAGGGCCCCTTGATACTCCTTTTTAGTACATTAGCAACTCAGAGGTTTATACCAGTTTTACTTAGGATTTTTTTGGAACTCAGAAAAGGAAGCATCAGAACCAGAGTTCTTAGGATGTGGGAACAGTGATGTCTTCAGTACAGTCCAGCAAGGGTAATTAAGGTTGTGAATATAAAGGACCTGAATTGAATCTGGGGCACCCGGGTAGGTCAGTGGTTGAGTGTCTGCCTTTGGCTCAGGTCGTGATCCCGGGGTCTTGGGATTGAGTCCTGCATCAGGCTCTCTGCGGTGAACCTGCTTCTCCCTCTGTGTCTCTGCCTCTCTCTGTGTGTCTCATGAATAAATAAAATCTTTACAAAAAATTAAAATAGGGACACCTTGGTGGCTCAGTGGTTGAGTGTCTGTCTGTGGCTCAGGGTGTGATCCTGGGTCTGGGGATTGAGTCCCACATCAGGCTCTCTGTGAGGAGCCTGCTTCTCCCTTTGCCTATGTCTCTGCGTCTCTCTCTGTGTGTCTCTTATGAATAAATAAATCTAAAAAAAAAAAAAAAAGAATAAATAAAAATACAGAACCTAAATGCTACTATCTTCAGTTAGGTGGAGTGTTATTCCAGATTGGCTGTAATCTAACCAGCCTGGTACTCTCTGAGGAACATAATTTGTTAAATAGAACTTCATCAAGAAATGGTTAAGCCTTTTAAAGAAAATTATCAAAAATTGCTGAAAATTCAGATAAGTGGAGAGCTGTATTATAACAGTAAGTTGGACATGGAATGTTGTTTTTTTTGGGACATGGAATATTAGAATGATGTCAGTTCTTATTTTATAGCTTAATGCCATTGCAAGCAACCCCAATAGATTGATGTGTTAATTTGACAAAATAAATTCAAAGTTAACTGAAAGAATAAAAAGATACTTGTACTGCAGTTGAAGTGAATGAAGGGTAGACACCAGAAACAAATTCTTCAGGGAATCAAAGTGTTTCATGGGGATTCTTAGTTGTGGTAAGCATTCGGGTCTCTAATTTTGACCTGAGGAAATACAAACCGAGTCTTCTGCTTAGAGAAAGAGAAAGTTATTTTGTAGAAGAAAAATAAATAGGAAGAGAAAAATGGGACAGGTAGAGAAAGAATACTACCAGTTTTCAGCCTCTAGTTTCTTCCTGAAGTAGTAATATTCCTGCCTTTTGGTTCTGTGATTCATCCTAAATCCTCAGGGAAAAAATTTCCTTTATTTATTAAGCTATTTCAGATTATTTACTGAAGTGTCTTCAGTGCTAGGGATGTAACAAAAGTAAATTGAACAGAGCCCCTCCCTCAAGGAGCTTACATTCTTCCAGGAGGAAACTGACAACAAATAAACAAAAATATGCCAGATGGTGTTGAAATGTCTAGTGGCCTTACAGGATAAGGCCGATGCCTGTGTGCTATCAGCAAAGGTCCTGCTGAGGATGTAACATTTGAGCAAAAGTCAGCAAGCAATGAAAATATCAGGAGTAAAAGCATTTCAGGCTGAGGAAAGAGCAAGTATAAAGACACTGGGGCTAGATCCTACTTAGTGTGTTCAAAGGACTTCAAGAAATGGCTGGAGCAGAGTGAGGGACAGCGTGATTGATAAGGTCAGAGAAGGGTGTGTGTAAGAGATTGGGTAGGCTCTATAGGTCAAGATAAAGGGTTATGTTTTCCTCTGAGTGGAAAACCTTGTAGGATTTAAAGCAGAAGAAAGACTGGGGTTTTAAAAGGATGACTCCATTGCTAAATTTAGGATAGATGGGGCTGTGGTTCAGGGCATTAGAAAGGAGACAGGTGAGAGAAGGTGGTGGCTTAGACCAAGGTAGGCAAAGTGGCAAAGTGATCAGAATTGATCAGATCCTAGGTATTTTTTCTGAAGGAAGAACTGGCATGTTTTGCTGATGGGAGTACATGTAGGGTGCAAAGAAACAAGGATGACTCCCAGGTATCCTGGCTTAAAGGGTTGACAGGACTGAATTTCCATATACCCAGACAAGAATGGGGGGGGGGGGTTCACCTTTGAAGTATGAACTCTCAGGTGCCTATTAGACATCTAAGTGGAGATAAATAGGTATTATGGGTGCTCTCTAAAGTATGGTAAAGTATTTCTCACTGTGGACTGTGTTCTAGTACTAACAGTCTATAATTGAGTCTTGAATACTACAACTCAAGATTTCTCTTCCATCCTCCAGTTATGTTCTCTATTAGACTCTTTGGTGAGTAATCTAGATCTACAACTTGGAATTGCTAGCTCACTTGAGTTTCAGAAGGATCAAAAAGTTCTGTCAGTAGTTTAAAACATAGATTAATACATAAATGGAGAACTGAAACCAGCTTGTTTTGTTTTTATTTTTGTTTTGACAGTTGCTTTCACTTGCTAATTTCGAAGGCAAACAAGTTAAAAGATGAGTGAACTGGAGCAGTTGAGGCAGGAAGCCGAACAGCTGCGGAATCAGATCCAGGTAAGAGCAAAGTTTCTCGTTTTTAAATTTAACACTTTTTTTCTTTTTTTTTTTTTTTAGTACCACCAATGAATAAAACGTGTTCATTTTTGGACCAGTTTACATATATTAAATTTATAAGTCTTGAAATGGTCAGTTTGTTTTTATCGTACCTCTAGGGTCCTCTCTAAAAATCATTCCTAAGAAATCTGTGTGTGTGCTTATAGGCTCTGTGTCCCTAAGAAGTTAATATTCTAGATGTAATTCCTGCTGAAAGACAAACATAATTCTCTTAGTCACACACCTGGAATTGTAGGTGTTTGGTGCAATGTAATGAGGCAGATATTATCACATTGTAAAACACTAGAAAAAAATATGAATCTCTAAAATATTAGATTGCAGAAAAGCATTAAAAATTATTAATGGCATAATAAAGACATGTCTGTCATCTTTTACTCTTGGAAATCAACTCAAAACAGCAAAGATCTTAAGAAGTAAATACAAGTTCCATCTGGCAACAAAATTAAAAGACATTTAGAACTTCACACCCAGAATCAGAGTGATGCATCAGGGTATGGAAAGGCTCAGAGGGAGGGTTTCTGCAAAGTGGGTAGCATTCCCTCCGCAAAAATACCGGTAATCCTCTGAAACGGTGGAAACAGAAGTTTCCCTGGATGGAGGAATATCAAGGAAGGTAGAGATGAAAGATGGCACGTCTGTAAACCTTTATGCTTAGGGAGCCTCTTTGGTGCACAGGGTAGAGGAAAGAGACTGAGCTGTAGCCTGGCTCTGGCTGCTTACTGCAGGGACAGCAAGGGCTGAACTAGTAAGAGATACAATTGGAGAACTTCAGCAGAAAGCCAGGAGGAGCCCTAGTAGCTTGCAACACTGCCTGTCCCTCCCTTCCCCCTCCCCCTCCTGCAGTAGCTGTTTCGGAACCCCTCTGATGCGGTAAGTGAAGAAGAAGAAGAAAGGATGAGGCACAGGATCTATACGAGGGCATTACTACAGGCAGAGAGGAGAGGAGCGAGAACAGGGACGGCTGAAGAACACCAAGGAACTGTTGATTCTGATTGGATTGAAACCCTAACCAAATCTCACTACCAGGAATTCAAGGAAGTGAATGATGTAGATGTGCATAGGAGCTCTGGGTTGGATAGTTTAGGTGTCTGAACCAAGCTGTCAGAATGAAGGAGGGATATGTTTTGCCTGGGATGAAGAAGGCTTCCTAAAACAATCTCCGAAGTAGATGCTTCACCAACACCAGGTTGGATTCTCTGTGATCTCCATGTTGTGTCACTTGCTCCAGAAGCTAAACAGGACAGGCTGATTGGCCAAGCACATGGCCACATGGTGGTGTCATTGAAAAAGAATTGGTCTTAAAAAAAAAAAAAAAAAAAGAAAAGAATTGGTCTTTGTAAATATGAGCTTGGCTTTTTTTTTTTTAAATTATACAGAAATGAGATCATACAGTATTTGTCTTTGACTTCTTTTAATCCCACAAGGGATTAAAGGCCCACAAGGTCCACCCATGTTGTCTTTAATAGCAAGATCTTGGGTTTTTTTTTAATGGCTGAATAATAATCCTGTGCATGTGTACATACCACATTGTCTTCATTCATCTATTGGTGGACACTTAGGTTGCTTCCATAGCTTAGCCATTTAAATAGAGCAGCAATGACAGTAGGTGTGCATATATCTTTTTGAGTGAGTATTTTTGTTTTCTTCTAATAAATATTGAGAAATGGAATTGCTGGATGACATAGTAATTTCATAATTTTTTGAGGAACCTCCGTATTGATTTCTGCAGTGGCTGCACCAGTTTACATTCCTACCAGCAGTGTAGGAGGGCTCCTTTTTCTCCACATCCTCGCTAACACTTGTAATTTCTTGTCTTCTTGGTTATAGCCATTCTACCAGGTGTGAGGTGATATCTCATTGGGGTTGTTTTATTTTATTATTTTTTTAAAGACTTTATTTGAGAGAGCGAGAGCGCGCACACATGCACACAAAAGAATACAAGCAGAAGAAAGAGAGGGAGAAGTAGGTTCTCCACTGAGCAGGGAGCCTGGTTTGGGGCTCAATCCCAGGACTCCGGGATCATGACCAGAGCTGAAGGCAGATGCTGAACCAACTCAGCCACCCAGGCTTCCCTCTCATCGGGGTTTTGATTTGCTTCCCTGATACTGAGTGATGTTGAGTGTCTTTTCATGTGTCTGTTGGCCCTCTGTATGTCTTCTCTGGAAAAATGTCTGTTCACATCCTTTGACTGAAATTTTTTGATCAGATTGTTTTTCAGGTGTTGTTGAGTTATTTAAATTTTTTATATATTTTGAACATTAACCCCTTAAGGGATAAATCTTTTGCAAATATCTTCTCTTTGTTAGTAGGTTGTGTTCCTGTTTCTTTTTTTTTTTTTAAACAGACTTTTTTTTTTTTTTAATTATTTATTTATTTATGATAGTCACAGAGAGAGAGAGAGAGAGAGAGGCAGAGACACAGGCAGAGGGAGAAGCAGGCTCCATGCACCGGGAGCCCGACGTGGGACTTGATCCCGGGTCTCCAGGATCGCGCCCTGGGCCAAAGGCAGGCGCTAAACCGCTGCGCCACCCAGGGATCCCTGTGTTCCTGTTTCGTTGGTTTCTTTGCAAAAGCTTTTTATTTTGGTGTAGTCTCAGTAGTTTAATTTGCTTTTGTTTCCCTCGCCTGAGGACACCTATCCATAAATATGTTGCTAAGGCTGACATCCAAGAGGTTATTGCCTATGTTTTTTGTCGGAGTTTTATGGTTTAAGGTCTTCACATTTAGGTCTTTACTCTGTTTTGAGTTTTTGTGTGGTATAAGAAAATGGTCCAGTGTCATTCTTTAGAATGTTAGATGTCCAGTTTTCCCAATACCATTTATTGAAGGACTGTCTTTTTTCCCCCACCATTGCATCTTTTGATTAATTGGTCAGGTTTATACATGAATTTATTTCTGGGCTCTATACTGTTCCATTGATCTATGTGTCTGTCTTTGTGTCAGTTCCATACTGTTTTGATTATTATGGCTTTGCAGTATATCTTGAAATCTGGAATTTTGATACCTCCAGCTGTGTTCTTCTTTCTCAGATTGATTTGGCTATTCAGCGTCTTTTTTGGTTCCATGCAAGTTTTAGGATTATTCTGATTCTGTGTCAAATACTTGGTGTTTTGATAGAGATTGCATTGAATCTGTAGATTGCTTTGGGTAAGGGGGTACATTTTAATAGTATTCTTTCAATCCATGGGCATGGCATATTTTCTGTTTTTTAAAATTGTTTTGCTTTTGAGTTGTCTGAGTTCTTTATTTTGGATATTCTCCCTATCAGATACAGTTTACAAATATTCTCTCCCATTAAATAGTTGCTTTTTCATCTTCTTGATGGTTTATTTCCTTTGCTGTGCAGAAGCTTTTTAGTTGGTTATTCTTGCTTATTCTTTCATTGTCTTTTGGTGTCAAATCCAGAAAATAATCACCAAGACAGATGTCGGGATTTACCACTTATGTTTTCTTCTAGGAGTATTATGGTTTCAGGTGTTAGATTCAAGGCATTAATCCATCTTGCGTTTATTTTTGTGTATGGTGTAAGATAGTGGCCCAGTTTCATTCTTTTGCTTGTGGCTCTCCAGTTTTCCCAACACCATTTGTTGAAGAGACTGTTTTTCCCTTATTGTCATAAATTAATTGACCATATATGCATAGGAACATTCTGGCTTCTCTGTTCCATTGATCCATATGTCCCATTTTTATGCTAATACCATACTGGTTGATTACTATGACTTTGTAATGTAGTTTGAAATCAGAGAACATGATGCCTCCCGTTTTGTTCTTTAGTCTCAACTTCTTTGGCTATGCAGGATCTTTGGTGGTTTCATACAGATTTTAGGATTACTTGTATTTTTGTGAAAAATGCCATTTGTTGTTTTTTTTTAATGTATTCATGAGAGAGAGAGAGAGAGAGAGAGAGAGAGAGAGACAGGCAGAGGGAGAAGCAGGCTCCCTAGAGGGAGCCAGACGTGGGACTCAATCCCAGGTCTCCAGGATCCCACCCTGGGCTGACGGCAGTGCTAAACTGCTGAGTCACCCGGGTTGCCCATGCCATTTGAATTTTGATAGAGCTTGCATCTGTATGTAAGGTGCCATGTACTTCTCAGTTTAATCATGTCATGCTATATTTAAAGACCCTCTCTTTCCCCCTCACTTCTTGAATTTGCTCTTTTTTTTTTTAAGATCTTATTTATTTATTCATGAGAGACAGAGAGAGAGAGAGAGAGAGAGGAACAGGCACAGGCAGAGGGAGAAGCAGGCTCCATGCAGGGAGCCTGACATGGGACTCGATCCCAGGTCTCCAGGATCCCACCCTGGGCTGAAGGCTGTGCTAAACCGCTGAGCCACCAGGGCTGTCCCCTAGAATTTAACCTAACTGTATATGTCACTGGTATAAACACATGACATAATAGAAATGTATGCAATATGATTTATTTTTTTAAAGGTAGAGACAGAGAGGCAGAGGCACAAGCAGACGGAGAAGCAGGCTCCCTGCAGAGAGCCGGATCTGGGACTTGATCCCAGGACCTGGGACCCCGGGACCACGCCCTCAGTGAAAGTCAGATGCTCAATTGATGAGCTACCCAGTCATCCCAATATGATTTATTTTAAATTAAAAAAACAGCAATAGAGAAAACCGTATTTATCTTTTGTAATTGTTTCTTGGAGTGAAAAATATGTCACTTTTCTCTTGCACAAAGATGTCTTGTATTATGGTGGACAATGTGGAGTTGAACCTTTAATTGGAAATAATTTTTTATTCAGTTTTATAATGGATGAGTGTTCATAAGGGTAAATTCTTCTGAATGTGAGTAGAATCTTTGCATGACTTGCAAGTAACTGCTATTAGTAGAATGCTTATATTCCAGTGTTTTAAATTTTTACCTATTTGCAATAGTAATTTTCACTTACAGTTTAATTACACTGTTAATATTACAAGCCCTCTATGAGGGCTGGGATTTCTGGTTTGTCTGCTGTTAAACTGTGGTGCCCAGATTAGTACCTGACACAGTGTTCAACAGATTTTTTTTTAATTGAGTGATTGAATTAAATAAGATGACCTAAACAATGATAGTTCATATTCATAAAGTTTAAAACCAGAAAACCCTGTTTTTAGAATTTAGTCTTTAACTCTACCATTTTTGGAACTTGGCTCAGGCTATCACTATCCTTTCTGGAAATTCTTTTCATTGTAGGAAAGGTGGACTTAAATTATTCCTTGCCAAATGAGGTTTCTCAACCCACAATTTGACTGAGAATTAAAGAATCAAATCATATGTTTGTGTAACTACTTATGAACATCCTTACATAGAAATATTCTAAGTGTTATAAATAGGTGGAAAGCGCAGCTAAAAAGGTTGTGTGTTCCATCTAGTCTCTGCTACGAGCAGAGGCAGGCATTTTTCCCTTGGCTGACTGGGACAAGTTGTCCATTTGGGGCATTTATTCAACAAATACTGTGTGCTTCCTCTTTGCACAGGAGTATGTTAAAAACAGTAGGGAATAAGTTGAAGAGGATACTACCCTGACCTTTTTTTGTTTTGTTTTGTTTTATTGTTTTGTTTTTTAAAGATTTCATTTATTTACTCATGAGAGACACAGAGGCAGAGACACAGGCAGAGGGAGAAGCAGGGTCCCTATAGGGATCCTGATGCGGGACTCGATCCCAGGACACTGGGATCACAACCTGAGCTGAAGGCAGATGCTGAACCACTGAGCCACCCAGGAATCCCAGTGCTATGTATTTTTAAAAGTTTTCTGAAATGACCTGAGTATGCTATAAATATCCTTCCTATCATCTCAACTTCTGTATACCAGAACAAACCAAAAGGGAACTCTGAACATTTTTGCTGAAGCTTAGTAACAAATATAACTCTGAATACCATGGTCTTATTAAATCAACCTAGTTCATTTTTACTCATGAGGATGCAATTAAAAATTTTTTAATCATAAACCAGAAATATATTTACACAATGGAATAGAATTGAGAGTCCCTAAATGAACCCATATATCTAGGGCCGATTGATTTTTCATCAAGGATAACAAGACCATTTAAGAGGGAAAGAAAGATTTTTTTCAACAGATGCTGCTAGGACAACTGGATATCCACATGCAAAAGAATGAATTTGTACTCCCAGCTCATACCATTTATAAAAATTAACTGAAAGTGGTACCTAAATATAAATGCTAAAAGTGTAAAAATTTTAGAACTAAACATAAGCTGTTAATCTTTGTGACCTTGGATTAGGTGGCAGTTCAATATGACACTGAAAGCCCAAACAACAGAATAGATAAATCAGACTACATTAAAATTAAAAACTTGTGTAAGGACACTGGTCAAGAAAATGAAGAGACAGTCTACAAAATGGGAGAAAATATTTGCAAGTCATACAACTGGTAAGGATCTAGTGGCCAGAATATATAAAGAGCCCCCACAATTCAACAATAATGCAATTTAAAATGGGCAAAGGATTTGAATAGACCTATCTCCAAAGAAGAGGTACAGATGGCCAATAAGCACATGTACAGATACTCCACATGAAAAAGATGCTCACCATCGCTAATCGTTAGGGAAATGCAAATGAAAACTATAATGAGATACTACTTCATAACCATTAAAGTGGCTATAGTAATAATTTTAAAAAGGACAACAGTATGAGTGAGGATGCAAAGAAGTTGGAAAGTTCATAATACATTGCTGATGGGAATGTAAAATGGTACAGCTGCTATGAAGAAAACAATTTGACACTTAATTAAAAAAAATTAATCAGAGTTACCACATCACCCACCACTCCTAGGTATATACCCAGGAGAATTGAAGAAATGTATACACAACTTACACATGAGGTTCACAGCCTCATTATTCACAGAAAAACAAAAATTGGAAACAACTTAATGTCCATCAGTTAATAGGTAAACAGTCTGATCTATCCATATAGTGGAATATTACTCAGCCATAAAAAGAAATAAGAGTACTGACACATGCTATAACATGGATGGTCCCTGAAAACCTACATTAAGTGAAAGAAGCCAGAGACAAAAGGTTGTATTATAAGATTCTATTTATATGAAATGTCCAGAATGGGTAAACCCATAGAGATAGAAAATAACCTAGTGATTACCAAGGAATGAGGAAGTTGGGAGGCATGGGGATTATTTTTTGTTTGTTTCTTTGTTTCTTCTTCTTCTTTTTTTTCTTAATGATAAATGTTCTGAAATTGGTGGTGGTAGTTGTACAGTGTTGTAAATGTACTAACCACTAAAATTTTAAATAGATTGTGTGGCCCAGTGAAAGATATATTTGTAAGTCCACATTTTCAACAAAAATAGTATTTTAGGTCCTATCCAGAGATTTCCATGTTTAAATGTATTATAATCATCTTTCTTTACTTCAGGATGCTAGGAAAGCGTGTAACGATGCAACCCTTATTCAGGTAAAGTGGTTTTTTTTTTTTTTTTTTAATCCATTTTAGTAAGTCACATGAAAGAGCTTGACACGGATGCAAATGACATTCAGATGGTTTTTATTAGTATTTAATTGAAAGTGAGATCTGTATTTAAAAACACTTTGCCAGATGCTGTACATGTGCTTTTTAAAGCATACTTGTTAAAATAGAAGCCTGTGGAAAAGCAAATACTGTAAAAATATGTAGATTCATATGTATTTTTAAGTAACTTCTGATTCTTTTTGATATGTGCCAATTATGCTTTTTTTCCTTAAACTCTTAGATTGCATTAGTTTAATATTGATAATTTTTATTAAGGAAAATTTTATGCGCTGAATGAAAGCTTTTACTCTTTGATCATCTACTTTTTGATTTTTACTTGTAGCTTTTTGAAAACTAAAGTTGGGAGGTATGTCTCTTAAAAGTTAATCTGTAATAGATATTCTCAATGGAAAGTGCAAATAGGATCATTTTAAATCATACCTTTCCTTCAACTTACTGATCCTATAATGGCTCTGGAATTATTTAAACTACCTTCAGTTGCTGTAAATTTGTCTTCTGTTTTATGCCTGTTGTTTCTACTTTATTGTCTGAGCTATGTCTAAGGTAAAGAATAACATTCTTGGTGCTTTCTGAAGATCACATCAAATATGGATTCCGTGGGCCGAATACAAATGAGAACGAGACGGACGCTGAGGGGTCATCTAGCTAAGATCTACGCTATGCATTGGGGATACGATTCAAGGTTTGTACCTGCCTATTTAAAGAATTTATTTCAGAGGCCCCTGGGTGGCTCAGTCAGTTAAGCATCTGACTTTGATCTCAGGGTTGTGAGTTCAAGCAGGTGTGGAGTCTACTTAAAAAAAAAAAAAAGAAATTCAGGTTCTGCCACATACCTTACTGTTAACTTTTCCTTTCATAAAAAGTTGGGGACAACTGCTACCTGAATCCCTGCTAATGTCATTTACCTGCAGGGAAGGGATCTGCGCAGCTTGGTGACAGGGACAGGAAGGTGACTTTTCCCCCCAGGTAGCTTTTTTTGTATCTTTCGAATTTCATACGATAGTGAAAATGTCCAAAGCGAAACAAAGTTCAGTAACTAATAGTTGTTTAGTTAGGAGTTCCCATTTAGCCAGCAAACCAAGCTTTCTGCTGTTCAAGCCCAGTCCGGTTTACTCAGCCATTATGCCCATTTCTCACACACTTGATGCAACTGGAAAATTCACAGTTCCTGATACACTCACTGTGTTTTTCCTCCCCTTGTCAATGAACATACCTTCCTCACAGAATAGACTTCTCTTTACCTTTAGCTTACAAAATTCCATTTTTCAATATGCATTCTTTTTGGGAAGACTGATTCACTCAACAAACAGGTATCTTTCCCCTATTACTTTCCTGTGACATTGATTTTATACCCCCCCTCCTGACAGTTTTCACTTATCTAACATCTTGTAAACGTGTGAATACCTTCTCTCTGCCTGATGGTAGAGGCCTCAGAGGCAGGAGGCGTGTCCTGCGTCATACCCATCACACGGCCTTGCATTCACAGGCTCTCGATTTAGATGGAGTGAAATATGATTGTTGGACAAGTCAATAAATAATAATCTATCAGAATCTTGAATAAGAATGTTGTCACCATAAAAAAGTTGAATCCTTTAAAAAGTTGAATCATAACCAGAAGCATTTTTAGTAAAATGTTGGAATTTTGCTAAACTCTGTGTCCTATTGGAAACTTTGGCATGCAGAATAAATTTTATTAAATTGGGAGGATATTTTCTGGTGTTAAGTTTTTAATTAGGAAAATTATATTTTTGGAACTGTTCTACATTAATGCAGTGCATGACTAATTGAAGCTACTTTTTTCCTCTGTCAAATTATTTTTGTGTTTGTTCTTCTAGGCTACTAGTCAGTGCTTCCCAAGATGGAAAATTAATTATTTGGGATAGCTATACAACAAATAAGGTAGGATTTCTTAATTTTTCTCCTTAACCTTTTATTTGGTCTAGGGTCCAACAGTTCTTTCCTTTATTCTATTATTTCAAACTTTAATTTCCTTCACAGATAAACTGATTCCATTTATTTTAATCTAGATTGTCTCTTAGGGCTTAGTGTTTGCTTTTAATATTAACCCCTTTTATGTTCTCAAGAACAGATGTAGGACTATTATTCAGTGTGTTTTAGTTGTCTTATATATTGTATTCTAATATTAGAAAAGTGCACCAGTTTTACATACTCATGATTTATTATTTTTTAAAGTTTTATTTAATTTCTACACTCAATGTGGGGCTCCAACTCATGATCTTGAGATCATGAGTCACATGCTCTTCTGACTGAGTCAGCAAGGCGCCCCTATAAATGACTTTTCTTAAATTTCCCATGTGCTAATGTGGCAGCAACCCTGAGATTTTTATTTCTGTTGTAACTAAGCCTGAAAGCTTCTCTAAGGCTTTTCTCTGGTCCACTCTAGGCATTGATTTGGGTTTCTGGATTGCTTAGGAGATGCAGTAGATTGGAGGCAAATTCCAGCTTTTTCCCCATCTCTTGGAGAAACCCATTGGGTTCTCCTAATGTGTCTACTGCAAAGAATCCTTGATGTAAAGGTGTTGAGTGGTAGCAGAAAAGCTTCAAGAAAACTTACACACATCAAATACCTTTTAGGTTCTGTGTGTACTTATATCACTTTTTATTAAAGATTTAAAAGTACTGTTTTGTGAATTAAACAATAACTTCAACCTGGTTGAGATTTATTTATAACAGTTTTTATATTAATTGGTTTTCAAACATATTTTCCTAGAACAAAAATAGTTTTAAAAATATTTTAGGTTTAGGGACACTTGAGTGGCTCAGCAGTTGATCCTCCACCTTTGGCTCAGGGTGTGATCCCAGTCCGGGGATCGAGTCCCACATCGGGCTCCCTGCATGGAGCCTGCTTCTCCCTCTGCCTATGTCTCTGCCTCTCTCTCTGTGTCTCTCATGAATAAATAAATAAAATCTTCAAAAATTATATTTTAGGTTTAAGTGAGAGCATAATAGTAACAACGTATATGTTGATTCTCTGGACCATTCAGCCTTGACTTTTCTACCTACTAGCAAATGATTGGTATTGATTGGTATTGAGTAAGGCACAGAGTGGTGTGGGCAGATCAGCACAAACTATGACCATTTTTAAAATTTGAGTGCAGAGTATATATCCTATTAGAGGGACACAGTGCCATCTCTTCATGGAAGAACCATTTTATTTTTTTATTTTTATGGAAGAACCATTTTAATTGGCTCTGACACTTGCCTTGTTTGGTATTAGAGGAAATTCCTCCTTTGAATGCTATTACCAAAACAAAGGATTTTATTAAATTCTTAAACATTTTGCACTTAATATTTTGAATGGATATATTAGCATTGAAACATCCTACATCCTTCTCCTAAAATAATTTCTGAAAAGGAAAACTTAAATCCAAATGAATTGGTGACACATGCTAACATGCCTATTATTTTTTCTGTGTAATTATAAGTATTTTATTTTTCATTGTTCACTTAAACCGTTACATTTTTAATTTAGCTTATTTTTAGTTAGATGCATTTAATTTTTAGTAATGCTTGCTTCATTGTAAATCGATTTGAAAAATGAAAAAAAAAGATTTGAAAAATGGACTGTTTTTTACAATATTAGTAATAGTTTTTGCATGTTATTTGTTGTACAGATGCATGCTATTCCTTTGAGGTCTTCCTGGGTAATGACCTGTGCCTATGCTCCCTCCGGTAATTACGTGGCATGTGGAGGGCTGGACAACATCTGCTCTATATATAACTTAAAAACCAGAGAGGGAAACGTGAGAGTGAGTCGGGAGTTACCAGGTCACACAGGTGAGCTCCACAAAATACTGTCCTTTCTAACTAAATATGAGGACTCCTGAGTGAGCCAACCAATGAGAGCAAGGGATGAACTGTGCTCAACTGTTAAAGCTTGAATATTAATCAAGTGAGTAGAAATGGCTATGAATCTGGGATGCACCAACTTTGTAGTTCTACAAATGATGACTGTAACTTTATTTTTATTTAAAAAATAGCACTGTTTTGTAAAAAAAAATGACAGATTGATTACAAAATATTCAAACAATAATAATAATTTTAAAAAGCAAATACAGAAGCACCTGGGTGGCTCAGTCAGTTAAGTGTCTGACTCTTGATTTCAGTTCAGGTCTCTATCTTGGGATCATGAGTTCAGGCCCCATGTTGGGCTCCATGCCCAGCATGAAGCCTACTTTAAAAAGAAAGCAAATAGAATTTTCTGTTTTCTCTGTAACCGTATAACAATATGGGATTTTGGCATCTGTACTTAGTAATTGAAAGTATGTATTAGGTTCATAGTAGGAAACACTTCATAAATGTGGTAGTGCATTGCTTGATTTGCCAGTATGCCACCATAGTGTGTACACAATAGTATAGTATTTGGTTGGCAGTGTTAGTAAGGAATTTATTGCCACTCATCAAGTTTCTAACTCTCTGAA
Organism: Canis lupus familiaris; assembly: GCF_011100685.1. Lineage (NCBI taxonomy): Eukaryota > Metazoa > Chordata > Mammalia > Carnivora > Canidae > Canis > Canis lupus. Next base: position 13,008,912 of record NC_049255.1, on the reverse strand, counting down.
TTCTTGGTAGTACTATTTGATCATGCTTTTTTACAAAAATCTCTAATGTCCTTGTCCTGCCATTTCTGTATTTTGAGACACTGGTGAATTCTGAGCTTTCAGGGAACACCTTTTCTATGAAGCCTTCACCAAGGTGGTTGTAATTTCTCACAGTATTATTAAAGGATTCCCAGTGTACTGAGCCCAGTCTGCCATAGATGATAGAGATTTGTGTAATGGAATCTGTTTCAGGTCCTGCTACCTGTAGCAGGTAGAAGGGGCTGTGTCTTAAGTTTGTCATTTTCAGGGTGTCCAACACGACACCGTTGACAGTAAATACCTGAGAGTTGATAAAATTTAGTTGCAGACAGCATAGAACTTGAAGTAATTAGAAGTAGAGCTAGACGTTATAGTAACAAAACTTTGTTGCCACGTATTGTGCTGTTAAAAATGCATATTACTATTTCACATGGTAATGGAGGTACTCAGTCAGTGATAACCTAAAATGTGTTGCTCTGTGCTGCAGGCTACTTGTCCTGCTGTCGTTTTTTAGATGACAGCCAAATTGTTACCAGTTCAGGAGACACAACTTGGTAAGTGTGGCCCACAGGAACACTGATTTGGGGATTGAGGGTGGTAGTAGGAACTAACATAAAAGACGATACAGTCATCATTTTAATATATGTTTAATTATAGTGCTTTATGGGACATCGAAACTGCCCAGCAGACCACCACATTCACTGGGCATTCTGGAGATGTGATGAGTCTCTCTCTGAGTCCTGACATGAGGACATTTGTTTCTGGTGCTTGTGATGCCTCTTCAAAATTATGGGATATTCGAGATGGAATGTGCAGACAGTCTTTCACTGGACACGTGTCAGATATTAATGCTGTCAGTGTAAGTAAATCGCATTTCTAAGGAAAATTTATTATGCATACAAACTGTTGAGATCTATAACCTGATTTTAACCCCAAAAACTCCAAACAGGTAACCGCAAATAGATTAAGCCAAGTAAGTACTCAGCGTATATGAGAATGAACTGGTTGTATGAAGTATAATTGTCCCATGTAGATCAAGTGCTAAACTGTACAGGAACAACTAGGATTTCCAAAAGTACTGTGAATGCAAGTGCTTATGTGTATCAGACACTCCTAATTTTGTGAGAAGTGTGTTTGAGGAAAAAATTGGTTACTCTTTATTCACATATTGAAAGCCATTTTTTATAATTTTGTTGAACATCTGAGAAAGTAAATACTGTTACCGCCTGCCCCCGCCTATTATCAGACCAGCCTGGTTAGAAGAATAGAGATTTAAAGCAGGTTAACCTTGTCTTTTCCATCTCTCATTTTATCACCTTTATCAGGTTGGTGGTATTCTCTTTTCCTAATTTGCTTACATTTTGTCAGGGATGAGTGGAGTTAAATGCTTTTTTCTCTTCATCTATTGAGATGATCATGTGATTTGTTTTTTTAGTCTGTTAAATGGTGAATTCACATTGATTTCTTTTTCCCCAAATATTACCCCAACCCTGTATTTCTGGGACAAACCACACTTGGTCATCTTGCATAATTGTTTGTAAATATTAGTTCATTTGATTTATAAAAGTTTTGCAACCGTGTTCATAAAAGTTGTTATATTTTTCCTTTCTTGAAATGATTTTTCTGGTTTGTTATTTAGACCAATGCTGGCCTTGTAGGCAAAGTTGGGGAGCATCCCTCCTCTTCTGTTTTCTGGGACAGTTTGTGTAGGATTGGTATTATTTCTTCCTTAAATGTTTGGTTGGACTTCTCTGTGAAAGCTCTTTAGCCAAGGAGTTTTCTTTGTGAGAAGAGATTTATCTACAGATTTAATGTCTTATTTAGATATAGGCCTGTTTAGATTATCCATTGAGTCCTAACCCCCCACTATGTCAGCATGTGACCTTATTTGAAAATAGGATCGTTGGAGATGTCATCAGCTGTGTCATACCCAGATTGGAGATCCGTCATATGACTAGTATCCTTAGAAAAGGGGGATATCTACAAACCAACAGGCAGAGGAGGTAAGCAGTGTGAAGAGTCACAGGGAGAAGACTGATATATACAGCTCTTAGACACCTTGACTTCAAGCTTCCAGCCTCCAGAATTGTGTGACCTTAAATCTCTGCTGTGTAAACCATCCAGTTTGTGGTGCTTTGTTAGATAGATGGCATTTACATTTGGTAGAGGTTTATCTGTTTATCTTCTCAACCATCTTTTGGTTGGGACAATTTGCTCTATTTTTCTGTTTTATTTAGTTGATTTTTTACTGCGATTATTTCTTTGCTGTGTAGTTTGGTTTCATTTTCTTTTTTTTCTTTTTTTTTTAATAGTTGTTCATCTTCTCATGATGAACAAATAACTTCAGTTGTTTTTTTTATTTTTTTTTAAAGATTTATTTATTTATTCATTCATGATAGACAGAGAGAGAGAGAGGCAGAGACACAGGCAGAGGGAGAAGCAGGCTCCATGCCAGGAGCCCGACGTGGAACTCGATCCTGGGACTCCAGGATCGCACCCTGTGCTAAAGGCAGGTGCCAAACCGCTGAGCCACCCAGGGATCCCCTCATTTTCTTTTTCTAGGTATGGAAGGCAGAAGTTGATCCCACTGATTTGAAAACAATTTTTTTCTTTTTTAATATTGAAGCTTAAAGTGATTCATTTCTAAACATTGCTTTTGGTGCATTCCACAGATTTGAATGCACTGTGTTTTCATTTTCATTTAGTTAAAAATTCTTTAAAAATATTTTTGATCTTGGGCAGCCTGGGTTGCTCAGCGGTTTGGCACCGCCTTCAGCCCAGGGTGTGATCCTGGAGACCCAGAATCGAGTCCCACGTTGGGCTCCCCGCGTGGAGCCTGCTTCTTCCTCTGCCTGTGTCTCTGCCTCTCTCTCTCTTTCTCTATTTCTCATGAATAAATAAAATCTTTTAAAAAATAATTTTTTTTTATCTCTTTGACCCTTGAGTTTATTTTATTATTATTATTATTATTTATTTATTTTTTAAAGATTTTCTTAATTTATTCATGAGAGACACAGAGAGAGAGGCAGAGACACAGGCAGAGGGAGAAGCGGGCTCCATGCGGGGAGTCCGACGCGGGACTCGATCCTGGGTCTCCAGGATCACACCCTGGGCTGAAGGCGGTGCCAGACCGCTGAGCCACCCAGGCTGCCCTTGTGTTTTTTTTAGAAGGGTGTTATATAGTTCTCAAATATTTGGAGATTTTCTAGATATTTTTATTTTTGTTAGTTTTTAATTTCATTTTATTATGGTCCAAGGATATACTTTGTATGATTTATAGGATTCTAAAGTTCTTGAGACTTGTTTTATGGTCCATAATACAGTCTGACCTGGTCATTTTCTGCACTTGAAAAGAATCTATTCTGCTGTTACTGGATGGAGAGTTCCACAGATAACAGTTATCTCAGGTTGGTTAATAGTATTATTCAGCTCTTCTGGATCCTTACTGATACTTGTCAGTTCTGTTCTTGAGAAAGGGCTTTTGAAATCTCTAATTGTGTAGTGCAGTTTTCCTTGCAATTTATTAGTTTTTGCCTCAGTGAGTATTTGAAAGCATAAACCTTTAGGATTGTTCTGTTCTCATGGTCAGTTGATTTCATTATCATTACAAAATGTCCCTCTTTATCGCTGGTATTTGCTCTGAAATTTTTGTCTGATATTGATAGAACTACCCCAGTTTCCTTTCATTAGTCTAAGCATGGGTGTTCTCTTTTTCCTTGCTTTTACTTGCTATTTATATTTTTATATTCAAAGTGATTTTCTTATAGAGCAGTAGTTGGGTCTAAAGAATCCTATTTCAGGGCACTTCTGTGGCTTGGTCAGTTAAGCATCTGTGTTGGGCTCAGGTCAGGCTCCCTGCTCTGCAGAGTCTGTTTCACCCTCTGCCCCCACCCCTCTGGCATGTGCTTGCTTGCTCACTCTCTTTTTTTTAAAGATTTTATTTATTTATTCATAAGAGATAGAGGCAGAGATACAGGCCGAGGGAGAAGCAGGCTCCATGCAGAGAGCCCTATGTGGGACTCGATCCTGGGTCTCCAGGATCATGCCCTGGGCTGAAGGCAGCACTAAACTGCTGAGCCACCCAGGCTGCCCCTCACTCACTCTCTCAAACAAATAAATCTTAAATAAATAGAATCCTATTTCTGCTTTTTGTTTAGATCATTTACATTTTATGTGATTATTGTATCGACATGATTAGGTTTAAATCTACCATCTCGCTCTTTGCCTTTTGTCCTGTTCTTTGTTTTTCTTTTTATGCCTTCTTTTGAGTTTAAAAAAAATAAATAAAAAGGGGGATGCCTGAGTGGCTCAGTGGTTGAGCATCTGCCTTTGGCTCAGGGTGTGATCCCAGCATCCTGGGATCGAGTCCCACATCAGGCTCCCTGCGTGGAGCCTGCTTCTCCCTCTGTCTGTGTCTCTGCCTCTCTCTATCTCTCTGTGTTTCTCATGAATAAATAAATAAAATCTTTAAAAAAAATAAAAATAAAAAAAAGAATTTTTTAATTTCCTTCTTAGTTTTTAGCACGATTTTTGTTGGTTTTGGGGGTTTGTTTTGTTTGTGGTTGCAGAGAATTTGTAGTATACATCTATAGTTTATGGCAGTCTACTTTTAAGTGATCTTATACCAGTTTTACGTATATATAAGACCTTTTACCTGGATTCTCCCATTTCTCCTGTCCCAGCCTTTAGGCAATTATTGTCATACATTTTACTTTTATATGTCTTAAACCCTACAACACATTGGTATTATTTTTGCTTTCAAGAGCGGATGCTCTGGGATGCCTGGCTGGCTTAGTCAGTTAAGCATCTGCCTCTGGCTCAGGTCATGATCCCAAGGTCCTGGGATCAAGCTCCATGGGTTGCTCCCTGCTCAGTAGGAAGTATTCTTTCTCCACCCCTCCTGCTGGTTCATTCTTTCTCTCTCTCAAAATTTTTTTAAAAAGGAGCTGATGCCTTTTAGGGAGATTTAAAAAATAAAGTCTTTTTGTTTACTAACATAGTTACTTACCATTTTCTGTGCTTCTCATTCTTTTGTTTATAGATTCAGATTTTCATCCATTTTTCTTCTTGAAGGGCTTCCTTTAGTGTTTCTTAGAGTGCAAATCTGTTAAGGTCCTTCAGCTTTTCTGTATGCAAAATTTTGAAAATTTTGCCTTCAGTTTTGAAAAAAATGTTCACTTCTTTTTCTTCTGTTGATACTTTAAAGATGTTATTCCAATGTCTTCTGCTTTATGTTGGTACTGATGGGAAATGTGCTGTCATGCTTATATTTGTTCTCTATACAGTAGGCCCTTTGTTTTCCTCTGGCTACTTTAAATATTTTCTGTTTTTTTTTTTGTTGTTTGTTTTTAAAAGGAATGCTCAGATTTCCTCCTCCTTCTTTTTTTTTTCTTAAAGATCTTATTCATTTATTTCAGAGAGAATACAGGTTGACCCAGGGGGATGGGAGAGGAGCAGAGAGGGAGGGAGAGAATCTCAAGCAGACTCTGGGCTGGGTGCAGAGCCTGATGTGGGGCTCGATCCCACAACCCCAAGACAATGATCTGAGCTGAAATTGAGAGGGGCAGCTGAACTGACTGAGCCACCCAGGTGCTCTCTTTGTTTTTAAGCAACTTGATTATGATATCTTTGTATAATTTTCTTCATATTTCTTGTGTCTGGATCTGTGGATTATAGCTTTCATCCCATTTGGAAAATTTTCAGCCATTATCAGTAAAGTATATTTGTGTCTGTTCTCTTGTGGGTATTCCAAATGCATGTATATTAAGATGCTTGAAGTGTTCCCACAGTTCACTCATGCTGTGTTCATTTTATTTTCCAGTTTTGTTTTCTCACTGTATTTCACTCTAGGTAGTTTCTGTTGATATGTCTTCCAGCTCACTACACTTCTTCTGCAATGTCTGATCTACCATTAAACCCATAGAGTGTACATTTTAATCTCAGACATTGCTGTTTTTCTTCTGTTAATTCTGTTATCTGTGACATTGCTGGGGTTTGTGTCAGGTGAGTGATTTTTTTTTCCCACCTAATTATGGGTCATATTTTCTTGCTTTTGCATGTCTGATTTTCATTAGATGTGATGCCAGACATTGTAAATTTTACCTTGTTGGGTGCTGGATAATTTTGTATTTAGATAAATACTATTTAGCTTTGTTCTAGGGCATAGTTATTTGGAAATAATTTGATCCTATTAGGTCTTACATTTCAGTTTTTTTTTTTAAGATTTTATTTATTTATTCATGAGAGACACAGAGTGAGAGTGAGAGCGTGAGAGAGAGATACAGGCAGAGGGAGAAGCAGGCTCCAGGCAGGGAGTCTGATGTGGGACTCGATCCCCGGTCTCCAGGATCATGCCCTGGACTGAAGGTGGCGCTAAACCACTGAGCCACTCGGGCTGCCCACATTTCAATTTTGTTAGGTGGGACCAGAGCAGCACTTTGTGTATGCTTAAATTTGTCCCACCAGTGAGGGAAAACCTTATGATCTCTCTTCCCAGTGAATTGTGAGGTTCTCCTCCTTGCCACAAGGCACAGGCATTATTCCTGGCCCTGGGTGAACATCAGGTTTGTTTCCTGTTATCTTTAATGGGAAATTATTCTGCTTGAATAGTTTCCTTAAACACCTGTGATCAGTACTCATCTGAATACTTGACTGGCCCCTTATCATCTCCTGACTTTTCTGTCTACTAAGTGTTGTCCTCTCTGGTGCTCTCTGGTGAACTCTAGCTGCCTTGGACTCCCTGGATTCTTAGCTGTCTCCTCAACTCTGAGATACCAATGGATTCCATCTGGGTTGCCCTTCCCAGCACCGTGACCTGTAAAGGTCCAGGCAGGAAGGTGGTGGCAGTTACGCGGTTTACCTCATTTGTGCCTTGTCTCTCAGGGACCAGTCGTCTTTAGAACCATGTTTCAGATATTTTATCTAATTAATTAATTTATCAGCATGGGGTAAATGTAATCACTGTTTACTCCCTTTTGGCTGAAAGCAGAAGGATATCAAAGAAATAATTTTTTTAAAAAGAACTGAAGAGTGAAAACAAAAGGGCTTCCCCAGTATTTTTTTTTTTTTGCTTCCCCAGTATTTAAAAGTAATTTAAGAAGACCAACAGACATCCTTTTGAATTTAAGATATCAAAACATAAGGAAAAACAATTCTAGAAATATTCAAAATGAAAAGTAGGTTACCTAGATACAAAAGATTAAAAAAAAAAGGCTAGCCTCACACTTTTGCATAATAGACAGGGCTGGAAAGCTTCTGAACAATACCCACTTAGTGTTGAGGGAGAAATACTGTGACCCAAGAATTTTAATTATCAGAGGTCATATTTTTTGATGGGGAGGGAAAATTCCAGTAAGTATAACATAGGATAAGAGATTAAGACCACATATAATAACTCAAGACAATAAATGTAAATGGTCGCCACTATTAAAAGTTACACCATTAGTCAAACTGTATGTTGTTTACAAGAGCTTCATCTCAAACTAAATGGCCCAGGAAAGCTAACAGTAAAAATGAAAGAATGGGCAAACGATAAACTAAAAGAAATCTATAGTAATATTACTATATTTCTATGAGACGAAGTACCAAAAGCCATCAAGGAGGAGACTTTCATATACACCTTTGAGGTATTGATATCCTAAGTAGGCAAGAAAAAAGATTAAGGATTTGAAAAATGTAGTTTAATGATGTTGATGGAATAAACATTGCATTCTGCACTGTACAAATGTTCTGAAACATAAAAACCAATTGCACAGCAGGCCACTAAAGAAATCATTAATCTAAAAAAAAAAAAAAAGAAATCATTAATCTGAAGTGAATAGCTCAGGACTTTGGAGGAAAGAACAGTTCACACTGGGAGAGAGAGGAGGGAGCTAGTAAGGAGCAAAGCAGAAATATGGATTGAAGTGAGAGCCTTTACCTGAACCAGCAGGTCCTCTACCATCTACCTTCTGCCCCTTACCTGTAGTCTGTCCAGCTCTTGAGCTGCAGTTCTGACATCCAGTAAGTTGTGAAAAACGTCTTCTCCCCTAAGAATAGCATAGACATACTCTGTGGCAGGGAGCTGTTTGTAGTCCTTACTTAGCCCACTTGGTATGACTGTCACTGACCTTGCACTGCTGTGTTTATCACAGCATGCCGCTCCAGGCCCAGTGGAGTTGTAGTTAACACACAGCATATTCCTTTTCTAAAATCTGAATGACTGTAAGTTCTGAAAAACCACAATTCTGAAGGGTTCATATTGGCCTCTTGGGGACTGTGGACCTGTGGTCACCCATGATCCACGCTGCCTCTTTCTCTGATCTCCCCAGTCCTCACTCCACCTCAGTCACATTGGCCTCCTTGGCCACCCCCCCAATGGCACGTTTTCTACCAAGGAAGCTATCACCCTTACTGCCCCTCCCCACCCCCCAGAAGCCCATTGCTTCACTTCCAGGGTGGCAGGGAAGGGGTGTGGGGGAGTGTTCTTTAGTAACTACTTGTCTGTGAAGCCTTCCCTGGACACCCTGAGCTTTTACCCATGCTCCCTTTGCCCTTTTACCAGACTTATTTTTTTTTCCTCTCCTTAGTACTTACCATGATCTAACATGCTTATTTTTTCTTTGCTTTTCATGTTTATGGTCTGCTTCACAAGAATATAAGCTCCATGGAGACAAGAATTTTTGTCAGTTTTGTTGACTTCTCTTGTATAACCAGACCAGCATTTAGAACTGTGCATGATAGATACAGTAGGTGCTTAATGAATATTTGTTTAGTGAACAAATATAGATTTTATAATAGAGAACTATTAGAGTACTTGAATTTTTAAATTTTCTGAGACTTGATTAAATCTCCGGTAAACTTAAGAAGGATAAATGTTGTAGATACACAAAATTAAGAGTAGGGGTTATATTACTTACAAAAGATTTTTATTAAAGATTTAAAAAATCATAAGAAATATGTAACTTATGGTAATTCTGTTTTCCAAAACTGATTCAGTAAGTGAAAACTTGAATAGCTTGATAGTTTTTTTAAAACTATTTTTTAATTAAAATTTCAGAATTATATAGTTTATTGGCAAATAACTACTACTTTGAAGGAACAGAAATTTCAGCACTATTAAAACTGTTCCTGAACAAAGGAAAAGATTAAGAGTTGCCCAGTTTAGTGTCTCAAACTAGCATTAACCGTTACACCAAAAAACAAGAAAGGGTCTCTCTCCAAACTAGATAAAAGCATCTTATAGGGCCCCTGGTTGGTTCAGTGGTTGAGTGTCTACCTTTGGCTCAGGTTGTGGTCCTGGGATCAAGTCCTGCATCGGGCTCCTTGCAGGGAGCCTGCTTCTCCCTCTGCCTGTGTCTCTGCCTTTCTTTCTGTGTGTCTCATGAATAAATAAAATCTTTTAAAATAAATAAAAATTTTTAAAAAATCTTTTAAAAACATCTTTGGACTAATTACAAATCAAATCAACAACGTATCAAAGTAAAAAAAAATCAAGTAAAAATTCTAGGAATGGAAGAATGATTTAATATTAGGAAATCTATTAATAAATTTTACCAAATCATTTTGTCAGTATTTTGGATACTAAAAGATATCTGATAAAAAGCAAACAACCATTTTTAAAAAATGAAAAATTTTTGGTACTAGAAAGCTCTTCTCTGTTATTAAAAAGAAATGCAACTTAAATCAACTGCCAACATCACACACACTTTCCTTTGTATGTTAAATCTGCCAGATGCATTTAAATATTTCCTCTAGTTCTGGGGGCCATCTTAAGCTCCCAGGCAATTAAAACTGGTTCATCATATGGATAAACTGAGCATATATCATACAAACTAGGAAATGTGAAACTTTGAGAGTGAAAGAATGCTGTTACTAATTTTGCCAAGGAGAAGGGCATAAACGGGGAGGATCCTATGCAAAATGGGAGGTCTGGTCTTCCTGTCTCTTGAACATAGACTGTTGGCATGCCATGCCCCGTAGAGTGAGCAAAAGGGGTGCTCTTGATGATTGGGTGTTCTGAGCTGGGAGTCCTTTACTGCACAGTTCTGTTTCGGTCCATGTTAGAGAACAGGTTTAACCCACACATGCTGATAGAGTATGTAAACGGTATTGCTGGACTTCCTGCAAATAAACAGCGGAGTATCTTGCTGGCTGTTAGAATGGAGGATCTTGGTCAGAATCAGTAGTCTCTAAGTAGTCAGTGAGGGTTTGGTGAAGCCTCTCACTTGCTTAAGAGAAGGGCCACCTTTACAAACTTTACTGTAGCCTGGGATGACCAATGATTGGATGCTTGGTAGATAAAGGAAATTATGGATAGAAGTTCCCTATTTCCTTTGGGAATTTGAAAAGGAAAAGCAGTTCCTTGTTTTTGATGCGGAAAAAGCATCTCCACTGGGCTTGAACCATCCCTAAAAGCATTAAAGTACCTGTATCTCTGAGAACCTGTTAGCCTGTTATCACTGCCTCCCTCCACTATCATCCTGAGTGTAGGGGCACTTCTTAACAGTGAAAACACTGGAGGCATTCTCATTATATTAGGTAACGAGATGATAATACCATTACCATTGTTTAAATTGTTGTGAAACTTCAGCTGGTATAGTTGGACCCAAAACTGAAATAAAAGCTGAATTAGAAAGTAGAAAAAATATTACTTGCAGGTGATATAATCTGGCTATCTAGATACCATAAAGAGTTTGGTGTATTTTCTGGGTTACAGAAATTACTTTAAAATCAATAACTCTTTTATATACACCAATAATAACCAGGTAGAAAACAGGAAGAAAATCCTCTTGGAAATAGCAACAGAAATTAGGAAAGAGACAAGGAATACATTTAGCAAGAAACACACAGACTCTTTATAAAAAATTGTTTCGAGGGCAGCCCAGGTGTCTCAGCACTGTAGCACCGCCTTTGGCCCAGAGCCTGATCCTGGAGACCCTGGATCAAGTCCCGCATTGGGCTCCCTGCGTGGAGCCTGCTTCTCCCTCTGCCTGTGTCTCTGTGCCCCCCACCCCTCTGTGTCTCATGAATAAATAAATTAAAAAAATTTTTGTTGAAACATTTTTTAAATTCCGTATACCTGAGGCACCTGGCTGGCTCAGTCAGTGGAGCATGACACTTCTTGGTTTCGGGATTGTGAGTTCAAGCCCTATGTTGGGTGTAGAGATGACTTAAAGATAATCTTGGGATACCTGGGTGGTTTAGTCAGATAAGTGTCAACTCTTGATTTCAGCATGGGTCATGAAATGGAGCCCCCCACCTCGGCTCCTTGTTGGGCATAGATTCTCTTCCTTCTACCCCCCAACTCTTGCACTCTCTTTCTCTAAATTAAAAAATAAATAAAATCTTTAAAAAAATACTACAGTGCTGAATGAGAAGACTGCATATTATAAGCCAATACATTTATCCTCAGGTGAATTTTTAGGCTTTTTTTTAATGGTTTTATTTAATTGTCAAATCAAACTTAAATGAAAACAAATAGAAAAAAAGGTTTTGTTTATTTATTCATGAGAGACACAGAGAGAGGCAGAGACACAGGCAGAGGGAGAAGCAGGCTCCCTGCGGGAAGCCCAATGTGGAACTTGATCCCAGGACCTTGGGATCACGACCTGAGCTGAAGGCCGATGTTCAACCACTGAGCCACCCAGGCGTCCCTAATTTTTAGGATTAATACAAATTTTAATCAAAACCCAAATGGATGGGTAGCTGGGTGGCATAGTCCATTCAGCGTCCCCAACTCTTGGTTTTGGCTCAGGTTGTGATCTCAGAGTCGTGAGATGGAACCGTGCATCTGCAGAGAATCTGCTGGGATTCTCTCCCTCAAAAAAAAAAGTGGATTATTTAAATTTTTGTGTTTTTTTTGTTTTTTGTTTTTTTTTGAGACAAGAATATGAAGAAACTTGATCAGATGTCTGTGAAATTCAAGCGGGGGTCTGAGTGGGGGAGGAGAAAACAGATTGATCTGAATCCGCGTACCATGAGTGTTTTGCCATGTGAGATAGAAAAAATTTACTATCAGGTTGTGATTTTTAAAAAGTGTGGTACAGGTACAAGAAAGGATAGACAACATTTTTGTGCATACAAGAGTTTAGTGAATTAAAGATTTAACGACAAAATCTGTAAAATGATTATTTGATCAACAGCTGGGACAGCTGTTGACTACTAAGAAAATTAAGTTAGATCTTTATACTGAATGCTGTATATCAAATATATCCCAGATAGATAAAAATTAAGACATAAAAAATGAAATTAGAAAAAGATATTGAGCATCAGTCAATAAGCTTGAGAAAGGACTTTATTCATAAAAACAATGGAAGAAATCTCAAATGAAAGATAAATTTGATTACATAAAATGACATACTGCTTTATATTTTTTAAAAAGGAAACAAAAACAGTAAAATTTGAAAAAAAATTTTTATAGTCTTATTTCTACAAATCAAGTACTAACAGCATAGTAAAAAATCAATAAAGGTCACGAAGAATAACTTCACAAAATACAGATGGCCAGTAGGTACAAGGGGGACAAAAAGTGTTTTAAAAAATCCCCGTTGAGTAGTAGTGGCAGATTCTGAGAGAAGGCGACTGCCCACCACTGCGGCGTGCTTTACCACGAGCCTGCCTGGGGTGGCTCATGCTCTTTTGTAGAATCTTTATTTCTCATGATGGGGTTCTGGGGGGTTTAAGACCGCACATCTAGAAATTCTGTAAAGGGTAATGTTTGATTTAAACCCGCTGATGAACCGTGTGGGGGAGCGGGCCGAGCCGTGGAGCCTGCAGCCGCGCGTCCCTCCTAAGCAGTGCCCGAGCCCGGGCCCGGCCGGGTCCCACCCGCTCGCCGGCGCCCTGCCCTGCCCTGCCCTGCCCTGCCCTGCCCTGCCCTGCCCTGCCCGAGCCTGCCCTGTCCTCGCGCCCGCCCACGGCCCGTGCGCCCCGGTGGTCACGGCCCGCGCCTTTGCTTTCCAGTTTTTCCCCAACGGATATGCCTTCGCCACCGGCTCGGACGATGCCACGTGCCGCCTCTTCGACCTCCGCGCCGACCAGGAGCTGCTGCTCTACTCCCACGACAACATCATCTGCGGGATCACGTCCGTAGCTTTCTCCAAAAGCGGCCGCCTGCTCCTGGCTGGCTACGACGACTTCAACTGTAACGTGTGGGACACGCTGAAGGGAGATCGTGCAGGTCGGTGAGGAAGTCGGCCGTGGGTGCACTGCGTGGGGGTGCGCTGGGGGGCAAGCAGGAGGAGGTTCTGGCAGCGTGTGGCCTCCGGGGCCTTAGCGCTGTGGGCCCAGCACCCTGGCCGGGCTCCTTCATGCTCCCTGTGGACTTCCCCACTTTGCAAACAGTAACCTCAAGCTCTGTCTTGTCCTCGTGTTTGGTAAGTTTTGCTCTAAAGACGAACAGTGAATCAAATTCAGCGTGGTCTTTTCCAAGTTACAGTTTCTTCTAACCTGACCAGAAACACTGTAATTGCTGTGAATCCTCTTCCTTCTGGAGATCTTGCCTGGACGGTCTGTAGACCCACGGTCGCCTCAGAGCCAAGCTCAGTTCTCCCGTGTAGCTTCCAGAATGTTAGTGAATGCATCAAGTCACACTGGTTACTGCCATCAATAACAACTTACATACAGTCATTTTAAGTATTGTTAGAATCAATATTATACATATGAGAATCAAACAGGTACATGGCTTGTACCAAAACAGCAGTCCTCTGGCCCCAGCTCATGTTTTCTGTGCCCAAAGGTAGCTCCTAAGTCGTATCTTTAAATAATACCCTGTGTTGCTGTTGCTTGATTTGTGTGTGTGTGTGTGTGTGTGTGTATGCACGCACACATACATGCACGTATGCACACTCCAACACGGTTTTTAGTATTCACACTGGGGTGCTCTGGGAGGAGTGGTGTTAAAGCTGAACCCTCAACAGAGAATGCCTAGTTTTAAAACAATTCGAATGAGTCATTTTTTAAAATTTTATTATTATTTTTTACTTCTTGGCGTTCTCTTTTGAGGGCTCAGCTTTAACATCTGTCTTCCCACCACAGCCACATCCTTCCTATCTTTTAATGTCTCCCATGTGGAGCGGATTTTATTTAGAACTCAGTCAGTGTTTACATAATTAAGACTTTTTAAAATCAGTATTAGGTGTTTTGCCTGGATTGAATCACTTAGCATCCATAACAAAATGTGTTTGTTTTCCATATTTTAGCATGTGCTTGAGTTAGTTTTGCTCTCCCTACAGCTGCTTGGTTTCAAGTTGGCTCAACTTGATAGTTTCACAGTAAAATTGAATGACGACTTTGTGAATTGCTAATTCACTTTCCTTTCCAGTGTGACTTAGAGTATTTAGTCACAGTGCTCATTTTTTATTTCAACCCGTAATTGTACATTTGCCTATTGCCAAACATTGCTGTGCTGGAGACACTACAGAGAATATTAATAGTTTCAGACACGATGAACTTTTATTTCTGAGGTTGGGTGAAAATGATTTTGCTTCATTATGTACAGCTACTGAAAACTCAGACACAGTTTATTAAAGAAAAAATTCTTGAATTTGATATATTTTTCTTGTACATCTTTACATTTCTCATTTTCCTTGCAATTATTTGGGAATGCTCGTTTTTATCCCGTGTAGTGATCTGAATATCAAACGAATTTAATATACAAAACTAAAACTAGATGAGTTGGATGGTTTCATAAGTTAAATCCAAAACATTTAGTATTTGCAGTTTAACAAAGCACGTAAGTTATGTTGGTATTTCTGCAAGGCAAGTAGTGATATCAGGCAACTTCATTCCTACATTCTTATTGTTGTGATGAAAGGCTACTTATCACTCGAAATTTTGTTTTGAAAACAGCATAGAGCACAATGGCAACATCTGGTGGATCATGAACTTATATAAAGTATACATGCATCTGTTTTCCTAGATATAAGATGACTATAAAATATTTCAAGTGATAAGCATGAGCTGATGTCCATGTCAGTGATTCATGTAATGCAAATAATTGTATTTGTGCACACATCCAGCTTACCCCTGGAACCCAGTTTCCCTTTTTAGGTTTTAAATACTCTTCTAGATCTTTTATGCCTATAACTATTCAATTCTGAAAGTTGCCTGCTGTTAACTTTTTCTTTTTCCTAAACTTTTGTTTTTCAGGTGTTCTTGCTGGTCATGACAACCGTGTCAGCTGTTTAGGTGTAACAGATGATGGCATGGCTGTGGCAACAGGCTCTTGGGACAGTTTTCTTAGAATCTGGAATTAATAGTACATGCAGGTTTTCTGTTCTCCATTGCTATCTGGAGAAATCAGTGCTACAGCCTATTGCTGTGAGAAGAAAATTCTACCTTATATTTGCAGGTGAAGATTTTTCTATTGAGATTATTATATACAAAAAGATTTCAGTAAACTACAAAATTGGGGAGGGGGGCGTGGCAGCAAGGGGTGCTTGCTGACATCAAAAGGACCAGTGCATTAATTTGAGGAATTGAGCTAATTTAACCTTGATAAATTCTTGCTTGTACTCAAATTCTTTATTTTCTTTGTATAGGACAGAATGTACACATTATAGCCGGTTATCATGTTTGATTGTGTTTGCATTTTTTAAGAACTACATTTTTAACTTTCTATACATAAGAAATAACATTTTTCAGTTTTGTAATGGAGGAAGTAAGCACAGTAATAGATGGAAGTGATCCTTTATGTGTGTGTACTTCCGTTTGAAGAAAGTCTCCTTGATTTCTGATCTTCCTTTTAAAAATCTAAAAGAGCTTCTGGCTGGTCAATGTTTAAGAATGCTAGCAGGCCTCAGTACCTCTGAGGGGAGTCCCCTGTTGAGTATCCTTCGTTTCTGGTGCATCCTTTGCCATCCTATGAATTTAAATAAGTGCTCGTTTTCAGTCCTTGGAGGAAGAGCTAATCTGAAGGCTAGGGAATTGAGATTTCATTCTGAAATTTTAGACCTAGATAAGAAACTCTTGTATTGTTAGCAGTAATTGCATAAAAATGGTTGACATTCAGAAAATGTGGTTATGATCAAGTGACGCTTTGAGTAGCTCTCTCTGTAAATGATAAGCTTTCCTAGTGATTTCATGTTCTAGACATGAGTTCACAGGGTCCACTCATTATTTCACATTAACATTTGGATTATCCTTGCATCTGAAGAATTTTCTCCAGTGTTCTCGATATACATACATGTAGATAGGAAATATAATGGTGATGCCATTATGCTGTTGAAAGAAGGGTAAAATCTAACCAGTCACTAGACTTGACTAGTTATAATTGTGTAGCAAGGTAGCTTTATGAATTTGCTCATAGTTTACATCAGTTCACATTTTGTATTATCTGCAACTTAAATTTTAAAAAGGAAGCATTCAGACTTTGTGTTTTTCTGTAATGTTTCTTCCCTTGGCATAATATGATTTCTAAGTGATTTTGCCTCAAAGAATGCTTAGATCCAAGTGATTCCTCTTTAAAGCCAAAAGAAAAATTCCAGGAGCAGTCCTCGAAGGAGTCAGAGGAAAATACTAAGCAATTCCTGTTTGTCAGTGATAATAATGTATCTATTACTAGAATGCCCCTCCCCCCAAATAAAGATACTTTTCCTGTTGGATTTTCTCCTGTTAACTAAAGCTAAATGATTGACAATAGAAGATTGTTAGTCTTGCTTGATGATGAAGTCATTGGTTACTCTCATATATAGAAGTGCATTGTTTTTGTAATTTAGTGAACTGTGTCTGTTACTGTTGAGATAGGTCTCAACTTTTGATCACATATAACTCTAAATACTCCCCAGATTTTACTTGTGAATTTTCATTTTTATATTGTGAATGTGCTAGTAAGTGCATCAACTATAATGAACTCTGTACCCGTTTTTAAGATCAGCTGATAATAAACGAATACTAAGATAAAGGACCAAAAAAAAAAAAAAAAGACTATTATAGATGGCAGGCATGAATGTATATTTATAAACACATAAGATTTCTATGAACTTTTTTTTGCAATTAATGTTTGTGGACTGTCATAAAGAAGAGCTCTTTGAGGTAAGGCAAGACTATTTTAAAGAAACTTTAATATTCATTAAATTCAAAGTATTCATTTCCCAAAAAGGTGAGGGTTTGCCGTATAGTTCAGTAGTTCCTTCCACAGTTCCACAGTCCTGTTGAAGCAGCACCTCTGCCATGTGCAAAACAGCCATATATATATGTGTGTGTGTGTGTACACACACACACACTGTATGAGAATATCTCCTCTGCTTTGAAAGTTACCTAATCACAAGATACTTTTGAGAGGCTGGGACTACAGGAATTCTCTGGTCTTCAGCATGTTGATAGAATGAGTTAATGTTAAAAGTCTTTATAGAGAAGTTTCAGAGCAGTTCCTGTAATTCAGTATGGACTGGACAACTATGAACCAACCACTATGGTGGCTGTTGACACATTATGACCAAATGGTGACCTCATTACCACATTAACTTACTAGCTAAACCTTTGCTCTCTAGTAATAACAGGCTCCAATTGCTAAATATATTTATTGCTGTTTGAGTTCAGCTGATAGTCTTAAGTATTGTGCATAAGACTTGTAACCAGTAAGAGTAATGTAGTAGTACTAGTTTTAAAGAATGTGTATCAAGATTGTTGCATTTATCTGGTGCCTATTTGCTTTTACCTTATAAGAAACATTTAAACATACTATATGCCTCAGCATGTTTGTTTATAGATTCATCAGTCACTTCATAAAGAGTGGGGTGGTTTTTCCTTTTCCCAGATCTGGCAAGAATAAGAGAACATAGTCTTCTCTAAAAAGTGGTAGTGACTGCCATGTGGTTCAGCTCTTCATCCCAAAAGCTGATAGCAAGGACCTCTCCACCTTGAGGCAGGCCTCATTTTTGGCAGCTGTATTAAGGTTTAGACTGAGTATCGAAGGTCCCTCCCTACCTACTCAGATTTTTCTAGTTGTGATGCCATGGTTCCTAGCACCACATTGAGTTCCATCTTCACAGAGGCAAAAATTGGGGTTTACTATTTCAAGAGTCTAATAGGCCATTTTCCTTATTTTAATGTAGACTCAGCTAAACGGATACTGCACGAGGGATAGTAAACTAGTCTAGACATATAGATGTAGGTGCTTCTGGAATGTGTTAATTAATCTGTTAAGAGAAATGGATCTTGACTTCTCCAGGTGACAATGGAATTTTTATTGCTAAAACATACTGTGCCAATATTATAACTGACTTTCTCCAACACTGTTGCGGTCTTAGATTTAATAACTTTAACCTTTTTAAAGTGAAAGCATTCAGGGAAATTTTATGCTTTGATTACTGTTGAATGTTTCACATTTTAAATTACAAGGCAGTTGAATACTTGTGGTTTCTCTTGATCAGAAAGTTTAAATCAGTTTAAACTTAAGGAAACTGATTAAGCAATCTTCTAAATGGGCCTATCATTTTCACAATATTCTCTAGAATCTTTAGGGTAGAAGTCATGCTTAAAAATAGTTGCTTTTAAATCAAGTACTATATTCAGCTTCAAATTTCCCTTTTGCCCTTATGAAAAGCAAAATTTTAAACTCTTACCTGTTAAAGTTTTTAAACACCCTCAAGGTTAGACCATCTTTCTCGTGAGAAAGAGTAGCACAGTGAAGAAAACTGGCATTTTAAATTAGATTAAGTAGGTGAATTGTTTCAAATTTACTAGTTTTTCTTCCTGTTAGGGTTGCCTTAAATTTTGTGGTATATTCTAAAAATATTGGTTATAATAGGCACTCCTTAAAATGGTTTGTAGCTAAATGTCTAAGCTAGCAGTGTACTTTTAAAACATTTTGGTCACAGATTGATGGTACACCTTGTATTTAGCAGATTTGTTTGCATGATGATAAAATTTCCTGAGTCTTTTTTCTTAAATCCAATTACTGATCCTATAAAAGTTAATAATGCAGCATCATGAAAAAATTGGTTTCGTGTTTCAACTGGTGTTAAGTGTTCAACAAAATCTTACATATTTATTTTTTAATTAATGGAACTTCAGTGATACTTGGTAGATATTTCAAGCCTTTTGTCTTTTATACAATGGTGCTCTATTCTGTTGTTTTCGAAGAAGCATCTGAACACTTAGATTTGCATATTCTTATCCAAAAGCATTCACAGAAGTGGGTTTTTAAAGCTGATTAAAATGTTTTTCTTCACCTACAGTGGTTTCTATAAACTTGTAGCCAATTGACTCTGAATGTCAGTAGTATGACTATGGGAAAGGTGAACATAGATTAAAGCTCTTATAAAAGCTTTAAAGCAAACTATGGACTTGTACCGTGACTTAATAGTATTGGTTCTTTCTTGCACAATGATTCATTCCTCTATTTGTACAGTAGCTCTGTGAAATGTTGCTGTGAATTGATATTGTAATCAATAAAGTGCTTTTAACCAGATTTCATGTAGCAGGCTTTAATTTTAAAAATCACATTAAAAATTAAGCCTCAGAAGTAAACATATTCTTTACCCCTGTGAATGCTATCTACTGTTAAAAGGCTACAACATTATTTACTGCTTTCGTTTCATCACCACATCCTTGGAGAATGAGGAAACTTCTCTTGGCCAGATGTGTCAGCCAGTCTACCCAAGATACCTACCACAAATATTAAAACTCACTGTCAGTATAAATGCTACATTTATCAACTATCAGGCAAACATTTATTTTCACCTTGCATACTTATAAAAACGTAGTTTTGTAAAAAGGTTATACAAAGTTATAGTCCTGCAAACTTAATCTCCAGGCATCAAGGCTGGGTGTCCTTATTTTAGTGTTCAACATTCATGCATTTTCAAACTTGATCAAGGTGGTGGAACTGCATTCAACTGGTGATGGAAAAAACTTCCTAAAGATTTACTAGGAACAGCAGTCCACACTTTAGCAAGCATGAGGATCACCTGGAGGGCTTGTTAAATTCAGATGGTTGGTTCCCAGACACTCCTGGATGCAGTGGGTCTTGGTAAGAACCTGCAATATGCACTTGTCAGAAGTTCACAAGTGATGTACAGTTAATCCAGGGACCAGACTTTGACAGCCACTGTACTATTACTAATGAGGTGATACCAAACCACTATTTCAAAAGTTCAAGTGCTTTCATGTAAAGATTAAGGTCTTGAACTTCTAAGTTAGCAGTACCCAGTCTCAGACATTAGTTTCACGTGGCAGTTGCTACCTAATCCCGGTTGTTGGCAGCTTGCACTATATTTTGGTTATAAAGCAACAAAAGCTACAAACTAGTAGATGGATTTTGATACTGCATCCTAGTATCTGATCTGCATAAAAATATATTTTTGAAAGGCTTCTGTGACTTAAATGTTTTCTCAAAATATCCTGAAAAAAGTGCTGCACCTGCTGTGAAAAGACTGAGTAGCATCCAGTAGCCTTAAATTAAGGCACAAAAAAAGGAAACAGTATTAAGGATAAAAGAGCCTAACGTATTATCCCTCTATGGAAAAGCAGACACTATGCTTGGCCAAATGCACTGTTGTCATGCATCTAACAACCACCTAGATGCTGTTACTCTGGTGATCCTCAAGACTACATTTTGTGTAGCAAAGCTCTAGAATGCCATTTTTTGGTGTTTCCATATATATTTCAATTAGTTTTTACACAGAAACAGACACAGTACTTGAACTCATGAACATTTCATTAAGTTAAGAAATACAATATTAACAGTGCCCTGGCAAATTCATACAATTACATAAAAGTAAAAGCCACCTGGGGGGACAATCCAGCAGTATCCTTGGCGAATATCTTCTGAAGAATAGCATTTGTACAAGACCATAACCACCAACAATTCAGAGCACCCATATCTTTGGCTATTTTTGTCAGTTCAAACTTTATTCCTAAAACTGAGCTAGAAAGGTTTCCTTGCTGTAATCATTGCTGAAGCAGAAAATGTTTCTTTAGAAACAGATCAAGCAACTATTTATTCAGACCCAGATACTTTTTTATAAGAGACTTTATAATAACAAATCCTTACACTACTTTTACATCAGTTTTAATGGGAAAAAAGAGGGAGTAAAAACAGTATATTTATTAGTGGTTTACTTACCAGCCAGGATGGCAAAAGTGATTGTAACTTGCATAAACAATACGCTCAAGAACATTCCACCACACTCCTCGATAGAGCAATGAAGTTTATGAAACAAAAACAAATGACTATACCCATTAAGGTAGGCATCAAAAATTAGTTTTGAGAAAAAGATGAAAGCATTCTCTAACTCCTGGATGCCAGGAAGCAGAGTTTTTCAGAATCAAAAACAAAGAGAGCCCTAATTAAGAACGAGGCCCCACCCCTCAGGGGTCACATAGTTGGTTCTGTTGCTTTTAACTAATTCATCATTTTTAACACAATTTAGCCTTTGCCCAAATTTAAAACTAAGAAGATATCATAACACTCTTCAGAAATGCAAACACCCTGAGATAGATCATTACCAGAATCTATACAAGGATTTGCTATTTAGATACAGTTAGTATAATTCACATTTAAAGTCATTTCATGAAAAAAAAAAAAAGACAAAAACTGTCCCAGTCTTCCAAGTTCCATTTTCTCCTATGATGATCACCAAAGCAATCTCTGTTAAGATTTTTCTTCATTGCTTGAATGTAGAAACTGCTTAGTAAAATTCTCCAGCTCATTTTCAAGTTGAACGGCTTTATTTCTAATTTAAAAAAATGAATAAAATACCAATCTGATTATCATAAAGGCCAATCAGAAAAAAAATGCATTCCATCCAATTTTAAAATCATTAGTCAGCTGGTGCTGCATTTATTTGAAATGAGATTAAGCTATTATCAACCTTCTAAGAATATGTATATATGCTATTATACTCTGCTGTAAACACAGAACCCAATGTCCAGAACTTTAAAAAGGTACATGGGGATAAAACCAAAACCTTAAAAATGAAAATCGTAACAGACAATGGAATCCTATTACCTTCTTGGGAGTTATATCCTATGTCACACACAGTCATAATTGTCCTTGAATTCCCTTTTAAGTTTAAGCATAAAGTATAGAACAACTGGTTTTGTGTATATATAAAGCAGCTGTCAGATGTCAAAGGACCATGGTATTCCAAGAGTTTTTTAACACCAGAATACTTGACAAAGCCAAATACCCTAACAAGAGGAAAACAGGAACAAAGATCATGTCTCCCATTCTCCTACCATGCCAGGGTACACACACATACTTGAATGAGCTTCTCTCTTTTCTCTTGGTCTTGTACTGTTGCTGGGTACACATGGCAGGGGTCATATAAGTTAATGTACATACAGACTCCTCTGTATGCTTCTTCAGGCAACTCTCCTGAAGGATTAAGTAAGTGTTTTACCTGAATTGCTGAGCCTAATCTAGTTAACAATGGAGTTTCTAAAAATTATGGTATTTATTATTCCTGTTAGACAAAGGATTAGCAGCTCAAAACTATTCATACTCAAGTCAGTCCTGCCAAAATCAAAAGGCTAAAGTGCCAATAATATCATTTACATTTTACTCCAACAAGACAAAACACTACTAAAAACAATCTAAGTAAATAATTCTAGGTATAATTTCAATATATTTGAAAGGCTGTATTTGAGATGATTTAACTTAAAACATGATAGAATAAGTGAAATTTACTTGGGTGTGTTTGTATGGATAAGGAAGTCGGGGTCTAAACAACAGGCAGTCGTCTTTTCCAGACATTATGAAATTGAGGAGTGATGACAATGTCACTGCAGATCAGATTAAGATACCATGGTAGACACCACTTCAGTTGTTTTAGATGTCCCCAAATTCAGCTCACAAGGATAGCCTCTACAATTTGAAGACACTGCAAGCTGCTCTCACATGGGCAACTGCATGTAGCACATACCCTGGGGTAAGTAGTAGCAGGAATTAAATGATGCTTAATGGTACTGGTAGGTGAGCCAGCTAATGGGGCAAAAGCTGAGTTAGGACCTACCAAAGTAGTCACGTCATGGTGACACTTCTGGTCAGGTCCCCAAAGGCAAACTTTACTTAGACCCCACAGAATCCATGATAAATTCTACTATACCAGAACTGCATGTATTAGGATATCTTGTTTTACTTGCATTGCTTTAAATATAAGCATACCCAACAGTCCCTCAGTGAAAATGGAAGTTAAGGGTCTTGAATTCAGGGGACTAAAAACTTGCACTTTTGCCCCCAAAAGTGGCTCAGTTGGTTGAGTGTCTGACTCTTGGTTTTGACTCAGGTGACCTCCTGGGTCCTGGGACTGAGCCCCACATCAGGCTCTGTGCTCGGTGGACTCTGCTTGAAGATTCTTGCTCTCTGCCCTTTCCTCAACTCACATAAGTGTGCAAACGCATGCCCTCTAAAATAAATCTAAAAAAAAAAAACCAAAAAAAAACAAAAAAAAAAACCTCACACACTTTTAATTAAAAACTTCTGCTCTGAAAAGGAACTAATATGGCTTAATAGAGTTTTAGATAAAGATCTGAAAGATTCCTTTTACTCTTTTAGATTTGCTTTTATTTGTTGAAATTAGCTTTCATTGAAAATGAAAAACATTCAGAATTAAATACGAAAAATAATTAAGCTGATGCAGAAAGTTTTAATACAAATTCACAAGTAATGTTACATAATTATATTCAGGTAATGAGACCAATAAATATTCATATTATTGAGAAAAAAGGTTCAAATACCTTAAGAACTTTGAATTGTTTTGTATTTTCTCCAGTTGATCTATTTCTTTGGATAATCTAGCAATTTCTTCTTCCAGATGTCTTTGTGTAATATCAACTTGTTGGCACAGGCGAGCGAAAGTGGTTGCCATTTCCCTTAAAATAAAAAATTATTTTTTTCAGCAGTCATGAAT
Source organism: Canis lupus familiaris (assembly GCF_011100685.1). Taxonomy (NCBI): domain Eukaryota; kingdom Metazoa; phylum Chordata; class Mammalia; order Carnivora; family Canidae; genus Canis; species Canis lupus. Next base: position 12,985,057 of record NC_049255.1, on the reverse strand, counting down.
GTCTTTTAAAATAAATGAAGCTTTAATTTAAAGCTTATATAGAAAGACTGCAAGTTTAAAGTATACCTAAAACAAGATATCAAAGAATATTACTATTAAGGAGGGTACGGCACTTGTAGGCTTAACATCACTTTGGGCTTAATTTCATCTGGCCTTAAGACAAATGCTCAACAGGCAGTATCAATCTCTAGAATATGGTTGTGAATATGACTAAGCTATAAAAAGGCAGAAGTTGGGAATATTTCTTCAGAAGCACAGTAAGCCTTACGTGTCCCTTGCCTATAGAAATAACAATTACTGAACAGGTGAGAAAACTTCATGAGCTTATGTGACTCAGACAAAAAATACTTTAAATCTTAGTAATACTGAACCATGTTTCTACAACCAAACCAATTTGTGTGCCAGTTAATATATTTGCTTTGGTCAACATTTTATTTTTGCAACTGGGAGCATGCCTGATATAGATGTTTACCTCTGGAATATTTATGATTAACTGACATTTTTTTTGTAACTATTCTCCTGTGCATACTCATCTTTCCCATGGTCTCTTTTTCTTTCCACGCTCAACCCATTCCACCAAATATCAGTATTACACAAATTAAGCATCTTTTATTATTTTCGTATTTCATTAAATCAATATTTAGCTATTATTTTAACTGAGCAATAATTTAGGCTGCTGCCATTAGGATGTAAAGTCCTCTAAGAAAGAGATCTCATTATCTATTTTTAGTTTCCTACAATCATCTCTAGCATAGTTATTGGCAAATGGTAGACAGTTAACAAATAATCAAATGAATGCAAAGCTTCATTAACCTTGTTTTACATATGTGACCTCAGCTGATTTCTTTGGGATGTCTAGGTACCTCCATTAGAGAAAACATCTTTCTTAACATAAATAAATCAAAACTATTTAAGGCAGGAGCTTAATAAGTATTTGGCAAATATTCTCCAATCTGTGCCCTCATTGTTTCCATTCCCTACAACTCTAACCATGTTGATCTTGTGACTGAAAGCTGAATCTCCCTGCAATTCTTGTCTCCTTAGCCTAAACCATCCTATACACTACACCACTGCAGTTATTTGTTCTAGAGCAGGACTCCCCATCATCCAAGGTCCTGTCTTAGTTTTAGGTTTATATTTTAATTTACCCCCCCACACCCAATATACAAATCTGCCACACTGAAATTCTCTATTTCTGAACACATTTCTTTTCCCCCCTACTTCCCTTCTTTTGGTGTGTTTTCTCTGCCTACATCTTCAAATTCTGCACACTCAAAACCCATTCGGCTACTCTTCCTTGGAAGAAATCTTTTTTTTGACCCACTATCTTTCATGATTTAAGATTCTAGAGCTTCATGTTATGAGGCTTACTTACCACTTATATTACTTCTTTTCACTTAAGATTTATTCATGAGAGAGAGAGAGAGAGGCAGAGACATAGAGAGCCCGATGTGGGACTCAATCCCAGGACCCCAGGATCATGACCTGAGACAAAGGCAGGATGCTCAACCATTGAGCCACCCAGGCGCATCCACTCTTCACCTTTTATTGTAATTATGTACATGTTATCTCTTCCATTAAATCACAACAATCATCTTCAGCTCAGGAAACTTTTTAAATTCAGCTCTCAGCAGCAACCAAATATAGATTATTATGCATTGCCTTAACTGAAATCTAATATTTTTATTAATGAAACAAATTTTAAGATACATTAAAGAAACTAGTGTACTCCAGTATTCATTATAATAAAATCCTCTTAAGTTCTAAAATAATTATGCCTTTAAACTTGTAAATGTGGTGGGAGCACCTGGGTGGCTCAGTTGGTTAAGCATCTGCATTCAGCTCAGGTCATGATCCCAGGGTCCTAGGATTGAGCCCTGCATCAGGCTCCCTGCTCAGGAAGGAGTCTGTTTCACCCTCTACCTCTAGGCCTCTCTGCTACTGCTCTCGCTCTCAAAAACAAAAAAAGCCTTAGGCTTGTAAATCTGGGCTGTGACAGTAAAAATAAACTACACTTGCCATGATGCATTTTTGAGCCTTGTTTGGTTTTACTCTTTTTTCACCTTGGTGGTGATCACAAAATGTGTTCATATCACAAGAATATTGTGATAATTCTTTTGAGCTATGCTCATTTGTGCATTTTTTTACATATATGTCATACTTCAATAATGCTTAAAAAAAATCAACAAAGACACATCTTTCAACTTACTGTTGTACTTGATGGCTACAATTTGCACTTGTGAAGCTAACAATCATCTGCAGTTTCTCAGTTGCATAGTTCACAAACTGCTGTTTAAAGGCTCTCTCTTTAGCACGTGTGGTCCAGGTCAGCCTCTCATAAAGATACAGAGCTCCATACATACTTAATGAAACAGATATGAGTTTCCACCCTACAGTTTTCCAGATCTGTAAGATAAATTCACAGGTTACTTCAAGAAAGAATAACACCACTAGGGAGATTGTATGTTAAGGCATTTTAACAAACTTATCAGCTCCCTACAGATCTGAGTCAAATCCATTTTTTTTTAAAAAAAGATATTCTTTCTCCATGAGAAAATGTGAAGTTACTAGAAATCAACCAAGATGAAAAAGGAGTACATAAATATCAGGCAGGAACTTTCATAACCTGCCAGACATTTGCTAAGTTGATATATCTCAAAAAGAGATGTGAATTTTTTTTTTAGGTCAGAGATTTTAAAAACCAAACTAGATAACCCTACGTTGTTAATGAGGTGAAAACAAAAAAAATTAGCAGTTAAAAAGAACTACTACTAAAAAATAATCTTTAATGTTTTAAGGCAGATCCCTTTGTATTCAGAGAAGGCTAGATAAGGGACTTGAATCATCCTTGTTACTCCAAAGTACAAATATCATTTCTTTATAGGCTGTGAAGTGAAAGAAGGGAACATTGTTTTAAGGTGTAGCTAATTGGTGGTATTTTTTTTTTCTAAAGCATTCGTTAAAAATTTATACTATGGCAATCACTTTGCAATATACGTATATCAAATCATTATCTTGCATGCCTGGAACTAATACAACGTTATGTCAATTATATTTCAATTTTAAAATAAATTTATAGTTTTAAAAGCTTAAGATTAGACCGGTGCAACTCATCTTTATTCACTAATTTTAACCAACAACTTTTCATGTCATTTTACAGACTATCCTGGATATAAAAGTAAAATACACCTTTCTTTTCATGATCTAGCAGACAGCTTTGCAAAAATTCCAATTTTAATTATACTAAGAAGGACTTCTTACCACTCCTCCAACAACAATGATGCCCATAGAAGTTCTAGATGTGAGAGAAGCCAATCCTGTTATTAAGGTAACCATGAGTTCTTCCTGTGAGGCACTGTCTGGTGTTGCTGGATTGGTCGGAGCAGTGGGAGTAGAGGCTAAAGATCTGGGGAGCTGATAAGGTTGGGGGAAAAAATTATTATTACAATTAAACTACAAATGGAATAGTTACATTTATAAAGTTCTATTGTATTTCTTCTATAATTACAGTAGTAAATCCATAAGAATGACTCCAATGAGTTTACCATAAATATATGAAAAAAAAAAAACGGTCTGAAAATTATTTTCTACAATACTAGACCAGTGATATGATGAATAATGAATTTTCATACTATATGATTCCACCTATAACTGTAGGCCCTCAACTCTCAAGAGCAATTGAAACTGTATCTTAAAAATCTCAGACACATCCTTACAAAATTTTTTTAAATTAAAATCTACACTTCAAAATACACTATAAGAAAATTGAGACAAGCCATAAACTAGAAAACATATCTGGAAATCATGTATCTGACAAAGGATTTGTATCTAGAGAATACATAAAGAACTCCTACAATAAGAAGCCAAATACCCAATTAAAAAATGGGCAAATGATCTGAAGACATTTCATAAAATACATAAATGGCCAATACAAGCACATGTAAAGATGTTCAAAATCATTAGTCATTAGGGAAACACAAATTGAAACTATATGAGGTAGCTCATCACGTCCACTAAATAAAAAGGACAAAAACAAGTCTTGATGAGAATGTTGAGAAACAGAACCTTAATATACTGCTGGTGGGAATGTAAAATGAGGTAGCTGCTTTGGAAAACAGTTTGGCAGTTCCTCAGAAAGTTAACATGTAGTTATAGTGTGGGCCAGCAATTTCATTCCTAGGCATATACTCAAGAGAAATTAAAACAGACGTCCACATAAAAATAGTACATGAGTTCATAGCAGGGCAGCCCCAGTGGCGCAGCAGTTTAGCACTGCCTGGGCGTGCTCCTGGAGACCCTGAATCGAGTCCCACATCAGGCTCTCTGCATGGTGCCTGCTTCTCCCTCTGCCTGTGTCTCTGCCTCTCTCTTTCTCGTGTCTCTATGAATAAATAAAATCTTTAAAAAGAAAAGAAAATAGCAGCATTATTCATAATAGCCAAAGAGTAAAAATAACTCCAGTGTCCATCAACTGATGAATAAAATGTGTGATATCTATAATGGAATATTATTCACCTATCAAAAATGGGAGTATTGATATATATTACAACATTCATGTACCATGATGATGAACCTTGAACATACTATGCTAAGTGAAAGACGCCAGTCACAAAAGGCCACATATTTTTACTATTCCTTTTATAGGAAATGTCCAAAAAGGGCAAAATATGGCAGTTACAGAAAGCTGACCAGCAGAGGGCTGGAGGTAGAATGATGATTGACTGCAAATGGCCACAAGGGTACCATTTTGGGGTGACAGGTTCTAACTGGATTGTGGTGATGGCTTTATAACTCCATAGATTTTCTGAAAAATTGCTGATTTGAGAAATTCAAGTTTTTTCTAAATGCTTACATTTCCTCTAGAGTCAAAACTTCAATTTTATTTGAAAACAAAAGCTTTTAAGGAAATGGAACACCTGGGTGGCTCAGTGGTTGAGTGTCTGCCTTTGGCTCAGGGTATGATCCCAGGGTCCTGGGATTGAGTCCTACACTTCAGGCTCCCTGCAGGGAACCTGCTTCTCCCTCTGCCTAGGTCTCTGCCTCTCTCTCTCATGAATAAGTAAAATATTAAAAAAAAAAAAACTTTTAAGAAAAAAAAAAGGTTCAAAACTGAATGTAGAACCACCTACAGAGACAGTACTAAATGAAAACACTGGGATTACCTTTCCCTTTGCATTTATACCTAATTCAGAAATGGCTCTCCTCAATAGGTTTTAGCTCATATATATGCAAATTGGACACAACTAGTTCTATTAGAGAAATCACCTAATAAGCAAGATAAAAAGAATCTCAACTGGTAGAATCAAAGATGCATAACTGAGCAGTAGAGCAATACTAGTATCAAAATAAAAAGCTTATTCCAAAAAAAAAAAAAAAATACCTGGAAGATAGGCTCTGATAATCCTAGCAGCACCCTCTGAGCATTCGTTGGGCCTAAGAAACGATGAACAAGGGAAGACCAGCCCAAGGAAAAGCGAAATACAATATCCTCTTGAAAATCTGAACATAACTTGTGACAATTTAGGTCATAGCTGAGATCAAATTTCTTGCAAGGAATCAGTGTATGTAGCTTATTTTGTATACCAGTTGGAAGTAATGGCTTCAAATTTTCTAAACAAAACGAAATTATGATAGTTAAGAAACAGTAAATATTTTACATTTTATAAAACACCTAAAGGAAAATAAATCATTTCCCAAGGAAATAAATAAGAAACTACACATGAACTGGTAGACATAAACATTACCAATGATTTCTTGCTGGGATTGAAGCATTGAAGCGTTGACTTCATTGGTGCACCGATCAGCCAAATTTCTTCCCATACCATCTTCTATATGCTTATTTAATTCCTGTTAACATGGTACATGTATCCATTACTTTTTCTCTAGAACATGTACAAATTTTATGAAAACTTTAAAAATGTAGTAAACACTAAACGATCTTATTCTGGGATGCCTGGGTGGCTCAAGTGGTTGAGCATCTGCCTGTGGCTCAAGGTGTGATCCCGGGGTTCTGGGATCGAGTCCTGCATTGAGCTCCCTGCAGGCAGCCTGCTTCTCCCTCTGCCTGTGTCTCTGTCTCTGCCTCTCTGTCTCTCATGAATAAATAAAATCTTAAAAAAAAATAAAAAATAAAACCTTATTCTAAGAGGATCACTTTTCTGTGTACTTTACATACAAGATAATTTACATTTATCACAAGAGTGCATAGGAGATTTAACAGTTCAATCATGTACTGGTTGCCATGAAGACACTAAAATGGCTAAATCACTAAATAAAAATGTAGAAAAAGTGAGGAAACTATCTGAGTCACTTTTAATGACAATTTAACTTACATTTTTATATACTTTCAATACGCTTGGAGTGGGATGAAACTCAGAACAAAATTCATCAACCAAAACAGACAGTCGACAAATTTCATCTGTCATTGCACATGAAACCTGAAAATATGAAGTCAAAAAAAATTAAGATTACTACTCAACCAAATTGTAAAAAACTTAACAAAATGTGGGTAACAGGGATGACATTTTTAGGATTATGAAAAATATTTTCATTCTCAGAAATTTATTTAAAGATTTTATTTTTCAGTAATTCTACACCCAATGTGGGGCTCAATTCACAACCCAAGATCAGGAGTGGCATGCTCTGACCGAGCCAGCCCCTCAATTCCCAGAAATTTTAATCATACGGTCACCAACCCACCTTGTTTGCCACCTCTTCTGTAACCGCCCTGATTTTTTTCTTAACATCCAGTGTTAAAAGGTTCATCTGGTTTCGGATAAAGTCCAGTCTATCAATTTGATCTTCCCTCTCTTCCAATGAATAAACCCTATTGTAGTATGCAGAGGAATTAATTCTCAGGATATATTAAAGTCCCAAAGCAATTAAGCTAGGGCACTCACTTATGTATTGAATCATCTGTTAGCATGATACAGGGAAAAGAAAAAAATGAATCTTGTATTTCAACATCTAAAAGTATTCAAATAATATTTCTTTTATAAAATATTTCATAGATGATCAGATATAAACTACTTTGTCTCTCTGCCCATGTGACTCTGAATCCCCCAAAGAATTAAAAGGATTCTCCAAACACAGATATGAATTGTCACAATAAAAATATTGGCTTCATTTATCACATCTTCTTTGTGCTGTGTTTAGTTCCAATGTCCCGTATTTTTAAATTCAGTAATATTAAGGTCAATGGGTGGACCAAAAACTCACTTTGGCTACTATAATAAAGCAACTGAACTGGAGGAGGTATAAATGACAACACAATCTCATACAGAAATAGTGGATTGGGCCTGAGATCAGACTGAGTTATCACTCTTGTGTTTCATATATTGGAAATGTTCTCATTTTGTATATGATGCATTCCAGCAAAAGTATCAAAATTGCCTAATTTTGTTGCCCACAGATTTAGGTATTTGTTCCCAGTAAGATTTTAATGCATTTAAAATTTCCAATTTAATGTCCTCTTAAGCTCAATCTCTGATGCTTTATATCTTTCCCTTGATTGGCTTAAGCCCACTAACAGTTCAATTAAGGCTTAACATCATTACATGTGTCATATCTAGTAACATTCTCATCTTTAAGTGTACCACATCTGTGAAAACTACCCTTTTCTTCAACGTTAGCAAATTCATGTATTTATTTTCATCTTTATAAGGCAATAAATGGAATAAGAGTGCAGGACAATGACACATGGGATAGTGCTTACCAAACTGACTTTCTAACTTGCAGGTAATACCACCTTGTTTGTTTACCAGTTGACAAAAAACAAATACAACTGGCATCAAAGAGAGATTTTAAGGTATCAATGTATAAATATATGAAAAATGGGTCATAGGTTAAATTGAACAAAAAAGAGGGTCACCTCTTTTTCAGACCTCTTCAAAAAAATTCCACTTGAAGAAATGGTCCTTCCACTGCTTTAAAGATATTTTAAAACTACAAAACATGTTAAAATCACAGCTCAGAATACTGAGATCCAAGGAATGTAAATGATGTATTTAAGGTTGTAGAATAAAGATTTATAATTTCAAATAGTCACTTAAAAACACGCAAGGTTGTTGACTTTAGTGTGAAAGTATTTTAAAAATAACAATTTAAAACCTTAGTCTAAGGAATTTATACTGACACAAACTGACATTTTTATTTTGCAATAAAATGAATTCATACCTTTTCTCTGCTGCTGCCACGTTTATTGAATCCATTATGCTTTTCACAGTATCTAGTATCTGTTTAGCTCTGATAGTGTGCTGTTCAAACTTTGTTTTCACTGCTGACTGCGAGATACACTCCTGCGAGGGGCCCAAGCCATAACACATTACTGTAATTCCATCCAACATTTTCAGGAATTTAAACACAAAAACTTGCTGTTTGTAATGATAACCAAAACATAAATAAGGACAGAAAATAAATGCATGATAAACACAACTTAAAATAAAGGTCAACAAAAAAAACTACAAGAAATCAAAAGTAAAAAGGGCCTTAACAGCAAGTTCGTATCTTTTGTGTAATTTTACACAGTAATGTGCAATGGTTGTTTGACTATTATTTTTAAAAACAAATAGATACAGAGGGTACTGTTTTCATGTTAAAGGTTTCTCTGCTAAAATTACTAATTTTATCTGGACTGCCTTTAAGTTACTTCTGGTCTGTCTTGATTTTTCTCATGCTTACAAAACAGATAACCTAATGAAGTTCTTGACTGAGTTATACATTAGAATCCCAGTTTTAAGAAATTAGCTGAATGATAGGATTCACATAAGGTTAAAGACTTGTACAAGTTAAAACTTGAACTTGAAAAACACTCTTTAGCAATGAACAACCTAAATAATATTTTAGTTTAGAAAAATATCTACAGCTATTTAAAAGATAATCCTGTTATTGGTCCTTGGTCTACAGTCTGCATACAGGTCTGAATGATGCCCTATCTCATTTGTTTCACCTTCAAGCTAATTGTAGCTCATAAACCATTCACAGCTGTACAAATCAGTTTCATAACCAGTGTTTTTAATACAAAAGAATACATTATAATGCATCACATATAGTAATGGATATTTATAAATTATTTGTTTCAATACATGTCCATACAACTTATTTAAAATATTGACTGTGGGGATCCCTGGGTGGCGCAGCGGTTTAGCGCCTGCCTTTGGCCCAGGGCACGATCCTGGAGACCCGGGATCGAGTCCCACGTCGGGCTCCCGGTGCATGGAGCCTGCTTCTCCCTATGTCTCTGCCTCTCTCTCTCTCTGTATGACTATCATAAATAAATAAAAGTTAAAAAAATAAAATAAAATAGACTGTGAATTCATAGCTGAAAGTTCACAGAATTATTACATTAAAACTGTCCTTTCAAAAATAAATAAATAAATAAAACTGTCCTTTCCCTCTTTGTATTAAGTTAAATTCTGCACTGATATGACATCTAAAAACAAGTACAAGTGTTCATAAACAGGAAGGGCTATCTGGTCTTTGAACAATCAAAAAATGCTTCTCTGGGCCACAGCAGCAATAACTATAAGAGGTGTTTTGTAGGAAGCCACATTTATTCCCTGTGATGAATTTTTAAAAATTAGGGATGGTAGGGATCCCTGGGTGGCGCAGCGGTTTAGCTCCTGCCTTTGGCCCAGGGCGCGATCCTGGAGACCCAGGATCGAATCCCACATTGGGCTCCCGGTGCATGGAGCCTGCTTCTCCCTCTGCCTATGTCTCTGCCTCTCTCTCTCGCACTGTGTGCCTATCATAAATAAATAAATAAAAATTAAAAAAAAAAATTAGGGATGTATCCCAACTTTCCATGATTTCCATGAATTTATCTTCTTGAACCTCTTTTCACTGTAACCAGTATAAACTGTGGTAACTATCCTTTGTCACAATAAATGGCTTTCAAACTTTAAAAGGTATTCATTTAATACTATAGTATTTATTATCTTGAAATCGTTAGTATGTTACATATTCAATACACTACTTATATATAACCTATGCTTAGCCTTCACAACTCTAAAATGATTATCTGTTCAATTTAGTTAAGTTAGAAAAAAACTTTTAAAATTTCTTTTGCCATTTTAGCTGTCCTCTGCAGTACTTTGAGGTATAAAAAATAAAGCAGGTTTGCTTCTTTAGCTATAGGACATTATGAGAGTAATTCATTTAGTCAACAGGTCATAAAGCCTTAACTTTAGCCCATTATTTTCTTTCACTGTGTAGCTTAACTTTTTTTCATGGTTAAACTTATTTATACATCACTCAACATCAATAATCCTGAAAAGATCAGTTGTAGAAAAATACAGTAATTCCCTGTTCTGTATTTGCCTACAAAAAAACCACCAATAACTACACAATATTAAAGTATAAACTGCTTATTTTTAACCAAAAGCAAGCTCTGATTTTCTTTAAATAACTTTATCTCATAAACTGACAAATTAATCTCCATAAAAACAATAATAAAAGCATAAAAATATTTTTAAAAGAAAAGAGGTAAAAGAAATTCTATGTTCCTCGATGAAGCAGATCTAGGTATCAGCAATGAAGACCCAAAATTTGTAGATAATAGCACAGTATTAGAGCTAGACCAGAAAGAAAATATTTTCACAAGTTATTAGGCAATGTAGGAGTTATTCCTTGATTTAAAAATATACTATCATGAATAAATATAAAGAAAATAAGCAATCTTCTAGTCAAGAAGTATCCCACACTGATGTTCCCACTGGTCAAAAAATATCAAGTCAACCTATAAAAGAAATACTCAATTCTGAAGCGTGGGAAACTTTAATTTAAATACAGGTTTTTAAAACTGAATTATTTCTCAGAACCCTTACTACACTAATATTAATGTTTATGAACAAAATAGTGAGCAGCAGTTTCCAGACTTACTTTATCAGAACTCTAATTTTCCTTAGGGAGACAAACCGTGAGACTCCTAACTCTGGGAAACAACAAAGGGTTGTGGAAGGGGAGGTAGGAGTGGGGGTTGGGTGATGGGCACTGAGGAAGGCACTTGATAGGACGAGCACTGGGTGTTATATGCTGGCAAATTATAAAAAAAGTATTATGCAGGCACTTAACCACTGAGCCACCAGGCGTCTCTTTTCATTTGTTTTTATTTAAGTGCCTGCCTTTGGCCTGAGCATGATTCCGTGGTCCTGGGATGGAGTCCCACATCAGGCTCCCTGCATGGAGCCTGCTTCTTGCTTCTCTCTCTGCTTGTGTGTCTGCCTCTCTCTCTTTCATGAATATTTCATGAATAAATACAATCTTTGGGGAAAAAATAGAAAAAAAAAAAAAAAAACAACCCTCTAATTTTCCAAGGAGGTTAAAGTACTATGCCAAATCAATTTAAATGTCATCTTGCCAGAATATCCTATAAACTATCTTAAAACTTATTAAGGATGTAGAACCAAAGCAATAATCACATCTCAGTTAAGATAGTTTTCTAACTTACTAATAATATCTAAAGAAGCCTCCTGGTAGTTAATTATAGTTATAGATTTATAGATACTAGCATTTATGTGTAATTAAGACATAAAATGGCTTTGTCAAATCCTCTTAACAGACCTCAAACACCCAATAACATGATATTCATCATTCCTAACTTATTATTTTGATAGATTTTAAACTGACAGGACAAGTGCAAAAAAACCCATTAACGTACAATAGAACTTCCCCATTTGTTTACCTTTCCTTCTCCCTCGCCATACACGTATGTCTATATTTAGAAATGTACATATATTTTTATACATATTTTTTTCCTGAACAATTTGACAGTTCTTTGCCACCATCACAACTGTACTAATAAATATATTAATGTGGGTCCCTAGAAATGGGGTCATTTTCCTATCCAATAAAAAAAAAATTACTGCATTCACTGGAGCAATACTATTAATGTAACATACAATCCATTTTCAAATTTTACCAGTTGTCCCAGAATGTCCTTTACAACAAATTCACTGACATTTTAGAGAATTATTTTACCTCTTTTTTCATCTTATAACCAAAACGATTAAGAATAGCTAATGGCAAAAAAAAAAAAAAAAAAAAAAGAATAGCTAATGGCCAAATATTTGAGCAAAGAAATTTAGATTTCTAAATTATCTTTACATTATACACTTGTTCAAATACAGATTTAAAACATTAAGAAACATATTGACAGGATTAACGCTGATTTTCTTGATTGATTTTAAGATTTAATTTTGAAGCCTTATTTAACTTGGTACTCCAAATGTTCTCACAGTGTTTTGTTCCTTTGGAACCAAATGAATCTCAAAGTTTATGGCAAAGAGTAGACTACTAAAATGCTAACCTTGGTACAACTTTTCACAAAAATCATTTTCTAAGACTCAAAAAAAGATGAATTCTAATAACAAAGACAAAATGTTTATAAAGGGCACATTCTCTGATCACAATACAAAGAAACCAAGAAATAACCAAAAGTTAGATGAAGAGAATCAAAACACCTGATTCTTAACAACTCCTATATTGAATAGGACATGCCAACAACTATAATTAAAAACTATTAAACAATAAAAACCAAACTGGATACCGGAACCCTGGAATATGTCCAAAGTTACATCACAAATTCACAGCCCTAATTTTTTTCCAAAAGAATAAAAAGCAAAACACAATTCCACTTAAAAAAAAAAAAAAAAAAAGGAATACAAAAAGCAAAAGAAACTATGTTTAAAGATTAACATAGATTTTAGTGAATAAAAACTAAAAAATTGGGGATCCCTGGGTGGCGCAGCGGTTTAGCGCCTGCCTTTGGCCCAGGGCGCGATCCTGGAGACCCGGGATCAAATCCCACGTCGGGCTCCCGGTGCATGGAGCCTGCTTCTCCCTCTGCCTGTGTCTCTGCCTCTCTCTCTCACTGTGTGCCTATCATAAATAAAATAAAATAAAAAATAAAAATAAATAAATAAAATTAAAAACTAAAAAATGCTATTTATGAATGGAAAAAGTAACCAAGGGCTAGAGCTACATGTTTGGAGGATAAAGCAGAGCAGTTAAATCACTGGCAAATCCAAATAAGAACAGAAATTAAATGTGTATATATATATAAGAGTGTATGTTTATATAGAAGTGAAAAAGAATATAGAACTTTAAAAAATGAACAGTTTGGGGATGCCTGGGTGGCTCAGGAGATAAGCGTATGCCTTTGGCTCAGGGTATGATCCTAGAGTCCCGGGATCGAGTCCCACATCGGGCTCCCTGCATGGAGCCTGCTTTTCCTTCTGCCTATGTCTCTGCTTCTCTCTGTCTGATGAATAAATAAATGAAAATCTTTAAAAAAAATACATAAAATAAAAATGAACAGTTTTATCCAACAAAATTACAGGAAGTCATAAATTATCGAAATTGATTTAAGAAGTAACAAATTTCAGCTCTGGAAAAAAGCTGAATAGAGTTGTCAATGTAATCATCAAAAAATGCTTTGGCAACCAAGACAAGGCTTTTTTTTTTGCCTATCTGATTACATCTTTAGGTAAGTTCAAATTAATTTCTAGCTGATTCTCTTATTAAATCTATCATACTTTTAATTCAAAATTTCAAACTCTATATAAAGTCTGACATTCTCCATAACTTTATGTAAAAGCTCTTGCACAGTTTTTTCCATACATAATTTTTAGACTCCCAAAGAACTATTACAATAAAAAACTGCCAAGTTTCTTCTAAAAACATTAGAAACAGTAATTCCTAGATCTGATTAGTGCAATCACATGGGGAGCTTTGTATATATACACGTATATACGGATTGCTAGGTTCAATCTAGCCCCATTGGATCAGTCTCTGGGATAATTCAGTAGTCTGCAGTTCTCTAAAGCACCTCATGTGATTCTCATGATCAGCCAAGGTTTAGGAGCCAGTGCTCTACAGCACAGCTTCTATTTCTTCTCATTCCCACTTCTTCAAGGAGATATTCTGTCTGGGTAGCAGGAACCAATATGAAACAGGTTATAAATGTGTAACAGAACAGTATGATTTGGTAGGAGAAATCAATGACAAATATCTAAACACACACATAGAAAGAACGAAAGAAAGAAAAGGTCAATAAATAAGACAAAGGGAGACAGAACAATAGATCCTCTCCCAATATTTTCTCCATGGATGAAATAATTGATAAAGAATGAGGAGGGCACTGCATCTCTTTGTATAGGCAAAAGGGAAAGAATATAAACAATAGTCTGACTGGCACTTCACGTAATCTATGGTTTAGCTTGGGACAGCATATGCTAATATCCCAGGGGCCTCTGACTTTAGAGTGATCTTACCAAGATAGCCTCTAACGGGCTTCCCTTCTTTAAATACTTTGTCATCACCTACTTAATAGTCTATCTCCAACTCTCCAAATTAAAGATAGGGGATAGTGAGCAAATGTTTAATTTAAAAAATTCTGCCAAGTACATTCAACATTTATGTCCTTATTACTAAAGCTATTCTGACTTCTAAGGAAGAATAATTACAGAAAGAAATGTTTTCAGTTTTGAAGTCTTCGTGTTCATTCATGGGTGAAGAGGGAATATGCAATATAAGCAGAGCTAGATTAAACTGGGCTAAATAAGAGTTTGTAAATATAAAGAACTCTTCAAACATAGGATGAGTTTTAATGTCTCTGAATGAAATACCTACACCAAAATATAAGGAAGTATGCTTCCTTCCCAATGCTGCAAATACATGAGCTATTTATGTGCCCTAACAGTACCTACGGGATTCCTAAAGCACAGGATACCCTATATCCTAATTACTTTTGTATTCATTTGTTTAGGATATTTGACATAAAATGTAGAGAATAAACAGGTGACAATACAGTTTAAAATGTAATAAACTTCTGTCAAATGACATTAACTACATTCCATATCTATAAATAGTATGGTACAAAAGAAAAAGACAATCATCTTCACTTTGCTCTATTACCCAAATCTACACTTGATCTTAGCCAAAAGGCAGAGAAGCAATTTATTACCCATTCTAATAGCAATTACATTTATTTAATCTTACCTCATATTACTGAAGAGAATTCCACTCATTGCACAACACATGCAATATTAGAAAATAGTTTCTCATTTAAATACAACTACGTAAGAAAAAATAAGAAATTACAATCTTTAATTCTCAATTCTTACAGATCATCCATTTTGCAGGGACTTCCTTTCTTCAAACTTGTTTCACTTGCTGTGGCAGTAACTACACTAAATAACAGCAAGCAAAGGTTATTTGACAAAAGAAATAATGGAAACAGAAGATTATCATCATTCTCCAACCAATGCTAGGGTTTTATATTACTCAATGCATTCACAAAATTCCTACCTCAAAGATTTGTTCAAAATTCTGAAACTCCTGTAATCTTGCCTGGAATCCTTCGGCAAGTGCCCCACCTGTAATATTTAGGTCAAGAGTTTATACAAGATAAGATTTCTAGCACATTATTTCTACAATTGTACTTGTATTTCAAAAGACAATCCAATCTATAATAATACATACCACCTTCTGGCATCCCCTGTGCTTTCTGCTTTCTAGCACTAAGAACTTCCTTTGCTGAAACAAAGAAAATACGATTCTGTGCCTCTAACGGATCCACAACTTTAAGTTCCTCCACCAAGAAATGCAGACATCTCTCCATGTGCTGTCTGCGTACCTAGAGAAAACAGTGTACTGAAATAATTCTAGTAATTAAACAATTATAACTGATAGCTACAGACTTATACTAAACGCCATTTATAGTGATATCATAAGTAGTAGTTTCCATGTACTTAAGTCCAAAAATTCTAATAAATGAAGTCTGATACTTGTTGACAGGATACTGACTTACATGACTATTTGACCAAAAAGGTAGCATGCAAGTAACAATCAGACTGGGTGGCATTTCCTTATGCTTATTTACCAAATTATTTATTTATTCATTTATTCATTTATTCATTCATTCATTCATTCATGAGAGACACAGAGAGAGAGGCAAAGACATAGGCAGAGGGAGAAGCAGGCTCCATGCAGGAAACCTGATGTGAGACTCAATCTCGGGACCCCAGGATCATGCCCTGATTAGGGCTTAATCCTGATTTGGGATTAGAGTTGCAACGTTAGGTTTAAGATCAGCACTTTGGTATTAATGTTAGGACTAAGAGGGGAGCCTAAAAAAATAATTAAAAAAAAAAAGAGGGGAGCCTGGCTGGCTCAGGGGGGTATGTGACTCTTAATCTCAGGGTTGTGAGTCCAAGCCCCACGTGGGTATAGAGATTAAATAAAACTTTATTTTTTTTTTTTTTTTTTTTTTTTTTTTTAATGATAGTCACAGAGAGAGAGAGAGAGAGACACAGGCAGAGGAAGAAGCAGGCTCCATGCACCGGAAGCCTGATGTGGGATTCGATCCCGGGTCTCCAGGATCGCGCCCTGGGCCAAAGGCAGGCGCCAAACCGCTGCGCCACCCAGGGATCCCCTAAATAAAACTTTAAAAAAAATAAAAATTAAAAAGAAAATTAGGACTAAGCATTAGAAACTAGTTAGGGTTTAGTACTAGACTTTAGCATTGTGGCTGTGGTGAGATCTTTATCTTAAGACTTAATAAAAAATTAAGCTGGGGACACCTTAGTGGCTCAGTGACTGAGTGCCTTCAGTTCAGGGTGTTATCCCGGGGACCTAGGATCAAGTCCCGCATCAGGCTTACTGCAGGGAGCCTGCTTCTCCCTCTGCTTGTGTGTCTCTCTCATGAATAAATAAAAAACTAAAAAAAAAAAAAAAATATTTAAGCTAAGCAGGAATGGAAAATAAAACAATCTGTGGATGATATTTCCTAATTCTGATGATTAAATGAGACTTCAATTTGAAAGAGGATAATCTCAATCTGTTTGGGAGTATAAACTGGTACAAGCACTTTAGAAACTCTTTGGCTGTGTTTACTAAAACAACATATTCTTTACCTATAATCCAGCAATTCTACTGCTAGATATATACTCACAGATTACTGATCTCTGCAGTACTGACATTTTGAGTCAGATAAATCTTTGGTTGGGAGGGATGTTCTGTGTTATGGGACTTTTAATAGCACCCCTAGCCTCTACCCAACAGATGCCAGCGGCATACTCTTAAGAGTTGTGATGACTAAAAGTATCTTCAGACATTGCCAAATACTCCTGGGGATCAAATCTGCCCAATCCCTCATGTTGAAAAACCACTGATATACACCACACCCAACAGAAATACATACCCATGTGCACCAAAGAGACATATGTAAGAATATGTACAGCAGCACCTGAATAACAGCTAAATATAGGAAGTTTACCCAAATGCCCAACACTGGCAGAATGAATAAGTGAAATATACTTACTCATATAAGCTAAAATACTACACAGTAATGACAACGCACTTCAACAATGCACAAGGGTATGGATGCATATCACAAATGTAACGTTGAGCAAAAGAAATCTGACATAAAAGTAGATACTACAGGATTCCATTACATAAAGTTGAACAACCAAAAAATTAATCAAGGGTGTTAGAAGTCATGGTAAGCGCTCATCCCCGTGAGGGAGGACAGACTGGAACGGGGAGCTGGGAATGTTCTGCTTCTTGACTGGATCTTATCAGAGGTTCGTTCAGTTTGTAAAACTCACACTTATGATTTGCACACTTCCTGTTATACTTCAATAAAAAATTACAACAGTTTCAAGATCTAAATGATTAAATAAATAAATGATTAGATAGCACATCTGTAACCATTTTCCGAAGCAGCTTAATATTCTAGTCTCTATCACATATCCACTTCAGGTTTTTTTTGTTTGTTTGTTTGTTTTTTTATGATAGTCAGAGAGAGAGAGAGTGAGAGAGGCAGAGACACAGGCAGAGGGAGAAGCAGGCTCCATGCACCGGGAGCCCGACGTGGGATTCGATCCCCGGTCTCCAGGATCACGCCCTGGGCCAAAGGCAGGCGCTAAACCGCTGCGCCACCCAGGGATCCCCCACTTCAGGTTTTAATTAGTCTTTTCCAAAGTAAAAGAACAGCTACTTGTGATGTTCCATAAGATACACTGTTTTCTCAGATAACAATGTACATGACTCTTTCACAACTTAAAAGAAAAAAAATAATAACTTACGTCTTCCATATATTCTGGCTCTGATGCAGAGGCATCCCAACGATTATTCAAAATGAAAATATTAGGCTTGGAAAGTCGCTCATTTACCTTGTGAAAAAACTGCTTTTCCTAAAAAACATCAAATACCCAAGAGTATGTTCACTTTAAACAGCTATTTTATATTTACATTTATAATTGAAGATCTAACCTAAAAGTCTGAACCATTTAGACAATAGTGATTAATCCCCATTGATAAAGAATCCCAAAGCACTCTGAACATTTGGCTTCTCAAAGATGTGAAAATTAAATTACAAGAAGGCAAAACTGAAGATTTTCCTGATCCTGCCATGAGTTTTTTCTGAAATTCAGTTTAACAAATATTTATGTCTCTACTTTTGGCAGAACACAATAGATACTACTGGATATGACAGTAGTCCATATTTTCAAAAAGCTACCTCAAATCTTTTTTAAGATTTAGACTAAGTAAATTAATAACAATGTAAGACCTATATATATCATAATAACAGAGAAAGCTATGTGCCCTAAATGCTATAGATACATGCTGTGCTTATTCAAAGGAAAGAGACACTGTATCTATTTGGAATTAGGAAAAGCTCCATAAAGAAAGAAGTGGTGATTTAAAAAAAAAAAAAAAAAAAGAAAGAAGTGGTGATAAAGATATGCTTAAAAGTACTGGTAATGGCCTTCTGAAAGATGAGAAGTTGGGAGTGAGGGAAGAATTGTGGGCAAAGAATAGCATCAACAAAGACTCAGAAATCAGAATGTACATCAAAGCTTGTTTATCATTATCAAAATAATGGGCATTATTCTAACAAAGATTTTTTTTTCTTAAGATTTTAAACATTTATGTTTCTTGTATAATCTGACATAAACAACTGTCTGTGTTGTTGCAGCAGCCTGGTCCATGTGATATAGATCTGACTGTACAAAAACTAGTAACACAGTGACAAAACAGAGCTCTTGCTGGTAACACCTAGGTTATAATGGTGTTTAGCCATTTATATGTTTATGAGGGATAACAACTTTAAAAAATCATACCATAGTTTTGCATATTGGAGATCTATAAATTCTGGAGTTTATTTAGGATGAGTCTGGCTCTAGACACATAAATCTAATCTATTAAGTTTGACAGCAGCTTAGAATGCACACAAGTAAGGTGGAACCTAGAATGTACAAAAGTAAAGCTGGGAAAGGTTGACAAAACTAGAAGTATGAAAAGCTTTGTCTGCCAGATGTGAGGGGTAGGGGAAGGGTAGGAGGGGGGGAGTGTTAAACTTTATTCAAAAGACTTAAATCATCATCCTAACAATTCTGGTGCCCATTCCTTCTGAAACTGGCAAATAACCACAATCAATGTCAACAACACACACGTATCACACCCTGAAGTTAAAGATTCACTAGAAGCTAGAGCCATCAAACCCTAGATTCCCAATGATACTTAAGACACCAGAATCAGCTCTTCTGGTCCGACTGAAACACAAACTCCTTTGTTCACCCTTGATATTAGAGGTTCTTTCTAATCCATGATTTGGACTTTCCTCACTTTTCAGAGTTAACAGACACTATCTCATTTCCTACCAAACATAACAATATGATTAAATCCTACCGTGTTCATTAGTGTTGATTCAGAGTTTGCAACCAAAACGAAGACATCAGCATCTAAGCAAAACTTGTCAATCCAGCTATCCAGCTCTGTAGTGACATCTGTACCTGGACTAATGGAAATAAGATAAAATTATATTTTTTTTAAAATGTATTTTATAATAGTTTTTTAAAATTTTCATTGTAGAAAAAATGTGTAACTTTTATGAACTGAAGTCTAAAGGACAGGATTTCTACTGGTTTTCAGCACAAAGCCTATGAGATTTATCTTCTCACCTATAAGAGTACTTGTGTCAAGCTGAGTCTGTTTTACATACTTCTATATTTATTCTGCTGACAAAGAACTCCCAGAGCCTATCCATTTGAAAACAAATGCTAAAAAAGTTTATTTACTAAAAACAAATAATCTTGTGATGTTTGATAAGGAAATGGTCAATATTTGATCTTTTAAATCTTTATGCTTTGGAAGGGTGAAAATATATAACCAAAATCAAAAGTGCAAGCAGCTATGTCCAGTACAACTCAAAATATTTAAGTACTCATGAGCATAAATAATAAAATACCCTATGCTAAGACCTAGGTTTAATATACCATCTTACTATAAAATTATAGTGCAGCTGTCTACACACTGGCTTAATGTACCCCATGATAACGTGGCAAGATGAGAGGCAAGGGTCAAGGACATAGTCTGGCCATGAAATAAAGCAAAATTAAAAGCCCATCACCAAAACCAAAATGGTTTCCACAAAACACTGAAATTTTAACTGAAGAAAACAAAAGAGCATACCAAAATTTTGAAAAATCATGTAACTACCTTTTTTAGTTAAGGACATTGCTTAGCATTATCATTTTACTTAGCACTGATGTAGTAAAAAAACATATAATAATAAATATACAATTAATTCTTGAACAATGAAAGGCTATGTAAATTGCCCAGTAAAGTTACTTTGGGAAATTTGGTCTCAAACATAAATTTATTAGTAGGGAGCCTGGGAGGCTCAGTCAATTAAGCGTTGGACTCGGTTGGACTCAGCTCAGGTTGTGATCTTAAACCCTCCATCAGACTCCATATTCAATGCCAAGTTGGCTTGAGATTTTCTCCCTCTCCCTGTGCACTTGTGCACTAGCAAATAAAATCTTAAAAAAAAAAAAAATTTATCACTAGTTAAAAAAATTTACCTAATCAGTGTTACCTATCTAGTTATCTAGAATTAGACAATCTCCAAGGCACACCTATTTATCTAAACTACAGTCAATCTAGAGGAGGGAAAAAAAGTTCTTTTCTAATATAATTAGACTAAGAAACTGGTACTTTATGTAATAGTGTAAAAAACAAAAACCTACACTTTTTTGTTCCTTAATCTAGCAAATGAGAACAAAGCAGCAACTGTTACGTATTATATGCTAAAGCACGCAGTATTATTCTATCAAATAAACCTTTATGAGGAGAAAATACAATTCATATGTAATTTTACCTGTCTACTAAAACCAGGTCATCTCTCAAGAGGGCACATTTTGCCTTTGGCCAAAATACATGTACAAGGCAGCCAGCTTTCAAGTCTTTGTCCATATGAAGGGCATGGGCCAGCTGATTGACTGTCTAAAGTGGAAGGGAAAGAAAAAACAAACTCTGCTTGTATTAAAACTCAGTAAAAAATTAAAAAATCTATGATTTAATACATTTATTTTTGCAAAACATGTACAAAAAAACAGAACTTTAAATAATTTGAAATAAAACCATCTCAGCAATCTTGAAAAGCTGAGTTTTAGAAACCAAGTGTGTGTGTGTGGGGGGGGGGGGGGGCGGACCTTAAAACAGTTTACTCATCCATTCTGCAAAAATAATCAGAGCTGGTAACATTCTAAATGCCCAATAAACTCTGGCAATGGAATCCAAAGTAACACCTGAAATTGATATTGTACGTATGAGAACAAATTTATATTAGGAGAAAGAAGGTAATCAAATTGCACGTGTGAAGCCATTTTGTTTACAAAATACAGAGAAACATACATTTAACTCTATACCACAAGGGTTTCCACTAGTTTTAGGAAGCATGTGAATTTGGAGTTTCTTTTTGCCCATTTGTATTTTCTGTTCCTTCTAAAATCTACCGCTTAGTAAGGGGTGAAAACAGAAGAAACACTTACTAAAATAGGTTTTAAAATACCAGACTAATAAGATGAAAACAATACAAGAAGAGCTCAATGCGTATTCTTTTAATAAGATTTTTCTCAGTAGGTAGTTACTCACATAAGCCTGTCAGACATCAAGGACTATGCCTTCTCTTTCTATTTGAATTCACTAAAATATTTCTATTTCTCCAGATAATTTCTGACATATGCTAATTTATTAACATATTACTTTAATACCTTCACATATGTGTTAAATATACAGTAAATACAAAGTGCTTAATATAAAAGTAATATTCAAGGAAAGGACACCAGTACACATACAAATGAACTGTAGAGGTATCAATTTTTAAAGGGCAACATCCATTTTCAAATGGGCATGATAGTCCTGATTAAGGTTGAAGTGAATCTCCATAGTGACACTGTTAGCTAGATTTTATTTTTGCTTGCTTTCATAAACTTTTTGATAGAATTATAAATTTGTACTAAAATCTTGATGTCTGGTCTATAACATTAAGGTAATAAAAGCACCTATCTGACAGAGTTGTGGTGAGGTTTGAGTTACTACAGGCACTTAGAATACTGCCTGGTACTTAGAAAGCGTACAATGAAATATTAGCTGTCAATGTTGCAGTTCTTTTACTAAGTAAACTAGTGTAGCACGAGACTCAAAGTCCGTACCTTAAAGCAGACCACTACTTGAGGTCAACAATTTAAATTTTGGAGTAGGGGAGAGGAGTGAAAAGGCACGAAGGAAGAGGACTGGAAGTAGAGATCACCGACCAAGAAAAAGGAGAGAATACTTTAAAATATCATAGTACATTTTACTTTGAGGATCTAAAGCCACAGGTAGTTTGAAACATCATCTCCTTTATTAGTTCCTCATAACTAATCTGAAGGATATTACTACAGATTGAGTTACCTGAGCTAAATCAAACAGCAAACTCAGAGAACAGGAATTAGACTCGTGGATTCAACTGTTTTGCAAAAACTAAAATGGCATGGATATTTAAACACCGAATTTTTCCATTTGTGGGAGAGATTTTAAGAGAAAGTGGGGGAAAAAAGACAAGAGAAAGTGAAGATATTGAGAAACACCTTTTTTCCCTCTTTTGGCTAAAGGAACCTAGTGGCACTAAATTTAAGAAATTTTTGAAAGGAAAAAAGAAATTTTTGAAAGGTAGGGAATTGTCATTGGCCTTTATCTGATAAAACTATTTCATTTATTCATAAAACGTCCTCACTAAATATTCCAAAAATAAAATAGTTTCTAAAGGCACAGACGTAAGTCAAAAACATTCCAGGGCCCAATTTTTTAAGCGAAGTTTTCTTTCAAAAAATGAAATTAGATTTGAGATTAAACACTCAATGTTTAATAGCACTTCAATGTTATTTTCACTGGGGACATTATTTTTTAAATGTAATAAACTGGGCAGCCCCAGTGGCACAGCGGTTTAGCGCCGCCTGCAGCCCAGGGAGTGATCCTGGAGACCTGGGATTGAGTTCCATGTCGGGCTCCCTACATGGACCCCGCTTCTCCCTCTGCCTCTGTCTCTCTCTCTGTGTATCTCTATGAATAAATAAAAAAAACTTTAAAAAAATAAAAATAAATGTAATAAACTTTTAACTCTAAGGACAAGTTTTATCCTTCTAAGAAGGTATGCTTTAAAGTATATCCTAATAATTTAGCTCTGAAGCAAAAAAAATTTAGAGTATTCAAAATATTAGTGATGGCTTTAAAGCTACAAATAGAAACATTAATGGTTCTTCTACTTCTAGCAATACAAACATCTGACAGAATTCTTTTTTAAAAGGAACAAGGACATTATTTCAAGAACATTATGAGGCTAACAAAGATTATACCTTCACACTCTTTTTTTCATCTGATCCTTCTGTCATAAGATAGGCTTTATCTCCATCAGTTCCTTCAACACTCAGGAAGCAATTGGTTGTATGGCCAATCCCACTAGGAAGAACTTTATCCCACAACATTGCATTGATAACAGAGCTCTTCCCACTGCTTGTCCTAAAGAATGAATATATAAAATCATAAAGACAAAACAGTAAAAACCTTGTTCTTTCACTGGGTCTAAGGACAACTTTCTTAGAATTCAAACTTTGTTTACATTTCATCAGATTGCACTTTTTACAAAAGTTGCCAACTTGGTTTACACAAATATCAGGAATGTACACATTTCTGAAAAATAGAGGAAAACAAATCCTACCTCCCCATAAAGCTATTCTTGCCTTTTTTATCTTTCTTGCTTCTTGTGGCAATTTGAAATCACAGCCGCAGATTTTTCCCATGATGAGATGTGGTCTACTGTCCTCATGTCCTTAAATCTGAATTCCATCTTTTTCACATTCAAAGCAATTACCTATTTCTCCTTATCAAATAGGACAACTGAGTCATCATCTCACCAGGAGGCCTCTTCCTTCTCATTCCCACTCCACCCTAATCTTATTAGGGCCTATTTATGCACCTACCTCATACTAGACTCTGTAAGGCCCTGTAAGGTCAAGCAGGAGAAGTAGACCAAAAAAAACCCCTATGACACCCAGCTTTGTGGAAAAAATTAAGGGTATAAACAGGGCACTTTAGAATAAAGTAACTGAGAAAGAATACTTTAGACAAAGCAGTCAGGGAAGGTTAATGAGATTGTTAACATTTAGAATGAGATCTGAAGAGTGAAAAAGAACCAGACATAGATAAAACAAGATAAAGGAAATTCTAAATATAGGAAATTGCAAGTGCTAAAAAAAAAAACCCATAAGAAGGGCTTAAAAGGCCTATAACGTTAGTTTAGTAAGTAAATGCTTCCGTTGATACACAGCACATGATATTTGAGCAAACAGGCATGGACCTAGTCATCTGTCTTTGCATCCCTAGGGCCCACCAGAGTGTAGAGTACACAGGAAGTTAACAATTGATTCTTAAATGAATATATGAGCTGTAGCAGAGATCACTCTACCACTCCAGACAGTTATGTTAACAAATGGCACTTCCTATTCTCCCTCTAGAAATCACAGGGCTGAGAATCCTTTTGGAAGGGACACCTGATAATTAAGAGAAACTGAAAAAATCACAAATTATGCATATCATTTATCTATATTTCAAGTCTTAGAACTGGCTAAGAAACCAATTCTTAGAGATGAGCATCTTTCAAAAGTATAAATATGGGTGACCTTTAGAAACCTTCATTTTATACCTAGAGCTAAAATGAACAAATGCTTTTCATGCTAATAGCTTTAGCATTTAAGAAAGGGAGAAACTCTTGGGGCAGAGGGGGAGGACCATCACTTGCTGAAAAATCAGAAACAAAAGTTGGGGGATATGACAGGAAAGCTGATTACTGGAAACTACCCTTAAGAGAAATAAAAAAGGATTACCTGCCAAAAAATGCCACTTTCATATGTCTCCGAGACAGCACCTCACCAATGATGGAAAGCTTGTTTTTATAACCCTGTATTTCTATCAAATCATCTTCAGTAGCTATTTGATCAAGTTCTGGATTCCTGTATGTTGCTACAAAATTAAAATGGTGTTAGAAAAAGTGATAAAAAATGAGTATTAAATTGATTATACAATAGAATATCTAAGACTATGCACGTATTTTGGCTTTGCTCTATATTCACATGGCCATTTGAAAAGTAAAAATGCCACAGTTATCTGAATATTTGGTAAAAGGTGAATGCCTTGTTCCATAAGGGGGTCGTAAGAATCCTGCCCCCAAAATTTCAAAATTATTAAAAAATTACAGGGGCTATCCTCAAGCTAAAAATCTGGTGAGGTACGGTTAGGAAGGACAAGAAAAAATGTTTGACTCTACTAACCTACCGAATGTTTCCCCACTGTCACTTTAGAAGTTTACAGAATCCCTCCCTTTTCACTGTACCATTAATAGTCATGTGATATTAAGAACCAGAAAAGATTTCAAGTTGCCTCCAAAGTAGTATTTCCCCAGTAAGATATTCCTCACCAACACAGTCTGAGCAGTTACACTCCCTTTTGCCCTTTCCCCACCACATTCCAGCCTCATTTGAGAAGATAAGATAGGTCTGCGATCTAAGCTGACTGCTGACTCGGGGAGGAGATAATGTATAATGGCTTAAATGTGGGCTGCCTGATTTTTTAGTCCGGGCATTAACTGATCACAAGCATGATGCTTAAATTTTCTGTGCCTTGGTTTCACCTTTAAAATAACTGCAATTAAAATCTGTCCCAGCGTGGATATGAGGATTACATGCATAATTAACGAAGTGCTTAGTGCTATCGTTCATACAACCATTTATTTCTTAGGTTATTAATACCATTTAGTCTTCCTCCGTCGGAAGGCAGAAATGGGTTTTATTTGTTAGGGCATCTCTCCTGGAATATACTGCAATGCCTTATATACTGAACGCGTTACACTGAATGCATAAGTTCAGTAACTACGGGTGAAAGGATAAAGCCCCTGCATATATTTTCAACCTTATTATTTTTAAGACTTGGAGAAACTAACCTTCAACAAAATGGGATCCTTCAGTAACAAACTCCAGTAACTGGTCAAAGATTGCAGTAATTGCCCTCTTAGCCAGCACAAAGTGCTTCAGTGGAGAAGCAGATTCTGCCATTGTTACTGGGGGAAGAAAATTAAAGTTAGAAAAGCACGAATTAGGGGTGCCTGGGTGGCACAGATGGTTGGGCATCTGACTCTTGGTTCCCACTCAGGTTCTGATTTCAGGGTCCTGAAATCCAGCCCGGAGTCAGGCTCCATGCTCAGGGGGAAATCTGCTTAAGATTCTTCCTCTTGGGGGCAGCCCAGGTGGCTGAGCGGTTTAGCGCCGCCTTCCGCCCAGGGCGTGATCCTGGAGACCCAGGGTGGAGTCCCACGTCGGGCTCCCTGCATGGAGCCTGCTTCTTCTGCCTGTGTCTCTGTGTCTCCCATGAATAAATAAAATCTTAAAAAGAAAAAAAAAAAAAAAGATTCTTCCTCTCCCTGCCCTTAAAATTAAAAAAAAAAAAAGTTGAAAAAAGAAAAGCACAAGTTAGACTGTATGATAAAGACATGCAAATTAATGACAGCTGCCTGCCAAATTAACTCCCCAGTGAAATAAACTTAAACGGCCAACATACTTTCAGATAATTGTTTTTTGAGAAGTGTTTTAGACGGGCAATTAAAGACAACTTTTCCGGTGGTACTCCATTAAAATAAGTCAACTCTATTGGACAAAATCCTGTTTGCAATTTCTACTTTATCTTCCTTTGGTGAAGATGAAACTCATCGTGGCAAACTGCGACAGCACAGGACGCTTAAGAACTGGGTCAGCGAGCAGAAGCAAGTTCGCCAAGAAGTTTCTCAACCTGGAGCTCTAGTGGGTGGAGGTGCATACAGAGACTGAGGAAATAAAGTTCCAGGATCATCATGTTAATACCGAAGTTTAAAAAGGAAAGTAGTTCTCATCCGAACAAATAAGCAGACAAGGCTTGAGGCGAGAATTAACGCTTCCAGCCAAAGTGCCAAGAACTTTAAAGAATGTTAAGTTTAGGGGGAAAAAATTATTTTCTGGCAACTTCTCATGGAAAAGACACCCCCCCCCCCAAAAAAAAAAAAACGATTACACGCCAGTCTACACCCGGTGCGTACGCATGTGGCATGGAGCGGAGCGGTCATTAAAAAAGGCCGAGCCTTTCGGAGTGTCAGGAAAGGACTCGGTGAACGAGCCGGGTGGGAAGAGCAGGGTGAGGGCAAGGGCCCGGCTGGACCGCGTGTGGGCACCTACCCACCTTGGGGACAGGCCTCCGCCGCCCGGCGCCGGAGCCCCCCCGCAGAGCCAGGGACCCGACCCACCGCCGCCCCGGCTGCGCCAGCCCCGCCGCACAGGCTCCTCAGCCTCGGGGCTCCGGCCTCGCGGGCTCCGCGGGCTCGACCCCGCCGCCGGCCGGGCTCGCACACCGGCTCGGAGCTCCTTTCCCGGAGCGCCGCGGCGGCGCCTCGTCACAGAACTCCTGCGCACGACTGCCCCCCCGCCCCCGCCCCCGGCCGCACGAAGGTCACCCCGAGCGAAGCGAACCGGCCCGCGGCCGACGCAGCGAGCACTCACACCGTCCCGGCTCCGACCCGTCACCCGGCAACCGCAGGCCAGCCTCAGCCTTCTGGCCTCCTCATCCTCCCGGGAGACGCTGGGAAGCAGGGAGGAGGTGGGAGGAGCGCCAAGGGGGCGGTCACTTCCGGTTTCTTCTCCGCCCCGAGCTTGTTTGGCTCCGTGGCCGGAAGTGCGTCTACGCCGACCTCCATTTTTCTTAAGGGCAGGAGGCCGGTTGACCCTCGGGAAAGCTACTGGGATGCGGTTGCGTCCA
The DNA here is from genome assembly GCF_011100685.1 of Canis lupus familiaris. Taxonomy (NCBI): domain Eukaryota; kingdom Metazoa; phylum Chordata; class Mammalia; order Carnivora; family Canidae; genus Canis; species Canis lupus. The sequence continues at coordinate 12,956,899 of NC_049255.1, read as the reverse complement.
TCGCTTACGTCTGCCTCCCGTCTCTTCGCCCATCACAGTCTCCAGACGTTTGCCTGGTTTAGGCATAGTTAGCTCCCACTTTAGTGAGAGAGATCTTAAAAGGAGGTGGGGTGAAGTGGGATGAGGTGGGGTTAGGGCTGCCAGACAAAAGGGATTTCTGTTTGCCCCACGATCCCCAGTAAAGGAGAACCTTTTGGCCGCTCCACTATCTTCTGTTGTGCGATTGGCTTCCTGGGATTGGAGTACAGCCCTGTGTGTGCGCGCGTGTGCGCTCGTTGAATTACTTTAGAGCGAGACTTAGGAAAATGATACATTGTTGAGTGTTCTTCGAACTTTATACTTCTAGGACCTGTGAATCTTGCTAACCTGCGCATTCTGATTCTTTGGGTCGGAGATGAGGCCTGAGAGCGTGCATTTCTAGCATCCTTGAAGAGCTGCTGCTGCTGCTGTTCTGTACGTGGCTTAATTAATAGAGAGTCTGGAGATTTCATTCCAGAGCTCATAAGTGCGATACAGTTTAGCAAGAGAAGTCACTTCATCTTTCTGACCCTCAGGCCCTTCATCTATCAAACTGGCATTCTAATGATACCTACGTTATGGGTTGTTGTGAAAATTAAACGGGTCAATAGCGTGTGAAGTGCTTATAACACTGTTGGGTATACAGTTAGAGCTACATTAAAGAAATACTGATGTTCTTTCTATTAGAATCGATGAATATCAAGAAAACAAAAGAAATAAGAGATCGTTTCGCATGTGCTTTGTACTCTAAAAAGGAAAAAATGACAATGGGGACAGACTATCTGAAGAAAAATGAGAACTGAACCACATAGGGTGATCTTTTCTGGGGAGATATTTCTTTGATTTTTCTCAGGAAGCCAATCCTTGGACTATGTGGAGGAAGAATGCCCAACACAGACGGAACAGGAAGTCTAAAGGCCTATAGGAAGGAGAGTGGTATGGTGGATGATAAAAAGGCCAGCGTATTTGGGATGCAGGGAGGGAGAGAAAATGTGGGAAGATTAGAGAGGTAGGTAGGTGTAGAGTCATATAAGCCAAGATCAAAAGTTTGAATTTTATTGTAAGTGCAATGGCAAGCTGTTTTAAATTTGGGAACTGGTTTGATTGACATTTTAAAAGGTCACTTTGGTTGGACCCTATCAAGATTCCACACAATGTTTATTAAACAGCCCAGTCCATTGGCTGGAAATAAAGCCATTTCATTTGAAAAATGCCTTTTAGTATTAGTAATCTACTAAAGCCCTAGGCATAATTGCAAAATAAATTGGAATCATTTGACTTCAGTGTTACATGCTTTTTAATCCCTTATCTTGTTTCACCGCCCTTTCTCCACACCATAAACACATACACACAAACAGTACGCTAATCATTCTAAGAATCCTTATATTGTACTTCTATCAAAATTTGTTTTGCAATAAAGATTTGCTGGGGCACCTGGATGACTCAGTTAAGTATCTGCCTTTGACTCAGGTCATTATCTTAAGTTCCTAGAATCTCCCCTTGCTCTGAGGGGAGTCAGTTTCTCCTCCCTCTGCCCCTCCCCACCCCTCTTGATCTCTCTGTCTCAAATAAGAAAAAATCTTTAAAATTTTTAAATTTAAAAAAAATATATTAAATAAAAATTTTAAATTTAAATTCTATTAATTAACAGGTAATGTATTATTGGTTTCAGAGGTAGAGATCAGTGATTCATTAGTCTTACATAATAACCAGTGCTCATTACATCACATGCCCTCCTTAATGTTCATCACTCAGGTACCCCATTCTCCTACCTGCCTTCCCTCCAGTGACCCTCAGTTTGTTTCCTATGACTAAGAGTCTCTTATGGTTTGTCTCTGTCTCTGATTTTGTCTTGTTTTCAAATAAATAAATAAATAAATAAAATCTTTAAAAAAGGTGCTCATTATTATTTTTTTTTTGGTGCTCATTATTATTATTAAATAAAGTTACAACCAAATTCTGTGATAAGATAAAAGAGCTATTAAGGACACTTAATTCCTTAAGTTTATGTCATTCATAGCAGATTATATGATTATTTACATTAAAAATTGAGCAAAGATACCTATTAGAACTAAGAGGACTAGAACCTGAAAAGGTGTCTATATACAAAATCAATGTTTAAGATTTTATTTTTTTAATTTTTATTTGTTTATGATAGTCACAGAGAGAGAGAGAGAGAGGCAGAGACACAGGCAGAGGGAGAAGCAGGCTCCATGCACCAGGAGCCCAATGTGGGATTCGATCCCGGGTCTCCAGGACCGCGCCCTGGGCCAAAGGCAGGCGCCAAACCGCTGCGCCACCCAGGGATCCCCAAAATCAATGTTTAAAAAACCAGAAGCCTTCCTATATACCCGTAATAACCCATTAGAAAATAAGCATGCTAAAGCAACCCAAACTGTAAAGAATCAAGGCATTGACTTAAAAACTAAATATGACCTTCATGAAAAAAATTCAAAAGAACATTAAAAAGAGACCTGAGTAAATGGAGATATATGCAATATTTACAAAAGGAAAGGTTTTGGGATCCCTGGGTGGCGCAGCGGTTTGGCGCCTGCCTTTGGCCCAGGGCGCGATCCTGGAGACCCGGGATCGAATCCCACATCGGGCTCCCTGCATGGAGCCTGCTTCTCCCTCTGCCTGTGTCTCTGCCTCTCTCTCTCTCTCTGTGTGACTATCATAAATAAATAAAATCTTAAAAAAAAACAAACAAAAGGAAAGGTTTTAATGTTGTAAAGATGTTAATTCTCTCTAAAATGATTTATAATTTAAATGCAATTACAGACTTTAGATAGAACTGGAACTAATCTGGGCAGCCCCGGTGGCGTAGCGGTTTAGCACCGCCTGCAGCCAAGGGTGTGATCCTGGAGACCCTGGATTGAGTCCCATGTCAGGCTCTCTGCATGGTGCCTGCTTCTCTCTCTCTGCCTCTCTCTCTCTGTGTCTCTATGACTAAATAAATAAATAATCTTAAAAAAAATGATCTGGAGCTAATCCTAAATTTACACAGAGGAAGAAAAAGTCTGCCTAGGACTAGCACAATTCTCCCAAAGAAGAATAGAGGGAATAAATTTATACCACCTGATACTAAGATACGTTGCAAAGCCCTAATATTTTAAGCACACTGTAACTGTTAAATCCTGGGCTACTGTTGCTAGAACAGAGAAATATAATGAGTATAGACACAGACTCATATGCCAATTATGCCCATGGCATTTGATATATGATAAAATTGGTATGCATACTGAGGGAAGATGAATTACTTAATAAATAGTATTAGGGAAATTGGTTCATTTGAATGATACAACAACAACTTGAATCTTACCAACACATAGAGAAACTCAGATCTGGACAGGCAAGGTATAACCAGAAAATTATTAGGAGAAAACATAGGAAAATAATTTTATGATATTGGGGTTAGAGAGGGTTCTGTAGACAAGATGCAGAAAGCACAACTAGTAAAGGGAAAATATAACAGATCTATCTACATTAAAGATTTCTGTTCAACAAAAGACATTAGTAAGAGCTAACAATCTGGGATTTTTTTTCAATGTATATAGAAAACAAAGAAAGGACTGATATTTAAAATTTACTAAGAACTTTTGGAAGTCAACCAGGAGAGGCAGTTCACAAAATAAGAAATCAAAATGTCTCATAAGCATATTAAGATATTTTAAATCCTTTTAGTGATCTGATAATGCAAATTCAAACAATAATAATGTACTACTTTATGCCCCTCAGATTTGCAGAAAATTAAAAAGTGGTATGATACTAATTTTTTTTTAAGATTTTATTTATTTATTCACAAGAGACACAGAGAGAGGCAGAGACACAGGCAGAGGGAGAAACAGGCTCCATGCAGGGAGCCCGACGTGGGACTTGATCCTGGGACTCCAGGATCAGGCCCTGGGCCAAAGGCAGGCTCTAAACCACTGAGCCACCCAGGGATCCCAAAGTTACATGCTTTTTTTTTTTTTTTTAAGATTTTATTTATTCATGAGAGACAGAGAGAGAGAGAGAGAGAGAGAGAGAGAGGCAGAGACACAGGCAAAGGGAGAAGCAGGCTCCATGCAGGGAGTTCCATGCGGGACTTGATCCCAGGTCTCCAGGATCTGGCCCTGGGCTGAAGGCGCCGCTAAACCACTGAGTCACCTGGGCTGCCCATGATATTAATTTTTGTTGTAGGGAAATATGATCTACTGATGGAAATATAAACTTTAGCAATTTTGTATAATATTTTGGAAGTATTTAATCACAAGTGTATTATGTGTATATATAACTCAACTCACCCAAACACCCGCAAAGAAACCCAAAACAAACCCAAAACACCTCAACACGTACAATAATGTTCTGGTAGCCTTGTACATAAAACAAATACTTAGAAATGCAGAAATCACTCACTCTGATATTTAACCGAATTGACTTCAGAAATGTGACAGTTTCCTGCCTTATATGGTAAAAGTCTTTGAGGACAAGAACCATAGTTTATTTATCCTCATATTCCTAAGCACATGGCTTAATAGTAGATATTCCATAGCTATTTGTTAAATTGAAGAGTAGTGAAATAGAAATTGTTAAGGAGTTGCAGAGTCCATGGACTGTTTGAGAAAAATTTAGCAACATTACATCTACTGTCCATGGTTATAGTCACACAATTTAGCTGGCAAACAGGGATTAAAAATCACTCATGATTTGGTCCAGTACTCTCCAACCTGTCATTTTCTCTCCTCAGATATCTAGTGTAACATTTTGTGGGGAAAAAAAATAGAGTACATTTTAACTTTTTCTAAAGAAAAAATTTTGAAGCTTAGATAAGAATTTTGTATCCTCATTTTTTTAAAAAGATTTTATTTATTTATTCATGAGAGACACACAGAGAGAGACAGAGACACAGGCAGAGGAAGAAGCAAGCCCCATGCAGGGAGCCCGATGTGGGACTCCATCCCAGGTCTCCAGGACCACGCCCTGGACCAAAGGCAGGCACGAAACCACTGAGCCATCCAGGGATCCCTGTATCCTCAAATTTTAGTCTTTCATGTATCACCTACCCAACTTTTTCCATGTGCATGTATCATTATTTGTTTCATATTTTTCTTCAAATCAATTTGCTATTTTCTTAAAAAAATGTTTTGCCTAAGAAAAGATATTCATGAATCAGATTTGATGTGACAATTAACATAGTTTATAAACATGAACCATGAAAATAAAACTTGTGCCACATACAATTATTTTTATATGTTGTGCAGTTTATGAGTCTGGATTAGATGACCTCTGAGATCCCTCCCAGACAGACTAACATTCTGTCATTCTAGGTTAATTCCTCTGCCTCAGTATTTTAATTATTCAGTAAAGGACAATGAATCAATGACATAAGGAACTTCACTATAATCTTGTGACCATAAAGAAGTATTTATTAAGATCTATGCCATGATATTCTGCTTCCTAAAATTCAAGATAGATACGCTGAAATATATAAATTCAGTACAGCCAAACTGCTGTCAGACAGGAACATGTAAAATATTTATAGGGCATAGAACGAGTGATGTGGTATATGGTGTGAAGGAAGTAACGTAACAGTTTGGAGGATAGAAGTAAAGAAAACATTTACCCTCACTCTGTTAATTGCAAAAACTTGAATCTTATGAGACTTTCTGGAGACTCAAATGAGGTGCAGAAGAGTTCCAAAGATGAAGGTAATCAACCATAGATTTTGTTTGAGGAATATGTTTTAGAAACATGAATAATGCCATAAAAAGAAGAGGTAACCCTAAATAAAATGAACAGGGTAGACAGGAAAAGAGAATTTAATATTTTCAAACTTTAGTCAATTCAAATTCAGAGCAGAATGGTGAATGGCCTTTCAACAGAGGATTAAATAAGGAAAAAAATACCCACCAGAAATTATATTTGATGGATATGATTCCAATTCCTGCTCTCAGGTTATTCTGAAAAGAAGGGCAAACAAAGTTATCAGTTATTTCAACTATGTTTTTTGATAGTGGACACTATCTGGGTAAGATTAAAAAACTAGAACTTTGAGTTTTCATTCAAAACATACTTTTCATTACATTTCTCAGAGTCTAAGTCATTCAGCTCAATACTTAGAGCAAGACAAAAGACTATCCAAGTTTTATTTGCCTTTTTAAGACCAAAAATAACATTTATAAGTAACAAATTCCTTTAAAGAAAAAAACTAAATAGGGCACCTAGGCAGCTCAGTGTTTGAGCATTTGCTCTAGGTGGTGATCCCGGGGTCCTAGGATCAGTCCCACATTGGACTCTCCACAGGGAGCCTGCTTCTTCCTCTGCCTCTGTCTCTGCCTCTCAATCTGTGTCTCTCATGAATAAATAAAATCTTAAAAAAAAAAAAAACTTAAAAAGTTTAAAAAAACACTGTAAATAATCACCCTTCTTAAACTGTGGGAATACTACTAGTAGATAATATTCCTATGTAGCATTGTGAAAAAATTGTTTCATTTTTTAAAGGATCTTATTTTTAAGTAATCTTTATATCCAACATGGGGCTTGAACTCACAACCCTGAGATCAAGAGTCTCATGCTCTAATTGACAGCAAGGAGCCCCCACAAAATTTCCCTTTTAGGATGAAGAAATAGCTTGTCATAAATGTGATTTATTTTGGGTTTGGGTAGTTACCAATTTAACACCAAGATTACTAAGGAGAATGAACTTAAGGAAGTTGTGGTGATTAATGCTTTAATACGGGAAGTTTTTATCCAGAAAATTATTTTTTTGATTGCTGGTATGAAGTAGCTTCAAACAACTGTCTTAAAATTTTTAGTTTTTAAAAATTGAAGCTTGACAAATTGAAGCTTGTCATATAAATTAATGTAAATTACATGACAACTTTTAGCTTTATGAATTTATATTTTACAACCCAAATGTACACATTTCTTTCTCTTAGATTTGAATGTTCTCTTAAAAGATTAATTTATGGAAAGCTAAACCAATACAAGGAGTTATATGTAGATCAATAATCTAAATGTCATGAACAAAAACTCTTGTAGATACTCTATCTTCAGTCATCAACACTGAAAGTTGTAGGCAAAGGAATATGTATCCTCAAATTTCATCTCAATTTGAGGGAATGAGACTGTGTTAATTATAGGATAAACCTGACCAACCAAATTTGTTTCTCCATTGGGATTAATGTTTGGTCTTAACTATTTGTTTTGACTTAAATTCTTAACGAGTATTGATTTTTTGGTAAAGCAATCTGCTTCCCAAGAGGATTGTGGTCATTTGATTTTTATTAGCTTTTTCAAATTTGTATAAGCCATAGTGCTTTTTAGGTATTAAAATTCCATTAAAAATGAATCATAGTAATTTGGGAAACATATATTAAACTTCTTGCAAAAGGTAGTAATACTGACAAAACAAGCAAGGTAAGGTTAATGGTAAAGTGCCCGGAATTAATACAATGCTTTGCAAATCAGATTCTAAAATTAGGAATAGTGTTAGTACTGAAAAAAAAAAGCCCACCACATTACATATACTACACCTGCCAACAACTCAGCAATCACCTAACAATAATAGGCCATGGGCCATGTGAAATGGAGAAACTGGTTAATATGTGAGGACACACATTCAGGAAATCTTAGAGGACTTAAACGGCATAACTAGAAAATTTACAAGCAGGAAGAGAGGCTTTTGAGTAGTGCACAACCACTTTCAAATTTTGGAGTACAGGGGAAATGTGGAATTTTGTAAGTAATAATTTATTGTGAGGTGAAGATAAAAAAAGGAAAGTCCTAACACTACTGCCAAGAATTCTATTGTAGTGCTAATAAACATCACTATCAGTTATGTATTCTCAGACTTGAACTGTAGTTCAAGTCACAAGAGTTCAGTGGAAATGTTTGTTTTTGAAGGGGAAAAAACCCAGAAGCAGTTAGAAAAATCTTTTTAGGTAGGGTTGTTTTTTCAAAGTTCTCTAAGCTAAAAATATAAACTATCTACCCAAGCAATTTATGGGTGTCATTGACTTATTTGAAAGTTGAGCCAAAGCAAAAAGGATTTTATTGGACAAACTGTCTGTGGAATATGGCCTCAAGAAGCAGATTTACCAAAAAGTACAAAATTATATGGTTGTAAAACTTGGATTAATATCTTGAGGTTTCATTAGTCATTTTGATTACTAATGTGATCAAATGTAAAGCAATATAGAATTGAAAAACAAACCCACGAAGGCATTATTCAGTTTCCTAAAAATAAAATTCTTAAAAGTGGATGTATATAAAAAAGACATAAAAACAGAATTACCAAGAAGGTAGCAGAACAGCTAGGTTAAGTAGTCATGAAAAACACCCTAAGGATAAAGCTTAGATTTTAATGTAACATGATGTAATGGAAACATTATTAGACTGGAAGCCAAATAACTTAGATTCCACTCCTGTCTGCTACAACTGGTTTTGTGACCTTGGCCTATTTCTACAAGAAACTTTAGCGGACTAGAAGGTTTAGACCAGTTGATTTCTAAGGTTCTCTTCCAGATTAAACCACTCTAAGTCTCCACAGAAACATTTCTATCAGGTAGCTCTATCTGGAATGTTCCAATCAGATGAGTTTCTAGGAATAAAATTATGCACATATGACAATAGTAGAGCTAAAAATGATCGGAAAAAACTTGTTGCTGTCACCATTCTCAAAATAGACTAAATTTCCATGGTTCTGGTAGTGGGGAAACCATAGGTTGTAAATGGATGTCTTCAACTAAATCAGTATTCCTGAACAATACTGTTAGCAGCAGTGTTTATTAGAGTACGATAGACAAAATCTTATCTTTGTGATACTTTTTAAGAAGCTACTATTGAATTGTGATTATGTCTGTTTCTCCTATCCCCCAATCCATATATGTTGAAGTCCTGAGCCTCAGTACCTCCAAATATGACCATATTTGGGGACAGGGTCTTTACTAGGTTAAAATATGGTCATTGGATTAGCCCTAATCCAGTATGAGTGGTGACCTTATAAAAAGGGGAGTTAGACTTGCATACAGAGTCAATGTGAATGAAGACAGCCATCAACTAGACAAAGAAAGGCTAGAACCTTTTATCGCCCATATCTTCCTAATGCTATATTAATAGTAGGTTTTCTCAGTCAATAAATGATTTGACATCAGCAGTTTGGGCTCACTTTGCATAACTGAAAATGAATTGTGAAAAGGTTGTTATGAAATTTTACTTTTTATTGTCTAACCCCTTACATGTTCCTCCTCATTCCCATCTTAAATCATTTAATTTGTAGATAGGGGCTAAAATAGAATGAGAATTAAAAACATAAAAAAAAAAAAAAAGACTGCCAACAAAACTGGATCTTCCCTTCCTACTACTATAACACTTGCCTCCTAGTATTATTAAAAGAATTACGCAGGTGGAGAGTCCACCGATAGTCTTAGGGGTAATTCCTGATGGGGAATCAAGAGGAGCGTCTGGGTTCTTATTAATAGGAATATCAGAGGACTTAATTGTATGGTATGTTGCATTTAAGTTTTGATCACGCAGTAATGATTTCATACGTGAAAAACTGAGTTTGTCTGGAGTTTAAAAAAGTTAATAGCACCCATGGTTATGGAAGGAAAAATATAGTCTAGTTTCTTTAGTACATGTTTTCCATCAATTCATGAAATCAAAGCTTATGTAAGAAACAAGACAACAGACACCAAGACTGGTTAAAACTACCATACACTGAAAATACCACATTCACATACCCTTGTATACTGAAAAAATGTAGCAATGCCAAGAAAATTGGACAATTAAAAAAATCTTGTTAAAAGCAATTCTCATAAGTTGTGTTCAAAATCATCCATTTAACATATCCAAAAAATTTTATTATTTTACATTAACATTGTGGCAGTTAAAGAAAATAATCAAGTTGTCTCATGGACTGGAAGGTGACTTATTAATTCCCTCTCATTTCCAAACCTCATCAAGCAGTCACTACATTTATGAGGTAAGTCAGCTGAATGCTTGAAATCCAGATGAATTTTAAGATCTTCAATTTGTCCTGTTGAATATTCACAGTATTGACATAAATAAATCCCTTCAGATAAATGTGAATTTAAATGTTTGCAATATTCTAGCATACTTGAAAAGCCTTTCCCACAGTCATCACAAACATGAGGAAAAATTTTAGTATGTTCAATAGCAACATGCCTGTTAACATTTGTATGAAGTCTACTCCGAAAACCACATACTTGACACACAAAGAAGTTTTTACATTTGTCAAAGGTAATTTTGCTTAACAGGCTGTACTGTCCATGTGCTCCATTGTTATACTTATCACTTAACTCAATTAATTTACATGCATGTTCATTTACCACATGGCTATGCAAGTCTTCCGGATCATTCGTTTCATGTTCACAAAACTGACACAAGTACTGTTCGTCACAGCTGTGCTCCTGGAAATGTAGGTAGAGTTCACTGCTTGATGAGAACTGTACATCACACTGCTCACACCAGTAGAGGTGGTCACTAAAATGGGTGTCTGCAATGTGCTGGCTGAGGTTCTCAAAAATTACTGTTTTATAATCACAGTATTTACAAATGTAGGGATCCTCTTCATGCAGTTTGGCATGTTCGATCAAAAGCATGTTAGTAGAAAAACTCTCCTTGCATACTCGACACACATTTGAATCAGTACGCTTATGCTTCAGGATCATATGCTGCTTTAAATCAGAAAAATATTTGCTGTTGAACTCACAAAGTTCACACTTATAGAGGCCACTGCTATTAGCTCTCAGTAAAGGCCATTTCTGTTGGGCAGTCACATTCAAAGCCTGGCTCTTATCTAGAATTTTGCAAAGTTTAGCTGGTGGCTCTTCATCAGTTTGGTCTTGGAGACTCTCCGAGGAATTGTTTTCGGTCTCTAGATCATAATCTTCAGAAATTGCATGCACTTCTGCAGCAATTGGAACATCTTCAGCAGTGTGAACTTCTATAGGACTCTCCTCTTGAGCTTGTTGGTTGACTGACTCAGGTGAGTCACACTCATCATCACAAATTTCAATATCAGCAGATTTTTCTGAAAAATGTTAACAAGTCTATTATTATTACTAAATAAGACCTATTGAATAACTGGCAAAACATTTATTTTATACATTATTTTTTCATGAATCTACATAAAATAAGCAAATGCTATTAACTGGTTTCCCTAACCTGTAGAAAAGGCAGTGTGGTCTAGAATTCTAAGTACAGGGCTGGGAACCAGGTAGTTCTGATTTCTACTTCTGGCCTTGATCCCATCTGTAAATTTTGGCAAGTCATTTGATGTTTCTGCATCAGAATCATCATCTGTAAAAAGAAATTTGGAAAAATACTTATTATATATATCAAAGCATTAACTATTAATTATTATTAAACAAAGCACTAAATGTTTTAAATATAATTTTGAACTCCAATAGGAACTAAAGGACTTAGTCAGAAAATGGATGTTATCCTTGTTCCACAGTCACACACAAAGAAATCTGTCCAAATAATCAACTGCTTTTGCTTCCATGCCCCATTTGGACTAGAATATACTTTTTAAAATTACTTAGGAATTTTAAGTTTAAATTACTAAGTCTGAATAAGAGTGTATTCCCTCAGCCCAGTCCCAACGTTAAATTTAGCATGGGGAAACTGAAGTACAGGTCATAAAAAACTGGGCTGCAAATCATGTCACTGCTGTTTTTAATAGATTCATTTTTTAGGGGAATCCCTGGGTGGCTCAGTGGTTTAGCGCCTGCCTTCAGCCTAGGGCGTGATCCTGGAGTCCCGGTATCGAGTCCCACATCAGGTTCCCTGCATGGAGCCTGCTTTTTCCTCTGCCTGTGTCTCTGCCTCTCTGTGTAAAAAATAAAATCTTAAAAAAAAAAAAAAAAAAAAAAGATTTTTTAGAAGTTCCCAGAAAAAATTTGGATAGTACAGAGAATTCTCATATATCCTGCATTCCGTTTCTCCATTCTTTTTTTTTTTTTTCTTTTAAGATTTTATTTATTTATTCATGAGAGACACAGAGAGAGAGGGAGAGGCAGAGACACAGGCAGAGGGAGAAACAGGCTCCACGCTGGGAACCCAATGTGGGACTCAATCTCGGGTCTCCCCTGGTCTGAAGGTGGCGCTAAACTGCTAGGCCACCCAGGCTGCCCAGTTTCTCCATTCTCTTATAACAATAGGGTACATGTGTTCCAATCAATATCCAATACTGGTAAGGTGATATCAACTCAAGTCCACACTTAAGCTGATTTCCTTAGTTTTTACCTAATGTTCTTTTCCTGTTTCAAGATCCTAAAATTCCACATTACATTTAGCTATCATCTCCCTCTAGGATACTGTTAGCTGTGGCAGTTTCTCTGACTTTCCTTGTTTTTGATGACCATGATAGTTTTGAGGAGTATAGGTCAGGTATTTTGCAGGGTGTCCCATTAATGAAATGTTTTTTTCATGATTAGACTGGGATTATGGATTAATAGAGGTAGACCAGAGAGGCAAACTGCCATTTTTATCACAACAGTCAGGTTTCTCTGATGTAAAGTCACTCTTTTACTTTCCATATTCCCTGCATACGGGGAAGGAAGTCCCAGTATGCAATCCTCATTTAAGGAGTGGAGAGTTATGTTCTACCTCCTTGAGGGATGAGTACCCACATAAATAATTTGGAATTCTTCTGTAGATTTTCTTGTTTATTCATTCATTCAATCACATCAGTATGGACTCAAGAATATATATTTTATGCTTTGGGTGATAATTCTTTTTTATCCCCCTCAAATCGTTTCAGCTTTGGCTACTGGGATCTCTCTTAGTTGGCTCCTGTGTTCCTTTGGTATACCTGTATCTTATATATATTTCCTGCCTCAGAATTAGAATCAGCCACTTCTCTAAGTAATAGTTCTTTTTACTGGAGAATGGTTTTAGAAATCAAAATCTGGGCTCACTTCTACTGGGGTGTCATTTCTTTTAGGCTTTCTCAGCTAACAGAGTAAAAATGCGTATACATTGCTATGTATGCACAGACATCTATAAATGTCTCTATATGGAACCATCTGTGTCTCTATTAAGCCAAACATGAGTTTATGCAAATGTCTCCAACTCCTTGTTTTTTTTTTTTAATTGTGTTTCTGTGCCTATGATAGGAGCTCAAGGAAATTGGCAGTTTTGATGGTCACAAAGAAAGAATAAATGCAAGTTGTTATCATTTATTCAATGCTCTTGAAAAGAGTCAATACAAGATGCAAGACTGAAAAACATCAAACCCTTCATCCTTTGTTCCTTCCATTTAGCCCTCTGGACTATACCTTAGTGGAAGAACTGTGTATAGCACTGTTCCTAACCTTTCATCATAAATATGCTCCCAACTCCAGGTCAGTCTTGATTTTCTACTTATTCCTGGCCACCTAAAATAGACTTAGGAGACTGTGCTTTTTTATTTATAGGTCTAAAATAATGTTAAAAATTAAACATTCATATTTGCTTTCTTATAAAAACCTCATTTCCCTACATTTAGACAAATTTGAATACTTGCCCATTTAGAAGTCATAACTTTTACCCACATTCTCAAGAATATAAAAATACAACTTAAAGGATATTTTGGAAAATATTATATATACCTTTGTTGTCAAAATATTTTAAGTCTGGTTGTCTCATAGAACAAACACTATAACAATGATCAGAAAAAATTCCATTGAATCCATCTGCAATCCTGCTTATTCCAGAGGAATCTGAAAATAAGAGCAAAATTTTAAAACTTTCAAGTAAATATATATACATTTAATAACAGCCATCCCTTAACATATACACTTTCAAATTTGTAATAAAGTATTAATATTTCCCTCATTTCTGAAAGCTTCTATATTTCAGATTTGATATTGACATTGAGCTTTGAAAAAAACCACAAACTACACGATTTACAAAATAGCACTTGAAGCACACAAAGATAGATTTGCCTGTCAGAATTCTATAAGTTATAAACATTGAATTGACTACCAAGAAGATCTGCCATGTACTGAAGAGAAAGCAAAAGGCATACAGACCCTCTCAGACAGTAAACCAGGCTTGATTTCCTCAGATACGAAGAATGTGTAGCTTGGGTAGGCTAACAGGTATGCCAGAGACTGTCTTAAATATATATATATGTGAGATTAGTTATAGGTGGCCACTAAGACCTCTTTTTTTTTCACTAACATATACTTTATTTTCTTTTTAAAAAATTTATTTAAAATCAATTAACATATAGTATATTATTAGTTTCAGAGGAAGAATTCAGTGATTCATCAGTCTTATATAACACCCAGTATTCATTACATCATGTGCCCTCCTTAATGTATATCACCCAAGTTACCCCATCCCCGCCCCTCCTCCCCTCCAACAACCCTGTTTGTTTCCTGTGATTGAGTCTCTTAAATCTCTGATTTCGTCTTATTTTTCCCTCTCTTCCCCTATACTCCTGTTTTGTTTCTTAAATTCCACATATGAGTGAAGTCAAAGACCTTTCTTACTGCCAAGATAGCAGGGCCAACCTCAACCAGAGGACCCAAAGGAACACAATAAAAATAAAGTTCATATTTCTGAAAATAATGTACAGGATAAAAAAAAAAATTTCCCCAATAATCCAAATATCTTCCATCAAGGTTAATGCTGTACATTAAGAACAAGCTTGGAATTACACAAATCCCAATTATGCTGTGTAAGTGTGGAACTTTGGATATCTGTTTTTAAGTATCTTTCAACCATTAAGTTTTAAGTATTAAATAATGTCTGTAAAGTTCTGATGTGTACCTAGCACATGGTAGACAGATGAATATACATTCAGAGAACTTGAAGTTTTCTCTTACCTAAAAATTGACCCAGATATTTAACTGTTATCTGATCATTTATGAGAAAATTGATAAAAATGCAATTGCATGGGAATTAATCCAGGGTCCAGCTTTAAAATAATCACTGACCTGAGTAACGAGAAGGGTGTAATGTCTTCCTTTTTCTTTTTTTAGGATATTCATTCATATCTTTTCAATCTAAAAATGGAAAAATTTAACAAAAATACCACAAATGAATATTGTTAATATTTTATAGAAATTCATCCTAAACAAAGAATTTATTGGTAATAAGAAATGTGTGTGCCACTTGAAAATCTACTTTGTAAGAGAAATGCCTCCATTTATATTTTAGGTTTATTTTTTCTGATCAAGTTTAAAGGCAGGACACCAAAATCTGTTTTTTTTCTTGGTGACGTTGAGAAGTCCACTTCAGATGTTGATGTAATTGTGAGAACTGGATAATTACACTAAGCTATACTCTTATTTTTTATTTTAAAAAATTGCTGCTATGGCATCTTTTTAAGAATAAAACAAGTATATTTCTTATAAATGGGAGTATTTTGATGCAGTTTTCAAGCTAAAAGTGTATATATTTCCTTAAAAAATATTGTCACAAATCTGTATCTATCCCCAGGCTTCCAGAAAATATATTCATCACGTAGAAGCTCAGAATATAATTTCCAAGAAAAAAAATACTTTTCTTACTTGTAAGGTCATATTCAACATTCTATTTAGGACAAAGCAGGTAACAACTTTTGTTTAATTTTTAAATGATTAGATTCCCATGGACTCTTATAAAATTGACTAATTGGTTTTCCACATTCCACTTACATGGTATAATTCTTAATACTGTAGGGAGGAGAAATGAATTACAAGGAAGTTTTCACAGATGGTAAAAAATGCCTGTAGAAAAAAAAACACAACAGAAGTCATACAAGCAAAAATGTAGCTCACTTCTGAGACTCAAAAATACAATGGCACCAGGTCTTTAATTAACTGGAAAGTTACACGGAATTAACTCAAGTATAAATAATCTTTTGAATATACCGTATTAAGCACTAAAAACTGATAACTATGTGAGTGTATACATGTGTCATTGTTCTTTGAAATGAATTTACTTTGTAAAGCTTAAGCTATAATTTAACAGCAAAATAGGAATATAAATCTGATTCATTTATTCAGCCATAATGAAAGCAAATACAATGAAAGTGAACCAAATCAGACTTTATACTCAGTCCTTATAGGTTATTTAACAATATAAGAACAATGACCATTTATTTAACACCTATCATGTGCCAGGCTGTGCACATACTTTATCTTATTTAATCCTATAACATGAAAAATATACAATATCCTCTCAAAATTATTTACCTTTTACAGATGAGAAAACTGAGGCATAGTAAAATTAAGTCAAGGCAATTCTTAATAAGTGGTAGGGTTAGAACTGAATAAAGATCTATTTTTAAAGCATATACTTTGGAAACAAATAGGGAGATAAAGAGATTACTCCAATTCAAGTAACAACTTAGTGTCAGAATCAACATCTCCTCTTCCATTTCAGGCTAGTGTTCTTTCACAGAAGTGGGCAAGTAAGGGATGTCAGAAAAAGAAACATGTTTTCTCCACTAGCATTATATGCTGCTTTTCTTACTGTCAAAGTAATATACATGGCAGGTATAACTTGGTATCATTACTGAGCTCATCTTGTTTTTAATGGTAAGGAACTTCAGGTGCACACACTGTTTTTGCTACTTCACTAAGTTCTGGCTATATTAATTAGCACTATAGGTGATGTGATCATGCAGTAATAAGATAGTGCTTTTTAGTTTATTGGGCATTTTCCTCTTATTTTATTTGATCTTCACAACAATCCTGTGAGGTACATTGAGGGGCTACTATCAAACTCACTCCAATTTCACAGATGAGGAAGCAGATTCAGTGAAAGTCCAGTCAACTAAGCGGCAGAACAGAACTGAAAAAGCCTGTCTTCTGACTCGAGTTTCGAACAACTCTGTGTAATTTTCATTGCTAATCACTATTACCAGCAAGTTACATCTTCCAGTTCTTATTCCACCACCAATTGGGAGAAAGGGAAGGGAATCACCCAAAGAAACCAACAACAGTGGATTTATAGAAATAGTCTCTCTCTATATAAAGGCTCACCTGAACACAAATAGCATTCCTTAAACCCTTCCCAATCAAGTGCATTAAGAAAATAAAAATTTTCTTATTATATAATAAACTAAAACTTCAAGACTTATTCCTAATACCTCTTCTGCACACCTCTAGAATTTATACAGCCCAGAGCGCTACACTTCATGTTTTAAATGTTCTAAAACTATCAGGGAGAACAATGAAAACTGTCAGCCAAACATTAAAGTAACCTCTTGCTATTTCAGAATACACTTTAAATTCTTTCCAACTTGAAGAATGAAAAAGTAAGGAAAGGAAAGCAAGTATAGCATTAGAATTAACATTGCAAGCTGGCCTGGATTCAGACTGTCGGATGAGAGGAACAGGACAGGATCACCTTGATCAGGGAAGCTCTGACTACGACGTGAGGCCGAACAATATCCAAATATTTATCAGACTTCCTTTTAGCATGAATGCTAATATGCCTACTCAAGACCAGAAATACTATCCTTCATTTCAGCACATATTCTTACGTGCTTTTTGTATACATAACTGCCCTGATGAAGAAGTTTGGCTTTTTACTAAAAGATGTCATATGAACATTTTGCTCACTGGTCTTCCTCTCATGGGGAAGATTCTGAATCTCATGGACCTAATCATTCACTTCCTTTTCCCCACTTAATGAATTACACATAGAAGTCCTCGCTTTGGCAGCACATATAATAAATTACACATAGAATACATGTCACTGCAGGAAAATGAGGAGAGAGGTTAGAAAGTAATTCAATCACCTCGAATCTATTCACGCAGAAAAACCACTGCTAACATTTTGATAGACATTTAGACAGTTTCCTATGCCAAGGTATCCATATATATTTCACATTTACAAAAATGACACCATGCCACATGCAGTACTACTTTTTTTCAAAAAGCAACTTACAAAATACATATTGGCATCTCTCCACCTGTCATTTTTTTCCCCCCAACAACGTGCAAAATGCCACAAAACAGGCAGTCAGTATCTTCACCAAAGAGATCAACAGCCTTTCACGTAATACAAATATTCTCTAAGTGGTACAAAAATAAACCAAGTATTTACAATCAAAAGCTTCATCTTTCCAATAAGGTTTTCAAAGCAAGTTCTTTTTCACCCTCATTTCAAGATAAGTATATGCTCTCCAGAGTTTAAAATAACAGAAACATGGGCAGCCCGGGTGGCTCAGCGGTTTAGCGCCGCCTTCGGCCCAGGGCGTGACCCTGGAGACCCCGGGTTGAGTCCCACGCCGGGCTCCCCGCATGGAGCCTGCCTCTCTCCTCTCTCTCCAATCTGTGTATTCTCATGCATAAATAAATAAAATCTTTAAAAAAATAACAAACGCAAAAACGTTTCAGGAGAGGTCTTGAACCAGAGCCCACGGTACGTCCGACTCCAGTGTCAGCATTGCCAAAGGACACGTTTTTTACCTCTCTGCAATGAGATGAACTGCTTCAAACTACTCGCGTCCCTAGGTTGTACTGAAAAAAAAAAAAAAAAAAAAAAAAAAAAAGGAAAGAAACCAGAAGGGGCGTCTGAGCACCGCGAGGAGGGCCCAGGGCTCCGGCCGGGCCAGCCGGGCACCCGCGGTCCCGAGCCCAGGCGCCGCGGGCCGCCGAGGGGCGTCCGTGCAGGAGCCGCCGGCCACGCGCCGGGCCCACGGGCCGCCTAGGCGACCCCAAAGCAGCCAGCAGGAGGGCGGCGGGCGGAGGCCCGAGGCGTCCTCCGCGTGCGCGCGCGTGCGGGGAGCGGGTCGCGGCTGCCTCGGCCCGCGGGGCGCCGCCATCCCGCCCGAAAGCCGAGGCAGGGTCTCATTTTAAAGGACGCCGTCGGGCCTGCGCCGGCCTCTCCCGCGGGAGGCTGCGCCGCACGCTCCCTGCGACCGCGGGGCCCGCCCGACCCGCCCAGCCGCGGCGGCGCCCGGGCGTGGGCGGAGGGGCCGCCGGCCCTCGCGCTCCCGGGCGCTCCCGGGCGGCCCCCGTCCCTCCGCGCGCCTCTCGCCCTGCCCGCCAGGCCCCAGGCCCAGGCTCGCCGGCCGCACTCACCGCCTCGCTCCGCGCCTGCGCCGCGCACCTCAGGGGCCCGCCGACTGCGCGGGGAGGGGCCGGGGGCGGGGGGCCGGGGCGCGGCGGCGCGGCCACGCTGCACAGCGGACCTGGGAGGGACCACCGGCGGGAGCCCCGGGGGTGGCTCGGCGGCCTGCGCCCCCTGCCGGCACCTGTGCGCCGCCGCGGGCTTCTTCCGGGCGGGGTCCCGTCCCTCCGGAGCCCGGCGGGTGACTCCACTTCCTAGAACCGCTCCGGGCGAGGCCGCGGACGGAACTCGCCCCCGCCCCCGCCCCCGCCCCCGCCCCGCCGCCCGAGGAGCGGGATAGCGCTGCAGCTCGCGGCCCCTTTCCCACCCGGCTGCTCCTCCAGGGGGCGCGCGACAGTGGCCTTGCACGGGGAGGCCCGGCCGAGGGCAGCTCCGCCCGCAGAGTGGCAGCCGCCTGCCGGGCACGGAAAGGCGACGGCGGGTTCAGGGTTTTCCCCGAGGCCCCACCAAAGAACGACGCTGGGCTGCGAGCGCCGTGCCCAAGGGCAGGAGGCTGGAAAGCTTGAGGATCGCGAGTCATTATTAGGGCTTCCTTGGTTCCACGAATCCCGGTGGAATGAATGTGAACTTATAGGGGATTCGGTTAGATGATTTCGTTCCTTTTCGGATTTTTGAGCTCCTATGAGCAGAGGTGGAGAGGATTAAATTGAACAAGCATACGGGAACCTGTGAACACGGTTTCAGAAATGAAGATGCCTGTCGAAGTGTGGTCATATGTTTGATCTCTGATAGTGAATTGAAGTTGTCAGTCCCAGTTAACACATTAGAAAAGCGAGGGTCTAAAGACTAGATCTTTTTTTTTTTTTTTAAGATTTTATTTATTTATCCACAAGAGACACAGAGAAAGAGAGAGGCAGAGACACAGGCAGAGGAAGAAGCAGGCTCCATGCGGGGAGCCCGACGTGGGACTCGATCCTGGGACTCCAGGATCACGCCCTGGGCTGAAGGCGGCGCTAAACCGACTAGGTCTTATTCATCTTTGTACCCTCAGCGCCCGGGTTCAAATAATTGTTAAGTAGATGAAGGAGGCCCATGCGGGTTATCACGTGCTCAAGGTCACTTTGAGAGTAGGGGCTGCAATCGATGTCTTTTCATCCACATCCGCGGTGGCTTTTCTGATCACCGCATGCTACCCAACCAACCACACCCTGGAGAGCAATAATCACAGACCTTACTCCCATACCTTCACCTCTAGCCCAGAAGGTAAAGCCACATTTTAAAGAGACACCAATTTGCGATGCTCAGTCTTTATGACCTCAACTTCTGCGTGTGTACTCAGCCCGAAGAAGTGAATATTCACGAATGCTGGCATGGCCTGGATGAAGTACAAGAGATTTAGTGGCATTTTAAAATTCTAGTATAGTTAGTACCTGCCACCGAGTAGGGAATGGACACGTGTTTGTTGAATTTATGAAGAACGCTATGCATGCTTAGCTGGTTGGGCTGTTCCCCGATGTGACACAGTGGAAGCCACAAGGGGGTGGTATGGGATCATTTTGAGTTACTGTGTTGCTCATCCGTAGCCTCCTGCCAAAATCTTTACATTCTAGGCTGAAGTTTTATTTAAAAACATTCTGCTGTAAGAGCAAACACGCCCCCTCCCCCAGCCCAGCACATTACTTGAATTAACAAACCAACCCACCCTATCTTCCCTTCCCAGAGAAATAAATGAGAAGAGCATCACAATGCTTACTTGTCCTTTAGCATAATCACAGGTCAGAGGCTATTTTGATTAGCTGGAGTACATTTCCCAGTTTCATTTTTGCATCCGTCTCTTCCTTTCCTTCCTTTTAAGGGACGGTGGTGGCTGCACGGATGAAACCCTAAAATCTCAAAAGAGAGTACGGAGTTGTAGAGTTTGCTATCTTCTAATATAATTTTGGCCAAAGGGGTATTGAATCATTTTTTAAAGAAAGATTGTATTTATTTATTTGAGAGGGAGAGAAAGAGTGCAAGAGCAGGAGGAAGGAGAAGCAGACTCCCCGAGGAGCAGCGAGTCCCCACCTGGGGCAGAATCCAGGATGCTGGGATCATGACCTGAGCCAAAGGCGGACGCTCAAACAACTGAGCCACCCAGGTGCCCCTTGAATCATCATTTTCTCCAACTTTTTTTTTTAAAGCCACACTTATAGTGTAGCTTAATTTTTAAAAAGATTTTATTTATTTATTCATGACAGACACAGAGAGAGGCAGAGACATAGGCAGAGGGAGAAGCAGGTTCCCTGCAGGGAGCGGGATGTGGGACTGGATCCCTGAGCAGAAGGCAGACGCTCAACCACTGAGCCACCCAGGCATCCCTAGTTTAATTTTTTCTTAGAATAGGGATACGTCTTTATCACATAATGGAGACAATATCAAAGTACAAATAGCAAAAGAAAAAGTTATAATCCTACAACCCAGAGCTAACCAATGGTAGCATTTTGCCCAAGAGCTGCACATTATTATTATTATTATTTTTTTTTATGATAGTCACACAGAGAGAGAGAGAGAGAGAGAGAGGCAGAGACACAGGAGGAGGGAGAAGCAGGCTCCATGCACCGGGAACCCGACGTGGGATTCGATCCCAGGTCTCCAGGATCGCGCCCTGGGCCAAAGGCAGGCGCTAAACCGCTGCGCCACCCAGGGATCCCTATTTTTTTTTAAATCTATATCCATTCATTCAGAATTTGTTTTAAAAATTAAAAAAAAAAACAGCCCCTTATTATCGCCTGAATATATTTTATGCTATTAATGTTAATGGCACCTTGGAATTCCACTATAAGCAACCATACAGTTGTTTCTATCTTTAAACCATGGTCTGCTAATTTGGTAAATAAAATATAGTATTCTATTTTAATTTGTATTTGTTTTTGTGAACTTGAATGTTTTCTCATGTGTTTATTGGTCGTTTGTATTTCCCTTGAGAATTTTCAGGGAATGTCCTTTGTTTTTTCTACAGGCTGTTAATCTTTTTAAGGAAAGCTAAAATTTTTAGCTTTTTACCTGAGATAAATGTTCCATATATTTCTTTCTAGTTTGTTTACTTTTCAATTTTGTTAATGATATGTTTTGAATTGTGAAATCGAGTCTATTAATCTTTTCCTTTACAGAGTCTATTATTCACCTTATGCTGAAATAATCTTTTCTTCTAACCCAATATATGGTTGAATTTTTTACTTTAACTTTTTAGCTTATTTGTAATTTATTTTGAGGTGTGAGAAAGAGAACCCATTCTCTTTCTGTCATAATCCTTTTCCCCCCTCATTTCTATCTTGTATAACAGCCTGAAATTAAATTTGTAAGGACAGCTTCATCTGCTGCTCAATTAACTTCCTAAGGCATTGGTTTTCAAATTTAACTGCATTAGAATCACCAGCAGTTCTCTATCTGTGCACCGGTCCCAGTTTCTAATTGGATAAATCTGGGCTGGAGTTGAAAAATGCTGATGTTGTTGCCCCAGGATCACACTTCGAGAGTCACTATCCTAAGGCTTTCCCTGCCCAACCCTACATTAGCCAAATAGCACTTCTTACTATTCCATAGATAGGCTCTATTCTCACCTGTGTGTTTCATTCAGCATGTTTATTCCACCTGTAATTTATTTACCTTGCTTCTGTCTGTAAGATCAAGCTCTTGATCTTATCAAGATCTCTTGATAAGAGATTTATCTCTTATTTATTTGTCTCTTCTGTGAAATCTTTGATTTTTCCTGGCAGAGATCTCTGATCACTCTTTAGAGACTCCACAGTATTTTTGGTACATTGGTCTACCTATCATCAGACATGAATTTACTGTGAATGAAACAAAGTATAGGCTTCAAGTCCCCTCAATTGCATGAACCTTTTCTAAGATGAGGTATTTATAATCTGATATTCTTGTATAATTTTGTATTTAAATAAAATTTTGTATTTATAATTTAGTATTCTTTTTCTTACAATTTAATTCTCCCAATTCGCATAAGCTTCTGTCCTCACAAAAATTGGCTTCATTCTGTTTATCATATTGTTTTTCCACAGACCTTGAATTCCAGTCTGCTCCACCTCTCTGCTTAGCAGTGTCTTATATAGACCACCTTCTTTCTTTCTTCCTTTCTTTCTTCCTTTCTTTCTTTCTTTCTTTCTTTCTTTCTTTCTTTCTTTCTTTCTTTCTTTTTTCTTTCTTTCTTTCTAAAAATATTTTATTTATTTATTCATGAGAGACTCAGAGAGAGGCAGAGACATAGATCGAGGGAGAAGCAGGCTCCCTACAAGGAGCCTGATGTGGGACTCAATACCAGATCCTGGGATCATGCCCTGGGCCAAAGGCAGAGGCTTAACGTCTGAGCCACCCAGGCGTCCCATCATTCATTTTTAAAATAAAATATTCACTACAGGAGCGCCTAGGTGGCGCAGTCAGTTAAGTGACTGACTCTTGGTTTTGACTCAGGTTGTAGATCTCAGGTTCATAAGATTGAGCCCCAGATGGGGTTCTGAGCTCAGAGTGGAGTCTGCTTGAGACTCTCCGTGTCTCTCTTCCCGCTTGCCTCCCCCCTCAAAACAAAAACAAAAACAAAAAACAAAACTGTGTATGAATTGGGTGGGGAACAAAAAAATAAAATAAAATATTCACTGCATATGTACCTTGGGTCCAGAACTATACTAGGTAACTGGGAACACAATGTGATCAAAATAGATCTAGCCCTTGCCTTGCTGCTCCTTTTAGTAGAGTAGGGAAAATAGGCAATTAAACAGCACTTGCATGTGATAACTAAACTTATATAAAATAAGTAAAGAGTGTTACGGGAGCATATGACAAATGGCCTCACTTGGTCTAAGGAGGATGGAGCAAGTAAAGAGTATAGGTATTCAACTTGTTGAATGAATTGGTAAACTCTGTCCTGGCCACCTAGCTTGCTAACACTAGTGTGGACCTGACTGAGCAGCATACTCCTGACTCAGACATGAGGCAGCTGCATGCCATAGCTTTGAGTCAGGGACCTCACGTCCCCAACAGAGATACCTGGACTCCATAATTATGAGCCACTCAGACAGTAGAGATCCTCCAAGCAGCCACAGGGCTTTCAACGCCAGCAAGTCCAGATCCAGAGAGCTAGTCAGCCCACTCAAACACTGATTGAGTTTTCCCTTTCTTGTACCTTAACACTGAGAGTCTACCTTGACTCTATTCTGGATCAAGTTCTCTGCTTGGCTATCAACTTTTTCACTCAATGCTGAATTTCCAATTGCTATTAGTCTTTATTTTTTTCTTTAACCAAATAAACTAATGAATGGATAAAATCTGACTACACTTCTTTATTAGAATATTAATAATAACTTCTACATGTATGGCACTTTTTATTTTCTAGAGTACTGACTTTATAACATTTGGGAATAAAGGTCAAGTATTGTATCTTTGATAGATTTAGAATCAGACATATATATCTGCAAAGATCTAAAGGCTGAGCCATATCAAGGGAGATTGAGATTAATAGATGATTAAAAGGGAGCATTTCCCCAGTACATGGTATATTTGTAATCCCTAGGAAGAAAATTTATTGATTGTTTAAGTTTGTGGAAGGTGTTACTACTGTTGCACATCCAATTTCTGATGCTCTCTGCTTTCATGTATACAGGAGATTTTACCCCCGTCTTATTTGAAGTTCGGTAGAGCCACATGATTTGCTTGGCCACTGAGATGTCTGTACATACTGAAGCCATTAAGAAAGAAAAAAATATTTCAGGAGGAACATCATAACGAATGCAGGTCTTGATTTTTCTATCTTTCACAGATATAAAATCCCATTATTTAAGAATTTTTAGGAGAGGAGTTAAGATGGCAGAGTAGTAGGAGGACCCTGTGCTTGTCTTCTCCCTTGAACACACCTATATAAATATCAAATCATTCTGAATATCCCATAAATCAATTTGAGGACTAACAGAACAAATTGCACAACTTGGAGAGAAGAGACCATATCATGGAAGGTAGGAGGTACAGAAACATGGTTTGGGGGAGAAAAGGATCAAGGGTGCTGCAGTGGGGAGGGAACCCTGATCATCGAGACAGGAGAGAGAGACAGAGGGATAGGGAGGAGGAGAGAGAGAGAGAAAGAGAAAGAGAGAGAGAGAGAGAATCATCAAGGGGTGCACAGGGGATCAGACAAGGAAAGCACTTCCCCCAAACCATGGATTGGGAAAATGAGAGGGGCCAATTGAGTTTTTCCAACCAGTGGAGCTCAAAGACTGGAGTTTTAGAAGCCCATGTCATGGCTGATGTTGCGCTTGGTGGGCACTGCAGTGCTTCTGGGAGAAAGAGTGCAGAGGCCCAGGAGCGGACAGCTGTAATCTGAGGATCCCCTGGGACACACTGGAAGAGGTGGTTTCCCCCTGGAATGCATCTGGAAGAGGTGGCATTGTCTCTCAGAGGCAAAAGAGGGCAGGTACCATTGTGCTCCCCTGCCCCTTAAGCACAGGCAGAGACACCTGCTGAGGGCAGCTAACCTGGACTCAGGCTTTTTGCTGCACTTTACTCTGGACTCTAAGCTCCTGCATGTTGGTGCAACTGCTTTTCTGGCACAAACCAGCATAGCCAGAGTGTGGGGAGACCCTCCACCAGAGGACCAGTGCAGATCCATGCCACACCCCTGAAGTTCAGAGTTCTGAAACTTAGCTGATGTGCCTGAGATAAAACACAGGTGCACTGCACTGCCAGGTGGACAGATGGGCTGGACACAGACAAGGTGAAGGCAGGGATCTGAGGGAAGCCTGGGACAAACAAGGAGTGATTGTTTGCTCTTCTGTGAGGGCTTCTGAGACAGAGCAGGCATGAACTCTCCTCTCTAGGGAGGAGGGAGAGGACTGATGCTATTTTTCTCTCTCACTCACCAGCACAGACAGACTTTAGTGAGTATCACAGTGTCCACAGTGGAGGCCTGAGACATACTTACACTGAACCTCACCCTCCTGTGCTCTGCAAGTGCTTTTTTTGTTTTTTGTTTTTGTTTTTTTTTTTACTAGGGCAAGAGTGCTGACAGCCAGAGCAACAGCAGGCCCCTTCCCCTAGAAGACCAGCACAAATCCCCATGTGCACTAAGTTTACTGACCATAGAGTACTGCAAAGTTTCAGCTCTAGTGGAAATAGGATCGGGCCTCTTTTAACAAGTGGGTCAGAGCACACCTTGGTAAAACTTACCACACTCTGGACAAGGTCCAAATACTCCCCACTGCAGGCAAGGAGAATCTCTGCAGAGGACTGACCTGAGGCAAAGAGCAGCTAAAACACAGCAGCAGGAAACATAACAGGCTTTCCTAACACACAAAGGACAGAGACCTAGACAAAATGCCAAAATGGAAGAATTCATCCCAAAAGAAAAGGTCATGGCCAAGGATCTAATCAAAACAGATATAAGTAATGTGTGATACAGAATTTAAAACAACAATCAAAAGGATACTAGCTGGGCTTGAAAAAAGCATAGAAGACACTAGGGAGTCCCTTGCAACAGAGATAAAAGACCTAAAATCTAATCAGGCCAAAATAAAACATGCTATACCCAAGATGTAAGACCATCTGAATGTAATGACCACAAGGATAGAAGAAGCAGAGGAATGAATAAATTATATAGAAGATAAAGTCATGGAAAATAATGAAGCTGAAAAGAAGAGGGAAAGAAAAATATTGGATCGTGAATGTAGACTTAGGGAACTCAGTGACACCATAAGGCATAATAATGCTTGTGTCAGAGGAGCACAAGAAGAGATGGGTTAAGGGGGCAGAAGGTTTATTGAGCAAATTATAGATGAAAGCTTCCCTAATCTTGGGAGGGAAACAGACCTCCAAATCCAAGAAGCACAGAGAACTCCCATCAAAATCAACAAAAGCGGGGATCCCTGGGTGGCTCAGCGGTTTGGCGCCTGCCTTTGGCCCAGGGCGCGGTCCTGGAGTCCCGGGATTGAGTCCCACGTCAGGCTCCGGGCATGGAGCCTGCTTCTCCCTCCTTCTGTGTCTCTGCCTCCCTCTCTCTCTCTCTCTCTCTCTCTATGTCTCTCATAAATAAATAAATCTTAAAAAAAAACAACCCCAAAAAAACCCAAAATCAACAAAAGCAGGCCAACACCAAGATATATTGTAGTAAAATTTGCAAAACATAGAAGGAAAAAAATCCTAAAATCAGCAAGGGAAAGGAATTCCCTAATATACAAAGGAAAATTAATAAGGTTAGCAACAGATCTCTCCACAGAAGCTTGGCAGGCCAGAAGACAGTGGCATAATATATTAAAAAATCTGCAGCAAAGAATATTCTATCCAGCAAGGCTATCATTCAGAATAGAAAGAGAGATAAAGAGTTTCCCAAACAAACAAAAACTAAAGGATTTTGTGACCACTAAACCAACCCTATACAAGAAATATTAAAGGGACTCTTTGGGAAAAAAAGACCAAAAGCAGCAAAAACTAGAAAGGAACAGAGAAAAATCTCCAGAAACAATGACTTAACAAGTGACACAAAGGCATTAATATATATCATCAATTATCACCCTGAATGTAAATGGACTAAATGCTCCAAATCAAATAACGTAGGGTATCAGAATGGATAAAAATGGACTCATTTTAGATCTAAAGACACCTGCAGATTGAAAGTGAGAGGATAAAGAACAATTTATCATGCTAATGGATATCGAAAGAAAGCTGTAGTAGCCATACTTATATCAGACAAACTAGATTTTATTTTTTTATTTTTAAAAAAGATTTATGTATTTATTGATAAGAGACGCACACACACACACACAGAGAGGCAGAGACACAGGCATAGGGAGAAGCAGGCTCCTCACAGGGAGCCCAATGCGGAACTTGATCTTGGATCCTGGGATCACACTCTGAGCCAAAGACAGACACTCAATTGCTGAGCCACCCAGGTGTCCCAAGACAAACTAGATTTTAAACCAAAGATTGCAACAAGGGATGAAGAAGGGCACTAAATCATAGTAAAGGGGTCTATCCAACAGGAAAATCTAACAATTGTAAATATTTATGCCCCCAACTTGGGAGCAGCCAAATATATAAAATAACTGATAATGAACCTAAAGAAACTCATTGATAATAATACAATAATAGTCGGGGACATTAACACCCCACTTACAGCAATGGCCAGATCATCTAAGCAGAAAATCAACAAGAAAACAATGGCTTTGAATGACAGGCTGGCCCAGATGGACTTAATAGATATATTCAGAACATTTCATCTTAAAGCAGCAGAATAAACATTCTTTTCGAGTACACATGGAACATTCTCCAGAATATATTGTATACTGGGTCACAAATCAGGGCTCAATACAAAAAGATTAACAGGAAATTAAAGAAGAAATAAAAAAATACATGGAAGCAAATGAAAATGAAAACATGATGGTACAAAACCTTTGGGATGCAGCAAAAGTGGGCATAAGAGCAAAGTATGAAGCATTATAGGCCTGGTTCAAGAAGCAAGAAACATCTCAAATACACTACTTAAACTTACACCTAAAGGAGCTAGAAAAAGAACAAATGAAGCCTAAAGTCAGCAGAAGAAGAGAAATAGTAAAGATTAAAACAGAAATAAATGATATAGAAACAAACACCCCCCCCCATAGAACAGATAAATGAAACCAACAGCTGATTCTTTGAAAGAATTAGTAAGATTGATAAACCCCTAGCCAGACTTATCAAAAAAGAAAAGAGAAAGGACCCAAATAAATAAAATCATGAATAAGAGAGGAGAAATCACAACTAACACCACAGAAATACAAACAGTTAAGAGAATATTATGAAAAATTACATGCCAACAAATTGGACGGGAGAAATGGATAAATTCCCAGAAACATATAAAGTACTGAAACTGAAACAGGAAGAAACATAACATTTGAACAGACTGAAAACCAGCAAAGAAATGGAATCAGTAATCAGAAATCTCCCAACAAACAAAAGTCCAGGACGGGATGGCTTCCCAGAATTCTACCAAACATTGAAAGAAGAGTTAATACCCATTCTTCTCAAGTTGTTCCAAAAAATAGAAATGGAAGGAAAACCTCCAAACTCATTCTATGAGGCCAGAATTACCTTGATTCCAAAACTGGATAAAGACCCTGCTAAAAAGAGGAATTACAGGGCAATATCCCTGATGAATTTAGATGCAAAAATTCTCAACAAAGTACTAGCAAATTGAATCCAATAGTACATTAAAAGAATCATTCCCCACAAACAAGTGGGATTTATTCCTGGCTGCAAGGGTGGTTTACTAATCACAAGTTAGTCAATGTGATATACCACATTAGTAAAAAAAAAGGATAAGAACTGCATGATCTCAATAGATGCAGAAAAAACATTTGACAAAGTACAGCATCCATTCTTGATAACAACCTTCAGCAAAATAGGGATAGAGGGAACATACCTCAACATCTTAAAGGCCATATATGAAAGACCCACAGCTAATATCATCCTTGATGGGGAAAAACTGAGACCTTTTCCTATGGTCAAGAAAAAGACAGGGATGTCCACTCTCCTTATTATTATTTAACATAGTACCGGAAGTCCTAGCTTCAGCAATCAGACAACAGAAAGAAATAAAAGGCATTCAAACCGGCAAGGAAGAAGTCAGACTTTCACCATTTACAGACATGTGATACTCTGTAGAAAACCCAAAAGACTCCAAAAATTTGCTAGAACTAATATATGAATTAGTTAAGTCACAGGATACAAAGTGAATGTACAGAAATCTGTTGGATTTCTATACATCAATAATGAAGCAGCAGAAAGAGAAATCAAGGAATTTATCCCATTTGCAACTGCACCAAAACCCATAAGATATCTAGGAATAAACCTAACCAAAGAAGTAAAAGATCTGTACTCTGAAAACTATAGAACACTTAGGAAAGAAAATGAAGATGACATAAAGAAATGGAAAGATATTCCATGCTGATGGATTAGAAGAACAGATATTGTTAAAATGCCTATACTACCCAAAGCAATCTACACATTAAAAAAAAAATTTTTTTTAAATTTGTTTATGATAGTCACACACACACAGAGGCAGAGACATAGGCAGAGGGAGAAGCAGGCTCCACACAGAGAACCCGAAGTGGGACTGGATCCCGGGTCTCTAGGATCACGTCCTGGCCCGAAGGGGGCGCTAAACCGCTGAGCCACCCGGGCTGCCCAGCAGTCTACACATTTAATACAATCTCTATCAAAATACCACCAGCGGGCAGCCCGGGTGGCTCAGCGGTTTAGCGCCGCTTGCCGCCCAGGACCTGATCCTGGGGACCTGGGATCGAGTCCCACATTTCATTAATAAATAAAATAAAAAAAAAACCCATCAGTATTTTTCATAGAGTTAGAACAACTAGAGTTAGAACAAAGAATCCTAAAATTTGTATGGAACTACAAAAGATAACAATCTTGAAAAAGAAAAGCAAAGCTGGAGGCATCAGGATTCAGCTGTAATGAAAAAGACCGTATGGTGCTGGCACAAAAACACACATAGGTCAAGGGAACAAAATAGAGAATCCAGAAATGGATCCCTTAACTCTATGGCCAACTAATCTTTGACAAAGCAAAAAGAATATCCAACAGGAAAAAGAGGATCCCTTTAATAACAGGTGTTGGGAAAGCTGGACAGCAACATGCAGCAGAATGAAACTGGACCACTTTCTTACACTATATACAAAAATATATTCAAAATGGGTGAAAGACCTAAATGTAAGACAGGAAGCCATCAAAATCCTAGAGGAGAACACAGGTAGCAGCCTCTGTGACCTTGGCCATAACAACTTCTTACTAGACACGTCTCTGGAGGCAAGGGAAACAAAAGCAAAAATAAACTATTGGGACTTCACCAAAATAAATAGCTTCTGCGCAGTGAAATAATCAACAAAACTAAAAGCAAGCTATGGAATGTGAGAAGATATTTGCAAATGACATATCTGATAAAGGTTACTATCCAAAATATATAAAGAAGTTATCAAACTCATGCCCCCCCAAAAAACAAATAATCCAGTTAAATGGGCAGAAGACGTGAAGAGACATTTTCCCAAAGAAGATGTATATATAAATACCAGACACATGAAAGGATGCTCAACATCACTCATCATCAGGGAAATACAAATCAAAACCACAATGAGATACCACCTCTCACCTGTCAGAATGGCTAAAATTAACAACACAGGAAACAACAGATGCTGGTAAGAATATGGAGAAAGTAGAATTCTTTTACACTGTTGGTGGGGATGCAAGTGGGTGCAACCACTCTGGAGAATAATATGGAAATTCCTCAAAATGTTAAAAATAGAGCTACCTTGTGCTCCAGCAATTACACCACTAGGTAGGTATTTACCCAAAGGATACAAAAACACTGATTCAAAAAGATACATGCATTCTAATATTTATCACAGCATTATCAATAATAGCTAAATTATGGAAAAAAGCCCAAATGTCCATTGGCTAATGAATGGATAAAGAAGAGGTGATATATATATACACATTCAGCCGTAAAAAAGTGAAATCTTGCCATTTGCAACGATATGGATGGAGCTAGAGTGTATTATGCTAAGTGAAATAAGTCAATCCAAGAAAGACAAATACCATATGATTTCACTCCTATGTGGAATTCAAGAAACAAAACAGATGAATATAGTGGAAAGAAGAAAGAGAGAGGCAAACCACAAAAGACTTTTAACTATAGAGAACAAACTGAGGGTTGATGGAGGGAGATGGGTGGGGAATGGAGTAAATGGGTGATGGGTATTAAGGAGGGCACTTGTTGTGTTGAACACTGGGTGTTATATGTAAGAGATGAATCACTAAATTCTACTCCTAAAAATAATATCACACTATAGATATTTTTTTAAAAAGATTTTATTTATTTGAGAAAGAGCCAACACATGAACAGGGAGGAGGGGCAGAGGGAGAGGAACAAGCAGACTCCTCGCTGAGCAGGAAGCCTGATCTGGGGCTGGATCCCAGGACCCTGAGACCATGACCTGATCCAAAGGCAGCTGCCTAACCGACTGAGCCACCCAGGTGCCCAACACTATATATTAAATAACTAGAATTTATGGGCACCTGGGTGGCTCAGTGGTTGAGCGTCTGCCTTTTATCCTTTTCTCTCTTAAGCATTTTGAGAAGATTCCAGGTCATTTCACTCCTACATAATTCTCCACAGAATATGGATATTTTCTTACTTGAACACAAAGTCATTTTCACACCTTACAAAAAAACATTAATTCCTAAGTATCATAGAAAATGCACATTTCTGTCTCCTAAACACCATTTTTCAGTTGGTTTGTTCAAAAACAAAATCCAAGCAAGGTCCATGATAAAAACTAATTTTCATGTGTTTAGTCTTAATTAAGCTATTAAGGAGAAATCCCCTTCATCGATTTATGAATGATGAATTTATGTTTTTTACTTTCATATATTCAAATTTTATTACAAACAGGACTCCAGAGGTTTGCACTTTAAGGATTCTTTCCCACTCTTAGTCTTTGCCAGTTTACAAAAAGCAAGAAGAGTTTCAGAGCAAAATAACCACTCTTATGTGGAGAGGAGAGGGAAATTAATGTTTTTATTAATTTACTTGGCTTCATGATATTAAGCAGATTCATAAAGCACATTTTCCAAGGAGAAACTAAATATTATTGAGTGCAACATAAGTAATGTAGTCACATTTTCCCAGCTTATCACTATTAACACTTCTTGCGTCTTTGGCTGCTTCATTTTTATCTCTGTAAGGACCCCTGAAAATGAAAGGTTAAGTGGAAATCAAGAAAAATTGAGACTAAGATTTTCAGTTCCCTATCTTGTATTCTTCCTTATGAACTAAATTTTGACTTGACTTGAGGCACAAATGTATTTTCCAGCCTTCTTTGAAGATAGAGGTAGTTATTTAAATAGGTCTAGCTAATGAGAAGTAGGTATAGGTGGTTGTGAGGAGAAACAAAGAGAGCTTTTTAAAAATGGAGGAAAAACAGTTCACAGAGAAAGAAATAAAATGGCCTTTAAACATATGAAAATAATGCTCAAGTTAATTCATAAAAATATAAACTAAAACTACCTGGAGCTGTCATTTCTCACTGTTAGATTGGCATAATTCCAAAAATTGGAAGTAAACTCTTTTGGAAAGGTTTGTAGGGAAACAGGCAATTTCATGGATACAAAATGGTGCAAAACCTGGAGGAAGATCTGGATAATATTAGCAAAATCACAGATAAATTTGCCATTCAATATCAGCACAACTATGAAGTTACATATGCACAGTTTGTATATGTGTGTGTGTGTGTTAGCCTTTTCCTGAGTTTCTTAAGTCACATTTGATTATTGAAGCAAAAATCATAATATTATCTAATGTAGTGTGCATTGTATGTAAAGAAATACAGAAGATTACTGTATTTAAAAAGGTACTTAAATGAAATAAGGTTTCTACACTTCCCTGAAGTGAGAAAACATTCGTACCAGTAGGCTATGATAACTTGCATATGTATATTCTAATACACAGAGCAAACACTAAGAAAACCATACAATGCAATATACTGGAAAACATTTCAAATAAATCAAGAAGGAATCCTATGTGTCCAAATAATCCAAAGGAGGATAGGCAGAGAGAAACACAAGAATGAGAATCAGAGGAAACAAAAACAAATAATAAAATGACATACTTAAGCACTTACATATCAATAATTACTTTAAATGTGGGTGGTTTAAATATATCATTAAAAGACTGGCAGTATGACTTCAAAGTGTTTTTTATCCGTGGAGAGTGGGATGATGGGCAAAATGGGTACAGGGGGAGTGGAGATACAGTCTTCCAGTTATGAAATGAAGAAGTCACAGGGATGAAAGGCACAGCATAGGAAATGTAGTCACTTGTACTATAATAGTGTTATGGTGACAGATGGGAGCTACACTCGAGGTAAGCATAGCATCCTCCATAGAGATGTTGAAACACTATGTTGTATACCTAAAACTAACATTGTGTCAACAATACTAAAATAAAATCAAATTTGATCCAATAATATGCTGCTTATAAGAAACCTACTTTAAATTCAATGGGCATAGGTAGAGGCTGAAAATGAAAGAGAAAGTAAAATGGTCAAAAATATTTATTTGATTTATTATAAGCTTTTGCTAACATTTTTTTTAAAGGTTTTATTTATTTATTCATGAGACACACACACACAGAGAAGCAGAGACACTGGCAGGGGGAGAAGCAGGTTCCATGGAGGGAGCCCGACGTGGGACTCGATCCCGGGTCTCCAGGATCACACCCTGGGCTGAAGGTGGCACCAAACCGCTGAGCCACCGGGGCTGCCCAAGCTTTTGCTAACATTGTTTAGTAACATTTCTTTCCAAAATTTTATGGAGAGTGCATATTCAAAATTATTTTTATTTTCTGCTAAAGCCCTTGACCCATTTTTAAATCTTTTATTTATTTTTCCAGCTTTATTGAGACAAAATTGGCGAATAATATTGTATAAGTTTAATGTGTACAACAGGATGATTTGTTGTATGTATATATCACAAAATGGTTACCACAATAGGGTTAGCTAACACATCTAACACCTCACATAGTTATCATTTTCTGCATGTGTAGTGAGAACTTTTAAGATCTACTCTTTTAGCAACTTTCAAGTATTCAATATTGTTGACTGTAGTCACTACGCTCTACGTTTGATCCCCCCAAATTATTTATCATATACATTTGTACCCTTTGACCACCTTCACTACTTCCCTCACCACATCCCCCCTAGTCCCTGGAAAGCATCAATTTATTCTGTTTCTATGAGTGTTATTTTTTTTAGTTCCACATATAAATGAAATAATATAGTATTTGTCTTTCTCTGTCTGACTTATTTTTACTTTACTTCACATAACCCACTCAAAGTTCATCCATGTTGTTGCAATAGCAGGATTTCCTTCTTTTTTTATGGCTGAATAATTCTTTATCCATCATCCATGGATGAACTCCCGTTATTTCCATGTCTTGGCTATTGTAAATAATGCTGCAGTGCACATGATGGTGCAAATATCTCTTCAAGATAGTGAGTCACTTCCTTCAGATATATACACAGAAGTGGAATTATTGGATGATATGATAGTTCTATTTTAAACTTTTTTGAGGAAACTCCATACTGTTTTCTGTAATGGATATACCAATTTACATTCCCATGAGCATAGTACAAGGGTTTCCATTTTTCAACATACATGCAGCATTTGTTATCTTTTTTTTCTTTGATAATAGTCATTCTAATAGGTGCAACGTTATAGCTCTTTGTGGTCTTGATTTACATTTCCTTGGTGATTAGTGATATTGAGCACCTTTTCATGTACCTGTTGGCCATTATCTATCTATCTATCTATCTATCTATCTATCTATCTATCTATCTATCTATCGGCTATTGTAAATAGTGCTGCTATAAACATAGGGGTGCATGTATTCTTTAAATTACTGTTCTTGTATTCTTTGGGTAAAAATCCAGTAGTGTGATTGCTGGATCACAAGGTTGTTCTACTATTAACTTTTTGAGGAACCGCCATACTGTTTTCCACAGTGGCTGGACCAGTTTGCATTCCTATCAGTGCATGAGGGCTCTTTTTTTCTCCATATCCTTGTCAACACCTGCTATTTCTTGGGTTGTTAATTTTAGCCATTCTGACAGGTGCGAGGTGATATCTCATTGTTTTGATTTGCATTTCTCTGATGATAAGTAATGATGAGTATCTTTTCATATGTTTGTTGGCCTTTTGGATGTCTTCTTTGGAGAAATGTCTCTTCGTGTCTTCTGCCCATTTTTAAATTGGATTATTTGTTTTTTGGGTGGTGAGTTTTATAAGTTCTTCATATACCAATAACTGTTTTGATTACTATAGCTTTGTAATATAGTTTAAAATCAGAAAGGGTAATGCTTTTAGCTTTGTTCTTCTCTCTGAAGATTGCTTTGGCTATTAAGGGTCTTCTATGGTTCCATACAAAGTTAGGACTGTTTTTTTTCCTACTTCTATAAAAACAACATTATTGGAATTTTCATAGGGGTTGCATTGACACTATAGACACAATAGATGGTTTTGGCAGTTTAGAGATTTAAACAATATTATTCTGGTTCATGAACATAGGATATCTCTACATTTATTTGTATCTTCTTCAATTCTTTTCATCAATGCCTTGTAGTTTTCAGTGTTTAGCTTTATTAGGTTTATTACTGAGTATTTTATTATTTTTGATGCTATTGTAAATGAGATTGGTTTATTTTTCAGTTGTTCATTGTTAGAGTATAGTCTGGCTAAATGTCAATTTTATATTTTCAAAGAACCAATTCTTAACTCTCATTAATCTTTTCTATTTTGTTGATTTCTGTTTTAATGTTTATTATTTCATTCCTTCTGCTAAGTTTTGGGCTTAGTTTGTTCTTTTTGTAGTTTCTTGCAGTGTAATGCTAAGTTGTTTGAGATCTTTCTTTTTCTTAATATAGGCATTTATAGCTATAAAATTTCCTTTTTTTAAAGATTTTATTTATTTATTCATCAGAGACACAGAAACAGAGAGGCAGAGACAGAGGCAGAGGGAGAAGCAGGTTGCATGCAGGGAGCCTGATGTGGGACTCGATCCCAGGATCACGGGATCATGCCCTGAGCCAAAGGCAGATGCTTAACTGCTGAGCCACCCAAGCATCCCTAAACTTTCCTCTTAAAACTGCTTTTGTTGCATCCTGTAAGTTTTGATATGTTGTGTTTTCATTTTTGTCTCAAGACTTTTTTTTAAATCTCTTTTGATTTCCTCTTTGACCCATTGGTTCAGGAATGTGTTAATATCAACATATTTGTAAATTTTTCAGCTTTCCTCCTGTCACTGATTTCTAGCTTCATACTATCGTGGTCAGAAAAGTTACTTCATATAATTTTTATCTTATTGAATTTGTTTAGACTTGTTTCATGACCTAACATATGATCTCTCCCAGAAAATGTCCCGTGTGCAGTTGGGAAGAATGTGTATTCTGCTGCTGTTGGAAATAATGTTCTGTATATGTCTACTTGGTCCATTTTGTAGATAGTGCTGTTCAAATCTGTGGTTTCATTTTTGATTCTGTGTCTGGACGATCTATATTTTGTTGAGAGTAGGGTATTAAAGTCCCAACTATTGCTGCATTGCTGTTTATTTCCATTTTTGTTTAGTTAGTATTAGCTTTATATAGTTAGGGGCTCTGATGTTGGGTGTAAGAATATTTACAATTGTTATACCTTTTTCACGAATTGACTCTTTTGTCACTTATAATGACCATCTTTATCTCTTTTGACCATTTTTAACTTAAAGTATTTTAGCTAAAGTCTATCCCTTCTTTCTTTTAGTTAATATTTGCTTGGAATATCTTTTTCCATCCCTTTACTCTCAGCTTATGTGTCCTTAAAGCTAAAATGAATCTTTCGTAGGCAGCATATCATTAGATCTAATTTTATTTGTTTTTTTAAAAATTATTTATTTGAGAGAAAAAGAGAGAGAGAGAGACAGTATACAAGTGGGGTTAGGGGTAGGGGTAAAGGGAAAGAGAGAAGCAGACTTTCCGTTGAGTAGAGCTGGACCTAGGGTTGGATCTCAGGATCCTGAGATCATTACCTGAGCTGAAGGCAGACGCTCAATTGACTAAGCCACCATTGTGCCCCTGGATCTATTTTTTTTAATCCACTCATCCATTCTATGTATTTTGATTAGAGAATTTAATCCATTTATGTTAAAATAATTATTGATATATAAGGACTTACTATTTCTATTTTGTTCGTTTTTTTCTGGTTGTTTTGTAGATCCTTTGTTTATTGCTTCCTTTATTCTGTTGTCCTTTGTGATTTGGTAAGTTTTGGCGGCAATACGCTTTGACTTCTTTGTCACAATCCTTTGTGTATCTGTGACAGGTTTTTCCTTTGTGGTTACCATGAAGCTTACATAAAATATCATACAGTTATTTTTTTTATATCATACAGTTATAACATCCTCTCTTAAGCTGATAGCACTTATAATAGTATGTATATTATGTGCCTGCGTTTATACTACTCACTGGGGAATACAAAGTTAAATAAAAGAAAGCCCCTACCCATGAAAACCTGATAGTCTTTTGAGTTAGACAAATGTTCCCTGGGCTGGGGATTGCATGGTGGAAAGGGCTTTTTGGAAGATTAGCAGGAATCAGCCATGTGGTAAAGAGGTGAGAATTTGCTGGCCAGGGGGAGTGCATATACAAAGGAAATGAGAAATAACATGTTTTGGCATTTCTGGAAGAAAGGGTTGAATTTGAAGGTGGATGTGTTTTCAGATTGAAAAAATGGACAGGGACCAGGTATGGAAGGGTTCTGTTTGTCTTACCAAGAAGCTTAGAGTTAACAAAACTAAAAGACAACCTACAGAATGGGAGAAGATATTTACAAATGACGTATCAGATAAAGGACTAGTATCCAAGATCTATAAAGAACTTATTAAACTCAACAGCAAAAAAACAAACAATCCAATCATGAAATGGGCAAAAGACATGAACAGAAATCTCACAGAGGAAGACATAGACATGGCCAACAAGCACACGAGAAAATGCTCCGCATCACTTGCCATCAGGGAAATACAAATCAAAACCACAAGGAGATACCACCTCATACCAGTGAGAATGGGGAAAATTTTTTTTTTTTTATGTTTAATTTTTTTTTTATTGGTGTTCAATTTACTAACATACAGAATAACACCCAGTGCCCGTCACCCATTCACTCCCACCCCCCGCCCTCCTCCCCTTCTACCACCCCTAGTTCGTTTCCCAGAGTTAGCAGTCTTTACGTTCTGTCTCCCTTTCTGATATTTCCCACACATTTCTTCTCCCTTCCCTTTCACTATTATTTATATTCCCCAAATGAATGAGAACATATAATGTTTGTCCTTCTCCGACTGACTTACTTCACTCAGCATAATACCCTCCAGTTCCATCCACGTTGAAGCAAATGGTGGGTATTTGTCATTTCTAATAGCTGAGTAATATTCCATTGTATACATAAACCACATCTTCTTTATCCATTCATCTTTCGTTGGACACCGAGGCTCCTTCCACAGTTTGGCTATCGTGGCCATTGCTGCTAGAAACATCGGGGTGCAGGTGTCCCGGCGTTTCATTGCATTTGTATCTTTGGGGTAAATCCCCAACAGTGCAATTGCTGGGTCGTAGGGCAGGTCTATTTTTAACTGTTTGAGGAACCTCCACACAGTTTTCCAGAGTGGCTGCACCAGTTCACAGTCCCACCAACAGTGTAAGAGGGTTCCCTTTTCTCCGCATCCTCTCCAACATTTGTTGTTTCCTGCCTTGTTAATTTTCCCCATTCTCACTGGTGTGAGGTGGTATCTCATTGTAGTTTTCATTTGTATTTCCCTGATGGCAAGTGATGCAGAGCATTTTCTCATATGCATGTTGGCCATGTCTATGTCTTCCTCTGTGAGATTTCTGTTCATGTCTTTTGCCCATTTCATGATTGGATTGTTTGTTTCTTTGGTGTTGAGTTTAATAAGTTCTTTATAGATCTTGGAAACTAGCCCTTTATCTGATATGTCATTTGCAAATATCTTCTCCCATTCTGTAGGTTGTCTTTGAGTTTTGTTGACTGTATCCTTTGCTGTGCAAAAGCTTCTTATCTTGATGAAGTCCCAATAGTTCATTTTTGCTTTTGTTTCTTTTGCCTTCGTGGATGTATCTTGCAAGAAGTTACTATGGCCGAGTTCAAAAAGGGTGTTGCCTGTGTTCTTCTCTAGGATTTTGATGGAATCTTGTCTCACATTTAGATCTTTCATCCATTTTGAGTTTATCTTTGTGTATGGTGAAAGAGAGTGGTCTAGTTTCATTCTTCTGCATGTGGATGTCCAATTTTCCCAGCACCATTTATTGAAGAGACTGTCTTTCTTCCAATGGATAGTCTTTCCTCCTTTATCGAATATTAGTTGCCCATAAAGTTCAGGGTCCACTTCTGGATTCTCTATTCTGTTCCACTGATCTATGTGTCTGTTTTTGTGCCAGTACCACACTGTCTTGATGACCACAGCTTTGTAGTACAACCTGAAATCTGGCATTGTGATGCCCCCAGATATGGTTTTCTTTTTTAAAATTCCCCTGGCTATTCGGGGTCTTTTCTGATTCCACACAAATCTTAAAATAATTTGTTCTAACTCTCTGAAGAAAGTCCATGGTATTTTGATAGGGATTGCATTAAACGTGTATATTGCCCTGGGTAACATTGACATTTTCACAATATTAATTCTGCCAATCCATGAGCATGGAATATTTTTCCATCTCTTTGTGTCTTCCTCAATTTCTTTCAGAAGTGTTCTATAGTTTTGAGGGTATAGATCCTTTACATCTTTGGTGAGGTTTATTCCTAGGTATCTTATGCTTTTGGGTGCAATTGTAAATGGGATTGACTCCTTAGAGAATGGGGAAAATTAACAAGGCAAGAAACAACAAATGTTGGAGAGGATGTGGAGAAAGGGGAACCCTCCTGCACTGTCAGTGGGAATGTGAACTGGTGCAGCCACTCTGGAAAACTGTGTGGAGGTTCCTCAAAGAGTTAAAAATAGCTCTGCCCTATGACCCAGCAATTGCACAGCTGGGGATTTACCCCAAAGATACAGATACAGTGAAATGCCGGGACACCTGCACCCCGATATCTATAGCAGCAATGTCCACAATAGCCAAACTGTGGAAGGAGCCTCAGTGTCCATCAAAAGATGAATGGATAAAGAAGATGTGGTTTATGTATACAATGGAATATTCCTCAGCCATTAGAAACGACAAATACCCCCCATTTGCTTCGACGTGGATGGAACTGGAGGGTATTATGCTGAGTGAAATAAGTCAATCAGAGAAGGACAAACATTATATGGTCTCATTCATTTGGGGAATATAAAAAATAGTGACAGGGAATAAAGGGGAAAGGAGAAAAAATGAGTGGGAAAATCAGAAAGGGAGGCAGAACATGAGAGACTCCTAACTCTGGGAAACGAACTAGGGGTGGTAGAAAGGGAGATGGGCGGGGGGTAGCGGTGACTGGGTGAGCGGCACTGAGGTGGGCACTTGATGGGATGAGCACTGGGTGTTTTTCTATATGTTGGCAAACTGAACACCAATAAAAAAAAAAAGAAGCTTAGTGTTTATGCTGTAGCCAATGGGTACATATCAATAAATGGTAGCATAAATATCAGGTTTGCATTTTAGCAAGAACAGTATGGAATAGGGGGTACTTCCCTGGAGATAGAAGAGTTAGAAGCTATTGCATTGTTCTAGGTGACAGATGATAAAATCTTTGAAATGGGGCAGTAGCATTAGGGACAGAGGAACAGAACAAATTCAGAAGTATGTAGGTGGTAAAATTGTCAAACTTGGTGACAATAGGATGTTTGGAAGTGAGGAAGAGGGAACAATATAGACAGAATTCCCAGTGTCTGACCTATGTGACTGACTGAATGGTAGATTACCTGGCATAAACAAGGGGGAGACGATCTAGCCTAGACGATCTAGGTGGCAAAAGAGGATGAATTACATGTTGGTCTGGTTGAATTTGACGTACAGTTGGAGTTTGATAGGTAGGTCTAACATTTTGTGGAAGGACTGGGCCTGAAGATCCATATACATGGTCAGGATTCAATGCCATGGCTTATCTGCCTAGCATGGGAGATGTTATATCAGATTTGTTCGTTTATTGGTTCCTATTTCAATATACTTTCTTTAATACTGTCAAGAACCTGTTACAAGTGATAGAAATCCAACTTGAAACATCTTCGGCAGTAGAGTATTAGGTTCACAAGTGGGAGAGAAAACACAATTTGTGGCAACCTCAGAGAGAGGCTAACAATATTTTAGAATCTGGAAAGTAGATACATGAGGGTTAGCTAACTTAGCAGACCAAAGAAAGCTGAGTTCTGTTAACATGCACCAGTTAGAGATCACCAGGAACATACCTGGAGTTAAACAGAGTTATGTTTATTTGGTTTTCTGCAGCAAGAGAGGACCCACACCAGAGGAATCTTGGAAGCATCTCAGTGTGGGAGAATTGGGAAGGAATTCTTATAGGGTTGGTTTGTGCTGCATGATTCTAAAGGGGGATTAGGAAAGAGGATGGGATATAGTTGAGAAATAGGGGGGAATTTCAGCAATTGGATATCTTAGAAATCTTTGTTCACAAAACCAGACAAGGCATGTCACTGGTAGCAAAGCAGCGGTCACAAGAAAAAGATTGTTGGTGGTTTTTGTAGCTGTGGTATTGCTTTGTATAGAAATACTGTTTATGGGACCTTGTCCAGTCCATTGGAAACATTGTTTATGTTCTGTTAGGAATAGCATAGTCTGAATACCACCAGGGGTGATTTTCATTTTCTCAGATCCAACTGCCTGCACGAGGGTAACTCCAACTGCAAGCCACTTTTCATAGCAGTATCATGGGAAGACTTGAATTCCATACAGCAGGCATAGGAATGGACGGGACTCAAGGTTTGAGAAAGTCTATATGAAAGTCTACGTAAGAAAGCAGTTGGGGGTGTCTGGGTTGTTCAGTTAGTGGTGTCTGGCTCTTGATTTCACCTCAGGTTGTGATCTCATGATCATGAGATTGATCCCGGCATTGGGTTCCCTACTGGGCATGGAGCCTGCTTCAGATTCTCTCTCTCTCTCTCTCTTTCTGCCCCCTCTCTCCTCCAAAAGAAGGAAGTTAGGATTTATTATGGACTGAATATTTGTGTCTACCACTATCCCTGCCCCCCAAATTCATATGTTGAAATCCTAACCCCTAATGTGATGTTATTAGGAGGAG
Organism: Canis lupus familiaris; assembly: GCF_011100685.1. Lineage (NCBI taxonomy): Eukaryota > Metazoa > Chordata > Mammalia > Carnivora > Canidae > Canis > Canis lupus. The sequence goes on along the minus strand of NC_049255.1, from coordinate 12,914,026 downwards.
AAGCCTTTGGGAGGTGATTAGGTCATTAGGGTGGAGCTCTCATATTTGGGATTAGTGCCCTTACAGAAGAGATCACAGAAAGCTCCTTTGTCCCTTCCATCACTTGAGGACACAGTGAGAAGACAGCCAGCTATCTCTGAACCAGGAATCAGGCTCTCACCACACACCAAAATGGCACATGTCTTGATATTAGATTTCCTGGCTTCCAGAACTGTGAGAAATAAATATTTGTTGTTTAAAACAGTCTATGCTATTTTTGTTATAGCAGTCAGAACAAATGAAGAAGGCCTCTAGCACTTTTTCTCTACATACTCAGACTTCAATTCACTACCTCAATAGAAGACTGAGAGTTTACTCTGTAGAGAGGATGAATTCGAGAGACTGGCTTTGGGAATATGAGAAATAGCAAAGGGAAGGGAGATTCTACTAGGAAGTGAGGGAAAGTTTACATCATTAATAGACTCTAGCCCCCTGCTCCAACTCAACTGTCATAAGACTAATGTTCAGGCTTACAAATGGAAGGACTCTTCTTTTGGGAGACCTGTTAATACAAAGAAAAAAACTTCTAGATATTGGCCACAAGGAAAGTTGGCTCCAAGAGAAATAGCTGGGTCCCAGCCTGATCACCCTTTAGTGAAGCCCACAGTTAGCTTCTAACTAGCATTTTTTGTGTCTTCCTCTTACACATGGACAGAATCCGAGGACCACAAGAGATTTGAGAAAGTATTTCATATGAAAGAAAAAATGAAACAAAGATTTTTTTAAAATCTAGAGGAATAGAGACAATCCCAGGTGAAAATGGTATTGAATCCATGCAATAAGAAAAGGGTACTCTAAAAATGAGTATTCAATGTTTAAGAAAGAGGTTTTTGAAAATTAAAAATACATTAGCTAAACTAAAAATTAAGTAGAAGCTTTGGAGGATAGACTTCTCCTTCAAAGTGGGGAAAAAATAGCTAAAATATAAGGAAATACGCCCATTTTATCAGACCAATCTTCAGATGAAGGAGTTCCCAAAAGACAGAACATAGAAGAGGAAACACCCAAGGAAAAAAATACAAGAAAATTTATCAGAATGGAAGTACATGAGTCTCCAGATTGAAAGAGTCCACTTCGGGTCCCGCAAATTGAATGAACAATAACAAAAACAATCCGACACAAAAAACAAAGCAGTGTGAGATTTTAAAATATTAGGGTTAAAACGAAGATTCTTGAATTCTAGGGATGAGAGTGGAACAGATCACAAACCCAGGAGAGAAAAGCTGGACCACTGTATGGCAATGTCTTCAAAATTCCAAGGGAAAATGAAATCCATTCTAGATTTCTATAGCTATCATCTGAACAGTCAAATGTAAGCGTAGAATAAAGACAAGCAAGACTTCAAAGTCTTTACTCAAATGTACTCTTCTTCAGCAAGCTCTGAAGATGTACTCCATTAAAACAAGGAAGTTAATCAAAAAGGAATACAGGGGCTCCAGCAAATCAGGAACACAACATAAGAGAAAGGAGGGGGATGATAGGAGGGGGGGATGGGAAAGAGAATTCTCAGGCCTAGAATGCAAACAACCCAGACTAGAGCAGGAAGGAATTCTTGAGAAAATTGAGACAAAAGTATATTTAAAAATAAGTAAATGGGGCAGCCCGGGTGGCTCAGTGGTTTAGCACTGCCTTCGGCCCAGGGTGTGATCCTGGAGACCCAGGATCGAGTCCCACGTCGGGCTCCCTGCATGGAGCCTGCTTCTCCCTCTGCCTGTGTCTCTGCCTCTCTCTCTCTCTCTGTGTCTCTCATGAATAAATAAATAAAATCTAAAAAAAAAAAAATAAGTAAATGGATAAACTAGTAGAGTAAATGTTACTTTTAAAAAGATTTATTTATTTATTTGTGAGAGTGGGGGGAGGGGTAGAGGAAGAGGGAGAGAGAATCTCAAGCAGACTCTCCGCTCCGTTGGGAGCTGATGCTGCTGATCAGTAGATCACTGGACCTTGAGATCATGACCTGAGCTCAAAGGAAGAGTCAGTCACTTAACTGACTGAGCCACCTAGGAACCCCCAGTAATTATTACTTTTTTAAAGCATCAAGAAGACATTCCTATTTCTGGCATAGAGCTTGAAATGAATTTAAAAATTAAGCCAATTGAGGCACTTATTAATTCCAAGGAAAATGAAAGGTACAGGAGAAAGCAAATAGCTCAGGTGAGAGTGATACGTGTTTACAACGTTGTTATAATATAAATACTAAATATCTATTTAAGCAAAAAAAACCCCAGCAACCTGTATAGGAAATGAGTGAATGTGTGTATGTGATGCAAGGAGGTTGTTGCCTAGAAATGATAGATGGAGTTACAAGAGATCTAAGCACTTTTTATTTTATTTTATTTATTTATTCATAAGAGACACAGGCAGAGGGAGATGCAGGCTCCCTGCGGGAGCCCCACACGAGACTTGATCCCGGGACCCCAGGATCACACCCTAAGCCAAAGGCAGACACTCAACCATGGAGCCACCCAGGCATCCCGAGATCTAAACACTTTTGACCAAGAGTAAGATAACAAGGGAGAACACCTGAACTTGAAAAAGGAAGTTCCCCTATAATCATATTGTTTAGAAATATGGAGGAAGGTATCTGAGTCAAAGGGTATGGGGAGAGGTAGAAAAAGGGACCGTAATTGTATATTAGAAGCCTAATAAAATGATATAACTTCAAGTGGGAAATATCAGGGAGGGAGATAGAACATGAGAGACTGCTAACTCTGGGAAACGAACTAGGGGTGGTGAAAGGGGAGGTGGGGGGGTGAGGGTGACTGGGTGACCGGCACTGAGGGGGGGGCACTTGATGGGATGAGCACTGTGTGTTATTCTATATGTTGGCAAATTGAACACCAATAAAAAATAAATTAAAAAAAATAAAAATAATAAAAAATAAAAAATAATCTACAAACCATTAAAAATAAATAAAATGATTTAACTTTAAAAAATACATATATATTATTTTGTTAAGTAAAGCATTATTTAAAATAATTACAGTGGGATCCCTGGGTGGCGCAGCGGTTTGGCGCCTGCCTTTGGCCCAGGGCGCGATCCTGGAGACCTGGGATCGAATCCCACATCGGGCTCCCGGTGCATGGAGCCTGCTTCTCCCTCTGCCTGTGTCTCTGCCTCTCTCTCTCTCTCTCTCTGTAACTATCATAAATAAATAAAAAAAAATTTAAAAAAAAAAAATAAATAAAATAAAATAATTACAGTAACTTGTACGCCTCAAACTAATATAACACTATGTTAATTATACTGGAATTAAAATTAGAAAAAAAAAGTAAAATCAGAAAAACAAACAAATGCAGGAGAATTACAAATAAATGAAATTGGACTGGTAGATTATTTCTGATATTTGAACACATTGAAGGAGCTTTCATAGTTCTGAGATTTTGTAATAGGTAAATAAGAAATTCCTAAACAAATATCAGTGGTTGTTATAGTAAATTAAACCCAAAGAATGCATATATAATTGTGGTATTTTCTTTTCAGCATATTATCACAGTGTGCTATTCAATATCTGAGAATGTTATTTAATCATAATAATGTAAACTTTGGAGAGTGAAATTTTCTAACAATGATGTAATTTTTCCAAGAGGATAAGAGGTAGAAGTAATGCATAGTAAAATGATTTTTTGAGTGCTAAGTCCTCACCCATTACAGAAAGTTTGTAAATAACCTCAAAACTGATTCAAAGGTGGCAGTATAAATATAATATGTAGAAATAGGGAGGTAAAAAATCAAGTAGTGAAAAGGCAGTAAGGAATGGAATTTAGGAGTGGGGCACGGTAGAGCAGGGATTGCTACTTTTTTTTTTTAATCTAAAGTACTATTTGATCTTTTAGGAACATATACATCTATCACTTGGATAATAATCAAAATTTGGGATGCCTGAGTGACTCAGTGGTTGAGGTCTGCCTTCAGCCCAGGGCGTGATCCTGGGGTCCCGGGATCGAGTTCCGCATGGGACTCCCCGCAGGGAGCCTGCTTCTGCCTCTGCCTGTGTGTCTGCCTCTCTCCACATCTCTCATGAGTAAATAAATAAAATCTTTTAAAAATTTAATAAAAATTAAAATCAAGTTCAGCAATTGCAAAAATTAAAACAAAAATAAATATTGAAAATAATTGAGACTTATGTAAAAAAAAAAAAATCACAGTAACTGAGAGAGGAAGGTAGATAGGTGGAAACAACTGGAACCACGAAATACCTCTCTGTCCGGCTCTCTCTCTCTCTCTCTCTCTGTCTGTGCATTTCATTCATTTTCCCTCACTGCAGATCAGAAGTATTGGTGCTCAGTGGAGATGGAGGGACTAGACAGGGATGTGACTACCAGCAGACATATCCTCGCTAGGGATGGCTCCCACCAGTTCTGGACTCATTATTCTCATAGTTTTGCTGATTGAGAACAAAGGATTCTTCAAATTCTGGTTAAAGGATGACTTAAGCTTTTCTCTCCACAGGTCTCTTCTGAATCTGTGAAGGCTATTTTAGTGTTTTCAAGACCTTTCCTTCCAATGTAGATGCAGTTGGTGGTTATGGAAATATTTGCAAATGAAGATTTTTTTTCCCTTGGATTTGCAAAATATTTCATTTTTCCTAACACCTTAAGGCCTCCTAATGCTTTCCAGTAATAGCTGTGATTACCACTCTGGTGAGGAGATAAAAAAGAAAACGAACAGATTAGTGACTAGTTTTCTTGGACATAATAACAAAAGCACCTATTTATGTAGTACCACCTCCTTTTAGTCTAGTGGTGCTCCTTTCTTGGCAGAAGTTGTTCTTTGCTATTGCTGAGGTCTTGTTAGAAATGCAAAATCTCAGGCCCCAGAATCTGAGAATCATTGTTAGATGATTTAGATGGGATAGTTTAGTAGGGCTTTCTTTCTTTGTATTTATCTTCGTTCTTTTTTCTTTTTTCTTTTTCTGTTCTTCTTTCTTGGAGGCTTTTTCTTTTTCTTTTTTCTCTTCTTATCCTTTCTGGGGAGTGCTCCTTCCTTTCTTTCCTTTCTCTTTCTTTCTTTCTTTCTTTCTTTCTTTCTTTCTTTCTTTCTTTTTGTCCTTTCTTTCTTTCTTTCTTTTCTTTCTTTCTTTCTTTCCTCCCCAGTAACTTGATTGTTAACTAATGGTCTGAGCAAATCATAATTCTATTCCTGCTTATTTAATATTTGTGACTGAGTTAACAGTATTTTTAAAAAATTTGTGTTCATATAGCTCACCCGGGGGGGTGTCTTATTTTTTTTTAACCTTTTATTTTGAAATAGTTGTAGATTCACAGAAAGCTGCAAAGACAATACAGAGAGGGCCTGTATGGCTCACTCAGCTTCTCCCAATGGTTATATCTTGTGCAACTTTAGTACAGTAGCCAAATCAGGAAATCCATTTTGGTACAATGTGACCTGTGGAGATTCCTGTAACCATCCCTGCAGTAAAAATATAGAACCATTCCAGAACCACAAAGATCTCCCTTATGTGATCCTCTTATAATCACATATTCCCCCTTTCCTCAAATTATCATTTAACCTCTGATCACTAATCTGTGTTCCAGTTCTATATTTTGGTGAGGTTGAGAATGTTATATAAATGGAATCATACAGCATGTGGCCTTTTGAGATTGGATTTTCTCAGTCTGCCTAATACCCTTGAGACCTATCCAAACTGTTGCAGGAAGCAATAGTTTCCTTTTTATCTTGAAATAATTATAGATTCATAGGATATTGCAAAAACAGTACAGAGAACCTGTTTCCCTCAATAGTACCATATTATATAATAGGTAGTATAGCAAAACCAGGAAACTGACATTGGTACAATCCATAGACCTTATTCAGATTTTATCAGTTTTCTGTGCACTCATTTGTGTGTTTGAGTCTATGCAGCTTTATGCAATTTCTTCTTTCTTTCTTTCTTTCTTTCTTTCTTTCTTTCTTTCTTTCTTTCTTTCTTTCTTTCTTTCTTTCCTTTCTTTCTTCTTTCTTTTTTTAGCTCATGGCAGGTAGGAGGGGCAGGCAAAGGGAGAGGGAGAGAGAATCTTAAGCAGACTCTGCACTGAACAAGGAGCCTGATGGGGGCTCAATCTCACAACTCTGAGATCTTGACCTGAGCTGAAATCAAGAGTTGGATGTTTACCTTGTTGAGTCACCAGGTGTCCCAGGTCTATGCAATTTTAATATGTGTAGATTCATGTGACCAACACCACAATCAAGATGCAGAACTATTCCATCACTACACGTCCTTGTGTTACCCCTTCACAATCACACCCATTCCCCCTTCCCTCTTCTACTCTATCTCTAACTCCTGACAATCATTCATCTGTTCTTCATGTCTATAACTTTGTCATTTTAAGAATGTCATATAAATGGAATCATGCATCTGTAATCTTGTGAGATTGACTTTCCCCCCACTCAGCATAATGGGGAGATCCATCCTAATACCCTTGAGATCCATCTAAGTTGTTGCCTGTATCCATAGATTGTTCCTTTTATTGTGGAGCTGTATTCCATGGTATGATAGCACCACAGTTTGTTTAACCATTCATGCATTGCAGGACATTTTGCTTGTTTCCATTTGGGGACTATTATAAAGGAATCTACTATGAACAATCACGGACAAAAAGTATGCTTTAAAAATAAAAAGCCCAGGCTTCAGACTAAGTAAATCAGGATATCAACGGTCAATTTTTAAAAGGTTTCCTAGAGAATTTCATATGCATCAAAGATTTCTAAAACCTAATTTGGAACCTAAAACCAAAAACCTAAATAAAATTAAGCTTTAGAAATCTGTTAATTCTGTAGAAATCATTTATTAGTGATAGTATCATTATTATGCATCTATGAGATGCTAGGCATTATGCTCATTTAAACCTCTTAACAACCCCGTGGGGTATATATTATTACACTCCCTTTACATATGAGAAGGCTGAGGGGTGGATAAAATGGGTAAACATGGTAAAAAGGTATAAACTTCCTCCGTGAAATAATTAAGTCCTGGAGATGCAATGTATAGCATGGTGACTATAGTTAATCACATTGTATTGTATATTTGAAAACTGCTAAAAAAGAAGATCTTTAAAGTTCTTTTCACAAGAAAAAAATTGTGACTTTGTATGGTGATGGATATTAACTTAGGTAATCATTTTGCAATGCATGTAAATGTCAAATCATTATGTTGTACACCTGAAACTGGTATAAAACATGTCAATTATTTCTTAAGAGAAAAAAAATCCTTCCTTAGAGATGTCTGTTAAACATCCTGAATCATAAATTAAATGTGGTTTGGGGCACCTGGGTGGCTCAGTTGGTTAAGCGTCTGATTTTGGCTCAGGTCATGATCCCAGGGTGCTGGGATCGAGCTGCATCAGGCTCCCTGCTCATCAGGGAGCCTGCTCTCCCTCTTTCTCTTTTTGCCACTCCTGCTTGTATTCTCTTTATCAAATAAATAAAATCTTTTAAAAATAAATTAAATGTGGTTCAAGAGAGAAAGTTTCCAAGAGAGATTTTCTTTTAACTCAAGGAAGTATTTTAGGATAAGACTTTGAAGAACCTTACAGGGAAAAAAAGTTCCACAAGTCATAGATTATAGAGAAAAAAAGAAGTATTTGTCTTTATTTTTTTAAAAAAGATTTATTTATTTTAGGGAGATAGAGTGAGAGAGCACCAGCGGGGAAGGGGGCAGAGGGAAAATAGGAGAGAGAATCTCAAGTAGACTCTGGTGAGGCTGGAGCCTGAGGCGGAGCTTGATCCCAGGATCCTGAGATCATGACCTGAGCCTGAGATCACGAGTTGGGTACTTAACTGATTGAGCCACCCAGGTGTCCCAAGAAGAATTTGTCTTTTTTTTTTCTTTAGGATTTTATTTATTTATTCATGAGAGAGAGAGAGAGAGGCACAGGCAGAGGGAGAAGCAGGCTCCACGCAGGGAGCCCGATGTGGGACTCGATCCCGGGTCTCCAGGATCACGCCCTGGGCTGAAGGCAGTGCTAAACCACTGAGCCACCCGGGCTGCCCAAGAATTTGTCTTTAAAACAATATCTTATGCAACTTGAAGCCAAGTAAACATAATTTCCATGTGAATGATTCAGAGAGGCAAATTAATTGTAATAAGATAAATTTTGCTCTATATCTGATCTTTGGTTCTCTGTATCCATGCAACTCAAAAGACGTGTAAAAAAAGGGCAATGATTTCTATCTGGGAACTGGCCCATTCATTGACCAAGCTACCTCACTAAAGTACGTGGACCAGACGGAAGTGAGGGAGATAGACTCACAAATTTCTTTGAGGAGTGCCTGGGAGTTGCCAAAACAACCAACTCTTTCTTGATTTTGGTTCAGGTCGTGGTTTCAGGGTAGTGAGACTGAGCCAGGCAATGGGCTCTGTGATTAGCAGCGAGTCCGCTTAAGACTCTTTCTACCTCTGCCTCTGCTCCTCCTCTCCCCTCTACCCTCTCTCTATCTCAAATAAATAAATAAATCTTAGGAAAAAAAGAGAAATGTTTTTGAGTAGAATTTTTGAGAAGACTGTTCTAGTGCTTGACAGTACCAAATACCAGAGATACCACATGCCAGCATGCAATGTCCATTAAATAATTCGATTATTGGCCCATTGTCAGATGGCCTGGGGGAGAAAAACAGAGAAAAATGATGGCTTCAACATGTACCTGTGAACTTCAAAGTTTGAGTATGCCAGATATTCCCTTCCTGACCACCTATCTTGCAGATTTTGGATTTGCTTAGCGCCTCATAATCAAATAAGCTAATTCCTTATGATAAATCACACGCACACACACACAGAGTGGGTGGGTGGGGGAGGAGGGAAAGAGAGAAAAAGTGTTGGGCAGGAAACATAAAATTTGGGAGTTGTGATTATAGAGATGCTTATTTTAAACCATAGATTTCATGAAATTGGTTGGGATCACCAAAGGAGTGAATGTATAGAGAAAAAATGAGAGGAACAGTGATTGAGCCCTAAGTGGCCCAACATTTAGAGCTCCTACAGAGCAAGTGAAACCAGAAAAGAACATGGATGAGGAGTGGTCCCAAGGGTAAGAGGGAATGAGGGAGGTGTCATGTCAGAAGCCACTAGAAGACAGTGTTTCAGGAAGGGAGAAGCCAAAGGAGTCTAATGCTGATAAACTGTTGAGTAAAGATGGCCATTGAATTTGATAATAACAATGACTCAGTGTTTATGCAATACATTTTGAAGCACTTTTATGAAAACTGGAATGTCAGTTTTTTCTCACATGAGTCATTGGGAGGTCATTATGGTCATTATTATCTTTCTTTTCTTAATGAGGAAACTAGGCTCAGATTTCAGGGAATTGCTCAAGCTTAAAAATAGCTGGTTATAGCAGACCTCGGTGAGAACCAGATTTCTTCATTTAAGCTCAGTTCACTGATTCTATATCCTGGTTGGCATAGGAATCATCTGTAGAACTTTCTAAAAATGCAAATACTCCAAACCTATCACAAAAACGTCTCAACAAGGAACTGTGGGATAAGGGCTGGGGAATGAACATTAAAAAGAAAAGAAATAACTAGTAGTACAACTGCTGGGCTAAGTGGATGATGGGTGTAAAGGAGGGCACTTCTGGTGAGCACTGGGTGTTAGATGCACGCGATGAATCACTAAAGTCTACACCTGAAATCAATTTTTTTTTACCATATGTGTCAACTAATTAGAATTTAAATAAAAAGTTGAAATAAAAAGATGAGCAGTCTACAAAAAAAAAAAAAAAAAAAGAGAGAGAGAGAGAAGGAAATGCAATTCAATGAGAAGTTCTAATGAGAGGACTGGGTTGAGGATGTTCTGTGTTCCGAACAACCTTTTAGTTAGACTTCCTAGGGTTAAAGTCTATGCAGGATTTGCTTAACCTAGTGCACAAAGATCAGGTGAACAGTCTTTGAGCTTTCTCAGGGTGGAAATGCTAATTAACTCAACATGTTAACGCCTGAGTTCAATCTGTTAAGGTGTTTTCTTCTAATTAGTCTCCTGCTTCTGAGTGGAGAAAGCGTTTCCCAAAAGACAATTCTTTCCTATGCAATTGAACTTCCAAATTAAACTGAGTTGTCTCATCAGGTGAATTTCCGTGACCAGGTTCCCCAAGTCAAAAATCATTTGGTATAAAAAATACAACTGATGAAAGGGAATAAGGGGAAAGGAGAAAAAATAAGTGGGAAATATCAGAAAGGGAGACAGAACATGGAAGACTCCTAACTTTGGGAAACGAACTAGGGGTGGTGGAAGGGGAGGAGGGCGGGGGGTGGGGGTGACTGGGTGGCGGGCACTGAGGGGGCACTTGACGGGATGAGCACTGGGTGTTATTCTGTATGTTGGCAAATTGAACACCAATAAAAAATAAATTTATTATTAAAAAATTTTTTTAAAATGCAACTGATGGGAATGGGTGGAGACAATTATCTATTATAAGTTTATGAAACAAGAATGGTATCCAAAACAGGAGTATTCTTATCTATTACAAAAGGGAAAAGTGTGCTTTATAGGTAATTCATTTTATTTTTTACAGGTAATTTAAAATAAGAACTCAAATTGATTAAATTCTGAGGTACTTTTTCTAAAATTCTAGCAAACTTCTGGTCACTGGGATTTCCAGTCCTTCTGTAAGAGGTACTGCTGTACCTCTTATTTTTCCTGGGAGTAGTCAGTCCACTGTAGAGCAACCTCTGACCTAATCCTGCTTAGACCTGGCTCCTTCGAAGGACCCTATTGCATTTGCCTTTCACTCATTATTCTGCAATGTCTTTCCCCATTTTTTATTCTAAGGGTTTATTGCACATTAGAATCACCTGGGAATTTTTTTAAAAATTGATGACTATGCCCCTACCTTCACGAGTTTCATTTCCTCAACTACTGCTTCTATTACCATGTTTGGACTTGTACAGTAGCTTCCCCGCTTTTAGTCTCTTAGCAAGTTAATCCACCTCCCATATTCCTGACAGGTTAATCTTTCTAAAACTCAACTTGGTGCATTTAAAAGATTAGGGATAAAAAATGACCTTCTGCCTCTCCTTACCATCCAAAAACTTAACTCAAAATGGATCAAAGACTGAAATGTAGGCGCCAGAGCTATAAATTTCTTAGAGGAAAAACCTAAATATAAACTTGTGACCTTGGATTAGGCAATGATTTCTTAGATATGACACTAAAAGCACGAGGAGTAAAAGAAAAAAAGTAGATAAATTAGGCATCATTAAAATTAAAAACTCCTGTGCCCCTAGTGATTGGACACTAGAGATTGGAAGGAAAATTTTGCAAATACATGTCTGATAAGAGACTTGTATCTAGATATTTAAAGAGTTATCACAACTTAATAAAAAGATAACTCAATTTAAAATAGGCAAAGGAAGAGGCATTTCCCCAAAGAAGATAGACCATGGCCAAATAAGTGCATGAAAAGATGCTCAACATCATTAGTCATCAGGAAAATACAAATCAAAACCACAATGAAATATCACTTACACACACTAGGATGGTTATAATAATAAAAGACAGATGATGACAAGTGGTGATAATATGGAGAAATTGGAACCCCCTACATTGTTGGTTGGAATATACAATAGTGCCATGGCTTTGGAAAATGGCCTGGCAGTTCTTCAACAAGTTAAACATGAAACCATATGACCCAGCAATTCCACTCCTAGGTATTTATACCCAAGAGAATTGAAGACTTGCATCCACACAAAAACTTGTACCCAAAGGTTCAGAGCAGAATTAAAGCATTTTCAGAAAGAAAATTTGAAGTATGTCAATTGTGCAATTTTAAGATCCCTGATTTTTACAGAAACTTGAGAATTCAAGAATTGTTTTGGTTGAATTTATCTTTCCATTCTAAGTGTTCCTAAATTAAGAATTTGGAAAGTTAGGGACACCTGGGTGGCTCAGCAGTTGAGCGTCTGTCTTCAGTTCAGGGCATGATCCTGGAGTTCTGGGATGGAGTCCCACATCAGCCTCCCTGCATGGAGCCTGCTTCTCCCTCTGCCTATGTCTCTGCCTCTCTCTCTCTGTGTTTCTCATGAGTAAATAAATAAAAATCTTAAAAAAAAAAAGAATTTGGAAAGTTATATAAGTCTCAGGTTAAGGTAATCTAAACTGAAATTTCCCCTACATTCCAAAGCATTATACTTCTTTCTCATTAAACATTATTCAGGTAATACATGGTGTAGTAAGAAATTCCACCAGTAAGGAAGTAAACATCCTTCAATATCTGGTTTCTACATATAGCATTTAGCTTATCCTGTCTTGTGTTCTGTAAATGGAGACGCACTATACCATGTGTAAAAAGCATGGGCTATGGGGTCAGACAAGTCTAAGCTCTAGCCTACTGGGTGTTTTCCCTGGGGTAAATTGCCTAATCTCTCTGAGTCTGTTTCTATATCTGCCAGCCTCCTGAAAGGATTGTTTATGAAGATTAAATGAGATAATGATAATTAATGATTTAGCAAACAGTGTTTGGCACTTGGTTAAGTCTCAACAATTGGGAGTTAACTAGAGAAGGGCATACACATGTTCTTTTTTACTCAATTATAAGCCCTTTCAGGACAGCAGCCAGGTTTTATTCCCACAATGCCTATTGAGTTGAGACTCTAATAAAGTTTGTTGAATGGATGAGTGGGTGAGCAGAGTGATCTTTATAGGGGTCCCTAATATAAATAAGCAATACAACTTTCAGTAGTGATATTTTATCTTGCAATTTTTTTCCCTGAATGGTTTTCTTTTTTCTGAAGTCAGTCTGCTTTTTAAAAAAGTTTAAAAAAGTAATCGTTAGGGACACCTGGGTGGCTCAGTGGTTGAGCATCTGCCTTCGGCTCAGGTCCTGATCCCGGAGTCCTGGGATCCAGTCCCACATCAGCTCCCTGCATGGAGCCTGCTTCTCCCTCTGCCTGTGATTCTGCCCCTCTCTCTCTCTCTGAATAAATAAATAAAATCTTAAAAAAAAAAGAAAAATAAATAGAATCTTTAAAAAAGAGTAATCTCTACATCCAATGTAGGGCTTGAACTCAGAGGCCGAGATTAAGAGTTGCAAGCTCTTCGAATTGAACAAGCCAGGTGTCTCTGCTTGTTTGAATGGTTTCTTTTTTCTTTTTTAAGATTTTTATTTATTCGTGAGAGACACAGAGAGGGGGGTGCAGAGACACAGGCAGAGTGAGAAGCAGGTTCCATGCAGGAAGCCTATGTGGAACTCGGTCCCAGGTCTCCAGGATCAGGGCCTGGGCTGAAGGCGGCGCTAAACTGCTGAGCCACCCGGGCTGCCCTTTTTTTTTTTTCTTGAATGAAATTTTATATGTTCTGAATATTTCACTTGGAAGTGTTCTTTCCTCACTATATTCCCTTACTGTGGAGTGATGGAGATTTAGAGAACATAGGGATTTATGTCACAGACTTCACAGTGAAATTAGCACTAAAATATTTAGGCTTCACAGTCATGGAATTAATTATTTTTTTATTCTGCTAAATTCTCTTTTCTTCTGCTTTTCTATTATGTATAGGTGATCTATTAGACAATAGAAATCTGTTTTCTATTATGTATAGGTAATCTATAGAACAACTCTACAGTTCTGATTTCTTCTCAGAGAAAGCACTTCCCAGGTGAGAAATTGTATTCCGGATAAGAAACAGTATAAATAAATAAACCATCCAGGTGAAAGGTGAGGGAGATGATTGATGGTGCTATTTAGCTTGGCACCCCCTCTCTCCTTTTAAAACACTTTTATGACAAAATATTGCACATTTTTTCCAGAAACATGTAGCAATTTATTTGTACAGCTTAACAAGTATTTATAAAGCAAACACCCATGTAAGTGGTAGTCAGGTTAAGAAACTGAACGTTACGAGCACTTCCTCCCATTCCATGTATCCATTTCTGACCTGAACCCCTATTCTCTCCCCAGAGGTTACTGTTATCCTCCTTTTATGTCAGTCATTTCTTGCTCTTCTTTATAGTCATACTGCATAGGTGGGCAATATCCTTCAACAATACTGTGCTGTTTTTGCCTGTTTTAATACTGTATATATTATTTTGTATCTTGCTTTTTGTTCAACATTATGTTGTGAGTTACCCATATCGTTGCATGTAGTTGAAATTCATTAATTTTGTTGCTGATTGATATTCCTGCATGAATATACTATATTATACATATATATATTTATCCATTCCTTTGAAAATAGATTGCTTCCTATGTACATTTTCAAGTATGTGTACATTTCATAGGTATTCTGGTTTATATGTAAATGTTTTCTCTAGAATATATATCTTGGAACATAATTGCTACATCACTGGGGATGTAGCATCTACCTCCCATCACTATATAGATCTTCAACTTTACTAGATACTACCAAGTTGTTTTCCAAAGTGATTGTACCAATGTACAACCTCCCTAGCAATGTATGAATAGAGTTCCATTGCCTCTGCCTCTTTATCAGCATTTGGTATTTCTTGTCCCTTTTCTTTTTTTCTTTTTCTTTTGTAGTAATTCTAGTGCCACTACAGTTTGTGTTATTGTGGTTGGAATTTGCATTTCCATGATGACGAATGAAATTGAGTACCTTTTCTTTAGCAATTTGGACTTCCTGTTTTGTGAAGCATCTGTTTAAGTCTTACTCATTTTATTTATTGGATCACATGCTTTTTTTCCTCAGTAGATTTGGCCTGTCCTTCCTTTCATGAGTAATATAGGTGGATGTTGACAGAGTGGAATATTGTGGTCATAGCCAACCTTTTTAAGTTATTGGGGAAGAGGTTGTAATCGGTCAGTTCTCCTTTTCAGATGTTACTTCCAGGTGGTACATGAGTTTTCTGCCCTTGAGCCTAAGCAAGTGACTCTTGGTAAGATTTGATTAAATGCCATCAAGGGAAGGCACAGGAAGGAAACTTTGCTACTGTTGCCATCAGGGGATCATTTAATGGCATACATCAAAGGATGTCCATTGCTTGGGGAAGGCCTCCAGTTAAATATTACCCTGAAACTGAAAGCAGAGCATGGTCTGATCAATCCCTAAACTGGTGAGTCCCCTTTAATCAGTGTTTTGAAAATATTTAAATTCCCATCAGACTAATTAGTTCATCTGGAAACTAATGTTTACTCGGAAATGAGCCAAATGAGAAGGGGATTCTCTGAAACAATTTCCTGGAGGAATGTCTTCCCTCGCCTTAAATAAAGATAAAGTGGAGGTTAGAGAGGCAAAGTAGGAGAGACTTAACTGCAGTTTCTAACCAATAAGCTGCTGGAGCATTTCTGCATATTTCTCAATATTGTTTTAACAGCACTGATGCACTGAATCCACATTATAATGATTGGTAGTTTCTACATGTGAACATTTTTTTTTTCTATCCAGAGGGTTAATCTTATTAACAGTTGTTTGTTTGTTAATGATGCTTGAGCTGGTTGGAATTTTGCAAATCGTTATTTCTCAGACAAAAATGGAGTTACAGCTTTTGATAAGCTCCACAAGGGCAGGGATTTAGTTCTCTTGTATTCACCGCTGTTTTTCCAGAGCCCAGAGGAGTGCCTGTATATGACAGACACTCAAATATTCATTGAATAAATGAATAAACAAATGATTTTTCTGGCACTAGAGGTGTATTAAAAGCTAATAGTCCTAGTAACAGAAGGAAATAAAAATGATGCTTATCAGTATGTGAACATATGCAGGTATACACGCTCCCTGCTTTGATTTGACCATGTTTATGACTTGGCAGGGAAAGAGATGCAAAATTTCTGCCCTTCTGAGGATAGGGTATATACATAATGAACATGAAAATAGTTTTATAGTCATAAAATACAAGCAATAAACTTGAAGATAAGGTCTTAGTTCTTGAGGGCAAAAGCTAAGGATCCTCTGACTTAGAAAGGCTCTGTTCATAAGAGATGCTCAAAAAAAGTGTGCATAGAATAAACATTATTTCAACACAGTTTACCAGGAATTGCAGTTTAATTTATTGCAAATCAACACATTCTTTGCAGCATTTTTTTTTTTTTTGGCTGTTAGAAACAAGCCCTGAGGCAGAAAGTATATGAGTGGGGCAGCATCATACTCATCTTTGTGTCCTTACTGTATATTATTGTCACCAGGTATAGAATAGGACTCAGACACATTGGTTGAATGTAGGAATCAGTCCCATAAAGAAGAGTTGAGGAATGGAGGATGAATCACTTGGAGAAGGAGAAGTCTTGGGGAGGAGACAAGATCCCTATCTTTGGATATCTGAAAGCCCAATCTATGGCAGAAGGAGAGCCAAATGAGGACACTATGTGGATGCTTCTAATAGGCAGATTTTTATTTGTCACATGTCAGTAGAGGGTTAGCTTGACCTTCAAAACCTGGAAGAGAAAGTGGTACCTCGGTGGCTCGGTGGGTTAAGAGTCTGCCTTCAGCTCAGGTCCTGATCCCAGGGTCCTGGGATTGAGCCCTGTATCGGGTTCCCTGCTTAGCAGGAGCCTGCTTCTGCCTCTGCCTGCCAGTCCCCCTACTTGTGCTCTCTCTCTCTCTCAATCTGTCAAAACAAATAAAATCTTAAGAAAAAAAAAACTGGAACAGAAAAAAAATTATTTTTTGGTCTTAATTTTTTCCCAGGCATTTTTATGAGGCATCTCATTTCCCCCTATTATTCATTCCCTTATTTTTTCTAGGTTCACTGTATGGGTTTCTTGACTCAGCATATCTATAGCTTCCTGGGGAATGATGATTCTCTCAGGGTTATTACACACAAATTTCAAGGCTTAGGATTCCATGACTACAATCAGCTGAGAACAATGCAGTTTTACCCTTGTCTATAAAAATGAGATCTAAGATATGTGGTGAGACATAAATCAATTTCAGGACTAACTAGACTTCCATATTGCTCCCAATGAGTATCATATTGCTAAGGACTCCTCTCAAATCAATATAAAAAATTAATCTCTGTAGACAGTGTTGTGTCTGTTGCTCTTGGTATTATTTGTGCATTACTTTATACTTTACTTTATAATTAATATGCATGGCATCTCGAATTCAATATACTAGTTTTACCTTGATTTTGTCTGGGTGATAAAAGTCTCAACTTTGAGCTATTCCACATCAGTCTCTTATGCCTGAAATTCAAACCTCATTCCCTGTTTGAAAAGTACACATTGTTTAAGAGAAACGCTATGACTTAGAATGATAGACCCAGAGAAGAAATAGAAAGTGTTGCACCCTGAAATCTGCTTCTGAGTCCTTGTATAATCTTAGGTAAATTTCCCAACTTCTTAGCATCACATTCTTCTGTTCACAAAGTAATGTTAATAAGAGAAATTTACTAATTTAGTGTTGAAAGATGGAAGTATGCTTGAAAATTTTTGACAGGTAATATTAAATTGTCCTTTAAGATAGTATTAAAATTACTAACTTTGAAGGCATTAAGTCATATATTAAAAAAAAACTTTATTCATACTTCTACTTTTCTTTACCAACAGGGGTTCATGAGACCTGACTTTGGGGCACTCTGGCTGAGGTTTACAGAGTGAATCATGGTGAGGAAGCAGAATCACCTTGGTGAACTTACCAAGGAAGGAGAGGGCTGGGATAGGAATGTGGTTAATTTGAGGAATCACCCAAAAAATGCATGCTAATCAACCACAGCAAACCATCAATTCAATAGTGCCTCATGACCCATGGTGTGGTAAAAAGATCAGTTTTAGGAAGCTTGGGTTAGTTCTGGCTCAGCTACCAACTGGCAACAATCCTAAGCAAGTCATTTAACCTCTTTGGGCTTCAGTCTTTTGGGCTAGATCTACACTGTCCAATACAGTAGCCACCAGCCATGTGTGTGGCTATTGGACACTTGATATGTGGTTGATGGGATTGAGAACAACTGAATTTTTAATTTAATTTTAATGAATTTGAATTTAAATTAAACAACTAAAGCATTGTAGCAATTTTTTCTTTTAAATGCAACTTTATAACATTGGTAGGACATTTCACATTAACTGTTGAAAATTTAGCATCCTTATTAAAGTGCATCACAAATGTAAAATATACACTGTATTTCAAAATATGCAGGGGATAGTAAAATATCTCATTAATAGTTTTTCTTTTTTGTATTGGTTACATGTTTAAATGATAATATTTTGGATATATTGGGTTAAATGCAATATATTATTAAGATTATTTTCACCCTATCTCTTTTCTACTTTTTAAAATGTGGCTACTAGAAAAAATCTGAACTACCTATATGGCTCACATTAGATAGTGATGGGTTAGATAATTTCAATCATATCTCCCAAAAATATAGCCTCTTGTTCTAGGTAGCTACTGTAAAGGTTTAGCTCTAAGTGGCTTTGAGCATGAATTTCAAAGACCTTGATTAGAGAGTGTGAGTTCTAAGCCCCACTTGCTAGCTGTGTGATTTGCGGTAGCTATTAACCTCACTGGGCCTCTGTGTCCTCATTTGAGGAATAAACACACCTACCTCCTATAGAGTCGTAAGGGTTAAATGAAATAGTATATGTGAGGTGACAAACCAAGGGCCCGTGGCCATGTTGAAATAAATTTCCCCCATCTTCTCATCTCTCTGATTATGACTTTTAATACCCATGTGGACCAAAAGAGAAAACCAGGACACGAGGGTTTCAGCACAAGCTCCAAACCTTTTATTTATTTTAAAAAAGATTTTATTTATTTACTCACAAGAGATGCAGAGAGAGAGAGAGAGAGGCAGAGACACAGGCAGAGGGAGAAGCAGGCTCCATGCAGGGAGCCCGATGTGGGAATCCATCCCGGGTCTCCAGGATCACGCCCTGGGCTGAAGGCGGCGCTAAACCACTGAGCCACCCGGTCTGCCCTCCAGCCCTTTTAAAGAGCCAATATGTGAGAGGTTTAGGTAGTCATGGGAAATGGGTGGTTTTGGGAATGGGAATCTGCTATCCTCAGGTTTGAACCTTGACATGACCCACGTGCTCAGTTTCTAATTGTGCATACTCATGTCTCTCTCTCTCTTTACTCTTACCCTGATGGTCTTTCTAGTTAGTTATAGTCCAAGCTTTTGAAGCGTCCTGACCTCAAGATGTAGGAATATTGAAAGACATAATAAGGCAGTTTGGGAAAGAAGCCATGCCCCCTCCTTTCCTGGGTATCACCGTGAGTCATGGAAGTTTCCTAAGAAGCAGTTGAGAGAAAGCACTGTAGCAGGTGCAGGGTCATTTTACTTTGTATGGGTCCTCATGTCCTCCCCACAACCCTAATTGCCAACAGTTCCCCAAGCAGAATGAAGAAAAATATAAAAGTCAAGGAATCTACACATTTACTTTATGAAATGGGCCAATCTCAAGTGTTCAGAATAATAGATTTATGCCATACTCTAGTTTTATTTTATCAATATTTATTCATCACAGGTTTTTATTTTATCAATATGAATTATTCATAGTGATGAGGAAAATAAACCCTGGGGTCATAAAAACCTGGATTTGGTTGTTAGTCACAATACTTCTTACTGCATATTCTTGGAAAGTGACCTACCTACTCTGAGTCTCAATTTCCTTATGTAATGGTGAGGGCTTCCACTTATGGTGAACACTCAAGAAATTGTGGTTATTATTTTTCATTCTGTAATATTTACTTAAGATAATTATTCAGTTATTATTTAGTAAACATGAAACTAGTCTTTTTTGGAGCAGGTTTTCATCTCTTGCCTGATTTCTGTTAGGGTTGCTTTATTTGTTTTCTGTGTAATCTATTTACTTTGATGTGTAGAGCAAAGAATTATAATATAAATCAGGAAAGAAAATATTCTCACTTGTGATTTGTAACTCTGATTATTACCTTGTCTCAGAGGGTGCTTGTTTCAGTTACAGCTTCCCCTGGAGGTGGTTGAAGGGGGATTCTTCTGTGTGTCCCTGAGTCAACTAAGGCAACTGACATTATTTCATGTTCCCAGTCTGCTCCCCACAGCCCCCCAGCAGTAGAGATGCTCCAAAGGCTCTGATAAACTTGGCACTAAAGTTTCCCTTCTAGAAAATGAGGAGAAGTCACCAAAGGCATTAAATAAAAAAATGTTTAATCACCTGTTGGTTTTACTCTTTGACACCAGCCTATGCATAGCAGAATCTTGGGAAGAAAAGACAAAAGGAGTAATCAGCATTTTGAATTCTTGAGTCATCTGCTCTGTGGGCTCTGGAGCATCTAAGGTCAGCCCCACGCCTCATTACTGCCCAGGATAGCTGCTTTGGGATTGGGTCTGGAAGCTAAGAAATCTTCCTTTCATCTGGTATGAGTTATTTTCTAGAAGCTCTTCCTGGATGCTCAAGAATGGACCATGTAAGGATGCCTAGAGGCATCCAAACCCTGGGCCTGCTGCTCCTTAACTTGGGGAAGGCTGTGGATGTCAAGCAGGATGGATACAGCCACTTCATTACATGAGCAGGTTCCCATGACCCCTCACACATACCTCTACTTTAACACTTGTCACATATAATTTTTTTTATAGCGTTGTCCTCAGCAGGAATATGAATACCTCTGGAAATGATGTAAACTCCCAGGGTACCATTCACATGGTGGCTAGTGTGAATGGTGTCCCCTGAAGGTGCACAGCCTGGGCAGTCCTGCAGCGGCTCTGTCTGGGGATGGGTTGGAAGTGGATAGTTAGTAGATTGGCCTTGTACGTACATCCTTTATGCTGTGTTCTGGTACATGGCACATATTTGCACAACAAATACTTTTTGAATGAATGACACTGGCCCTACCTTTTATTTTAAGTTGATTTGACCCATTTTCCTATTCCTATTATCCTATTATGAGCTCCCCTTCACCCCATCCCAAAGATTGATGTTATTGTTTTTTGTTTTTTTGTTTTTGTTTTTTGTTTTTTTTTGTGCACAGAGAGGTGAGCCCACACCTGGAGGAAGCTGGGGGTATTCAGGCTGCTTGATGTCTTTGGGCTCTCGCCTGCTGAGGTAAATGAATCTGGAGGGCTAGTTTGGTTGATTCTTGACCCATTTTTGATGCTGAGAAACAACTCAGTGACCTTCTGGCCTTATTTTCAATGTCACAGATGTGGCCCTGGAAGAGGACCAAGTTTATATCTTCAGAATATAATAGCACAGAGTTTGGGTCACAGCTGCAGGAAAATCAGCCTGAAACAGACACACAGGATGTAAACAAAGTGGGAATGAATTCCGACCATTTTCCAAATTTGGAGTTTCAAGCTGAGGAGTGAGATTGTGGGTGGATGATCTGTTTTGGATTTTTCTGACTTCCTGAATTCATACTTCAATGAGGAGAAATTTAGCCCAGAATGCTAGAAATTTAGCCCAGAATGCCCAGAGTCACCAGGATGGGAAAGCCCTCCGACTGTGCTCTCACCGGGATTGTCTGCAGGTCAGGTGGGTAAGAAGTTACCAAGCACTCACCAGGGCCCCAGGCTTGGGGTGGCCTGTGGGATTTTCACTTCCTCCGCTCCTCTCACCTCACACAGCCAGCCTCGTGTTCTCAGGGAAAAGAAGTCACATCTTCCTACAGTTTTGAAGAAATTCAGCTCCTGAGTTCACCTGACCTGCTTCATTTTTGTTGAAAAGGAACATAAAGGCATTTAGGAAATCCTTTTGTCCTCACAAAACCTGGCTTTCAAAATCTATTGTGCTGCTGTTGATCCCAAATCATGTAATTGGATGTCAGAGACTGAATACTGACTCTTTCCTCTTGACGTTCCTGTTGTAAAAACCTTGTCTCTCCTCCTCTCTGCTGAGATGCCCCGGATGCCTGGAGAGAGCGCACAGGTGAAGATGCAAAGAGGAGCTTCCCTTACTGTGTGTTCAAAACGTTTCCCGTAAGAACACAATCCACGTCAAGACAAGGGGCTCAAGAAATCCTCAGCTTCTTAGAGGACAGAAAACGTTTCATGAAGGAAATGGAAAGAGATCCAGTGTCATGTGTCAGGATATGAGAATCTGGTTTTCCTTCAAATTTCTCAGGCAATCTGTGCTGTTGTTCTACACCTGACCCCTTATCCGATGCATCTCAGTTACCTCACCGGAAATGGAAGCAGAGCCACATACAGGTTTGTGAAATTCAGCTTCTATAGTTCTCTTCCTGAGGAGCAAATGGAAATTCATTTGGTTTGTTAATAAAGTGTTAGTAAGAATTGACAGGCCAGTCTACAAAACACAGTTTGGAGGGACGCCTGGGTGACTCAGCGGTTGAGCATCTGCCTTCGGCTCAGGTCATGATTCTGGGGTCTTGGGATCGAGTCCTGCATCAGGCTGCCTGCAGGGAGCCTGCTTCTCCCTCTGCTTGTATCTCTGTGTCTCTCATGAATAAATAAATTATATCTTTAAAACACACACACACACACACACACACACACACACACACATACAGAGTTTGGAAAAGGGCAAATAGATCTTTGCATTTGGTGCTTGGGACCCTGTCCAGGATTACGACTTACGGAGTTTCCTTTGCAGGTCCTTCCACTTTGTTTTTAACTTGGCGGAGAAATATGACCTAGATTTGTCAGCTTGGGTGAATCAGATAGGGCAATCCGTGAAGTTACTGATTGTTTTTGCCTCTGTGGCTACAAAGCCAGGCACCCAGTTGTGCACTCTGGGAAATAACCATGGTGTAATATGTCCTTAAAGGGGAGGCCTGTTTCCTTATTGCCAAAATCACAAATGTCTGATAATTTAACTTTGTCAATATTGGTAGGTAGTTATGGGCTTCAATTTATAATTAATAATTGGCACAAAGAGCCAACTCCTTTGTCTAGTCTATTTGCTCCTTTGTAGATCATTATGCATTTAAAGTGGGTAAGCTGACTTGCTCTCTTCATCATCTTAACAAGTTTGTGAATGAGTCAGGTCTTCTGTAAAGGAAAGCAGAAAATAGGAACACTTACTTCAATATGGCTTTCTAAGTGGCTTTGAAATTGGCAGAAACTCAACTCTATCTAGCTTCAGCAGAAAGTGAATTCATTGACTCATATACCAGGGAAATGGATAGCCAGGAGTGGATAGCTTCAGGCACAGCTGGATCTGGGGGTTCAAACCCTATCATCCAGCCAACCTTCCTCTATTGTTTTACCCTGTTTTACAGACAGGTTAGATGGGTGACAATAGCTCAAGATCCACATTCTCTGGCTTAGCAACCCTGAGTGAGTATAGAAGGTTTCTCTTCCACTGTCCTGACATTATTCTCAGAGAAAACACTCATTTGCTCTGGTTTGGGCATTGTGTTCATCTTTGAATTAGCCCTGTGATCGCAGAGATGGTACATGTGAACTGGACAGTCTGGGCCAAACACCCATCCCTGTGGTGGAAATGGCAGGTACTAACCCCAGAAAAAGTTCCTTGATATCTAATTGGCTCTAACTTAGACACATGCCCACTCCTAATTACACACATGACCAAAGAGTGTGATATTCTGATCGGCCAAGCCTGAGTCACCTGTGTCACCTCTGGAGGCAGAGATAGAGGATAAGAACTAAGAGTGAAGGAGGGGTGGTACCACAAGAAAACTGGAGCACTGGCCGGAGGGAGAAGAGGAGTTGGCTGGCTAAAACCAGAAATATTAAGAGACTTCAATAAAAGGTTGCATTTTTACCCCCCCCCCAAAAAAAATTAAAATTAAGCTCTACACCCAGTGTGGGGCTTGAACTCATGACCCTGGTATCAAGAGTCCCATGCTCTACCGACTGAGCTGACAGGGTGCTCCAGAAGCCTTTTATTGTTTAAAACTTTTGAGGTTGGATTTATTTTCTTTTCTTTGTGACACTATATTGAGGTCTAAGGAAGCATGTTTACCCTGATTACAAATATCTATATTAGTAGTGTTCTTTTTTTTTATTTTACACAGTTCTTCCACTAACCCTTATAACAACCTCATGAAGTTTGTAACTGTTTTCATTCTACAGGTGTGAAAATGAAGATACAAACATTAAACAACTAACCCCACTGCACTACTCTAACCAGAGGGGCCAGTGCTCAAACCCAGGCTGTCTGACTCTACCTCTGCCTTTTCCACTTTCTCCCTGCGAGAGAGAAAGAAGACTCGACGAAAGCAGGTCCACTGTGAATGGGAGCAGGGCACAGCTTCAAGAGCTCATTCAGAGGAGTTAGCAGCAGACTGTAGTGAGTCACTGATGGTGGGTGGAGGTGGAGGTGGAGGTGGTGGTGAGGAGAAGAGATGACTCAGCCTTCCAGCTTGGATGACTGATGGGGTGGATGCTGCTGCCATTAATTCAGATAGAACCCCCAGGTGGAGATGATCCTCAGCCTCTCAGGTACATCCCTCTCTCACGTCAGTTCTTGAGCCACTACCGATGAGACCTGGGCAATAACTATCCCCCTTTTTCCTATGTCCGCTCTTGTCTGGTGGGGCTCCTTCTACTGGCCCTGCGATCCAGTGATCTGGCTGGATCTAGCTTTTATGGTGGTCTAGTGGTCTAGCCTTTATGTCTTCTCTCAGAGTGCCTCCGGGACTCAGGTTCCTTTGCTGCCAGTTTGGACCTAGGGCCTGATGACCCTGGCAGTGAGTCCTGGGGCTTGAGTGGCCCGAGTTTCAGAACATAGTAAGCTGCCTCAACTTCTCCTCTTTAGTCCTAATACTCTAGTGCTGCTTCAAGAACTGGTCTAATGGCTGGGCCCTAGTGTCCTGCTCAACTTTTGCAATCCCCTTCTGTCTGTCATGCTGATTAGAACCATACTCACATGATGAGCTATCCCTCTATGATGAGCTATCATCTTGATTCCTGATTATTGGCCACAGCTGGGATGTCCCAGAGAGTTGCTTTGCTTGACTATTGGCATGGCCAGGAACCAGTAGGTTTGCCTTTTACAAAATTCTTGGATCCTGCTTCCCCAACTTGGGTGTCCTGACCATAGTCATCAGGTTTATTCTTGTTCCTGTGGCTGACCAAACTTTCTCCCACCTCAGAGCCTTTGCACTGACTGTGCCTCTGCCTTGGTGCTCTCCTCCCCGGCTTCAGGTCCCAGTTTAAATGCCATTTTCCCATTCAGTGTTGCCTGCCCTCTTCTCATATTTTTCTACATCATCATCTCATTTCTCTTTCCTCATCACATTGATATATTTGGAATTCTTTCATTTGAGTCCTTGTTTCTTATCTGTTTCTGCAGAAAATGAATGAACGAATGAAAAGCTCCTGGAAGTCAGGGACCTCCCCTCTTATGCTCACTGTTATATTGGAAGGCCTAGAGCGGTGCCTGCTACACAGTAGATGTTCAATAAACTATTTATGGAATGTAATTGAATGATTCTTAATTGTTGAGACCACATAATGTCTGGTCTACACCAGGGAAGAAGATGCAATGGATTGTGCTGAACTGTGCTGGCTGAATTGGAGGGCTGTCTACTTGGAGCAGTCCAACTCCTTCTGCCAAAACTGCCTACCTGGTCTGTCAAGCAGACTCCTAGATTCAGCTCAGAACTGTCCTCTCAAGAACCTTCCCTTGCCCTGACCTCCAAAGTGGTGCTAGTCATTCCTCTTCCTTGTTCTGGGAGCACTTCTTTCCAATCTTTAATTATGCACCTAGCATTGTGTACTTCTTTGCTTACCTGTCTTTCTCCCCAGTTAGACTGTGAGCCTTTTGTCAGTAGGAACTCTGCAGGGATTGTTTCTGGATCCCTGTACGTCTTACACAGACGTACAATTCAATCCCACAATAATTTGTGTGGAATATATGAGTTGATAAGTGCATTAGTAAACTGGTTGTGCGAATCTGATATGCAGGAGATAAGTCAGGTTAGGAGATAAAGTCAGGGCTAGTGATGCAATAATTAAATTAACTAATAGCCATTTATCCAAAAACCATGTTGCTAAAGATAAAAGACTTTGAAACTTGGGCCAGTCAGTTGCAAAAGAGCTCATGTCATCATTATTGTGTAAGTTATCTGAGCCATCCTCTCATTCACATCCTATTCACATGCTCCTATTCACATGCCTGGGATAGAAGTGGCCCTCCTGGGATAACTCCAGAGTCATGGTTCTGACGTTCTTAGCTCTTCAATGACTCTATTTTCATCTAACCTGAGTTACAGTCACTAGCTTTTGTGAGACCAGCCTCATTAATCATAGTGGTTTCTGTGCAGGGGAGGATGCCTACCTCATCCCGCCCACATGGAGATTTAATGACGCATAACTTGAGGGTTAGCTCAGGCTCATTCTATTCACTTTTGGTTCATTCACCCTTTGGTCTACCGTGTTATTCCAGATTTGAGATCCAAAACCATAATTCAGTTGGTAATTTTATGTAATGCCATCCTGAGATGGAATTTTCATTGTGAGAGAAAATTAGTTGTTTATTCACTAATCATTTACAATTTGTGGATTACACGGCAGACCTTGTGCAAGGGGCTGAGGACAAGGATGGGTAAGATCAAGTCCTCATCTATGAGGAGCTGACAGGCTAAAAGGCAATTCAGAACTAGAGGGCAGATACTTTCAGTCTGATCAGTGAGGGCCATGGTAGGGTGAAGTCTTGGGGGATGAACACAAACTGGTCAGACAAAGGATAGGGGCAGGGAGACAACAGCAAAAACAAAAACCAGGAAAGCGTGGATGGGGAGTGGCATGAGACCAAAGCAGAGCAGTCTCTAGGCCAGGTAAGGCTCTTAAATTTTAATCAAAATTTTCCAAAATACATTTTAAAGATACTTGTTTTGTGTGATAATAATTGCTTTTGCATGGTAAAAGGGTTTTATGAAGAGCTGTTTTTCCTGAGTGCTGTGCAATCATCCTGTGATAGGCAGAGAGGGACACAGCAGGGAACAATACACACTGTCCCATGCTCATGGGGCTTGCAGGCCAACAAGGAAAGTAGATATTAAGCAAATAGCTACAAATGATGTGTTAAGTATTTACATGTGACGGAAGTCCCAGAAAGGGGACTGTGTTATAGAATATAGGAGAAAGTGGTTAATAAGAACAAGAAGTGACTTTTTCAAAGATTTTATTTATTCATTCATGAGAGACAGAGAGAGAGGCAGAGACATAGGCAGAGGGAGAAGTAGGCTCCCTGTGGTGAGCCTGAATGCGGGACTCGATCCCAGGACCCTGGGATCACACCCTGAGCCGAAGGCAGACTCAACCGCTGAGCTACCCAGGTGCCCTGACATTCTTTTAGCCCACGCCATGAACCAGACATTGGGTTAAGGGCTTCACAAGCATTAATATGTTTAAACAAAGCCAAGTGGGACAATACGCTAATGTGCTTTTTGCACAGATGCTAGATGTAGTTAATAGGCATTTCCCAAGTGGAGTTGACCATGGGATGTTTTTTTTTTTTTTTTTTCCCCAGAACAGCCATTCAATTGTATGGCAGTTTTGGCATAGGGAGCCACTGAGGGGTTCTCAACCAGGGAGAGAGATGATCAGGTTTAATTTTCCAAATGGTAGAAAACCTGTACTTTGTGGTCTTGGTGACTTAGAAGTGGCCAGAAATTTTAGAAAAAGTTTAGGAATTATCAACCTTGCCAGTAAAATAGAATTACCTCCACTTTTCAAACTACTGACCTATTAAATCTGAGTTTCCTATAGCAATCTGTATTTTGTAAAAGCTCCTGAGTACACAGGGAACTGGTAACATTGCTTGCTTCTGGGGAAAGGTCCTGGGTGGCTGGATGGCAAGGACAGGAGAAGACTCTTTATTGTAAAGTAGTGAGCCACGGTTACATATTACCTATTAAAGAATACATGTGTGCATTAAAGCAATCTTTATGGGTGATCTAGATGTAGATGGGATGGAGAACCAACCACCGGCGGGTGGAATTAATTAGTGAGTTAAAAACAAAATAATGTGAAACAAGTGATTAAAATTTCCTATTACAAGTAAGATGTACTAGATAGATTTGATCATTAATCGTTAATGACACAAGAAAGCAACTTTCTAGAAATGGGGAAGGGAAGTAAGACCATGAGAGGTTAAAGAGACAGAAAAAGTGTGGGGAGAGGCCAAAATCTAAAATTCTCTGGTGGGCAGCAACAGGTGGGCTGTTGGAATCCTTACCCCTCTACTCACTAACTGGCGGGCCATGGGACTTGGGGGTGTTTCTCAGTCCCTCTCCCCCTCATTCCTCACTGTAACATAGGAATAATATTAGCCACCTTAGAGGCTGCTTGGAAAATCAAGGAAACGATGAGCAAAGGTTTTTACACACACACACACACACACACACACACACACACACACCACTTAGCATAGTGCCTAGTGCAAAGTGAGAAGATAGGGTAGACCTGGACATTTTTGTAGAGAGAGCAGAAGATGGAAGTTATAAAAGTGGAGACAGATCCAGATCCTGCAGGGGGTAGAAAAAGGGATGGGGGGCGAACAAGAGCGCAGACTGGGAGGGTTTCTTAGAAACGGGTAGAACCCTTTTCCTCTGGGAGAAAAAGGAAGGAGAGGGTGGGCAGGGAAAGAGGTGACAACAGACATTTCAAGGAGGGAGGAGGGCAGATGAAAGAGATGAGATAAAAAACACCTTATTCTTCATCTCTGCAAAGAAAGAGGCAAGGTGGAAATTCCATAAAATCTTTCAAATATAATATTTGATGCACAAAAGCCAGGTTTTTTGTTTAAAATAAATTGGTGCCATTGTGAGTAGCTAATGAAAATATAGGCAGCCTCTGTACTGTGTCACCTCCCTGCTGCTTATTTTAATTAATTAATTAAATTTTGCTTCTTCTTTTTCAATGCATTACCTCTGGTACAAATACCTTCAAGAGGCCATTAATGCAAACCTTTTATTTTGAGCCTACTGCATGGCAGGTCCTAGAAGACCAGGGAAATCAACACACTGAGAATGGTGCCGGGGGGTGGGGTGGGGGGTTAGGGGTGAGGAGGGGTGGGAAAGAAAAGCGCAGCTTAGCTCTTCTTATGTATGGTGTGTGAGCTAGAAACTCAGAGAAGGCTGCATGTTTTCAGTGCAGGAATTGTGTGGGGTTCTCTTTGTATAGCACACTGAAACTAACTTATTTCCCCAAAACGAACCGATTAATATGGGATATGAATCCACTTGAGTAGATGTATTCCATGTTCTATGGCCCAAGAAAGATGCTGGCACACTGTATTGAAAAGCATGGAAAAGAATATGTTGAGTCAAACTTAAAGGAAAATTTCTGCAACATAATTGTCCACCTTCTTAAGAAGAACAACAGTAGGGTTCAGTCCCTTCAGACCCAATGCCTCCTTCATAGCAGATAACTTTGCTATTCTGAGATGAGATTCACAGATGGCATAACCTACCAATACATTTTAAAAATAACATAATGGGGATCCCTGGGTGGCGCAGGGGTTTGGCGCCTGCCTTTGGCCCAGGGCGCGATCCTGGAGACCCGGGATCGAATCCCACATCGGGCTTCCGGTGCATGGAGCCTGCTTCTCCCTCTGCCTGTGTCTCTGCCCCTCTCTCTTTCTCTCTCTGTGACTATCATAAATAAATAAACATTTAAAAAAAAATAACATAATGTACAAAATTGGTTATATAGGAAAATTAAAGTTAAATAAGTTACCATCAAGTATGTAATTCTCCATGCAAATACTTGAGCATGGCTACATCACTAGTACAATGAAGGACACAGATAGTGACAATCTACATGGACAATCACCGTGGATGTCACAGCTGAAAATAGAGGCCAGTTTAGGTGTCTTATTGCCTTGGTAACTCGAACACCAACTCAGACAGCTTTGCTAATGGTGATACGATTTTCTAAAATGTGAAGAACTTTTTTTTAAAAAAAGATTTATTTATTTACTTTACAGAGAAAGAGAGAGTATGTGAGCAGGGGGAGGGGCAGAGGGAGAGGTAGAGAGAGAATCTTGAGCAGACTCCCTGCTGATTCCAGAGCCTGGCGTGGGGCTCAATCTCACAACCCTGAGATTGAGACCCTGAGATCATGACCTGACCTGACCTGAATCAAGAGTTGGACACTCAACCAACTGAGCCACTCAGGCACCCCTAAGATGTGAAGAACTTGTAATGAAATTCTGAACAAAGCAAGTACATATTTCTCTTAATTTTTACAAAAGATGCTTTGTTGGAAAATTCAGTGGGTATTGAAAAAAAAGCAAAATATACTCAAACACAGATATTTTGTGTTTATATGTAAAACGAAATATGTTTTAGTTCAGACCAGGCTTTTCATCTACATGAACGTCCAGTGGAACATGGAAAGTTCTATGGCACTCAGGGCAATTCCTTGTTGTGTGGGACTGTCCTGCAGAGTACAGAACATCTGCCACATCTGGCTGTCCACTCCAATCATGAGGACAACCAAGAAACCCTCCACAGACTTCCAAAATGCCCACCAGAAAGTGGCACTATCCCCTTTGTGAACCGCTGCTGTAGCGTACGTGACCTTAATTGAACTCTGCACTTGGAGAAGCTAAGTGCTTGTTGAATAGAATGAACCTTGCAGATCTTCACAACCATCATTTCGAACTCTAATTCACGCTGTGGAGGGCTATATATATAAATGGAAGATCTAAAAATAAATAAATAAATAAATAAATAAATAAACAAACAAACAAATAAATAAATAAATGGAAGATCTAGACAGGGATAGCCAAATGTTCTCATCTTTCAAGCCTATCCCAATTGGTTGAAAGTAGTTGCCCTTAATATCATATACAGAATAATTTTGGGGGTGGTGTTCAGCTTATTCAATAATTCCAGCACTATTTACTGAGCATCTATACCAGGCACTGTTTGAGTAGCTGGAGATACAATAATAAATAAAACAGACACAGATTTG
The DNA here is from genome assembly GCF_011100685.1 of Canis lupus familiaris. Taxonomy (NCBI): domain Eukaryota; kingdom Metazoa; phylum Chordata; class Mammalia; order Carnivora; family Canidae; genus Canis; species Canis lupus. The sequence continues at coordinate 12,883,274 of NC_049255.1, read as the reverse complement.
GGCCCTCATGGAGCTAACATTTTGAGCTCAGGAGGAACTGACATTAAAGGTGTCTGCCACGAGATCAGGAACCCACTAGCCACAAATGTGTCTTACCTGAAACAGAAGAGTTTCCTGAATCACCACTAAACCAGGAACTGTCCTGGAGTTTTATTTTTAAAAAATCAATTTCTTTTTTTTAAAAATTTTTTTATTTATTTTTTTTTTTTATTTATGATAGTCACACAGAGAGAGAGAGAGGCAGAGACACAGGCAGAGGGAGAAGCAGGCTCCATGCACCGGGAGCCTGACGTGGGATTCGATCCCGGGTCTCCAGGATCGTGCCCTGGGCCAAAGGCAGGCGCCAAACCGCTGCGCCACCCAGGGATCCCTAAAAAATCAATTTCTGATATTGGTTCATTTTCCTATCATTTGTCTTTTTCTCCTCAGAAATAAAAATAGCAAAAAACAAAACAAACAACTTCTAGTTAATTGATAATTCTAATTGAGTTCTTGTGAACAAAGTTATTCTATGATTTGTAAGGTTGTATTAGAATTAATGAAGAGATATCGCTTGCCAAGAAATGGAGACTTGGTCAAGTCAGGAACGAGAATTTAACTGAAAGTCATTAGGACACTCCCAATACCTAGCAAAAGCAATGAACATCCTATCTGTGTGAATATCTGGCCACCAACATTCCTGGGCAAACATTAGAAACAAGACACATATCCCTAGCCACTAACTGGGGACCTTTTCCCTTATTGTTGTGGTTTTGTGATTTGGGGCAAGTTACGTGGCCTCTCTAGGCCTGTGGCCTCACCTGCAGGGATATGTGAAGGTGCTCTTCAGGTCATGTGACTGAGCAAATGATGTTTCCAAAGTCCTGAGCACAATGCCTAGTGCAGGGTTACTCAGGGGCCTGTTATTATTATTTCCAGGATATGTGGGGGTAAGGGTGGGTGGTTGGTTCTCTTCTTTCTAGGTGAATGGGGCCACTCAGGAGTTCATGTGGAGTATTCTTACCTTATTGTAACTCCAGGAGAGGAGATCACATTTTCTTGCAAACAAAGTTACGGTTTCATAGATTTTATTGGATCTCAAAAATGGAAAGTACATTGAATCATCTGCTCCAATCCTGTATTGAAGAATAAGCTGTGATTTGGGACTAGAAACAGTGTTTAATTTTCTAAAGTAGGCCTCCAAGACCTATTTAACCCATCATTTGACCTGGGGTTTTCCAAAGCATGAAAGTAGGACCACTTGTATTAGAATCTTACAAGGAGCTTTTTAAAATGCAGGTTCCTGGGTCCTACACCTAAACTGTTTTATCAGAATCTCTAGAGATTGGGCCTGGGAACCTGCATTTCACAGCAGGCCACACTTGAAATCAAGTACCACTCATGTAATGATCAGTACCTTGATTGACAATATTATAAAGTATGCCCAAACCCAGTATCACCCGAAGACTTGGTCATGGTAGATCTGAAATAGGACCATACATCCAGGGCTATTGAACTATCTGACAGTTTTGGCTACTGTTTCTGTTAATTTCTGCTTCAATTATCCAATGAGTTGTCTCTATGCCAGGATAAGCTCAGTCCTGTGGCTCTTGTGAAATTGCATAAGTCAGTGTGGCTCTCTGCTCTTGCAAAAGACCAAGAAATGAATGAATACATGTAAAACTTTAGAACAGAACTGAGCTCATACTAAGTGTTCAAAAAAATGTTAGTCATTAGTATTATCTCTCATTAGAGCAGCAAGAGCATCTGCAGAGAAGTGATGCTGGTTTCTTAGACATGAACTTAAATCTTAGGATCAGTGTCCATTTGATAGCAAAAATAGTTGGAGACAGTCATTAAGATAAAGGAAATGGAACATACCATTAAGACTCCCTAAGTGCATGGCACAGATCGTACTCCCTTGTTTTTGTTGTTTTTACCTGTGAAGAGAACGTAAGATCAGATATGGTTTTACTTTACAGTTTAAATTGTTCTTTGCATCAGCAGAAACGACTCATTTTGGGATGATAGTTCAGTTGGGGATTTATTTATTCTCCTACTCACAAATACACAAGAACACACAAGTACATAGGTTATTGTGAATACTTTTTAGGTTATGGTAAATTATTTGTGCCATATCTGAATTTGAAAAGAGAGATACAGTGTTCATGAACATGGAGAATTTCAGCCACAAAAGAATTCTTAGCTGAAATAGGTAGTGTGTAATTGAGAGAATGTGAAAAAGAATGAGGAAGTAGTTTCTCCAGCATGATGAAAGGGGAAGGTGGTTCTTTTTCCCTTGAGCAAAGCATTCATTAAATGCAAAAGAAAATTACTATGGACTTTTGAGCCAGGAATCCATGATGCCAGCATTTTGCAACAACATCCCCTTTCATCTACAGATCTCACAACAGTTATGGACACTAATTAAGTCTCACCATACTCATACAATTCACTCTGAGTTTTCTTTACTTCCTTTTTACTGAGGAATACCAGGGCAGCAAATGCTTAAAGGGTTTTTAAAAGTTACAAAGCTGGGATTTGAATCCAGTACCCAAAGCTTTTGACCCAGAGAGGAAGGGGACCCATGTGGTGGGTTTGACAGTTGACTCATAGTTGATTTTTTTGGGAGCAGGAAGTGATCTCCAGCAACTCTGAGAGGAAGGAGTAAGCCAGGAGCTCAGGGAGGGCCTAGAGGATCAAGAGTGGGGACCAGAGATCCTGATGTACAGCGAAGGCACATGTACCTGGTGTCTCTGACCATCACACCCCTTCTGCCTCACTTGCCATGTTCCTGAACAGACACATTGGGATTGCAATTCATACTGACTAGTCTAGATTTTTGAGACTGTGAGTGAAGCATGTGTGTGCCAGAGGGGAGTGGTCTGGTATTGGTGGGCAGAGGTGAGTCACTTACCAAGGGAAGCAGCAGTAGGAGGGAAATCAAAGGGCAACAGGTTATGTTACTCCCTCTCACTTGTCATCTTGGCCCTCTTTAAAAAGGAAGAGAAAACAAAGCACAGACTAAGTCTGAGATCAATCTCACATGGCCAATTATGACATATTCAGGTCCTGACTTGTCCAGGACCCAAAATAAATATCTGGGTCTATCAGAACTGTTGAATGGAGGCCAAGAGTAATTTGAAATAACTTACCTTCTCTCTCTCTCTCCTTCCCCTCTCAATATGAGTGTTTAAAGTTCAGGAATGAGTAGTTTCACTTAAGTGGAATAAGAATCAGAAAGGGAGGATGACCAGAAAGCCCCAGGAAAGGCAGATGCAAGTCCTAGGAGCTAAGTAGGAATCTCACAGGCTCAAACAGTATTATATTTCTGAGACTGAATCAAATGTGTAAAAATAGTAGCAAATTACTTACCTCTTCAAAGAAAGCTACACACGAAATTGTAGGGGAATTTATTAGCACATCTAAATCTGAAACAGAAAGGTTATATATTTACAAGGCTAAGTTGCAAATAGGCAGAAGAGAGAAAAAAAGTTTAGTTGCTTTAGTTTTTATTCCAAATCATATCAGTTCATTAGAAACAAATAGTTTATAAAAGGCTTAGTCTATAACTCTAAGAGAAAAATAATACAAGTCAGGAGTATATCCATGTAGATATATATATCTTTCTTCAAGTAATATTAAAATAGTTACAAGTAGCAGTTAACCTGGCTATATTACAGACAAGCTCATGCTTGCATTCTTTCTCACACTGATCTTTTGGAAAAGGGTAAGATAATATTACCTTCACCAAGAACATATGGCAAAAGTGGTCTCTCTGACATTCTCTAATCCACATTATGACAGAAACTGATATTCGTGTTTTGAGAGTACTGAAAGATCTCCAATGTCTTTTGGGTTATCAAAGAAAGATAAAATGATACTTGATACAGTCCTTTAAAACTGTGATCTAGTTTTAATGGTGAGTTATTTAATGGCCCTTGAAATTTTGGGAAATCCCATATGGTATAAAAGCGAATTCTCTTGATCGGAACATGCAATTAACTGGAAAATCCATTCTCTTAAGCTTGCACTGCAACAGACGATTTGCAAAAAAAAAGGGAAACATGGTCAGGGCAAAACATTTCCTCTTTTTAGAAACGTTGAACTGAGAATGTCCCTCACCAATTACATAGGGTCCCCTGGGCCTCCGCGTTGCACCAGCGGTGAGGTCTCTATGGCAATGCCCCCGGCTGCTGAAGCGGAACACAGGTGACGAGGCGAAGGCGGACGCAGGTGCGAGGACTCCGAGGGGAGAAGGCCCCGCAGGCTCTTCTTGAGCGTCCGGGACCCACGGCCTGCGGGGCCCGCCGGCCTCGCCCTCCCGCCTGTCCCGGGTCCCGGGTCCCGCCCTGCACCTCCCGAGGCTGCCCCGGCGCCAGGGTGCTGCGCCGGGACTGGGGCTCCTCTGGGGCCCCGCTTCCGTCGCTGCGTCAGCTCCCCTCTCGCGCCCTCAGAGGCGAGGACTCAGGTGAAAGGAGCCCGTTTTGTCCAGCCCCCTGGTCTCATGCAGCCGTTCAGCGTCCCCGTTCAGATTACACTCCAGGGTGGCCGGCGGCGCCAGGGGAGGTAAGTCCCCGGCACACTCTGCCGTGCGCAGGCAGGGGCTGGAAGAGCGGCCTCGCAGGGTGCCCACCTGCCGCGCCCCGGGGGACCCTGCGCGGCCTCCCCGGGGGCGCGGACGTCGGGGGTTGGAGCCTTCCTTGCTGGCTTCCTCCTCCATTTGGCTTGCAAATTCTCGAAAGCAGGAACCGCTTTTTTTTTTTTTTAAGACTCACCGGTGGTTCCAGGCACTAGAACACGGCCCAGAACGTGTTCGGTGCTCAGTCGCTCTCTCTTGGTTGAACGAAGGGTCGAGGAAATTACCACCGGCATTTGACACACACCCCCCCCCCCCCCCCCGGTGAAGCACGCTTGGGTCTTGGAGTCACAGGCCTGGATTCGAGTCTCAGTTCCACCCCGAAACTAGCTGCGTGACTCTGGGCAAGTCAGATAACCTGTCTGCCTCCTCCCCCCCCCCCTTTTTTTTATTTTAAAGATTTTATTTATTCATCATGGGGGTGGGGGGCAGAGACACAGGAGGAGGGAGAAGCAGGCTCCATGCAGGGAGCCCGACGCGGGACTCGATCCTGGGTCTCCAGGACCACGCCCTGGGCCAAAGGCAGGCGCCAACCCGCTGAGCCACCCAGGGATCTCCTGTCTCCTCCCTTTGTCCATAAAGAGGGAATAGGAAACGGTATCTATGTGCCTTAGCGGACTTTCTACGTACTACTGTCCATGCTATGCCATCCTCCCCCCCCCCCCCCCCATTTTAACCATTGTTATTAACCATCCACTGTACTCCTTAAGGGAGGAAGTGAGACAGGCTATCTTTTTTTTTTTAATTTTTTTTTTTTTAGAGTTCAATTTGCCAACATATCACATAACACCCAGTGCTCATCCCGCCAAGTGCCCCCCTCAGTGCCCATCACCCAGTCACCCCCGCCCACCTCCCCTTCCACTACCCCTTGTTCATTTCCCAGAGTTAGGTGAGACAGGCTACATTAAGGACCCTTTTTTCTCTCTAGAGGAATAAAACACAGTGGGGCTGAGAGCCTTAAGTGAAGCCCCAGTCCTTCTGTCTGCTTCTGGGTTTGGGTTGGAGGGGTGCTCAGAACTGGGCAGCAAAACTGAGAAAAGAGAAATGCCTAAGGGTGTTTGAGGAATAGAATATTAAAAGCTGGCCAGGGGTACATTTCTCAGCCAAGTTCACACACTCTATCTGGAAATGTGGGTGGTTTGTTAGTGGCTTCCGTGGAGTTGGGAGCTAAGTGAAGGCAGTAAAGACCGCCGTGGTCACCGCGTTATCCACCTCCATCATCCTGTACCGACACACCTGGCACCTGAGAGAGAAGGAAGGAATGTGAGACAGAGGGGTTAGGCGGGGGTGAGGGTCAGAGGAGGAAGACGCAGACCGAGGGGGAAGAGAGGCAAAAACACTTCTCTCCTAGAAATGCACTGATGCTTTTGTGAAAAGACAATTAAAGCAGAATTACTCTCTGGCAGAAGGTCAAATGACGAACATGCGAGGGAACACGTTTAATTAACTAGATAGGAGAGCAGTTGTTCCCCCCAAAGCCACACAGTCTCCCATTTTCATTGCTGAGACGCACAGTTGGATTATTGCTCTTGCCTCTTGCTGAACTCGATGAACCATGCTGACTTTACTCAACCTCATTTGCTGTTTCAAAAGAAGTTGTTAAATAATTTTGTAATTAAAAAATAGAAGGCTGGAAATAATTACCCAAATCTCCCTCTGTAACACAAACAAATTACAGGGAAATACTAATTCAACATGCCAGTGAGACGAGTGTCAGGTGAATCGCCAAGCTTTGATGAACAGCAGCATCTTTCTAAGGAGCGCTTCTTGACAAGTTGCAGTGTTGGCGGGAGAGGCTGCCGGCATCTGCAGGGATCACAGCCAGATGAGCTCGTTCAAGCTCTTTGAAATCAAGTTTGCCTGAGGCTAAGCCAGAAGGTGTCTGTAGCAATGTGTGCGAGAAGGCTGGTGGGAAAGTCAATTCTATCTGCAGGGAAGCAACAGAAGGGGGTGGGTACTGCCTCCACTATGAATAAAACATCTCCAGGTAACACACTGGTCGGAAGTGAAAATATATTGCTGGCAAAAAGGAATAAAAATGCTGTTCACTCATCTCACTGGCTAGAGAGCAAAATTAGATCATTCGGAAATGCTTTGAGGTCCCGGGATGAAAGGCGCTTATAAATACCACAAAGTTAATTACAGGGACCTTTATGGTCTCAGAAAACTGGAAAAAACCCAATATTCAACAATAAGGAAATAGGTAAGGATTTTATGGCATATCCAATGGATGGAATATATTATGTGGCCAAAAGAAGGGTTACTCACGACATAAGAATTGCTCACGACATAAGAAAGGGCTTATTACGTTAGGTGAAAAGAAGATTAAAAAAAAAAAAACCCTCTATATCCAGAATGAGCTCATCCTATTTAAAATAATACAGAGGAGGGGAATAACTCAGCAAGTGAACAGAAATGATCTCTTAAGTGTTAGAATTGTGTGTGATTTTTGTTCTCTTCTGTAGACTTTTCCACATTTTTTGAGTTTCATAATCTGAGCATTAAAAAAGTACATTACTTTAACAAATCCCTTGGACATTTGTTGAGGCCTTCTTTATGGCTTGGTTTGTGGGTAGGTCTCACAACTGTTCCTTATATGTTTGAGAAGAATATACACTCTGTAGGGGACAATATTCTACATTATCATTTAGATAAAAAGCCTGTTACTGTGCTCAAATCTATTTCAAATCAAATTATCTGGTTGAGCTAATCAGTTACTGAGGGAGGATGCAAAAATATCTCCTCAGTTGTTGGTGGATTTTGTCTATTTCTTCCTATAGTTCTGTCAGTGAGGCAATGCTATTAGGTATGTATATTGCTAGCTCTTCTAGATGATTCTTTAATCAATATTAGCACCTTCTTTATTTCTAAAATACTTTTTTTAAAATTTTTATTTATTTATGATAGTCACACACACACACACACACACACACACACACACAGAGGCAGAGACATAGGCAGAGGGAGAAGCAGGCTCCATGCACCGGGAACCCGACGTGGGATTCGATCCCGGGTCTCCAGGATCACGCCCTGGGCCAAAGGCAGGCGCCAAACCGCTGCGCCACCCAGGGATCCCCTAAAATACTTTTTGACCTGAAGGTGCATATCAGCTTGCTTTTCATTAGACTTTCCTGACAAACTTCAGCCTTTTACATCTGCATGTTTCATGTGATTTCTCTCAGCACATAGACAACTCTAATTTCTTACTATTGTGGTCGGAAAAGATACTTGATATGATCTCAATCTTTTTGAATTTATTGACACTTGTTTTGTGGCCTAATGTATGATTCATCCTGGAGAATGTTCCACGTGCACTTGAGAAGAATGTGTATTCTACTGCTTTTGGATGTATGTTCTAAATATATCTATTAAGTCCATTTGGTCTAATGTGTTGTTTAAGGCCAATGTTCCCCTACTGATTTTCTGTCTGAATGATCTAGCCATTGATATAAGTGGGGTGTCAAAGTCTTCTACTACTATTTTATTGCTGCCATTTTTTTTCCTTTTTAGGTCTATTAATATTCACCTTATTTTAGTGCTCCTATGTTGGATGCATATATATATTTATAAATGTTCTATCTTCTTACTGCATTGACCCCTTTATCATTATGTAGTGCTCCTTTTTGTCTGTCATTACAATCTTTGTTTTAAAGTTTACTTTGTCTGATATGAATATAGCTACAACAGCTTTCTTTTTATTCCTATTTGCATGGAATGTCTTTTTCTGCCCCCTACTTTCAGTCTGTGTGTCCTTACTTTTGAAGTGAGTCTCTTGGAGGCAGTATATAGATGGATCTTGCTTTTTTTTCCTTCCCCATACAGGCACTCAGTATTGATTAGAGAATTTAGTATGTTTCCACTTAAATTAATTATTGATAAGTGTGTACTTATTGCCATGCTATTTTTTGTCTTGTTTTATTTTTAAATATGATGATTCATTCTCTGAGCACTTCGTGGGCACCTTAATGATACAAGTAAAATGATCACATGATCCAACAATTCCCCCATTAGTGCAAATCCAAGAAAAATTCTCATGTGGACAATGTTACCTCTCATCCTCTAGGGGTTCCTTCCCCAAACTGGGGAGGTTTCGCACGTGTATATACTGAATCCTTGGAAGCGATATGGGGCACATCTGCAGGGTTTTCTCTCTGCAAAACTCTCCCATCGGATATTCTGTCCTGTGAGCTCCAGCCATCGTGATTTTCCTGGACTCTCAGGTCTGTCTTCTCAACTCAGGGAGTCACTAGGCTCTGCTGGGTTGCCCCTCACCACCCCATACCATAGCCTGGAAACTCTCTCAAGGCAAGAAGATGGGCAGGTACTGATTTACTATCTCACAGGATCACTATCCTTTCACTGACTGATGTCCAGTGTCTTGAAAAATCATCATTCCACATCATTCCACAAACATCCACTACATCATTCCACACATGGTGTACTTTTTGGTTGTTTCAGATAGAAAGGCAAATCCAATCCCTATTATGCCATCTTCACAGAGCAAGCTCATTTGATGAAATGCAATGTTGCCATTTTAATAAATGAACTAGATTAATAATTACATTTTACAGATTGCCTTCCATCTTGAAACAATCTTGATTGAGACTTTTAAATTTGGAGAATAATATATTCTGTCTGGAACTTTTAGCATAGTTGGGAAATACACTTATTATATATATATATATATATATATATATATACTGAAATATATACTATATATATACTATATATATTATATATATACTAAAAAAAATATATATATATATATTTTTTTGAGAGAGAGTGAGGAGGGAAGAGGACAGGGAGAGAGAGAATCATGGGCAGGCTCCATACTTAGTGCAGAGCTGACTGTGGCGATCAGTCTCATGACCCAAGATTATGACTTGAGCTGAAATCAAGAGTCAGACAATTAACTGACTGAACCACACAGGTGTTCCTCCTGTATATTGATGTTACATACTGAAGACATGAAAGTATGGCTAGGAAAAGCCCAAATCAGTGTGAGGTTGGTGGTGTCTGAATGGGAAGAGACTTAGGGTTCAGGACCAGGAGGAAGTAAAATAAGGGCTTGAACTTTATCTACAATGTCTTATTTTTTTAAATAGAAAATATAAAACAAATATGTAAAAATGCCAGTGTACTAGCATTACTTAAATTCTTTTTTTACATTTGTTTTTATTGAAGTTCGATTTGCCAACACATAACACCCAGTGGTCATTCCATCAAGTGCCCTCCTCTGTGCCTGTCACCTAGTTACCCCAGCCCCCCGCCCACCTCCCCTTCCACAACCCTTTGTTCATTTCCCAGAGTTAGGAGTCTCCCATGGTTTGTCTCCCTCTCTAATTTTTCCCACTCAGTTCCCATCCTTTCCCTTATAATCCCTTTCAGTACATCTGTATCTTTGGGGTAAATACCCAGTAGTGCAATTGCTGGGTCATATGGTAGCTCTCTTTTTTAGCTCTTTTATTTTTTATTTATTTTTATTTTTATTTTTTTCTTTTTTAGCTCTTTGAGGAACCTCCACACAGTTTTCCAGAGTGGCTGCACCAGTTTGCATTCCTATCAACAGTGCAATAGGGTTACCCCGTCTCTACATCCTCACCAACATTTGTTGTTTCCTGTCTTGCTAATTTTCAACATTCTCTTTGGTGGGAGGTGGTATCTCATTATGGTTTCGATTTGTATGTCCCTGATGGTAAATGGTGTGGAGCATTTTCTCACGTGCTTATTGGCCATGTGTGGGTCTTCTTTGGAAATTTTGTGTTCATGTCCTTTGCCCATTTCATGATTGGATTGTTTGTTTCTTGGGTGTTGAGCTTGATAAGTTCTTTATAGATCTTGGATACTAGCTCTTTATCTGATATGTCATTTGCAAATATCTTCTCCCATTCTGCAGTCTGTCTTTTAGTTTTGTTGACTGTTTCTTTTGCTGTGAAGAAGCTTTTTATCCTGATTAAGTCCTAATAGTTCATTTTTGCTTTTGTTTCCTTTGCCTTCATAGATATTTCTTGCAAGAAGTTACTGTGGCCAAGTTCAAAAAGGTTGTTGCTTGTGTTCTCTAGGATTTTGAAGGATATTGTCTCACATTTAGATCTTTCAACCGTTTTGAGTGTAAGAGTCTGGTGTAAGGGAATGGCCTAGTTTTATTCTTCTGCACGTGGCTGTCTAATTTTCCCAACACCAATGATTGAAGAGACTGTCCTTTGCCCAGTGGATATTCTTTCCTGCTTTGTTGAATATTAGTTGACAGAGATGCAAGAGTGGTTCATTGAGGGGCCATTTCTGTGTTCTCTATTCTGTTCCCTTGATCTGTGTGTCTGTGTTTGTGCCAGAACGACACTGTCTTGATGATCACAGCTTTGTAGTACAGCTTGAAATCTGGCATTGTGATGCCCCCGGCATTGGTTTTCTTTTTCAATATTTCTCTGGCTATTCGAGGTCTTTTCTGATTCCACACAAATCTTAAGATTATTTGTAACAATTCTGTGAAGAAAGTCCATCATATTTTGATAGGGATTGCACTGAATGTGTAAATTGTCCTGGTTAACAGACATTTTCGCAATATTAATTCTTCCAATCCATGAGGATGGAATGTTTTTCCATCTCGTTAAGTCTTCCTCAATTACTTTCAGAAGTGTTCTGTAATTTTTAGGGTATAGATTCTTTCTTCTTTGGTTAGGTTTATTCATAGGTATATTAAGGTTTTGGGTGCAATTGTAAATGGGATTGACTCCTTAATTTCTCTTTCTTCAGTCTCATTGTTAGTGTATAGAAATGCCACTGATTTCTGTGCATTGATTTTGTATCCTGCCACATTGCTGAATTGCTGTATGAGTTCTAGGAATCTTGGGGTGGAGTCTTTTGGGTTTTCTATATATAGTATCATGTCATCTGCGAAGAGGGAGAGTTTGACTTCTTCTTTGCCAATTTGAATGCGTTTTGTTCCCTTTTGTTGTCTGATTGCTGAGGCTAGGACTTCTAGTACTATGTTGAATAGCAGTGGTGAGAGTGGACATCCCTGTCCTGTTCCTGATCTTAGGGGAAGGGCTCTCAGTTTTTCCCCATTGAGAATGATATTTGCTGTGGGCTTTTAATAAATGGCTTTAAAGATGCTGAGGAATGTTCCCTCTATTCCTAACTCCGAAGAGTTTTGATCAGGAATGGATGCTGTATTTTCTCAAATGCTTTCTCTGTATTTATTGAGAAGATCATATGGTTTTTCTCTTGTTTTTTCTCTTGTTGATATAATCTATCATGTTGATTGTTTTATGAGTGTTGAACCACCCTTGCATCCTGGGGATAAATCCCACTTGGTCATGGTGAATTCTCTTCTTAATGTACTATTGGATCCTATTGGCTAGATCTTGGTGAGAATTTTTGCATTTGTGTTCATCAGGGATATTGGTCTATGATTTTCCTTTTTGGTGGGGTCTATGTCTGGTTTTGGGATCAAGGTAATGCTGGCCTCATAAAATGAGTTTGGAAGTATTCTGTCCATTTCTATCCTTCGGAACAGCTTTAGTAGAATAGGAATTGTTTCTTCTCCTTTTTTTTAAAAGATTTTATTTATTTATTTATTCATGAGAGACAGAGAGAGAGAGAGAGAGAGAGAGAGAGAGAGAGAGGCAGAGACAAAGGCAGAGGGAGAAGTAGGCTCCATGCAGGGAGCCCGATGTGGGTCTTGATCCCGGGTCTCCAGGATCATGCCCTGGGCTGAAGGCGACGCTAAACTGCTGAGCCAACCGGGCTGCCCAAATTGTTTCTTCTTTAAACATTTGATAGAATTCCTCTAGGAAGCCATCTGGCCCTGGACTTTTGTGTCTTGGGAGGTGTTGGATGACTGCCTTAATTTCCTTGCTGGTTATTGGCCTGTTCAGGTTTTCTATTTCTTCCTGTTCCAGTTTTGGTAATTTGTGGTTTTCCAGAAATGCATCTATTTCTTTTAGATTGCTTAATTTATTGGCATATAGCTGCTCATAATACGTTTTTTAAATGGTTTGTATTTCCTTGGTATTGGTTGTGATCTCTCCTCTTTCATTCATAATTTTATTAACTTGAGTCTTTTTTCTTTTTAATAAGGCTGGCTAGGGGTTTATCTATCTTATTAGTTTTTTCAAAGAAGCAACTCCTGGTTTTGTTGATCTGTTCTACAGTTCTCCTGATCTCTATCTATATCATTAAGTTCTGCTTGAGTCTAGTATCTCTCTTCTGCTTTGTTTAGCCTTTACTTGCTGTTCTTTCTCCAATTCCTTTAGGTGTGAGCTTAGCTTGTGTATTTAAGTTTTTCCAATTTTTTGAGGGAGACTTGTATTGTGATGTATTTCCCTCCTAGGACCCCTTTTGCTGTATCTCAAAGATTTTGAATGGTTGTATCTTCATTTTCATTAGTTTCCATGAATCTTTTTAATTTTTCTCTAATTTCCTGGTTGACCCATTCATCTTTTAGTAGGATGCTCTTTAACTGCCATGTGTTTGAGTTTCTTCCAAATGTTTTCTTGTGATTGAGTTCTAGTTTCAAACCATTGTAGTCTGAAAATATGCAGGGGACAATCTCAATCTTTTGGGATCAGTTGAGACCTGATTTGTGACCCAGTATGTGGTCTATTCTGGAGTAAGTTCCATGTGCACTTAAGAAGAATGTGTATTCAGTTGCATTCGGATGGAAAGTTGGGTATATATTTGTGAAATTTATTTGACCCAGTGTATAATTTAAGGCCCTTGTTTCTTTGGTGATGTTCTGCTTAGAAAATCTGTCATTTGCTGAAAGGGCCGTGTTGAAGTCTCCTGCTATTAGTGTATGATTATCCAAGTATGTCTTTACTTTGGTTATTAATTGATTGATATACTTGGTAGCTCCCACATTATGGACATCAATATTCATGATTGTTAGGCCTTCTTGTTGGATAGACCCTTTAAGTATGATATACTGCCCCTCTTCATTTCTTACTACAGTCTTTGGTATAAACTTTAATTTACATGATATGATGATTGCTACCCCAGCTTTCTTTTGAGGACCATTTGAATGGTAAATGAGTCTCGACCTCTTCATTTTCAGGCTGGAGGTGTCCTTAGGTCTAAAATGAGTCTTGTAGACAGCAAATGGATGGGTCTTGCTTTTTTACCCAGTCTGATACCCTGTATCTTTTGATGGGATCATTTAGCCCATTCACATTCAGAGTAACTGTTGAAAGATATAAATTTAGTGTCATCGTATTACCTAATCAGTCTCTGGTTTTGTGGATTGTTTCTTTGGGCTCCCTTTTTCTTTTACAGGGTCCCCCTTAATATTTCTTGTAGAGCCAGTTTGGTGGTCACATATTCTTTCCGTTTCTGCCTATCCTGGAAGGTCTTTATCTCTCCTTCTATTCTGAATGACAGCCTTGCTGGATAAAATATTCTTGGCTGCATGTTCTTCTCATTTATGACCCTGTATATATCATGCCAGCCCTTTCTGGCCTGCCAGGTCTCTGTGGAGAGGCCTGCTGTTAATCTGAGATTTCTCCCCATATAAGTTAAGAATCACTTGTCTCATGCTACTTTAAGAATTTTCTCTTTATCTTTGAAATTTGCTTGTTTCACTATTAAATGTCGAGGTATGAAACAGATTTTATTGATTTTCAGGGGTGGTCCTGTCTATCTCTTGGTTTGAATGCCTGTTTCCTTCCCCAGATTTGGGAAGTTCTCAGCTATGATTTGTTCAAATATACTTTGGAGTCCTTTCTCCCTCTCAGCCTTTTCTGGAATCCCAATTAGATGTATATTCTTCCTTCTCAGGCTATCATTTATTTCCCTAGGCCTTTCCTCATGGGCTCTTAATTGTTTTCCTCTTTTTCCTCACCTTCCTTCCTACCATCAGCTTGTCTTCTATGTCACCCACTCTCTCCTCCCCCTCATTAACCCTAGCAGTTAGGACATCCAGTTTGGATTGCATCTCATTTAATATATTTTTAATTTTGGCCTGATTAGATCTCAATTCTGCAGTAATAATGTCTCTGGCATCATTTACACTTTTTTTCAGAGCCACCAGTAGCTGTGTAATTGTCCTTCTGAATTGAATTTCTGACATTGTATTTAAATCCAAATTCTGTAACTCTGTGGCAGAGAGTATTGCTTCTGGTTCTTTCTTTTGTGGCGAATTCTTCCTCCTAGCCATTTTGTCCAGTGCAGAGTAGCTGTATGAGTGGGCTGAGTCAAAAATATCAACCATGACCTAAGTAAAATACACCCTAGAGGATTCTGAAGAGGTCAGAGACCAGAAAATAAAAGAAAAAGAGAAACAGAAGAAAATAAAACAAAAGGACCAGTAAAGTGAAAAACAAATTTTAAAACAAAATAGTAAAAAGAAGAAGCCAAAAACCAAAAACAAAGAAGAAGAAAAAAGAAAAGAAAGTAAAGAAAAGAGAAAGAAAAATAAAGGGGAGATGGTGGTGGTGAGGAAGTGGTAGTGGAGAAAGAATATAGTCTACCTGAGGGGTTCTAGAGGGTGATCCTCTTGGTTCTGAGTGTATTTTGTCCTGTATGTTAGAAGATGCTCAATCCCAAATTTATACAAACCAGCAATACTTATATAAAGCCCCAACATTGACCACAAAAAAGATGGGGGTGGAATGGGAAGGAAGAGAGAATATAATCTCACAAAATGAACCGGTAGGGTATTCCACTTGGTTCTGATTGTATGTTGGTCATGTTTTAGAAGGTACCAGCTCCACCACTGTAAAACAAAATGAGGCAGAAGAAACAAAAAACAAATACCTGTATCTCATATATCTACCAAAATTAAATTGAATACGTTGAAGGGAATCCAGAAGTAAAAAAATAAATCTAAGACATGTAATTGTAGAAGTATGAAAGTCAAAAAAGAAAAAACTTCAAAATGAAGGGTTGGTAAAATATTGTAGTTAAGGTGGGAAAAGAGAAAAAATATTGGAAATTTTTAGTCTGATATAAAAATGAGCCATAATGGAGAAAGAAAGAAAGAAGGAAGGAAAGAAAGAAAAAGAAAGAAAGAAAGAAAGAAAGAAAGAAAGAAAGAAAGAAAGAAGAAAGAAAGAAAAAAAAGAAAAAAAGAAAGGACCCTCTAGTTCTTTTATACTATTTTCCCTCAGTTCTGGAGCTTTCCAGTGCTGCTTGGTCAAAAACTTGCTCTTCCTCTGCTATTCCAGCTGGTCTTCTGGGGGAGGCGGTGCTGTGCTGATTCTCAGGTGTGTGCCTGGGTGGAGATGCCCCACCCCTTGCTGGGTGCTGGGCTCAGTGTGACCTGTTTACCCCGTGAGGCCTCTGTTCCCTGGTGGGCCCACCCCTCCCAGGCATGAGGTGAAACAAGGTGGAATGACAACAATGGTGGCAGCCATATTTCCAGCTCTGGAGTCAGCTCCCTGAGTGTGACTACCCACAGGCCCCAGTCCGTACTGGTCTAAATGCTCCCAGCAGCTGGCACTGTTCCCAGGGGTGCTGCTCTGCACAGCTTGGGGGTGCCCATGGCAGGAGAGTTACCACTGTCCTATGCTCCCCCCCACTTCCTTTTGTCCCAGGGGACAGGATTGCCGGCTGTGTCTGATTGGTCCCCTGGGATCCAGGGCCCTGTCCCACTGGACCCACGCTCCCAGGGGCAATGACTCTGGAAGGGAACGGAGCACAGTTACCTCCATCAGGAGCTGCTGTCTGACTGACTGGCTTCTCCCAATTGCCTCCAGGGGACTGCGGTGCTCCAACCCTTTACCGAGATCGACCTGTGGTTTGTGGTGAGCTTTCCCTTGAGTGCCCTTCCTGTTATAGTGACTCTGGGAATCTTGAGGCTTCACTGCCCCTCCTGCGGTTCTGCCCGATTTCCCTGCTGAGCTGTTTTCCATCCCGGAACACTCCTTTGCAGATTTTTAAAGTTCCTGCTTCTCTAGGGTGGGCCTTTCCTCTCGCAGCTTGGCTTTAGCCCGGGCTCCTTGCAGTGCCCCTCCCCCACTTTATTCTTTTTTATTTTTTTCCCACCTTCCTACCTTGTTAGAAGCCAAAACTTTTCTCTCTGTAGCGTTCCAGCTGGTCTCTCTTTAAATCTCAGGTCAAATTCATAGGTGTTCAGGATGTTCTGAAAATTATCTAGGTAAGTGTGTGGGGCCAGAGGAGTTGAGGACCCTACTCTTCTGCCATCTTGCCCCTCCCTCCCTCCCTCCCTCCCTCCCTATTGCCATGTTGTTAATTGTTTCCTGGCCGTTTTTGTAGTTCTTCTCTTTTTCTCATCCCTTGTATTTTGATGACTTTCTTTAGTGTTGTGTTTAGATTCCTTTCTCATTTGTATGTGTGTGTATTTACCATCTGTTTTTGCTTTGTGGTTGCTATGTGGTTCACATATATCATCTTATGTATATAACAGTTGATTTTAAGCAACTTAAATTTGAACACATTCCAAAACTACATTTTTTACTCCCTTCTCTGGAGCTATTTTATGTTTTCCATGTCACATTTTCCATGTTTTATTTTATGTATCTCAACTAATTATTATAGATTTAGTTAATTTTACTACTTTATAAGTGGCTAATTCACTACCTTTACTATATATTTACCTGTTCTAGTGAGAGTTTTTATTTTCTATGTTTTCTTATCAATTAGTGCCATTTCTTTTCAGCTGAAAGAAATCTCTTTAACATTTTTTGTAAGGTCAGTTTAGGATTGATGTACTTCTTTAGCTTTTGATTATGTGGCAAACTTTTTATATCTCCTTCAGTCCTGAATGATAACCTTGCTGGATAGTGTATTCATGTTTTTTTTTTTTTTCTTTCAACATTTTGAAAATGTCAGGCCACTCTCTTCTGGCCTGCAAAGTTTCTGCTGAGAAATCTACTGTTAGCCTTATGGGGTTTCCTCTGTACAAAACAATTTGTTTTTCTCTTGCTGCTTTAAGATTCACTCTTTACTTTGACCTTCTGACATTTTAATTATAATGTGTCTTATTGTGGATCTCTTTGGATTTATCTTTTATGGAACTCTCTGGGCTTCCTAGAGTTGGAGGTCTGTTTCCGTCCCTAGGTTACAGAGGTTTTCAGAAATTATTTCTTCAGATAACTTTTCTGCCACATTTTCTCTTCTCATTTTGGGACCCCCTATAATGTGAATGCTATTTTACTTGATGTTGGTCCCTTAAGTTGTCTTAATTTTTAAAAATTCCTTTTTCTGGGGATGCCTGGGTGGCTCAGCGGTTTAGTGCCTGCCTTTGGCCCAGGTCGTGATCCTGGAGTTCTGATCCGGTCCCACATCTGGCTCCCTGCATGGAGCCTGCTTCTCCCTCTGCCTGTGTCTCTGCCTCTGTGCCTCTCATGAATAAATAAATAAAATCTTTTAAAAATTAAAATAAAATTCCTTTTCCTGTTTTGCTGCTCTGTCAGAGTGAGTTTTATTGTTTTGTCTTCCAGTTTGCTGATGTCTTCTGTTTTATTCAGTTTGCTATTGAACTCCTTACTGTGTATTCTGCAGTTCAGTTATTATGTTCTTCAGTTCTGTGATATCTGCTTAGTGCTTCCTTGTAATTTCTCTCTCTTTGTTGAATTCTCACCATGTTCATTCATCCTTCTCCTGAGTTTGATGAACATCTTTATAACCACTATTTTGAATTCTTTATTAGGTAGATTACTTATATATTTTTCTGAGGTTTTGTCCTGTTTTTTTCATTTGGAACATATTTCTTTTTTCCCTCATTTTGCTTGACTCTTTTTCTATGTATTGGGCAAAATAGCTCCTTCTCTCAGTCTTGAAGGAATGGCCTTGGGTAGGAAAGGAATCTTCTAATTCACCCTTTTTCCTAACTCTTGGTTGTCACTCAAAGCTTTATAGTTGTCTAAACTGCTTGACTTTTTCTGTATGTGTCCCAGCTGCTGAGGGTATGTCAAGACCTGTCAGTATTCCAAGGGGGAGGAATTTCATTTAGTCCCTAGTTTAAGGTTGATTGGAAGCCAGACCCTCAGGCAACAACTGTAAAAGTATGCAAATATATACAGTCTTCTGGGGCTGCAATTGGAAACCTAGCTGGCCTTTATACCAGGTGATCTAAAGGTGTTTTCTGGATGAGAATTGCAAAAACGGGCTCCAGACAAGTGTAAGGCTCCTTCTGGGAGGTCTTATTGAGCTGAAGCAGGACCAAGAGGGTGTGTAACGATTGTGTATCCCTGCTTATGTTCTCTGGGAGTGCTTCCTTAGCCTCTAGATGTATGGCAAATCTGAAGCCTGTACTTCGGGCTGAAGCTCCAGGCTAAGTAAATAGGCCTTTTTCAGAGGCAGATTGTGTGTTTCAGTCTGCTATCTGTGCATTGCTCTGGAGGTGGTGGCCTGCTAAGAACTGTCTTTCCAATTGTTACATTCCGTGGAACTCAGGAACACCAGTGTCTTTGCCACCAGGGTCAGGTGATCAAAGGTTGTCTCCTGTGTGGATGCTGTCCATGCACACTGAAATTGTGCCCATTGTATATCAACAAGTATAATCGGATCTATTAAATCAATCTTTTGAAAGTGCCAGAGAGACATCATAATAAGCTTCTTCATGCACTGATTCCATGGACATCTTACACTCGACCTCCAGGATGACTTACAATATGAAGCAACTAAAGTCCAGTTTCAGAACATAAGGGAAAAGACAGTGTATTGGGTATTGGAAACTTACAAAATATCCAAATCTTACTTTATGGCTAAAATCTTAGTCTCTCATATTTGTTGACAAATTATAAAATGTACTGCCTCAAATTTCATTAACAAAGTTTTCTCCCTGCCCATTCTCTGAGGGTGGGATCATAGCAGGTGAGTGAAATATCAAATGAGATTAAAAATCTCCAAACCAGGTTCTTGATTCCTGGTATAATAAAGTAGTACTAATGAGGGAATGTTGCCATCCTCTGAGGCCAGTGCTTCCCAGTAGGGTTCCTAGAAAATCCTAGATTCCTTGACATTCCCCTCATTGTCTTTGAATTCTGAAGATGTTGCCAGGGAGAAAAGGAGAGAAAGGAGAAGGATGTGGGATAAATAATATATACTTTTGAAAAAATATATATACTTTTGGAAGAAAACAACTAGCAATTCCCTTGACAAGGTTTTTGTTTAGTTTTAAATTTTAGTAAGCCTTATATGCAGTTTGATGGTGTTTGAGTTTCTACAATTATAACTGCATTTGTTTGTCTTAAGATTTTGTTAAGACTCTTAAAGCAGAAATTCCTCTGCGACCCAAATGCCTACTGAGCAAGGAACAGCAAATCAATGACATTGACTACAGGAAGTGGTGGGACTATGTCAAGTTGGAGAATGCATGCTGGTCCATAGGGGCAGCCTCTGCTTGGCTTGGCCAGCTGTTCATAGGCAGGAGTGTGGGCCTTATGATTTTTTCAAAAGTCAGAAATCAGCACTTTAATGAGAAACTTCATGATTTTTAAAGTGTTAGAAATTAATCCCACATTAAAAAAACACAGAGAAGGTCAAATTAAACAGGTCTGTGGGCTGGATGCTGTCCATAGGTCACCAGTTAGCAACATTTGTTTTGGACTTTACTGTTCACTGGACCCTCATCGTGAGATAAGTTATCATATCCTTTGCTGGTACAGAGCAGAGAGAAGAAGAAAAATGTAGGGCGATTTACACAGAGCTGTGAGTGAACAGAGAGGAAGAGAAGAGGGGTGAGAGAAGAGAAGACAGCAGTGAAGTCTTCATTATTCTGAATGGATTGGCTATGGGGCACCAAGTCCCCTGGTAAATACGCTGCCTTTCCATGCAAAGAATAATATAAAGAACAAATCAAATCCTATTTCCGGATGCTGTTAATTCTGCTTTACAAGTGTTGAACCACCCTTGCATCCCGGGGATAAATCCCACTTGGTCATGGTGAATAATCTTCTTAATGTACTGTTGGATTCTATTGACTAGATCTTGGTGAGAATTTTTGCATCTGTGTTCATCAGGGATATTGGTCTATAATTGGATGCTGTTAATTCTGAATCTGAACTTTCTGAGTCATTCTTTACATATGGAACTCATTAAAGAATGTAAAAATTGGGCAGCCCGGGTGGCTCAGTGGTTTAGCGCTGCCTTCGGCCCAGGGCGTGATCCTGGAGACCCGGGATCGGGTCCCACGTCGGGCACCCTGCATGGAGCCTGCTTCTCTCTCTGCCTGTGTCTCTCATGAATAGATAAAATCTTAAAAAAAAAGAATATAAAAATTATTTTTAGGGGGAATATGTAATATCTCTGACAGATAAGCAAGTTCATAACACCTATTTACATAACAAATGAAAACTACTTATAGGTAATTCTTTTCTAGTCCTCAAACAGATCTCTAAAGACTTCCTATTGTTATATGTAAAAAATATTATGTTATAATATTTAATAACACATAATTTTAGCTTGTTTAGGTGGACTTTTTACCAAGCCCTGAACATGGGATTTCATTGTGTTGCTCTGAACCTGTTCACTATCCTCAGGTGGATGGCAAATGGGATCATCCCTCCACCCACCATGGGTTGGTAAATATTTCCATTTCTTTATTAGCTTATTGAAATATCTTCTTCCTACTTCCTCCAAAGGACAGCCTTCACTGCCTCAGGGAAGAATAGGAATATAGACCACCATGATGGAGACCTACCAGATGTGCACAAAAAGCTGCCGCCCAGTGCTGGAGAGGACCGAGCCATGCTGCTAGGGTTCGCAATGATGGGCTTCTCAGTCCTCATGTTCTTTTTGCTTGGAATAACTATCCTAAAGCCTTTCTTGCTCAGGTAAGAAACAGAAAAAGGAGACTCAGAATTTTCAATTCAGATCAAGCACAATGGTAGAGAAGAGGAGACTGGCTTTGGCTTCTTCAGCTCTCCTGATCATTGTCTAAAGAAAGCTGAATCACCTGTTTGTCTCTCAGTGCTGGGAGGCAGTTGGGTGTGGAGGACGGGATGGTAAGAAAATAGGAGATATTTCTTTGCCACTACCCCTCTTCATTCTGAAAAATACTTTCAACAACTAATCCATAAATTAGATATGCATTTAGGTAAGAAATTCTTCCTTTAACAAGCAGATACCACAGGGAATGGTTAATTTAAGTCTTTTACATGAGCACAATAAAAGTTATTTAAGTCTGAGTTTTTTGAGTTTGACAATGTCTATCTAGCACATAGTAGTTGCTCAATAAATATTAGTTTCCTCCTTCTGTTTTCATTGGTTTCCTTATTAAATACATCTAATAACCATTATCATTTATTAAACATATACTATATGCCAAAATAGACTATGTTTTATCCTATTTAAGTCTATAGCAAAACTGATGGTAGCATTATTTTATCATTTAAATTTTCCTTTTATAAATGAGAAAGCTGAGACTCAGAAAAGCCAAGTAACTTGCCCAAGGTCACTTAGCAGTAAAGAACCTGCCTATCATTTTGATAGAAGACTCCTTGCCTCCTAATACTTAAATGAAGTTAGCAGCATTTGAGGGGGGCAGGAATGAGAGATCTCATTAGGGCAGGGGAAGAGCTCTTTAATTTTGGAGGTGGCTTATACAATATGGGTTACTTTGAGGGAGGGCAGTACTGAGTAGGGGAAAAGCAAGGGACACAAAAGTAATAGATGGCCAGGGGACTGGGCAGAGGGAGGCCTAGGAGTTCAGTGAAGAGAAAGGGTCATAGGATGGGCAGTAGGTGACCTGTTTTGTTATTTATCGGATTCTTCTCTTGCCATTCCTAAGTTACCATTATTAGGGCAATAATGTGGCAGTCACCATTGCTACAGCACACAGTGCCACTATTAGAAGGGCCCAGGAGAACTGTCCCCCTACGTATTAGTCCCAGGAGAATATGTTCTGCTTCTGATCAACCAGTCTTTTGTTCTTTTTTTTTTATAAATTTATTTTTATTGGTGTTCAATTTGCCAACATGTAGAATAACACCCAGTGCTCATCCTATCAAGTGCCCACCTCAGTGTCCGTCACCCAGTCACCCCCACCCCCCACCCATCTCCTCTTCCACCACCCCTACTTCATTTCCCAGAGTTAGGAGTCTTTCAGGTTCTGTCTCCCTTTCTGATATTTACCACTCATTTTTTCTCCTTTCCCCTTTATTCCCTTTCACTATTTTTTATATTCCCCAAATGAATGAGACCATATAATGTTTGTCCTTCTCTGATTGACTTATTTCACTCAGCATAATACCTTCCAGTTCCATCCACGTTGAAGCAAATGGCTGAGTAATATTCCATTGTATACATCCAGCCTTTTATTCTTGGACACCAAAAATCCTATATGTGGTTGTATTTCCTTACAACCAATTGCTTTGGCTACTAGGAAGATCAGAGCCAAATTTGTGGCCCAGTTCTCACAATTGTAAGGGATCTTATGGTCTTCAGGTTACATGATTGTACCTTACTCTTGACTTCTAGCTCTCTCTCTCTCTCTATATATATGTATATATAGACTTAGACTTGTCCTTATATATATATATTTACTATATATATAATTACTCCATTATATAATTACTATATATAATTACTATAAATATATATAACTACTCCATTTTATATAGATAATATAACATATAATATACATATATATATATATATATATATATATATATTTCTGTATATCTATCTACCTAGCTAGTTAGCTGCATTACACATATCTATGTAAGCTGAATAAATTGTGTGTATGTGTGTGTGCACGTGTGTGCAGGTCCAGGTCAGATTATTTTTTAAATGTGATAATTTGGGAAGTGGTTTGAGGATACATTCTGCAACCTGACATGAAACTGTTGCTTGTATTTAAATTTCACTTTCCTAAGCATTTCCTAAGCATTTCTGCAAATTGTTTGCTTAAAGTAATTAAGTGAATGCTGAAGAGTGGTGCATTCTCATCTGTCTCTTGCCTTGTGATCTTGTGCCACTTCAGGGAGTGGTTTTGCTCCATTGAAGGTGGCCTGAATAGCTCATACCTGTCCCCACTCCCTTAGATTCTCATCAAATGAGGTATTTTGCCTATTTGTAGACAAATAGACAAACAGTGTGTGTCTATTGAAAGAACATGCTAATGTTTTCAGCTCTAAATGCATCCCTGGTTCTACTTGAGAGGCCTGGTCCGGTCCTTGTGCATAGGAAAAAACGTTCTGTTCTCCATATTGGAACTTTCTGAAATCTTCAAGGAAAGTTCAACCATATTCAGTTCAGCCCTCAGTTAGGATTCAGAGAGCTTAAGTTTTAACACAGGCAAACAAGCAACTCTAAAGTATCATTTTAAGATGCTTAGTGTAAATAAGTACAGAATTTAATTTTGTGAAAAAGCAGGCTAGTGTTAAACCTGTGGAAGGAACCTTATTTTCCATGTTTGTATTTTCACTTGTCCAACATTTTATCATATTTAGGCTGCATCCAGTGATTTTTTTTAATGCCCTGGCCTTGAGATTATTTTAAACTGTACTGTGTCCCAAGTTTATTATGTTAATAAAGAAAAATGCTTACCTATGGCCAATGATCCTAATGGGAGTGCAATGTGAACCTAGTTTCAATGAGGCTTTTCAAACATTGACTTTAGAATTTGCTGATCTCATTTGTGTTTAAGTCACCAGGAGATCAATACAAGGATCCACCTAGGTGTGTGAGGGTACCTGAGGAGCTGGCTGTATGTTCAATCAAGCATTTCCTCTCACCTTCATTTACTTTATCTTAGACTTGTCCTCTAATACTTTCCTATATATTTGTTTTTTCAACACTACCACAAAAATCTTCATGGGCAGGAATTTTGTCTACCACTTCTCATAGCACCTAGAACATTCTGTGTATGTAGTACATGTGCAAATTCTTAAGAAATGTTTTCCAAGTAAAACTTAATTCAGTGTAACACTTATTGAGCCTCTACTATGTGGGAGGCATGGTGTTTCATGCTTTGAGGAACATAAAGATGAATGTAGCTCCTGACTTTAAGGAACTTGATAGCAAAAACAGTAAGTTTTCTAATGAGAATTCCTTCTTTGATTTGTATTTGGCTCTTTGGAAGTAGAGTGAGTAAATGGAACTGTACCTTGTTACTAGAATTATGGAGGCTATATTGACTAAGGGCCACATTGACTGTGGTTGGACCTCTTCGAAAGGGACATTTTTGTCAGGACAGGCCAACGGGTACATCTTGAGATGACGAGGCATGAAAGAGGATGAGATTCCTGAGTATGTGGTTACAGTAATATTTGTCAAAGCATGGTTTACAAATACCTGCATCTTAAATACTGCTAAATATAGATTCTTGGGTTTGAACTCAGAGCAACTGAGCCCAAATCTCTGGGAGTTAAGCCATAGAATTCACAAATTCTTCACTCTAACAAACTTGGGCGAGTGATTCTGAAGTTTGAAAACCATTGATCTAAGGGTTGGTGTGGCAAGAAATATGTGCGGAGGATAATAATTGAAATGAAACTTAGCAATTTGCTATTTATCCCCTTTCTCAATGTTCTCCATGTTCCCTAATCATTATGTACCTTCTGTAATGGTTCTACATTACCTTGAAATAAACAAATGCCTTAGGTTATCACATTAGAAATATAAAACTATGGGCACCTGAGTGGCTCAGTCAATTGAGCATTTGATTCTTTCATTTGATCATGGTTCAGGTCATGATCTTGGGGTTGTGAGATCGAACCCTGTATCAGGTTCCACACTGGGCAGGGAGTCGGCTTGAGATTCTCTCTCCCTTTCCCTCTGCCCTTCTCTCTCTCTTAGAAAAAGAAAGAAATATTAAAACTAAATTTGTAGAGAGTGAAGATCATTATTTTTTTCCAATTAAAGCACTCAGAGAGAAGAATCAAACTGTACCGTCATCCGCACTCATATCATGGATGACTGGATGGACTGTGCTTTTATCTGTGGTGTGGATTGCCGGGGCGAGGGGAAGTACCCATGTCTTCAGGTGTTTGTGAACCTCACCCATTCAGGTCAGAAAGCTCTCCTACACTATAATGAAGAGGCTGTCCAGATAAATTCCAAGGTAATGTAAAGTTCATGTAGTTAAAGAGTTCTAATTATAGCCCCCTTTCCATGCCAGACTGTCTCCAGCAGAGTGCAGTACCTGGGACCATCTCTGGGAATAAATCTGTTTCCCTCCAGTGAATGCCTCTATAGTGGTCTAATCAGGATAAATAAAGCTAAAAACATTCTTGGAGGTAAAATCAGGGTACATAGAATGGAAAGGAATGATTCCAATTTCACAAACTAGTGTCTGACATTTATAGGCTGAGCCAGTGAACAGTCATTTGGGGGCAGTCTTACTTTTAGAGGTCCCACTCCCTATCATATCAAAAATGTTAAAATATACTTACAATCCATCTTAAATCAAGTAAACAATTTTTCTTATCAAAGAAATTAAAGGAATATTATAATTCTGAGTTTAATAGGTTGCTTGATTGGTTCATATGATGTATAGTATACATTTACACCTAACTATGAAAGTTAGGTTGCATTAGATTAGTTGACATGCTATACTTTGTTGTCTTTACTTAGGTACTAATCAGTCTTATGATTTGTTTTGTTTTGGATGCAATAATTTTTAAAGTCTCAAACGTTTCTGTAGGACCTAAGCACAGTGCTCTCAGTGCCTAGTGGATATGCTTTAAAAAAAAAAAAATCACCAGCTGACAGATCCCTTCTTCACTGGTTCTGTCTGCCAGGAACCAAAGCCTATGTAGGATCCCTCTCTGTGGGCCTAGGGCAAAGCCTCAACATGCTATCTTTTAGGGGAAGATTTTACTATGGGAAATCAAGATAAATATGCTAGAGGCATTAATAGGTGTTGAAAGCATATAGTGATCTCAATAGACATTTGTTGAATGGATAGAGACTGAGTGCCTGTATGTGGAGGGAGCGTGGTCCTTATGAGGCTGGTCACTGCATCTTCTGCAATGTCTGTATTCTAAGAATTTTTCCCCACATTTCTGCTTTATGCCTGGAAATGGCTCTTTCACTCTGTGCCCTCCTGCCCACTCTTCATGAGCTCTGCAACAGGTTTCATCATTGAAACTCTCCAGTAATAGCTTCAGTTTTAAGGTCTTTCTGAATTAAAGCTGTTGTTTAAATGTGTGGTCTTTCAGTGTCCTCATCTTCCTTCCTCTTCCATATTCCTAGTGCTTTTACACACCCAAGTGCCACCGAGACAGGAATGATTTGCTCACCAGCGCTCTGGACATAAAGGAGTTCTTCGATCACAAAAATGGGACCCCCTTTACATGCTTCTACAGCCCAGACAACCAATCTGAAGATGTCATTCTCATAAAAAAGTATGACCAAATGGTTCTCTTCCACTGTTTATTTTGGCCTACGCTGACTCTGCTAGGTGGTGCCCTGATTGTTGGCATGGTGAGATTAACACAGTACCTGTCCCTACTGTGTGAAAAATATAGTGCTGCACACAGAGATGAGGTGGGTGGCAAAGTACCTTATGTGGAACAGCATCAATTCAAACTGTGGAGTGTGGGGAGGAGCAAAGCAAGGAGCAGAGAGATCTTAAGATGGTGGCCAGATTAAAGTCTTGGCCTATGGATGCTTGGTGCTTTTTGCCTCTGAGGACCTAATGACGCCACTTGCAGACTAACCATGTTAGAGGCAATTCAAACATTTAAAAAGTCTCATTATGTATTCTAGTTTTTCTATAAATACATACAAACTCACTCTCTTTTCTAGCCTAAATTTCTTTCCACGTGCATCAAGGCAGCGCTTTTTGTTCCTACATGGCAACATGAGCTCCAGGTAGCTATGCTTTATCTTATTTTGGCTTTAGTGGAACTCACTGGTGTGGGATAAATGATGAGGGTATCTACCTATTGAGTACTGAACAAGCAGCCTAGTTCTCTGCAGCAGAGTTTACATCAAAACATTTTTCAAAAAAAATTAGTAACGAGCAAGTCATTCACTGTTAGGAAGATTGTAATCTGGTAATTCCAAAAAATGTGGACCTACCATTTTTTGGAATGGTGGACCTCACCATTCATGATAAAGGAGGAAAGCCCCTGCCTAGCAAATTCACTAAGTTTAGAGCTATTCATACTTAACCTTGCCATGTACGATGTAATTTTGCTTTCAGCAACATTTTTCTAGTTAATTATGCTTTCCATAGCTAATCTTATTCTTTGTGCACATCCTGGTGGGAGTGGGAGAGATGGCCAGAAATGTGAAGCAGGGAGAAGCTGTACTGAATGGAATTTAAGATTCATGTCAGATGATTCGCATTGTAGAGAAGTCCCACGTGGATAGTCAGCAAATGTCCGTACCTTAATTAATGACTCAACCATGGTTATTAACTAATGAATGTCAAAAGGCTCTCCCAATAAGGGCTTTCCAGAGTAAGCTGAATTACGAGTTGAAGACAGGGTTTGCTGTGAAAACCAATATGCCTTAAAGTCTTTAAAATTTTACTAAAAAGTCTTATATCCTAGATAATAGAAAGATGAGACTTTTGAAGCAACTTTTATATGCAGATGTAACCAAAACAGGAATTTTGTTTCTAAGTTAATATTATGCCTTTTAGCAGTAAATTTCAAGTCACAAATGACTAAGTAGACTGGATAATTAGGGCAATATTGACTTGACAAGGAATGAACAATTTTGGTGCTTTCTCCTCTTTCTAGTGTGTAGTAGTAGAGAAAACGTGTCTCAGCGGATTTATCTGAATACTAGGCCATAATTACAACTTTTCAGATATGTATCCTTGGGCAATTCAGCTGAACTGAAATGAAGGTTCTAACCTCTCTCTTCTCATTTATAAAATGAGGATAATCTCTTCCTCATGTGGTTAAGGGATAAACAAGGTAGAGTATGTAAAACACCTTGCTCAGTTTCTGGCACCTAGTAAAAGTGCTTAAAAATGTTAGTAGACAAAATTTTTTTTGCTAAGTTTCTTTCTTCTTCTTCTTCTTTTTTTTTTTTTTAAGAGAGGAGTATTTAATTTTTTTAATTTTTAATTTTTTAAAGATTTTATTTATTAATGAGAGACACAGAGAGGCAGAGGGAGAAGCAGGCTCCTCACAGGGAGCCCGATGTGGGACTCAATCATGCCCTGAGCCAAAGGCAGATGCTCAACCACTGAGCCACCCAGGTGTCCCTTTTGCTAAGTTTCAATATTCGGTCAGCCTTATCCTTCCTTTGAGTGTATGCCCAAAGGAAATGAAATCAGTACCTCCAAGAGATATCTGCATTCCCCAGTTCATTGGAGCATTACTGATAATAGCCAAGATATGGAAACAACCTGCGTCCATCAACAGATGAATGAACTGTGATCTTACACATACACACAATGGAATATTATTCAGACTTAAAAAAGGAGATCCTGCCATTTGCAACGACATGGATAAACCCAGGTCTTTATGCTAATAAGTAAAATAAGCCAGACACAGAAAGGAAAAAAATTGCATTTCACTTGTATGCGGAATCCAAAAATGTCAAACATATAGAAGCAGAGTAGGATACGTAGAGTAGGATGGTGATTTTTGGGGGTAGTCGGGTGGGAGAAATGGGGAGATGTTAATTAAAGTGTACAATCCTTGTTATGAGTAGTAAGTCCAGAGATCTCTCATCCAGCATGATGGCAATAATACTATATTTGGAATACTGGAATATTGAATTTTGAATACTGGAAATTTGCTAAGAAAGTAGATTTTAGGTGTTCTCATCACACAGACACCCATACACAAAAGGTAACTATGTGAGGAGACAATACACTGATTAGCTTGACTGTAAGCATTCGCTATATATCAATATCAAATCATACTATACCTTAAATACATACATTCTTATTAAAAAATAAGATAAAATTCAGTCAGCCTTGGTACCTTTCTTTTTTTTTATTTTTTCAAATTTTTTTTTAGCCTTGGTACCTTTCATTGGACAGTTGGTTAGAAGGGCTAGTATATGGAGCTGTAGGGGAGGATTCCTTTCCACTTCCTCTTAGCTAAATATAATATGCATTTAAGGTCCAGGACATGCTGTTTAAGAGGTTGTGGTAAATTATTTTGTATACCAAAGACTTTCCCAAAATAAAACGATGTATGCACACACATTTTCAATCATTTTGTAAATTGAGATCCTATAGATTTCTTAAGGACATATCTCTAGTCCATTTCTTAGTTTCACATGCATCTAACAACATTCAATTCGTGTAATTTTTCTAATACATTCAAAACCACTGATTGAAAACCTAAAAAGTTTTTGAAGTGTATAACCTGAAGTGTTTCAATTACTAGTTTTCCACTCACCTAGAGTGTAGCTACTTGGTTCCTCTCATAATCTCATCTCAGGAAAAGGGAGACATTATGCTTGGAGAACAAAGTCAATTGAGAACAATGTTAATTCAAAGTCACAGCAAACCATTTGGCAAAGAAACAAAGTTTAAGCAATTATTTGCCGTTAACTGCTTAGAAGTACAAAGTATCAATGCCCACATGTATTATTGGTTTGAGAAAAGCCCAGACTCACCTTTTGCAAGGTTTACAGTAACTGATAGTGAAACCAGTTTGCTTCTAGCCTAACCTCACTTTTGGGTTCTGGTCTTTAACAGACTTAAAAAAACTCTTGTCTACATATACAAACACATTCATACATGTATGTGTATACATGTATTTCTGCTTGAAATACAAACAGGTAATTCTTCATGCTTAAAGGAAGTAAATGTTCAAACAGATATTTCTTTAATAGTCATCATTTTACTGGGGCAAAAAAATTGGCTTTTAAGGCATAATAGTTTCAGGTTTTCAATCAACTATTCTTAGTCATTATTGGTAAGAACTCAAGTTTAGCTAAATTTTGATTATTGGCAACATTGGTTGGCTTTTAAGTGTTCAAAAAAAGCAAAATATAATTATCACAGTTTTTTTTTGTTTAAGATACAGAGTACACTAAGGACCGTTTGGACACAAGTCAGTTTTTCTTTTTTTTTAATAAACAGCGTGATGTTACAGACTGCAAAGTTAAAAGAAAAGCAGACATTGACAGTTTTTGATGAGCACAAACAGTAAGTGCAGTCACAGGCCAAAGTTCTTGCTAGGAACAGCAAGACTGGGAAGAGGTCTTAAATTTAGTGACACTGTATTATTCTATATTCTCAGTACAAAAACACATGCATCTTGCTGTGTCAAATCCTTTTTGGGCCATCATTAAAAGAACATTTAAAAACATTTTTCTCCTAATGAATGCATTATACCACAGGACTTCAATTCATTGAATGACAAAATATAGAGAAATAGATTTGCTACAATAAAAGGGGCCAAAAAGGGTGGCAGGGGGTTCTTCTTGAAGCTTCCAAAGTCAACATTTGATGTGCTAGTAGTCTTCTTTTGGTAGTGCCACATTCCCCATGATATTAAAGTGTTATGTTCCAAAAGGATAGATTCTTTTAGGTTTTATTTAACCCCATCAAGCCAGAAGACTAAGTCACATTGAAACTATTAATTGTATTTGAAACTTAGGTTCCATAGCCAAAAAACATTTCTAGAAACCACATGAAGTCCAAGCTCTCCAACCACTCTTTGGAACAAAAATTAAAACTGATACGAGGCTTGTTCTTATGAAACCAAGGGGTCATGACTACATTTGGAAATTCATACTAGAATTAAGGTTTAGTCTTATTAAAGATATTTTGAGAAAATATAAAACAATGAAAGTTTTCTGCCTCCTTGCTTACCTAGAAGGAGATAACAAAAATAAGAATCACCTAAAAATATACATGGCTCTTAGCATAACCACAAAATTATTGTAGTGACAGATTAAATAAGGTTTCAGATCGATGTGTAGACTTAACTGGCTTACAAAATGCTTTAAAAAAAAAAAAAACCTTTCCATACTTACCAACATGAAGAATGGAGTCTACTTACTGTTGGTAGTGAAAATCAGTTACCTAAACTACACTAAACGTACAATGGACTGATTCCCACCCCACCCCCAAACACCCCCCACCCCCCACTAAAACTCATATGTAGTTGTGTAAAACTTAAGTCAGAAAATTTCCGTGTGGCTCATAACTGTCACTTTATGCTAACTAGCATGGTTGTAATATTAACATGTCTAAAACTAAGGAGAAGGAATGGTGCTTTATGGATAAAAAGGAAGTGTGAAACCTTCATCAAGTGGAATACTCGGATGAAATAAGCTTATTTAAAACCTAACATCCCAACTTGGGAAACTCCTAATAAATTCTAAACACTTCGGAGCTTTAGAGCCTGATGTTTACATCTTTTATAAAAGATGCCTCTTGACTAGGGCTAGCAAGCAGTGTGTACACAAATAAAAATGTGTGCAAATACACACACACACTAATTTCACTAATAATAAAGAAAAGAGAACAAACTGATTTCGAATGCCGAATTCAAGAACCTAGTACCATAAGCCTCTTGGCGCTAGAGCCTTTTCCATGGCTGGAGCAATGATTAAAATTTTTTTATTTTTAAATTTATTCATGATTAAATTTTAACCAAAAATTGTTCTCAAGTCTCCAATGTCATTAAAAACAAGGCATGCCAACTCTGACTTTTTATAAATCTAAACTATGGTGCTCTGGAAATTTCTGTAACATCAGAGCCTAAAGTACTGAATTGTGACTTTTTTTTTCCTTATTAACCTTCTGAGGTAGAGTTACCAATTCAATTTTATTAGGACCATAGTTAACTTGAACTAAACCCCATGACCTTTGAAAGAAAAGAAAAAAGGCTTCCCAGGCCGTGGCACATAAGATACACTTATACTTTTAATGTAATAATCAAAAAATAAAAATGGTTTGTGTTTATATTTTTAAAAAACAGCCCAGCTGTATTACTCTGTCACCAAGAATTGTTATCTGAGGATCCTGTCACTGCTGAGTTTTATAGTTCAGCCTTCACAATCCTATCTTGATGAAGAGTTCATTCCCTCATGATACACACAATATACTCACAACTTCCTGCCTTCTCTTAGAAGGCTCCATCTAAGGCTCCCCTTGGAAGTGCCCCCTCTGAACAGAACAGACATGAAGACTGTAACTCATTCAAACAACTCCTCCCTGTTCTGCCTCCTCCTCTACATTCCCCTCTTCTCAAAAACATCTGAAGTATGAAAGTTGTTTTTAAATAGTAGAAGCACCACAGTCCATTAACACCACATATGGTCTTTAAACTGAAATATTTTAGTGATGTCTTGGACATCAAAATTTATTTTTAAGGTGGATTCTGAGTGTGTGGGTCCAGCCCAGGTCTGCAGTTTGTGCAGACATAGAAACAAAAGAAAGTTAAAACATTAAGAAAAAAGTTAACCTGCTGGCCTTAAAATAATGCCGGAAATCAATTTTTTTCAAAGAGTTGGCAAGCATGGGCTATTGGTCAGAATATGAATTAGGTGAATTTACAAAATCATTAAGAAACAAATCCAAGTTTATGTGCTGTGAAATTTCCATGGTTCCTTTAAAGTAGATAGGCTGCTCATAATTTTTTTTGTAATGCTAAATCACTCAATTTTTGATGGAAAAAGAATACAGATGGACTGTGTTTTACCTATGTGAAAACCACCAATCCATTTAAAATAAAATCCAAGAGGGTATATACATTCTAATCAAGTCATTGATTATTTTCCTGATTAATAAGAACTACACTTTACACAAAATACTTTATCAGCAGCTGTTTTCATCAAAAAACCAATATTCATAGTTTCACAGTTGAAAAAATTACACATTAAAATATTTTACAATTCATTGTATATTCACCACGTTCCCATTTCCTAAAGGGCTTGTAATATAAAGCAGATTAAAAGGGAAAACCTCAAAGTAGATTACTTTGACACTGAATTTTACAGAGGACACTGAGAACCACAAAAAGCTTAGGTTCTATCATAAAATAGTGACCAAATTCCATTCTTCTTTAAAAAATCCAATTAGAAACATCTTTTTTTTAAAAACCAAATTCTACAATATGATTAACAGATTTCAAATTAACAGCAGTCTAAAAATCTTCAAAATAAATGATTCTGTATAGCTGAGAATATGATTAAAAAGTTAAAACATGATTTTCAGAGTCTATCTTACTAGAATGTGTTTAAAATTAGGTTTTATTTTCCTTAAACCTGCTTGGTTTTTTCCCCCTACAAAATACCTTGAAGGAACTATTTCTCAAGTGACTACATGAAACCGTAGAGTCAATAATCAGTTATACAATGTTCAATGACAAGGATGGTTGGCCACAGGAACGGACCAATCCATGAAAGTGGTCTGACACCGAAGTACCTGGAAACAGCTTACCCCTGACTTGACATCCTAGTCACCCCATGTAGCATTCAGTTCAATTTTTGGCTTTGCCTTCTGAGCACGACTTGACCCTTTTTTCTTATTTTTAATGTTGTTTGCTTAAACTCTGCTTGGATTTGTTTAAAATTTACTTTGTTTTCAGCGAGATTGTTTAATCATTCTTTGTAAAATTTGTCTACACTTCTTCCAACAGAATAGACTTGGTTGTAATAACTATTGAAAATAAATGTAAATGATGAAATAAGCTATGTGGCTTGTGTTTTAATGGTAGAGAGGTCTCAGGGGAAGGGGACTAGCTGGACTGATGTGAGACATGCAAAGATCATATAAATTTTGTGCAAGGAAGCTCAAAGCTTTTTTGGCACTCAGGTAAAAACGCTGTTCTCTGTTAAGTCTTCAGTCTCCACCATCAGAGTTCCAGATTTGTACCATTTCATTGAGTTTTCCTGTAATTAATCCCTGATATAGAAAAGGCTGGGATGTTAGTATGTATTAACTGAATATATCTAAAAGGCACAAAATGTTAAAGAAGCTTTAAGAAGTTATGAAATCTATATCTGCAAAAGAATCTATTTGGCTTCCTGCTTAAAATGGGAGTTTAAATTCTTCTTAACTATTCCAAGACAGTTTACAGAAATAAGTTCCCCTAATCTTCAAATTTATTTTTCTTGTTGGCAATATTATATACATGCTTTAGTGAAGTACCTAAGTCTCCAATAATTAGGCCCTTTAAGGGCTCTAAAATAGCCAAATATTAAGAGTATTTGTATTAGAGTCCCTTATTCACTATTCAAGACTTCTATTATAGGTAACTGATTTCATAAATGAATATTGTTTTAGTGATGCTGTTTTACTAGAGTATATAATGTGCACTTTTTATAAAGTTGTATTCCAATAATATGCCTAATCTAGAAAACTGTCAGTAAATTATTGCACTTTTTCTGGTGTGGCACCTGGACATTTGCTAAAGCTATTTCCTAGGGCATTAATCATTCATTTCAAATACTGAGTAAAATATCAGAGTCTAGAGAGATGATTAGCATTAGCCCCTACACCTTGGGTCAATGTTTTCCAAAGTGTTTAAGAATGTATCCTGTACTCAAATGCAATTTAATAAAGTTGGACAGTGAGCCCTAATTGCTTGGAAATGGGACATGACCTTAAAATGGTTTAAAATCCTACTTTTATTATCCAGATATTGCATAAATAGCCTAAAAAGGTAAAAAGTTTGTGGTTTCTATTCCCCCATATTATAAAGTATTATTCATGAGCATACCTCAGCAGAGGGGTTGAAGCAATCAGGAAGATACTCTATATTGTGTTAATTTTGGTAACTGGTTTCATGACTGAGGCATTATCAACTATAAGAGATGGAAAATGGGGGAGTTACATGAAAACAAAGAAATAAAAAGAAAGAGGATGAACTTTAATCTGTTTTCCTTATGCAATTATACACTAGTCATTGGTATAAATGGGATAGTGCCTGAGCCTCACCCACAAACCAAGAGGAAAGCTGACCATGCTGCTACGAACAATAAAAAATTTGGGGTGCAAAACAATGCATGACTATGGGACAGATCATGTAAATAAAGAATATATATTAATGATAGTTTCTATAATATAAATAGCCTTTAATAAAAAAAATAATCTTTTTAATAACATTAATACTCACTTCTATTTTCTGGAAACATGCATGAAAAATGTATTCAATTCAATTGCAAAAGGAGAAAAAAAAATCAACCTAAGGTGAATACTGTACAATTCTGGAGCAAGAACTAGTCCTGCTCATTCTTTCTCTATAATGATTATTTTACTTTGTGGGAGCCCAGAATTTCCCTGGGAAGTAAGAATCAGATTCTTGTAAATACTGTCCAGAAAAAAAAAACCCAAAAACACCACCTTATAACAGGTCTCATTTGTGACTGCTTCCAAAACTTTGCAGATAAGACCTCAAATCATCAAAAGGTTTGATTTATTAAAAAGGAAGTCTCTGGTGAAATCTCAAGAGTCCCTTCCACCCCAAGCATTTTTCTTCATTAAACAAGGAGTCAAAAAAACCCACTTCAAACTATAAATTGAACAGCAATGGAAAAATAAGAAATCTTCATTATTTTTCTAATCTCAATGTAATTTAACACCAAACTTCAGTTTCCTTGGACCTAATGCAATAATAGACTTCGCTGTGTCCACAATTTCAAAACATAGAACATTTGCAAGACAAAAAAAGAACATCATTCTTTTTCCTTCTCCATAATTTCTATATATTTTGGGGTTTTTTTGTTTTGTTTTCTTTTTTAAAAAAAGATACAAACAATCTTCAAAGTTTACCTTTTTGGACTTTAAGGCATAACATGAAATTGCGCATTATTCTAAAGCTTAATTTTGAAATGAACTAGTTTAGTGCTCTCAAACCCTGTTTGCGTTTACATTATTTAAATTATATAGTATTTTATTTCTGTTCTTGTGTAAATTCTAATGCTGTTCATGGATTGTGCAATTCCTATGCAATCAGTCTTTGCCTGTTGACAGTTATTAACAGTGCAGTATAGAATCCAGATAATGAGCTTTCGGTTTCTCAGTTATCATTTCAGTTCAAAGCATGCTGCTTAATGGTGTGGAAGATCCAATCCATTTTTGTTGTCCAGCCACCATGATGTGCATCATTCATTTGTTTCATGAAATATTCCAAAGCCTCTTGTTCAGTTTTATCTAAAGCTAGGGTCTTTCGAATGTATGCAATATCATCAAAAGATTGTAGTTCTGGCATTCCAGAGCCAAGCATCATTGAGAAAAGATTTATGAAGAGATTGGCATGCTGCCGAATAGCTAGGTAAGCCTTGTAACACATCTCCTGAAACCTATAAGTAATAAGAACAGTTTGATCAGTATGGAGCAAATGGGATTAATACCTTCAGGTCTCTGCTCAAATGTCACATCCATTAGAGAGGCCTTCTGGGGCAAACCTATAAAAAATACCACTCCTCTCCCGACTCCCCTTATCAACACTTTCTGTCCTCTTTACCCCACACTAGAATATAAACTTTGAGAGTCCATAAGGATTCTGTTTACTGCTTTATCACCAGCACCTAGCATGGCACCTCAGTAGTTTACTAGGGATTTATTAAATGTAAGAATTGGTCCATACTGAAGGCTTTAGGATTTAGGCTAGGGCCAGGACAGAGTTACAGATAAAGTGGAATTTTATAGAAAGTTTTAGAAAGCAATTTAAGGTTTAAGATAGACTGATGATCTACCAGAAGGCAGTCAGAAAAATTAAGAATAAACCTGATAATTATAGTTGACTGATTTCCTTAAATCATAGGATGAAGAAATGCTGTCTTAAGCACTATACATTATTTAACAGTATAGAGAAGACATAGTCCAATTACTTACACAGCAGTAAATAAAAACCTTTATTATAGTTAGAAGTTTGAGAATCACTTTCTTAGGTCTTAATTAACTAAGTAAATCATGTCAGGCCTTGATTAACTTAATACATTGATTTTTTCTTTCCATTTTTCTTCATAGCATTGCACAATAAATAAATACATTAAGATACTCAGTTATGCTAAAATGTTAATAAAACATTTTATATTGAAAAATATCAATGATTTTTGATAGAGCAGCAAGAATTCTGTATTTTGTATTTTTGATTTCTTGAACTTACCTCTCAAATTCTCTTGTTTTTGTGCATTCCTGGGCTCCTTTACTAATCACTATTAAGAAATCCTGTGTCAAAACAAATGGCACACGTTCCCGTTTATAACCAAATTTTTTCTTCTTATGGTCCAAAAAGTGTCCAAAATCTATATGAAACAGCTTTCAAAAATAAAGAATTACATTATAGCTTGACAAATGCAGAAGTACAATATCCTGAATTAATAAATTTAAGAATGAATGCTGAAACATTTTAAAAAGAGAAAGCTATTACTTGTCCATCATCTTTAACCATGATGTTACTATTGTGACGATCTCCAATTCCCAAAATGAAGGTAGCAACACAATATCCAGCACATGAACGTGTGAACAGGTCAATGGCTGCATCATATCTACAAAGAAGAAATAAACACCTGATGAGAGTAGTGTGGAAATATAGAGTAATCCAGTCCAAATTGAGAAAAGATGGTCAAATCTGTATTGAAGAATGAAAACAATCATTGACATGAAGAAGAGGAAGTAATTATGTCCAAAGATTTGAGATAGAAAGGACATTTCTAGATATCCTCTGACTAAAGCATAATTCTTCTTATGGTGAATAAATACTGAACGTATCATGAAAAAAATTTTTTTCTAACCATTTTAACAATGAACTAGAAAGTAAATTTTGAAATGTTCAATGTTGACCTTTAAAAAAAGAATAAGCAATAAAGAAAAACCCATTTTAGATACCTAAAATTGGATGTATAAAGTTGGGTATATAGGGTTTCCCCACAATCATAAGTAATTCTGATCATTCAAACATAAAATCTCAAATATTTCAAAAGGTGAGCATATTTCTTTTCAAAGTAAGTACAAATGTTTTCTCTGGTCTCAAAGAAATGTACAGAATTGTTAAAAGACTCGTCTAACCAAACCTTAGATTGACATAGGAAGAGAAGAATAATAAACTCACATTTCTCCTTTGTTCTTGTCTTTGAGCCACTGGTGTAGTGTGTGGCTGTTGAACTGCAGTGCACCTTTCAGGCCACCTTTGCACTGAATCTGCATAATAGTGTGAGAATTTCGCACCACCTCAATAAGTCCCACACAGTCACCGATTGACAGACAACCATAAGGTAACATTCTGAAAAAAGATGAAAACATTTGCAATTAAATGATGGAATTTTAAATTAGCAAATATCCTAGTAGGCTAATACAGGAATATTCTTTTTGCAAATTTTCACACACAACCTTTACTCCTTTAGTTTTCTTTTAAAATTAGAAAAATAAAATAAAATAAAATAAAATTAGAAAAATACTAGAAAAATTCTCAAAATTATCTGCCATCATTTGTTATAATCTTCAAGTAAGAAAGCATTTAATTGTATAAGAGAAAAGCATTAAGAAGATTACTGTGGCAATTAAAATTTTATAAACATTTTTAACTTTAAAAATATGGGTGAATTTCAGTTTAACTGACATCTAAATAATACTTCAGGGCAGTAGTTCTCAAATTTTTGGTCTCAAGACTCACTTTATACTCTTAAAAATTACTGAGATCCCAAGGAGCTTTTATTTATGTGGATTATATTTAATGATATTAGCAATCAAAATAGAGAAAATTTAAAAATTAAGCATCAATTCATTTAAAAATAAAAAAATATTATTGATCATATAAATAATATCTTTTATGAAACAAAAATATTATATTAAAAAACTCTTAGTAATAAGAGTGACACTTTCCCATATTTTCTAATTTTTTTAAGTATGGCTTCACATGTGACTTTATATCCTACGTCGGTCATTTGGAAGATATTAGTTCACTGAGTTATAAAGTATCACCTTTCAGATGGTGATACTTTCATTATACCAACTAAAAAAAAAATCACAATTGTTAATATTGCCTCTGATCTCATCAGAAAAATCTTTACTTTGGGGAAGCTCTTATGCTTCTGGTGGTGCATACAAGTTTTTCCAAATTTTAATTTTTGCTTGAAAGCTCAAAGACATCCTATCATTCATTCATTTTCTAGAAAATGTCAGGCAAATACCCGTGTTTCAATAACCAAAGCTTGCCTATTAGTTATTTAAGTAAAAATAGCGTCCCATGGAAAAAGCAGCTAGTTTGGCTTGCAACTGTAATCACCCACAAATGCCTTTTCTTGATAAAACCATATTTGGGTCTGCAGCAGAACTGCTATATGGGTACCTCCCATTCATCACAGGGTATTAAAAAGGACATGTAGTCAAGGGAGATGTGAGCATTTAAAGAGAATATGAAAAAAAATCCCAATTGGAAACATCCCAATTGGCACATAAGTACGAAAGAACTCTGTTGTTCTCATAAGCTACTACTGTCCATGCTTTCTTTCTTTTACTTAAGTTCCTAAAAGGAATAGTCTACACTTATTTTCATTTTCTCAATTCCATGTAACGTAACTTCTATGCCTACCATTCTACTGACTCAACTTTTCTTATAGTTAACCATGAATCATCCAATCTAAGGGCTTTTTCATAGTCCTTAGGCTCTTACATCCCCTGAAGCACCCGATCACTGTAAACTGTGAATCTCTCCCCTCTTTTGGGTTCTGTGAAATACTTATTCTGATCTAGCTATCCCTTTGACTATTTCTTTTATGGAATCTTTCCTTCTATCTGCCCTGGTAAATACAGGAATTTCTAAAGGTTGGAATCCTGTTCATTCTCTCTTACTTTACTTTTCAATTTTATTACTGTTGAGCATGCTCATAGTTTAAAGAGTCACACAGTCCTATAAGGGTTGTTATATAAAGAACAACAACAAAACAGAGAATCCAAGTTTTAGATAAAAATGCTCTGACATTTTTTAAATAAATTTTTTATTTAAAATCAAACTTCAAATAAAAAATTTTAAGTTATTTATGTTAAAAGAATTTAGAAAATATCCTAAGATTTAAAAATATTTTGAAGATCTAACTTACATTCCAATGATCTAGCTTAACTTTAAATGCTTTTTAGCACAGTCATTTATTTACAATTAAATACAGTAATTACCAGAGTTATATAGTTAAATCCTTTACTCTGTCCAGTTCTGCATTCTCTTTTGTTTTGTACTTCCTTGGGGGCAGTGGTAGTAATGACATGTGTATCTCTCAGACACAGAAAATTATACCAAAAGAAGAAACTTGATTCATTCAACATTGTTTTTTGGAAAGCCGAAGGGATTAAGCAAAGAATCATGAGTTAAAAATTTGAAGTTGATGACTTAATTTTGTGCTTTAGCAAGTTATTTGACACGTCCATTTTTCTTCTTTGCAACAAGAGGGTTCTACTATGTGTCATTGATGTATTTTTATATACTAGTTACCCTCAATCTTTAAGAGTCATACAAATAAACCCTAACCTGCTCTGCTGCTACAGCTAGAGTTGACTCCTATGTCCACTTATGGACAAAAATGCTTTTGGAGAGAGCTGCCTTTGCTGGAATGACTCTACATTTGCAAAGAGATGAGAAAGAGAAGGAAACACTGTGAGAAACAAATAATAAGGACAAGATGAAGCATGACAGAAAACTTAGATATAACTGTAGAAGGTTGGGCAGAAACGAACAGAATGGGAAAACTTTAAGAGGAGTTCTTTTCATAAATTTTCCTTGTCAAACTGATTTAAGATTAGAGGCCTTATAATGTTTTAAAATTAGAAAATGTATATTATGAAAGAAACTTTGTTTTAACCTCTTAACTCCTGAAAGAAAATAGGGGGCATTTGTGTCTCCTATGTCCTGTCCTAAACAGTCACATCCCAGACACAGCTGCAGAGTCTTTGCCAGTTTATTAGAGATAGTTCTTGCCTAGCTGAATCTCTTAGCTATTCTATGCCAAGAAAGAGGAAGACAAATGAAAGCAGTTGTAATCAACTAGTATTAATTACTACTCCCTACATTTCTTCACAAATACATGCTCCTTTATGCTTTATAACTGATATTTACTAATAGTTCACTTTTTCAGGATAACTTTCAACATATATGTTGCCTTACTGGTTACCTACCGAAGATCAAGACCTTGATTTTGCCAGATATTTTCCATAATGCGAATTATTTGAAGTGTTAGCATATCTTGTCGTAAATCTGCAATTCAAATAATATGTATCACCACTTAATGCCATAAATGCAAATCTGGTGTCATGTCATCATGTTGCTTTCAAACAGAATATAAAGATAGCTGAATTTACTTTTCAAATTAATCTAAAAGGAAGCAATA
Source organism: Canis lupus familiaris (assembly GCF_011100685.1). NCBI lineage: Eukaryota > Metazoa > Chordata > Mammalia > Carnivora > Canidae > Canis > Canis lupus. The sequence continues at coordinate 12,841,549 of NC_049255.1, read as the reverse complement.
TTTTGATTCTTTAAACCATTTTTTAAAAAGATTTATTTATTTATTTATGATAGACACAGAGAGAGAGAGAGGCAGAGACACAGGCAGAGGGAGAAGCAGGCTCCATGCCGGGAGCCCGATGTGGGACTCGATCCCGGGACTCCAGGCTGGCACCCTGGGCCAAAGGCAGGCGCCAAACTGCTGAGCCACCCAGGGATCCCCTTTTAAACCATTTCTAAATATCTGCACAAATCCATCTATATATGTAGGATAAGCTAGCATGTATTTCACAAAAATTTTAAATTAAAATATTTAAAGTACCTATGTTTTTAATCCTTAAATTTGAACCTGTTTATAAATATTGGGGTTAACAGAATTCAGGGCCGAAAAGTCATTTATCAATAGAAACCCATCAATGATATGCCTACTGCTTCCTGCCACAGCCTGTTTCCAAGTACATTAGGACCTTCTTTTATATGATTTCTTAGTAGACTATACTTTTCTTTTGTACCATATTGTAATTTTATTTTTGTAATTATTTGTTTAATGTCTCTCTTCTCTCTGCTGGACTGTAAACTTTAAGAGGGCAGGGATTCTGTTTTGTTTATTCTTACAATTTGATGGCCCAGCACATCAAATATTTATGGAATGAATGGATACACACACAGCTAAGTAAATAATAGTTAGAAACTTATTTCAGGCCTTTCAATTCTAAATTTAGTACTTCTTTTTAAAGGATTAACATAGTCCAAAGGTTAAGACATCTGTTTAATATTATAATGTTATATATTTTACCACATGCATATTCCTTAAATGGCTTTCAGTAGTTTTCATGGTTCATAAATATCCTGTGTATAAAAAGATAGCTAAATTCATGCATCATAAGTTCATTAATACTCTTTCTTACCATCCCCATTTTTAAAGATGATCTCATTGTTCTGAAAGAGTAACTCTGACATGATGTCTGGGTTCTCCCAATTCAACCACAGTGGCCTTTTTGCAGAGGACATAATTCGACACTCTTCAAGCCTTTAAAATAGTTAAAAACTTTACTAGGCACCTTACTTTTTAAATTTTTTCTACCCTCAAATTTCTTTTAAAATACAGACAGTATAGTTTCTTGAAGTGTTATAAAAATTTAAAACCTTCTCCTCAATTTCATTTATGAATTCAATTCTAAGGGAGTACAAGGAAAAAAATAAATATTAAGCTTAAAACTTTCTTATATAATAGCATATGAATTTTCAACAAATATAGGGATATGCCATTCATTTTACAGATATTATATTTCATTTTTTTATCCTATGAAACCAGAAATTCTGGCCAGAGAAAGTTTTAAACTCTATTATTAAAGTAATAAAAACTCATTCTGACTAAATGCAGTTCTGAACTTAAGAAACCTGAACAACTCTTATTTTGCAGGGTAGGATAATGGGAGAGGGAAGCATATAATTGAATATTCTGATTAAAATGGACTTATTTTTTCTCAAGATTTTCTCCAGGAAGTGTACTTGTTTAAATATATCAATAAAACTTCCAATAAGGTACATTACCTGAGATTTCCTAGTTGATGAGCAGGATTTAGAGGAGATAGAAAACCTTGTAGAGCATCCATGAAATCTGGTCGCCGCATTTGCTCAACTAAAAACTTCATCTGTACCTGATAAATGGGCACACTCATGTTTAGAAACTGATTTCCTGAAAAGTAAAACTAATTGCTAATCTCTTTTATATGTTGGAACCTCAGTATTGTATAGACTATGAATTAATATCCTGTATTCAGATTAGAAAGGTTTCTATCACACAGAGTAACACAACTCAGGGAGAGGCAGGAAGGACAGCATGGCCTACTCTCCCGTAAGAGCCCCGCTGACACAGCCCATGTTTTGGCTCTAGAGCAGGACTTGGTCAACTATGCCAGTTTTTGTAAATCAGATTGCACTGGATATAGCCATGCCCATTCATTTAGATATTGGTGGCTTTCACACTAGAAGAGCAGAGATGAGTAGTTACATCAGAGATTGCATGGCCTGCAAAGTCTAAAATATTTACTATCTGGCCTTTCCAGAAAAAGTTTGCTGATCTTTGTTCTAGAGGAAAAACTACGGAGATCTTGTGTTAGCTTAGTAACTTTACTTTTATGTGTTGCAGAAAACATACTCATTTTCTCTCTTGAGTAGAAAAGGTCTAGTGAGGCTAAAGGAAACTGGAAAAGGACTTATAAAAACATTTGTTAAACTGAGTCTCACACTATACTCAGGTTCCCGTATGTATGCAGAAACATCTCTTTTTAATCAACTGAAATCAGAGCCCAGACTGCTGAGTTATATTATGCAACAACTGCCATTTCATGTTTTTTTTTTTTAATTTTTTAAAAAAGATTTTATTTGTGTGAGAGAGAGAATGAGTGAGAGAGAGAGGGAGCAGGGGGAGGACAGAGGGAGAGGCTGACTTTTCACTGAGCGGGAAGCCTAATATAGGGCTTGATCCTGAGACTTCAGGATCATGACCTGAGCCAAAGGCAGATGCTTTACCAACTGAGCCATCCAGGTACCCAAACTGCCATTATTTTAGGAAATCTTCATCTATCATAAATATAAAAGGTGAGTGGGGGGCAAAAGAGGTTAAGAGCTAGGAATTCATAATAAATTAATTTTCATGCTATAATTTTAGTAATAACTTTTTTTTTTTTTCTTTTTCACTATGGATAAGTGAGTAGCTAGAAAATCTAGTTTTCACTGACTACGGCAGCTCTTGCTGACATAAAGGCATTTCTTTTTCTATCCCTATCAATCCTAATGTTAGCACACTGCTTCCTATGCTTTATCATTTTTAGGATAAAGCATGGAACCACTCAAAGAAACTGCTTTTGTTCATCACGATCCCATTTAAGCCAATACTAATGTAATGACTTTGACATTTCTGATTAGTCCACTGTATCAGAGCCAACCTTTGAAATGAAAATTCCAGCTTAAAGAAATGCCTATATTTGCAAATTTAACTAATATTTAGTTTCCTTTTTCTTACCTGTTACAATATAAATATAATAAAATTTATTCCTTCAAAGCAGTTTAGTCCCCTCTAGCTCATGATTTTAGCATCAGAAACAGCACTATTATTATATTTTATTTATTTTATTTTATTTTATTTTATTTTTTTATTTTATTTTATTTTATTATTTTTTTAGAGACAGAGCATGAGCAAGGTGGAGAGGGGCAGAGGAAGAGAGAGTATCTTAAGCAGGCTCCATGCCTATTGTGGAGTCTGACTCAGGGCTTGATTTCATTACCCTGAGAACATGAGCTGAGCCGAAATCAAGAGTCAGATGCTTAACTGACTGGGCTACCCCACAATTATTTTCTAGTAACATTTATTTGAGCTTATATTCCACGAGTTTAATAAAATCAACTAAGTCACACTATGACATTTATATTAATATAGTAACTTTCTTTAAAATTTTTTTTCATGCAGTATTAATGAAGATGTTAGGAAATTCATCAGTACTGCTAATTTACATTCTTCATGCGTGGGGGCTCTTTATTTAAGATTTTATTTATTTATTCACGAGAGACACAGAGAGAGAGAGGCAGAAACACAGGCAGAGAGAGACGCGGGTTCATGCAGGGAGCCTGATGTGGGACTCTATCCCGGGACTCCAGGATCATGCCCTGGGCCAAAGGCAGGTGCTCAAGTGCTGAGCCACCCAGGTGTCCCAGAAAAACTTATTTTAAAAGTTAGGACTGTGAAAAGACAAGGAAGTGAAAGAAGAAAGAACTAACATTTACTGGGCACTGCTTGCATTCTGGGGACTGTAGTATGTGCTTCAGCGCATCTCCTGTAATTTAATTCTCACAACTATACTATGTAGAAAGTATCATTACCATTTATAAATGAGGAAAATGGGTCTCAAAGACTAAATAATGTGTCTAACATTACACAGCTGAGAGGCGGTGGCACCTGGATCCAAATCCTGATATGCTTGATTCTAACGCCTACTATCTGCATCTACCTCAGGCTCTCAGATTACCCTGCCCCACTGCAATGAAGAGTCCCAAAAACAAACTAAAGAGTTACATACCTTTTGTGTTTCATCCTTCTTCTCTTGTTTGAGAATGTCAGTTAAGTTAATGAGCTTTTCCATAGCCTCAACTTGCCTATTTAGGTGCTTCAAATACATCCCACAAGCACGGCAATAGGACTCCAAAAGCAGGCCAAACCTCTGACTAACCGTTTTATTGTGCATCTCAGATCTAAAAGAGCAGTATAAGATTAGTAAAAAAAAGAAGAATCCCCCCAACACTCATGATATATATGGCCTAAAATAAGTATATGTATATATGTATATAATCTTAAGAAAATAATAAAACCCATTTTTGAAATCTAATAAATGTTATAACATTTCAATGTTATAACATGATTTAAAATTTATCATTTGAAGGCAAAATAATCAAGAATTTAAGATAGCTCCTGGAACTGTAAATTTAATAAACTAGTTTTTAGGCCTATTTTAACTACTTTTCATTTACTAATCTTAGCACAAGATATATTAACCACATAAAACAAACTGATGGTTACCGGAGGGGAGGTGGTTGGTGGCTGGGTGAAATAGGTGATGGGGATTAAGGAGTGCACTTGCTTTAATGATGAGCACCAGAAGTGAGTTCTATAGAAGTGTTTAATCACCATATTGTACATATTATAATACTAATAACATTACACTGCATGTTAACTGGAATTTAAATAAGAGCTTAAAAATAAAGATATATAAACATGAAACAAATCAGCACAAAAGTAATAAAATGGACAGGGAGGGAGTGACAAGCTCAGTGAGTACTATTTGACCCTGTGGCATACATGTCCCTTTTTCATACTGTCTTTGAATTTAAGTTATTTTAAACCTAGCTTCAAGATTCCATTTTGATTCATTTTTAACATTTAAAAGACCAAGTTAATTATAAAAAAAAATCAAGTTAATTATAAATCTTTCTAAATTTAGAAAACAGTATATGGCTTATGATCTCACCTTGAGTATAAGATAGATCATATTATTCTCCAAAATACTTTTTATTCTTAATTAGCTTGTTTCCTAGTTAAAAAACTTGGGATTTCAGTCACTATTGTTCTGAATTCCAAGTTAGGATTATTTTCCTTTATTTTGGGTATTTTAATCCACACATACAGTAAAATCAACTGCAGTATTAACCAATATTAATCTAGCAAATTTTTCTTTGCTTAAAGTAATATCAAAGTCTTTAAAAACATTTCAGCTCTCATTTCTATATAAAATTCAAAACTGAATTTAATATTAAAGAGAAAAAGCTGAAAGAAAGCTTACCACTGGTACAACTAACTTTCATTATGGAAAACTCAGACAAACAAAAACAGTATGTACATAATATTTATAGATCTATTAAGAAAGCAAGTAATATATATCTAAAGAATTTAATGGGAAAATAACGTGACTTACTTTAAATGCCAAAAGAAAAAATGCCCAATCCTTTGATTAGTCAATGCTTTCTTGAGTAAAAATCTCACAAGCAGGTTATCCAAATATTGTTCGTATTTTAGGACCTATGTGATTAAACACAAACAAAGACAACGTTGTATTGATCAGGGTCAGTTTTTGCAGGGTTGGACTTAAAGAAACATTTTAAGAAAGTAGGTAATACTGGTAATAAAACTGACTTTTATTTATTTTTATTATTTTATGTTTTAAAAGATTTTATTTACTTATTTGACAGAGAGAGAGCGGGAGAGTGCAGGAGACAAGCAGGGGGAGCAGCAAGCAGAGGGAGAGGGAAAAAGAGAAGCAGGCTCCCTACTGAGCAAGGAGTCCAATGCGGGGCTCAATCCCAGGACCCTGGGATCATGACCTAAGCCTAAGGCAGATGCTTAACTGACTGAGCCACCAGGAACCCTTAGAACCGATTTTTTAAAAAGTGTAAAACCAGTATAGATAAAGATCCACAGTTTGGATAAAGTTGCACAGATTAGAATAAAACATTATATTTTTGTTTTACAATATTTTACCTGTACTAGCTGAATTAGGTACTGAGAAAGCTTGTCATCTGTTAAGTATTTTTCCAAGCACCGAACAGCAAAACCTCGAACCATAGGATCTGGGTAATTACAGTCCAGAAGCTCCATAGCTTGTTCAGGTTTGATTGGAGGCCAATCTTTTACTAAGCAGTACATCTGTTATGAGAAAGACAATAAATCTATTTAAAAAGCAAAGATAGTTGTGAAGGACCCTCTAAGACATTTTCTTACTTTCTTATTTTAAAATTCGTTAAGAGCCCTCCTTATGAATTCGGTGCTTAAAATGTTCAATTCTAATTAACTTCATCAGTGGAAGTGGTGTGAATAGTATTTTTCTCTATTAACATAAAACATAATATTTAATATTATTGTTTCTGAGAGAAAACAATTTGAGTGACACACCAATTTTATATGACAGTTATTCTGTAATCTCAAACATGCATTTACCTGAGCTACTTCATCTCTAGAATTCCATTTAACGGACAGAAGCAGTTTGGGTAGAATTTCAGGGATAGTTACACAATAGTGTCTGTGTGGAAAAGACAAAACAAAACAAAAAACATTCTTGCATGTTATTCAAAAGGCCTAGATATCTAAATTTTCAACTATGTAATCTTTCCAAACACTTTTAAAACTTACTATTACTAGCCTTTTCTAAAATCAAAAGAAATCAGCATTTAACACTATAGTTATGTATATATAAAAGTATACATAAATATATACTTAGACACAGTTATAATGGCAAGGAAGACATAAGAAAAATCCAAATGGAAGACAGATATTTCAAAAAAATTATGAATTTATTTCATAATACTATATAGCTCCTTTTATTAACCTACTTATGCAATAGAAACCATGAGAAGAGTCATTACTTCTACTGTAGTCACTGTACAAAATTTATGGTTCAGTGGACTTTCTGCAGAAATGCACTATAACTGCTTTATTTAAATAAACCAGCGTATACTTCCCAAGTGGTGGGATAGTTTCTTCATAAGTGAAAAATAAAGTACTGCACTATTACTTTGAGGAAGTATAAGAAGGAAAATGGAAGGAACATCTAAAAATTGAAATATCTAGACCAACTATAACTAAATTGATCTAAATCTACAGGGTTATTTAATTATTTATATCTTGAATTTCATTTAAAAGAATCCCCCAAAATCAAATCCTAAAAAAAGTCGTAACAGGGATTTAGAATTTTAAAAAAGCCTTCACCACTTGAAGGTGGAAGGTTAGTACCAATGCAGCGTGACTTTCTAGAAATACTGATCTTTATCACAGTCTGAAAAAGAACAATGTTTACAATTAAAAAGTCACGTAAATTATGCTTTATACACTTTAACAGGTATGGTAAAACCTGCAAGATAAGTCAAAATCAGTTCTTTCTTATGTAACAGAAGAAACAGGGAATCTCCATCTTAACATTTACCTGTGGCTCCACAGAAAATCTTTCTCTTGCTCAGTGATTTCAGAGAGAGGATCTCGGGTACAAATTGCTCGGAGCTGTTCTTTATCATTTTCTCTTAATTCGTTGTCTCTAGCCAGTCTGTTACTCTGTAAAATAAAGGAATATCTTATATGATTTCCTTTGCCACATTTTTCCCTGGATTCACAAGTGATCTACAAAAAGAGAAAATGGCGAATAACTTTATGTTGCATATTAACTGTTGTGAAAGTTTCTTCTCATCACAAGCCTTTATTTTCAGGGATAGAGGAGAATCAACTTAAGGTAGTATTTGTGGAACAAATCTAGTAATCTTAGTTAACATTACCACGAGCCTCAGAACGGTCTCGACCAAAGTGAGTCAGGGACCAAAGTATCTCAGACTGAGATATTAGGGGGTAGAAGCGAATAATTTACTTCTCTTCTTGATGAGGCTCCTTCCTACAATTCTATTAACTAATCTGTTCATGTTTCTGGAATAATAAGAAATAGTAAAATAATAAAATAAAAATGCAAATTCTTTCATAATCTTTGCCCGAATATATCTGAATAATCACTGCAAGGCTTTCAAATTTAAAAAGTAAAAATAAATAAGAGAAAAAAGGAAAAGAAACACCCTCTTTAAAACACTGGACATTAAATGATTGGAAACTAAAGTGAAAATACTATAACTTTTGGTAAAATTCCAAGATTGCAAGTAATGTATTTATTCCCTTGAAATACAGATATATATTGACTGCACAATGAGTAATTATGAATGTATCTTAATATACTACGAAAACAAGTATACATCCCTTGGAATGGGTTACACATATTCCCAATGGCTAAAAATGAAAGCAGGTATCCATGTCACTTGATTTTTATTAACATTTTATTAACATTTAAATATTATTAATTTATCCAATAGCATAAAGGAATATTACTGGCACATGTCCATCAACAAATACTTATTAAAATGCCCTGTGCCTTTTTTTCTTACTGCTGGGGATCTTAAATAGGAAAAGAACCTGCACTAACAGGGTCCTCATTATAGTCAAAAATTAAATGAATAAAAAAAAAAAGAAAAGGTAATATAAATAAATACTTTGGGTGATGTAATGGAGAATGACCAAGGGGCTACTTTACACTGGGTGTTTGGATACAGCCTCTGAGAAGGGAGTGTTTAATTTGTGCTCCAAATGACAAGAAAAAACCACCCACACTAAGATCAGGGAAAAGACCACTGTAGATGGAGGAAACAGTGACAGTGACCGAAGGAGAGAATGAGTTTGATGTGAGGGAGGAACAGGAAGACCTGTGAGCCTGAAGCCCAGTGGACGAAGAAAGCCCTCCTCTGCTTCCAAGCTCAACTAACAACATACACTTTCATTTTAACTTTAATGTTACCATCTTAGAGAAGTAAAAAGTTCTTTCTTGAACCCAATATATATTAGCTTTTCAACCCAGCCCTCTGTAGTCATTTTTGGCACACTACTGGTTATTCCATCATAGCACTTACCATGATTAATAACGTTATTTTATTTTATTTTATTTTATTTTTTACCACTTTAATGTCTATTTTCACCATTAGACTGTATCTGCAATGGAGATCTCTTTAGGTCACAACTTTATTACCCAGTACCTCTCATACAATAAATTTAAACATACAGTTAGCATTCAATACCTATTTGTTAACTGAAGGCAGGCTAGGGCTCTGAATAAAGAAGAGGCAGAGCTGCAGTAACGATATTAGCATATGGAGAATGTGATTATATCATTATACTGTCCTAGAGCTCAGAGGAGCTATGCCAGTGTAACTAAAACACACGAACCCTTCTCTACACAAAGAGGATAAACCCAAATCCACTGATTATGACTGATATTTAAGAAAACTCAGTGATCTTTCTTACCAGTCCTGCATGGGAATAACTAAATCCTGCTTCCCGAGACACCGACCAGTTGGCATGCTCTTCAATCACTGACATATCTGGGAACTTTACCACACTGCTGAACCAGTCAAACTCCAACTCTAAGCATGGAGTTTCCTAAGAGATGGAATAAAGGTTATAATATATCAAGTTGTGCTTGACTGTATAAAAAAAAAGAAAAAATTCTAATTTGATAATAAAAAGCTTACTTTATTTGGATTTGACCCAGTAACACCAATAGGGTTCAGCAAATCTTCTAATCCATGAGGTACTGGCCAAAGATTCAGAGCCATTTTTCCAGATACTAGAGTATCTGTGTAATCAAACAAGTTTATATTTCCCCAGGCCAATGGACAGTGTTCCTTCAAAAACAAACAAAAATATTCACTACTCTGTGGATTAAATTATAAATACATTTCAAACACTTTTCTTTCCCAGAAAGAATTCAATAACTATTGCTACAATGATATCTATAATAAGCCACATCAATTTTTTAAAAATACAAGTGCTTTCTGTTTTCCTACATAAATTTTTCTTTAATTATAAATAGGAGATATGAACCTATCTCTGTAAGACAGGCAGAAACTGGCATCTAGTCACCTAACAGACAGTTGCATGCTTAAAAAATTGTATCAAGGTGAATTCAGGACATATTCATCATAAATAAACTCAGGAAGCTCTCCTAAGGTTGTCTTCTATGACACATTTATTAAAATTTTACAAATATCTAATTTTTTTAGATAAAGAAAAAAATCCTTTTCTTTTTTTAAGATTTCATTTATTTATTTATGAGACTGAGAGAGGCAGGCAGAGACATAGGCAGAGGGAGAAGCAGGCTCCCTGTGGTGAGCCTGATGTGGAACTCGATCCCACGACCCTGGGATCATGACCTGAGCCAAAACAGATGCTCAACCATTGAGCCACAAAGGAATCCTGAAAAAAAAAATCAGTTTCTTGATAAAAATTCAAATCAGTAGTATAACTAGGAGTTTTTTAGAGGTAAATATTATTCCTTTTGAAGTACTTTACCTCTTTAGCACCCTTTCGGCCTTTAACAGAACAAATGGAAAGGCAAAGTCGAGCAGCACGAGGAAGATCAGGAATGTATATATCGTAATTTAGCCATTCATTCCACCTATGTAAAGTTTTAAAGAAAAAAATAATTTACCAAAAAAGGGCTTTATCCATAGTATATAAACAACTACAAATCATCAAGAAATCAAGTGAAAAATAGGCCAGAGATCAAGTGGAATGAACATACTTCACAAGATCATATCCAAATGGCCAATAAACATAAGAAAATAGTGAATATTATTTGTCATCCAGAAAACACAAAATAAATCTCATGGAGATACCAGTATACAAGAGATTGGCTAAAACTATAAAGGCTGATGATACCGATGATACCAAGGAAGGGTAAGGATGTGCAGTAACAGGAAATCTCTCTCTTTTTTTGGGGGGGGGGGTTATTTATTTATTTTTTTAGTAATAAATTTATTTTTTATTGGTGTTCAATTGCCAACATACAGAATAACACCCAGTGCTCATCCTGTCAAGTGCCCACCTCAGTGCCTGCCACCCAGTCACCCCCAGCCCCCGCCCTCCTCCCCTTCCACCACCCCTAGTTTGTTTCCCAGAATTAGGAGTGTAGCAGTAACAGGAAATCTCATACACTGCTATTGTTCTATTTCTTGACCAGCATAGTGGTTATATGGGTATTAAGTGTGATAATTCACTGAACTTTATGATTTGTATACTTTTATGCACTTGTGCTATACTTCAGTAAAAAAAATAATTAAAAACAAAATAGCTTATATAAAAAGCACATGGAAGAGGGAAACTCAAAGAAGAGTGAAATTTCCTATTAAAATGACAATATATTTACTTTTACATATGGTGTAGTTTTATTCAGAAAAACTCATTAAATAAGTCAGTACATAAATAAAATGAAGGATATGTAAGCAGAACATATTTGAGGATGAGTATAACTACTTCACAAGAAGCAACAGTTAACATTCATAATAAGAAAATAATAAAAAGTGGCTATAGAATGTGATGACAAAAATTCTTCAAATATTTATGATAAATTCACTTCAATTTACTGGATTTTACATGTGAAATTATGTCTATAATGGGTGGACATTTTATAAATAGCCAAGTAACAGCACACTGTTTTGTTTTGTTTTCAAATATTATAGCAACAGTTACCAGTATAAACTCAGAAGTCAGACTACGGAGAGTAGAATCCTATTCCAACATTTTATTAAATGTGTGACCCTTGCTTTTGCCTGTTTCTCATTTGTGAAGGACTAATAATAGTACTTACTCCATAAGGTTGTTGTGAGTTAACACTAGTAAAGGAGTTTCTGGCTGGAACGGTCAGATAACACAAGTAAAGTGATTGGAATAGTAATTGGTCCACGATAAAAGCTCAAGTGCTAGACATTAATCTAGACAATTTTTCAAAAGGGTGTTTCCTAATTCTATTTTTTATTATAAATAAAATAAGACTTAACAATAAAATGGTATAAAAATTCTATTTTTAATTAGCCAAACTAAGATATAAACTTTATTACTAAAGTTTTATGGACAAAGATTTAAAAAAATATGGCTCTCTGATGCAAAGAAGGCTTACAGTTAAATGGGAGAACTTAGTAAAAGGAATTCTAAAGGGAAAAGAAACAATAAATACAGATAGAAGAAATGTAGGTAGTAGGGATTTGGTAAGTCCACACTAATTTAAGAAAATTAAAGATACATGTACTTAAATGTACCTAGGAGTTTTCATTACTTCTAAATCTTTAGAATTGCTCATAATTAATGAAAAATACTCTACGCACTTTCTAAGAGAGCTATGTCCTATGAATGTAGTTGCTCAATACTATGCTAATTGACTAAAACATGTTTCTCTCTTCCTCTAAAGTTCATACAGACACGTGAGTGCACACATACCAATTAAGTTCATTTTTTTATGTTTTTAAAAAAGATTTCATTTATTTATTAGAGAGAGAGAGAGAGAGAGAGAGAGCATACGCACACAAGCAGGAGGAGTAGCAGAAGGAGAGGGAGAAGCAGGCTCCCCACTGAGCAGGGAGCCCAATGTGGGTGATCCCAGGACCCTGAGGTCATGACCTGACCTGAAGGCAGATGCTTAACCAAGCGAGCCACCCAGGTGCCCAAGTTCTTTATTTTTAGGGTATATATATATATATATATATATATATATATATATATATATTCCAAATTCATTTTGATTTTGATTTTGGGAGAGGACTGGTAACGTCTATGAAGAAATCATTAAGTATCTATTTTATTTAGCATATGGGAAGCCCAAATTTGGAATGATCACTTAATCTCAGTAAGAGATTTTTTTTTTAAAACTTCTTTTCTACTTAATAATTTCATATTCTTTTATTCTTGATTTTAACTTTGTGAATACAGAAAAGTTAAAAGATCTACTTAAATCCTCATACTACCATCATAAGGATTTTACCCTTTAACTAGAGAATTCTTCATTATTAAGGATTTTAATTTTAATTTCAATATAGTTAAATGTATACTGTTATACTAGTTTCAGGTGCACAACATAGTGATTCAACAATTCTATACAGAACTCATCATGGTTAAGTGTACTCTTAATCCCCATCACTTATTTTTCCCATCCTCCCATAACCTCCCCTCTGGTAACTCTCTGTTCTCTGTAGTTAAGAGTCCGTTTCTTGGTTGGTCTCTTCTTTTCCCCCTTTGTTCATTTGTTTTGTTTCTTAAATTCCACATGACTGAAATCACATGGTATTTGTTTCTCTGAGTCATTTCACTTAACTATACTCTCTAGCTCCATCCATGTTGCTACAAATGGCAAGATTATTTTTATGACTGAATAATATTCCATTACATATAATGGAATAATAATAGTCCATTACATATAATTACATACATATATATAAATAAATCCCCTCTTCTTTAGCCATTCATCTATCAATGGACACTTGGGCTGCTTCCATAATTTGGCTACTGTAAATAATGCTGCTATAAACCTAGGAGTGCATAATATATCATTTCAAATTAGTGTTTTCATATTCTTTGGGTAAATACCTAGTAGTGGGATTGCCGGATCATAGGGTAGTTCTCTTTATAACTTTTTGAGGAAACTCCTTACTGTTTTCCAGAGTGGCTGCACCAGTTTACATTCCCAGCAACAATGCACGAGGGTTCCATTTTCTCCATATCTTCACCAACACTTGTTTTTTGTAGTTTTGATTTGCACTTTCCTGATGAGTGATGCTGAGCATATTTTCATGAGTTTGTTGGCAATCTATATGTCTGTCTTCTTTGGAGATGTCTGTTCATGTTTTCTGCCCATGCTTTAAATGGGTTATTTGGTTTTGGGGTGTTGAGTTTTATGAGTTCTTTATATATTTTGGATACTAACCCTTTATCGGAAATGTCATTTGCAAATATCTTCTCTTATTCAGTAGGTTGTCGTTTAGTTTTGTTGATTATTTCCTTTCTGTATAGAAGTTTTTTATTTTGATGTAGTCCCAATGGCTTATTTTTACATTTGTTTACATCAGGAAACATACCTAGAAAAATGTTGCTACAGCTGACATCAGAGAAATTACTGCCTGTGCTCTCTTCCAAGATTTCTTTAATTTCAGGTCTCTCATTCAGGACTTTAACCCATTTTAAGTTTATTTTTGTGTATTCTGTAAAAAAGTGGTCCAGTTTCATTCTTTTGCATGTAGCTGTCCAGTTTTCTCAACATCATTTGTTGAAGAGATTGTTTTTTTCCCCATTACATATTTTTGCCTCTTGTTGAAAATTAATTAACCATATAATTGTGGGTTTCTGGGTTTTCTATCTTCTTCCATTAATTTATGTGTCTATTTTTGTGCCAGTACCATACTGTTTTGATAACTGCAGCTTTGTTTTTTTTTAATTTTTTAAATTTTAAAATTTTTTTATTGGAGTTCAATTTGCCAACATATAGCATAACACCCAGTGCCCATTACCCAGTCATCCCAACCCCCCCCACCCACCTCCCTTTCCACTACCCCTGTTCATTTCCCAGAGTTAGGTGGATGACTGCAGCTTTGTAACATAACTTAAAAGTCTGGAATTGTGATTACCTCCCCCCCCAGCTTTGTGTTTTTCAAGTTTGTTTGGACTATTCAGGGTCTTTTGTGGTTCCATACAGATTTCAGGATTATTTGTTCTAATTCTGTGAGAAGAATGCTGTTGGCATTTGACAAGGATTGCATTAAATCTGTAGGTTGCTTTGGCTAGTATCACATTTTAATAATACTTGTCTTCTAATCCAAGAGCATATAGAATATCTTTCCATTTGTTTGTATCATCTTCAATTTCTTTCAATAATGTTTTGTAGTTTTCAGAGTACAGGTCTTTCACCTCTTTGGTTAAGTTTATTCTTCAGTATTTTATTATTTTGTGCAACTGTAAATGGGATTATGTTCTTTCCCTTTCTGTTGCTTCATTATTGGTGTACAGAAATACAACAGATCTTTTTGGGGATCCCTGGGTGGCTCAGCAGTTTAGTCCCTGCCTTCGGCCCAGGGCGTGATCCTGGAGTCCCGGGATCGAGTCCCACATCAGGCTCCCTGCATGGAGCCTGCTTCTCCCTCTGCCTGTGTCTCTGTCTCTCTCTGTCTCTCATGAATAAAGAAATAAGATCTTTAAAAAAAATAAAAAATAAATTAAATAAACCACAACAAAACAGAAATACAACAGATTTTTTAAGTTGGTTTTGTGTCTTGTGACCTTACTGAATTCATTTATCAGTTTTAGCAGTTTTTTGATAAAGAGTCTTTAGGCTTTTCTTTTTAAAAATTTATTTAATTTCAATGTAATTAACATATAGTGTATTATTAATCTCAGAGGTAGAATTTAGTGATTCATCAGTTGCATATAACACCCAATGCTCATTTACATCAAGTGCCCTTCTTAATGCCTATCACCCAGTTATCCCATTCCCCCACCCACTTCCCCTCAGCAATTCTCAGTTGTTTCCTAGAGTTAAGAGTCTCTTATGGTTTGTGTTCCTCTTTTTGTCTTATTTTACTTTTCCTTCCCTTCCCTTCCCCTGTTCATCCATTTCTTAAATTCCATATGAATGAAATCAGATGGTATTTGTCTTTCTCTGACTTATTTTGCTTAGCATAATACCCTCTAGTTCCACCCATGTCATTGCAAATGGTAAGATTTCATTCTTTTTGATGGCTGAGTAATACTCCACTGCGCGCGCGCGCGCGCACACACACACACACAAACACACACATACGCACTCTTCTTTATTCATTCACCTGTCGATGGGTATCTGGGCTCTTTCCATAATTTGGCTATTATGGACATTGCTGCTACAAACATAGGGGTACATATGTCCCTTTGAATCAGTATAATTGTTGGGTTGTAGGGTAGCTCTACTTTTAGCTTTTTGAGGAAGCTCCATACTATTTTCCAGAATGGCCACACCCTTGCATTCCTACAAAAGTGTACAAGGGTTCCCTTTTTCTGCATCCTTGCCAACGTCTGTTGTTTCCTGGCTTGTTAATTTTAGCCATTCTGACTGGTGTAAGGTGGTATCTCACTGTGGTTTTGATTTGTATTTCTCCAATGTCGAGTGATGTGCATTTTTTCATGTGTCTGATGGCCATTTGTATGTCTTCTTTGGAGAAATGTCTGTTTATGTCTTCTGCCCATTTCTTGACTGTATTTTTTGTTTTTTTGGGTATTGAGTTTGATAAATTTTTTATAGATTTTGGATACTAGTTCTTTATCTGATAAGACATTTGCAAATATCTTCTATTCCATAGGCTGTCTTTTAGTTTTGTTGACTGTTTCCTTTGTTGTGTAAAAGCTTTTCATCTTGATGAAGTCCCAATAGTTCATTTTTGCTTTAATTTCCCTTGCCTTTGAAGATGTGACTAGCAAGGTGCTGCAGTTGAGGTCAAAGAGGTTGCTGCTTGTGTTCTTTTCTAGGATTTTGATGGACTCCTGTCTCCTATTTAGGTCTTCCATCCATTTTGAATTTATTTTTGTGTATGGTGTAAGAAAGTGGTCCAGTTTCATTTGTTGAGGAGATATTTTTTCCTGCTTTGTCGAAAATTATTTGACCATAGAGTTAAGGGTCCATTTCTGGGTTCTCTATTCTGTTCCACTGATCTATGTGTTTGTTTTTGTACCACTATCATACTGTTTTGATGATTACAGCTTTGTAATACAGCCTAAGGTCTGGATTGTGATGCCTCCAGCTTTGGTTTTCTTTTTCAACATTGAATCTTTAGGATTTTCTATATAGAGTAACATGTCATCTGCAAATAGTGGAAGTTTTACTTCTTCTTTACCAATCTAGATGCCTTTTATTCCTTTTTCTTGACTTCTGTGGCTAGGACTGCCAGTACCATGTTGAATAAAAGTGGTGAGAGTAGACATACTTGTCTTGTTCCTGATCTTAAGGGGAAAGACCTTAATTTTTTACCACCGACTATGATATTAGCTGTGGGTTTTTCATAGACAGCCTTTATTATGTTGAGGTACATTCCCTCTAAAAACCTACTTTGTTGAGAGTTTTTAGCATGAATGGATGCTGTACTTTGTCAAATGATTTTTCTGCATCTATTGAAATGATCATATGGTTTTTATCCTTTCTCTTACTGATGTGAGGTACCATGTTGATTAATGTGCAATTATTGAACCACTCATGCATCCCAAGAATAAATTTTGATTGTGCTGAATGATTTTTTTAATGTATTGTTAGATTTGGTTTGTCAATATTTTGTTGGAGACTTTTGCATTCATGTTCATCAGAGACACTGGCCTGTAGTTCTAGAGAATTCTTGAAGAAAAGAAATCAAATGTAAGTTCTAACTAGATAGCTCACTGACTAAAAATTTGAGCTTTTAATGTTTTATTATTAAACAAATTTACCTTTTACTTTTATAAAACTAGTTTACTTTAGGTACATGATATATCTACCCAATATTATTTTAGGGTATTCGATTGGGGCTTGTTGAACTTCCTAGAATGTTTATAGTTTTCAGTAAATTTGGAAAACCTTTTGGCCAGTATTTCCTCAAATATTGCTTCTCTATTCCTCACACAACCACTCCACCCAACCTGTGACAGACATGTAGTATGGGCAGGAAATAAACTTTTGCTGTACAACAAAAATTTAAAAAGATCCTGTAGTTGTTGTTTCATTCACAGGGTAACTTCTAATTTAAATATGTACCTTCTGACTGACAATAGTTCAGGTAGAGTGAGGAACTATTTCACTTCCTTCTGGTAGAGAAGGCTATCACCTTTTTGAATTTAGGCTCTAGAATGGTGGCCACATCTAGCAACTTAATTATAAGACCAGAACTTTTTCTTGACTCTCCTAGAATGCAGTCTAAATTCATTATAAAATTTACTTCTGGAGGTTTTACTAGTTGTCTCTATTGCTAGTCTACAAAATCCATCTTTAATCTTCAATAACAATCTGAGTGCTCTTAAAATATTTCTATTATATTCAGGGTAGACTCCTAATTCCCAAATGATTCTATAAAGAGCCAAAGAAATAGCAGGAAGACAAACTGTTGGATTATACTACCTTTTATTTCTTCAATTTATTTCTAGGCAGTAATCATTTAAAATGCTCCCCCAAATTCTCCCTCCATCTATGAATCTGATTTGTTCCCAAGACTCTTTATTTGAATGTATAAATATCTACTCTTATGAGTTATGTGAGTGCCTCAGAGTAGTCTGGCTCTGAGGTTGTTTACCAACTCTCATTTCTTTTTAATGGAAATGGAAATGGAGGTAAGAATAAAATACTAGGTTTATGGATCTAATGTGGCGGATCATCAGCACAAAATGTAACCATATTCTGCTCTCTACCTGATATAATGGAAAGAGAGAATCAGAAAAACCCTTTGGATAAAATTTTACAGAGAGTCGACAAAATGATCCTGTGATTGATACTCATTTGACTGAAAGTCCTTATGTTTTATATGTAAATGCCTGGTGAATTTGTATGACTTGTATAAAACTAAAGATGCCAAAAAAATTTACTGCTTTTATTGATTATATTGCTAAATACTAACAAGGCTTTTAGAAAATAAATCCATACACTTCCTTACCTGGGATTAGAACAAGGTACTCTTTGAGTGTTAACATTATCACATAAGGGTTCTCCTCCATGATAGATACCTGTTCGAACATAAATCTTAAAAAGAGAAAAAAAAGTATGTGCATATAAATATACACAAACAATACATGAAGGCACACAGACTACAGAACCAATATTAAATGATATTAAAATATTGTAACTTATATGAATGAGAGAGAATCTATTAACAGTTTCTATTAAAATGTTGCTTTTCTCTTCTCCCTTTCTTCACATATATACTAAGTTAATACTGATGCAGATTCTTCACCAAACAAAATGTGTTGTTGCCTCTAAGGTGACATCAGACCATAAAAAAAAATCAACATAGACTCACAATCCCTTTAGGCCAGGTATGTAATTCCGACTTTTTCATATTTTAGAAAGATAAATTGGTATATATATTAAATATTACTTCATATTCTTAGCAGTTCGAACAACACTCCATAAAGACATTAATATTTCTGCAACAAAACACATGAATATTTACACTAAATGGGATATATAAAGACTATAAAAAGTCTTGCTTCAGTTAGGTCAGGTTTTGCTGCCGAATGAATTCTGTAAAACTCATGGTTTTAAGAAAGATTTATGGAAGTTAGAATTATTAGAATTATGGATATTAACATTATAGACAAAGGACTGTAAACTATGCAACAGCTGAGGGACAAGTGGTTTTCTAGATATCTGAAAACAGTGCAGGTCAACAGATTATTATACATAGTTCAATTAAAAAGTTTATATAAAATAGTAAGCATCAACACTTGACTTTACCTTGTCAATGTCTCGAATATTTACATTTACATAGGTTGCACAAAGGATTTTTATTCTGAGTGCGCTATTTATAACCCAAAGGGATTTTGTAGATGTTTCTCCATTCATATATGGTGTAGCTGTGGAGATGCGTCTGGAATAAGATGGCATTGTGAAACAGTCCATTGGCAATTGGGAGTAAAGGCTTTCTTTAGCCATCAACATCAAATTGGGCATCCTTCCAAGCATTATACAGCTTCTTATGTACTGTAAAAGATTAAGAAGGGAGGGGAAAAGCCATTTCTTATAAGGTGTTTTATTTTAAAAGCAACAGATAAGCAAAAAAAATGAAAAAAGGAATTAAAAACAATGATTAGAGGATACTCATCATGAAAACACTGTTTATATCTGAACAATGTTAACCAGCTTATCCATATCTAGAATCAGACCCCAAATATTAAATATATAAATCTAAAGGAAAAAAAAATCTGTTCGCTCTAGTTCATCAATTTCTCAGATTAAAAATTGGTAGTATTAAAAACAAACTTATGAACGCTATTCACCAATTTTAACCACTAAACTTTCAAAGAGTATGTCCTAAAAATAGATACTTGTCTCAACTTTTACATTTCATATTAATATTTTTGAAGCTTGTTACTCACCTTATACTGACTTAGAGGATATTTTTCAAGGAAGTATTCATCACATCCACATACTTTTAAAATATACTTGCCCTGATATTCTAAAACACAGAGTTTTAGTTGTTCAGATGATAGCAACATACTTCTAGTTTTTTTTCTGATTGCTTCAGCAATTACTTGTTCTGGAACACAGTCATGGTTGATTTTCAGAGTATACTTCTGTTTGTCATTATTTGGAGAAACTATTACCCAAATCACCACTATTATTTGCCCTATAACAGGAAAACATTATTAGATGCAATCACCATATATATTTCATTTTTCAAGAGACAAATTTCAAAAAGCATATACTATACCATTTTTTTCTAACTATAATCAGAAATGACTTATAAACAAACTAATTAAATACAGATATCAGGTAGAAATCACAAATCTTCAAATATGATAGAGCTGCCAGGCCATGCCCAAATCTTATGTTTTATGGCAAGCACACAAAACTGTTACTAGTGGGTCACAAGTACCTGAGGCCAAGCTAATTTTCATTCTAAACTGCATGAATACTTCATGAGTATGACCCCTGTGAAGAGTGACTCTTGATCGTATCAAAGGATCAACAGTACCTAAAGTAGAAGAGTTTCTGGTAACTATGGGAAAGAATCATGGAGACCTAAAAAAAATGCTGAATCCGAAGGAGAGAAAAGATGGCGGAAGAAAGGAAAGAATAGGAATTTTTAAATGCTTTCCTTTTAAGATCAATTAAGCTGGGAGGAGGGGGTAAGATGATGAAAATGAAAAGATTAAAACTATGGTAGAGTGGTCCAGGTGTTCACCGTACAATTCTTTCAACTTTTCTGTAGCATAATTTTTATAAAGAATGTTGAGGGAAAATTAAGAGACCTTCATTTTAAAAGGTATGCTCAAGTAGAAAAGAATTTCAAATGAAGATAGTATGTTATACTGCATTAAACTACTTTAAACAATATAAGCGAAATAGCAATAACAGGTCTCAACTTGTCTACCAACAGAATTTTATATTTAATAATATGTAAGAACTTATTCTATCTATAACTTCAAGATGAAACCTTCACCTTGTTATTTTAAAAAATAGATATCTATCTGATACAATATTTTCATTTCCCAAACGTGTATAAATTTCCATGTTCACTTAATTCTAGAAATTGATATGTTAAGTGTCAAAAGTCAACCTATATTATCACTCATGCTCAGATTTAATTATTGCATTTAACATTAAGAAATCTATTGCTCTTTGTATATATGATAATA
Organism: Canis lupus familiaris; assembly: GCF_011100685.1. Lineage (NCBI taxonomy): Eukaryota > Metazoa > Chordata > Mammalia > Carnivora > Canidae > Canis > Canis lupus. The sequence goes on along the minus strand of NC_049255.1, from coordinate 12,820,339 downwards.
ATAACAAAAAGGTGCAAAGTTTTCCCAAAATTTCATGAAGTATTTCTACTTATACTTTTTTATTTGTAAAAAGATAACTGACTATAACTGTATTAATAATAAATTTCAAACTCGAATTTCTTCAGTTTTATTTTAAGATACACAGCTAACCAAGAGATCAGCACCATATGTGCACAATTCATTCAATCAATAAATATTTATTACACACATACATTTGGCACTCAGCTATATCTTGTCAGTGTAAGTACTCCCTGTCATCAAGAAGCTTATCATCTAGCTGGGATAAAAAGACTGTACAAAAAATATAGCCACAGATAGAAATTTTTACTATGTAGTAAACACGGCAGACTATTTTCTTACCTTTATCTAATTTATTATATATGTGCTTTGGCAGTTCTGGTGAAGATTCTACATTTGGAGGATAGACATACATTGCTCTACTATGAGGTGAATTAAGATCCCGAAGATCCACAGCTTCTTTACAAACATTCAGAATATTTCTTCGGAAGTCCTGTACTTCTGGATCTTTAACCATATCAAATTCACACACTGGCATGCCAATAGCAAAACCTTAAAAAATTATATAAAGAATATAACATTCTATTAAACATATAGTACAAACATGTTTCTTACAAATGGGGAACTTGATAGATTTGGAAGATCATAACAAAGAGGTCTCTCTAGGTTTAAAGAAATTTTGATGAATACATATAGTAAAGCAAGAATTGACAAAGACTCAAATATTTTTAATATATAATATATGATATATTCAGCAATTTGGAACAAAGGCAGCAAGCATCCGTGTAATATTTTTAAAAGAGTAACAAAACAAAACTGGGATATAACAAATCTAAGTCGACCCTACAAGATACTTCCTAAAGAAAAATTTATAGGACACCACCAACGTGTTAAAAATAGTTCCTTAGCCAAGTAGGCAAAAAGTACTTTCGATTTGTAATGGTTTTTAATCTCAAAATCTATTTAAGGTTACAAAGGAATTAACTGATTCAGACAGAAATATTTTAGTAATGAGAAAATAGTTAAGTTTCATAGTTATTTGCTTTTAGAAAAGGACAATGCCATTTAGTAAAAAACTGTGTCATACCAATTTCTCGATTGAGGATCTTTTCTTCTCGGTTGCCTACTGGCTCAATTACTTTTAAAAAGGGTTGAAAAAGCCGAAGGTCACAAAGCCGTCTTGTTTCATCAAAAAATTCTTCCCTTTCTGCTTCTTGGGTAACACTTACGAAAATGTAAGAAGATTCATCTTGAAGAAGTTGATGGAGAGGGTACTTTCTTGCTTCTTTAAATAATTCATGCTTTATAGTTATTAATGTAGCCTCACGGAGGCATTCTAACGTCACTATCATTCCATTTGGTAGTAAACATTCTACTAGGATTCTTGGGGGCATCAAGTGGATGCCCCACAGTTCACCTGATGATGGTCTTGGAGGCATTGTTCTGATCCTTTACAAGTTTTACATATAAAACTATTTTAAGGAATTATATGTGTGGCTGTCCCAAAGCAGAAATCTAAACCAAAGGGAAAAAAAAAACAAACAGATGTTAAAAGAAAAACTATAGAAGAATATATTTATGGCATTACTAAATATAAAAGTTCATTTCCTGTATTTTGAATTGATTAGGGTATAAATAATTTATCTTAAATATTTTGATGGAGACTCCTGCCTCAAATTAGGCTGAAATAATTGATTCCAAAGCAGGAATTAGAAAAAACACTTGTATTTAATTATGTTTAATAAAATGATTTAATTAAAAACATTTTATTCTAATAGATTTTTTAAAGTCAGGTCTTATCAAGACAGAGCCAAGGCTACAGGGAAGAATGGACAGTTTAAGTTGTAATTAAAGCTAAAATTCCCATCACATATCACCTCTATCATTCTCTTCTATTTTATGGAGCAACAGAATTTGGACTGGAAAAGATCTTTTAGATCATTGGTCCATTTCTCTCATTTTAAAGATGAATAAAGGTGAGAGAAGTCAAATCTTCCTTTTCACTCCCTACCTCTACCCTGTGGTAATGAGAAATTACATGGCTTTGTCTTTTTTCTTAAATTAATCTTTGTGATTTCCTTCTTCCTACTGATTATTGTCTAAGTGGCATCTTAGACCATTTTGCTTTTAAAGTATAATTTACATATATATATTCAACTCAACCACTGAGCCACCCAGGCATCCCATGATGATGAATTTAAATGATCCAACTAGTTTATCAAATAACCCAGGTCTAATTATTCTGACTGAAATGAATTGATCTACACAAATGAGACTCACTGACTCTGTTAGTACATGTTAGTACAATGTTCCAACAGTGTTACTTGTAATATTTTTAAAAAACAAAGTATTATGATTTGAACCCCTCATTTTTTAAAGATGTCAACAATCTTGGGGATTCTTTTTTTTTTTTTTTTTTTTTTTAATTGAAGTTCGAGGGCAGCCCGGGTGGCTCAGCAGTTTAGCATTGACCTTCAGCCCAGGGTGTGATCCTGGAGACCCAGGATCGAGTTCCACGTTGGGCTCCCTGCATGGAGCCTGCTTCTCCCTCTGCCTGTATCTCTGCCTCTTTCTGTGTGTGTCTCTCATGAACAAATAAATAAAATCTTAAAAAAAAAAATAACTGAAGTTTGATTTGCCAACATATAGTAGAACACCCAGTACTTATTATCTTGGGGATTCTTTAGAAGATACTGCAAAACCCATGGAGCCACAAATTTATTTTTTGCTGCTTATGTTTATATTTTCTTCTATTCAGCAAGCTACACTGTAAAGGCATTAAAAAAGGAAAATGAGGGACACTGAAAAAATAAGAAATGAAAGTTAAGCTAGAGAAATGAATCAAAAAGGCCCAGATAACTTATTATATTCGATTATTTTATTAGGCATTGTGGACAACAGTCATAAATGGCACTGTTTATTAACTAAAAATGCACTGGGGCTGTTCTTCAGGACCATGTTAGGTCCTGGGTATATGATAATGAAGACGACAGACATGGCCCTTGCCCTTATAAGGCAAAGTCAAGAGTGTGAAGATTATGGGTTTGTTTGGTACAGGATAATTAAATTCACAGGTAATTAAATCCAGAAACCCGTCTTCTCTGACTCCTGTTTGTCATATCTATTAACATCTAATCCATCAAAAACTTTGTCAATTCTATGTCTTGAATCTGTATACTTCACTACCACTCTTAGTACCTTGAGCCAGGCCCCTACTATTTCGTGTCTGGACCAGTGCTACAGCCTACATGGTCTCCGTGGATCTAGGTTTGCCCCCTACAATCCATCTTTCACCTTACAGTCAGTGTGAGCTAGACAGGGCAATAGGGTCTACTTTGAGCAGACATTTTTACTGTCTCAGTTGCAAACAAGTACTGACAGTATGCTTCAGAGTTCTAATATATGAAGGAGGTGAAAAATAGAAATAGCAAAAATTTCAAGCCTTCCCCCATCTGTAGAAGTATAGAAATCAGTTGGAAGACAATAGAGAATGTAAAACTATTTTTAATAGTTGAAAATGTTTCTTCAAATTTATAAAAGAGACCCACTGAAGTTATAGGATGCAAAATATAATTATTCTTTTTCCAACACTTCTAAATGAAAATTCATTGGTTAGTAAAAGGACCAGATGGATCAATCTGTGTGCATAATTATAGAAGTGACTTAAGCTAAGCTTTTAAAAACATACCAAAAAATTTGAAGAATGCAGGGGAAATGCCAAATGACTACTTTTAAATGATGATCTGACTGCATAAAAAAGTTCAAATAAAAACAAAACCAAACCACAAGGCACACCAAAACAGCAGCTGTGTTTATAGTTTTCTTTGTTGAATGGCCCTAACAGGTCCATGTTATGGAATCATAGGGGCAACTATTTTATATAATAAGTAACATCTAAGAGTCTCATATGCTCCCTAAGAATTAGCAAAAGAGAAGTCTAGTACAGCAGAGAGATCACAGCTTCTAATCTTCATCCTACTATAGTGTATTTATGGTTAACAAACAAGTATTAAATACTGGAGGGTATTATGCTGAGTGAAGTAAGTCAGTCGGAGAAGGACAAACATTATATGTTCTCATTCATGTGGGGAATATAAATAATAGTGAAAGGGAATATAAGGGAAGGGAGAAGAAATGTGTGGGAAATATCAGAAAGGGAGACAGAACGTAAAGACTGCTAACTCTGGGAAACGAACTAGGGGTGGTGGAAGGGGAGGAGGGCGGGGGGTGGGAGTGAATGGGTGACGGGCACTGGGGGTTATTCTGTATGTTAGTAAATTGAACACCAATAAAAAATTAAAAAAAAAAAGAACAAAATATAAACTATACTTTGAATATCAAAAAAAAAAAAAAAAGAAACAAAGCTAATGGCAGATGTGTTTGTGTTTGGTGGCGAGTCTCTGCATTTAAGCAGGTGTGGGAAGGAACAGCATTTGCTAACTATAAAACCAAGAAAATTCATACAGAATAGTAAATAGAATTATCCACTTTTTTAAAAAATAAATTTATTTTTTATTGGTGTTCAACTTACCAACATACAGAATAACACCCAGTGCTTTTATTTCTCTGCAACCTAATGCTTTTTGAGAATGCCCACAACTATTGAAAGGAAAATATTAACCAGAATAACAGGCAGCCATCATACATTCAATAACACTTCCAGGCAAATTTCAGGGGACATTTAGGATCATTCCCTTAGGACTTGTGTCCAAACCAGAGTTCGGAAATTCATTTTGGGGAAAATGGCTTTGAAATAATTGAGCACCATAATGTGGCAAAGCTGCATAATTCAGGTTGGTAAAATAACTGTTTAGAAAGACACACAGCTTAATAAATGGAAAATAAAAGCACGTGGGTGAAATACTTTGAGGATAAACTAAAGGCAAAGAGAAAAAAACAGAAAAATTGGTTACGCCGGAAAATGATCAGGAAACTATGGTTCGGCTTGCTGGATCGTGAACATCAACACTTAAACTACATTGTCTGTTAAACTCCTGTCTAGGAATAAAGAAGTATGTGTGTACGCTGAAATATAAAAATAAATAAATAAATAAATAAATAAATACTCGAGACACACCCTTCTCATTTATTAAGATAATAAATCTGATCATAGCCATAAAACATTTGGAGATCCTGGAAGGCAGGCACCAGTTGGCACCGTGGTAATACTAAATAGAAGACAGAGGATGCTAACTTTTTTACTTATCTTCTTATGTCAGGATTTATTCTGTACAAACCATTAGTTAGAGCTCACATGAACAGAAGCATAGAAGAGGCGAATGGAGCTAACGTTACTAGTCAGTATAAATCATGCACTCAGGTGGCAATAATCCTTTCAGGGTAGGTATGATCATTTCACATATGAAGAAACTGAAGGTCAGAGAAGTGAAGTTATTTGCCACCAGTAAATGCTAGATACAGATTTTGAATCCAGGTCTAAATGACTTCAAAGTATAAATATACTATAACCATGGGGCTATTTGGGCTTCAGTTATGGCCAGGTAATACTCACTGGTGGTGAATAAGGAAATGGGCTCTAAGGTTAGACTGGATTAAAATTCTCGCTGCCTTAGTAAACAGCTGTCTTGTGCAGTTTAATTCATCTCACTGAACTTCATTCTCTCCACCCGTTTTGTTAAGTTGGGATAATGGCAGAAAATTCTTCAGACTGTTGTATTAGATGAGATAATAATACGAAAAACATGTACATAGCAAAGAGATTGGCATACGGTAAGGATTCAATAAATGTTAAATATTACTAGTACACCCTCACTACCTTTTCAAGTTATTACAAATTATCTTGGGCTAGTACCAGACAGGGATGGGAAAAAGAGGTTTGAGTTCTTTTACAGAGGGAGGCAAGTAAATAAGGAGCCTTATAAAGCTGTGCTAGTTTCAAGAACTGAACTTTGAACGTAGTACTGGAAATGCAAGGCTCACTTCCAAGTCTGGAATATTGGACTGAGTGGCTCAGAGGCTGGTACTTTTGCAGCTGTGTCTAGTTCCCTGAACTCCTAATATTCCTATCTAAATGGTACATCCGTGTACACCTTACATAAGGAATCCTTTGCTAACCCCTCTGCCTTTTTTGGAGAAACATCTACTTGTGCGGGGCTCTAAGCTAAAAATGCTATGAAAACTAAGGTAAATAGGTAAAATCTAGTTTATTGGGGGAATGAAAGACAAGAACAACTTTGACAGTGGAAAATCATTATACGACAGAATGTACTTTGAAAAGTCACAGGAAATCTCCAACTGCTTGAGGTTAGGGAAGGCACAGAGAGGTAAAATTTAAGTAGAATATTATAGATTAGTAGGGATCTTGTGGGGAAGGTAGGGGTAGCTTGGACATGGGGGAACTGGATGAGGAAAGCGTTTTAGATTGCCACAAGAGTATACGTGCAAAGTCACAGACCATGAAAGAACACAGCCTGTTACCAGCCATAGAAGTTGTTTTTCATTTCTTGAGGAAGTGCATGGGAATAGGTAAAGTATGTGGCAAGGAGGGAGAGGGGAGAAGTAGGCAGGGGCCAGAAAGATAGGTGGATTCCTTGTTAAGGAGTATGAATTTTACGTAGTATGCTGTAAGGAAAGAGAATCTTCTGAAGTATTTTGAGGAAAAGAATGACAACATTTTTTTCATGATTTTAAATTTCAGATTTTTAAAAAGTATTTCTCTTCAAATACAGGATATAGTTAAGTTAGCATTAAACCAAGGTGTTAAAATGGTATCTTCCCAATTCCCCTAATTTGGAAAAAAAAAAATCCCTAAGTCAGCAAATATACATATGTAACATTTTAAATAAAAGGGCCTTTACACGACAGAAGAAATTAAATGCTGATAACGAAGGTGGAATTATCCAAATGTAAGTGCATAATTTATTTACAAAGAGAAGGAATTTATTTGAAAAGCAATAGAGGGGAATAAATCTATAAGATTAATATTTAAATATTAATCTATAAGATTAATATTTAAAATAAGAATCTGCCATTGACAGTTTGAAGTCACAAAAATGTATTTACTAAAAATAAAATACTTTAGGATTAAGTACTACTCTATTGGCTTTTTTTCTTTTCTTTTCTTTACAAACCCTTGTGTTGAGGGCTGACTTTCCATAAATTGCAGCAAGGAAGCTGCTCTGCTACATGGAAAACCCTGACCCAGAAGCAGAGTCTACCAATGGTTTAGCACTAGATTCCCCATAAATGTGTACTGAGTAACCTGTGAGGGGCAGCCCCCTTTCTGACCATGCCCCATTTCCTGGGATGAGCGGTTCTGCTGCATATGAGGTCCCAAACTTGACACTCCTGGGCTTTGGAGTTCAGAATGCCAGAAATATTCATATACTGAAAAATTACAACTATTCAGGCAGGACTCTTAGGAAATAAATTGGTTTTGCTTATTCTAAGTTTTTATATATCTAAACATAAAGTATTTCAACCGGGGTGGTCCTGCTTTCTTAAAAGAGTATATATAACTCACAATTTACCTTTTTCTTGATGAGTTAACAGTCCTCATTATAAAACCAATTACTGTGCTATTCTGAAACACAATACAGCAAAGCACTTCAGTACTATTGAAGAGTCTGAGTGTATTTTCGGCCCTATCCTCAATGACCCCAGGACGGAGATAGTGCTTTTTAAAATGTTCCCATTGGGGAGTGCCTGGGTGGCTTAGTCAGTTAAGCATCTGCCTTCGGCTCACGTCAAGATCCCAGGGTTCTGGGATGGAGTCCTGCAGCAGTCTCCTTGCTCAGCAGGGAGTCTGCTTCTCCCTCTGCCCCTCCCCCCACTTGTGCTGATTTCATAAATAAATAAATAAATAAAATCTTTAAAAAAAATAAAGTAAAATGTCCCTATCTCCTTGTTTTCCAGTAGTCAACGGTCACTTCTCAGCTGTGGCCAGTTGGCCTCCTTTTCTTCAGTTACTCATTTCTAGTCAGCATCAACACCGACTACCATTTTATAACAGTCTCTAGACTAGAGAACAACAGACCAAATTATGATATCAAAACCTCTGCTGTAAAAACTTAGGAGCACAACATATGTAACAGATACCTTGCTGGTCACAGATTTTGTTTACTTCCTTGTTCTGGTGTTAACATGACTGTTAAAAAAATTACTGTGTTTGGGCAGGAGGCACTGAAAGTCTTTGGTTCTTAGAAGGCCTGAACCCACATTCATTTCCTCTTTAGGGGTAGGTCTGCATTAGCAGTCCCAGTGAGGGCAATAGTACTGCTCAGCTGGAGTAAAGACAACTTTAAGCAAAATAAGCAGCAGAAATGAACAGTAAAAAAATAGTCTCAGAATCTTCATTGTCACTTGACTTTTACAAGTTGAGGGTTTCTTAATTCACTGGACAATTTAACTTAAACATCTAATGTGTACTCTTTCAGTTCAAGACGACAATGACATTTTAATAATTTGTTAAGTCCTAAATTCAAAGTCTTTCCCCGCTTATGATAATAGAACAGTATTTTCAGATTTCACTGTTTAGGGCAAAAATTGGCAAACTATGGCCCACATGCCAAATCCAGCTCACCACCTGTTTTTGTAAATATATTTAAATGGGAACCCAGCCAATAAATTGTGTTCACATATTGTCAATGATGCTTTCTCACTACAACAGTAGAGTTGAGCAGATGCTAGAGACACCATGTGGCTTAGAACATTTAATATCTGGTCTTTTACAGAAAAAGTTTATTGGCTTTTGGTAAGGTATCAGAATTACCCAATATATCAACCTGCGAATTTTCTTACTTTTTTTTTTAAGATTTATTTATTTATTCATGAGAGAGAGAGAGAGAGGCAGAGACACAGGAGGAGGGAGAAGCAGGCTCCATGCACCGGGAGCCCGACGTGGGACTCAATCCCGGGACTCCAGGACTGCGCCCTAGGCCAAAGGCAGGCGCTAAACCGCTGAGCCACCCAGGGATCCCCTTACTTTTTTTTAAAAAGATTTATTTGGGAAAGAGTATACATGAACGTGAGCAGGAGGAGGGGCAGAGGGAGACGGAAAGGGAGAATCTCAAGCAGACTCTCTGCTGAGCACAGAGCCCTACATGGGTGTCAATCTCAGGACCCTAAGATCACGATCTGAGCTGAAACCAAGAGTCCGATGCTTAATGATTGAGCCACCCAGGCAACCTCAACTGGAGAATTTTCTAAGTGCACATGGCTTAATAAGCCAAAATTTGTTAAAATAAGCAGCTTGTGTTTTTTAGATATCTATATACCACAAATACAGAGGCTTTTATAAGTATTTACTGAATGAACAAAAGTCTTACAAATGCTTATTTCTTATTTAACTGATACATTTAACTAAAGTTATTTGATTTAATGGACATATTTACAAATGAGTATATTTAGATATATGTTGACAAGATATTTTCCACCCTCTTTCTCCGAGAGGTCAACTGGAAAACATTAACATGTAGTTTGTTGATAACTCAGTTGTATCTGTTTGCTCATTAACTAGAAAATATGCTTTCCTGGTTATTTTTAAATTACCAAATGAATCCTTACTTTAGTCTGATTTAGAACAAAATAAAAAACTTGCCTCTGTACTTGCTACAGAAATAACATGATTAAAATCTTGATTAATAATTCTATGATCTGGGGCACCTGGGTGGCTCAATGGTTGAGTGTCTGCCTTAGGCTCAGGGCGTGATACCGGGGTCCTGCTCCTTTTCTCTATGTCTCCGCTTCTCTCTCTGTGTCTCTCATGAATAAATAAAAATAAAATCTCTAAAAAAAATAATTCTATGATCTGATTACTCTCCTTAAAAGTTATTTTAAATCCTTCCAGTTAATTACTCCCTTTCTTAATGTTACTAGCCTCTTACATATATATGATAGTACCTTAATACATTCTTAATATCTATTATGTACGATCTATTATCTATTATCCTTGTTTGACTTACTACTAACTTTTCCAGGATGGAGTCTCTTTTGGCACACTTACAGTCCTAGAGCATAAGAAGTAAGTAGGAAAACTAAATTGTTGAAGTTATCCCAGGGAAAAACCCAGGCCTGAAACAAGTAATAGAAGAAAGAGATGGAAGAAGACACTTTATAAATGGAAATCAAAAGCACTGAGAGACTAACTGGATTTGAAGGATAAGAAGCATAATTTTAAAATATTTCACTGCAGTGGAAATGCATGGAAGGCAAGCGTTTTTTTTTTGGTACAATTTTTCATGAGCCCCAGTTTGGGCCTCTAAAATTCTCTTCTTCCAAGAGTCACTGAGCTGTTGTTGGAGTGAGTCCAAAGGGACAGCTGTAATATACACTAGTGCTGGAAGGATGCATTTTATCCACTTTCTTTCAAAATGCTGTCCTTCACTGACCTTTACAAGCCAACCATGAAAAAACAGATTTAACTCATTCTCTTAGTTATTCAGAGAGAGACCTTAACAAGTTTAGGGTGGAAAAATAGTTCTCATGATCAGTATGTAGAAAATTCAAATTCCTTTAGGAGGAGATAGAATTCGTTTTCACTATTAAATTCATAGTGCTGTGAAATACACTTCAGAGATTTAAAAATACATTTTAGAGATGTAATGATTTATTTAAAATAAGGGTTCCCAAATATGAGATTCATTGATGGGCTTAGAAAGGGCCTGTGCTAATGGATTTTTTTTTTTTTTTTTATGATAGTCACAGAGAGAGAGAGAGAGAGGCAGAGACACAGGCAGAGGGAGAAGGAGACTCCATGCACCGGGAGCCCGACGTGGGACTCAATCCCGGGTCTCCAGGATTGTGCCCTGGGCCAAAGGCAGGCGCTAAACCGCTGCGCCATCCAGGGATGCCCTAATGGATCTTTTTTTTTTTAATGACAAACAATTAAGGACCAAGTTAGTAACATCTACATCAGCGCAGACTGTTTTAGAAAATATTTTATTTCTTTATTTTGAGAGAGAAAGAGAGAGAGAGAGAGAGCACAGGTACGTGCTCGCATTAGCTGGGGGCGGGGTGGAGCAAGCCACACTCTTCACTGGGTAGGGAGTCCAATGCAGGGCTCCATCCCAGGACTCTGAGATCATGACCTGCCAAAGGCAGACACTTAACTCACTGAACCACCCAGGTGCCCTGGTAGACTTTTGATTATCAATAAATGTGAACAAGTACTTTATTAATAAGGTGGGTTAAAACAATCCAGTGTGACTAGCAGAATCGAATAGGGTAAACAAGCATAAGATGCATTACTGAAGTATAGATTAAAATATACTTGATCTTAGATTATTAACTAATGAATTTAAATTCCATATTTTATATAGATAGGTAAAGAAACATTACCAAATCTCAAAATACACAGTCACTAATTTTCTCAATTTGAACTTTAAAAATTCAAATTTTAGTGTGATAAAATTTCTTAAAATTTAAACTCAAAAGGAGACTAAATAGATAGAGGTGATGGTTAGAGAGGATTATGAGGAAGAGTAAACGTAGTTAAGGTAGAAAATACAACAAAAGATATTTCACAATATCATACAATTTAATAAGACAAATGACTCCACAGTGATGTAGAGTTTTCCAGGAAATACTTCTTTTCTCTTTGTGAGAGAGTCAAGGCAGGGTATTATAGCGTCACGTAAAATAAGGAGCAGGCAGTCAAACAAAAGTCAATGGTAAATTAGGCAATTCTAGAAACTCCATTTAGATCAAGATGGCAGTATTTGGTAAGTTATGATTTCAAAATATAGAACTGAAAGAACGACTAGTACTTCAAATGAAAAATACATTAATATTTTGCTTTATTCAGTAGAATACTTTTGCTCTACTTCCTTGATTCTTCCTTATTAATCAGCCCACCCTATGACTGATGGCATATATTGATAAGACAGGTGGATAGAATTAAGGGTACCTCCTTCTGTCTCAAAAAAGGGACAAAGCTAATGATTCCATAAAGAGAATCTAACGAGTGACTTGAGCTTTAACATCTTAATACCTGGAACAAATAATCAATGGACCTGAAAACATTTTGAAACCTCGACATTTTTTCAACTATGGTATTATTCAGTGTTTAGTAGCAAAGAAAACAACATATGAGCCCAGTCTAGTTCTATGGGTAGAGCAGAAATGATCTAACCAGTGTTTCTGCTTTGGTTCAGATCACTACTCCATCATCCTCAGCTCTACCAACTCTATGGAGAACAATGCAATTCTCTCTCTCTCTTTTTTTAAGATTTTATTTATTTGAGCGAGAGTGGGGTGGTAGGAGTGGAGGGAGGGATAGTGAGAAAGAGTCCTAAGCAGACTTTGCACTGAGTGTGGAGCTTGACACAGGGCTCGATCTCACAACCCTGAAATCATGTCCCAAGCCGAAACCAAGAGTCCATTGCCTAACCAACTGCACCCACTGAGGTGTCCCAAGAGAACTCTGCAATTCTTCTTTTTTTCTTTTTAAAGATTTTATTTATTCATGAGCGACACAGAGAGAGAGAGAGAGAGACAGAGACAGAGACACAGGTAGAGGGAGACACAAGCTCCACTCAGGGAGCCTGACGTGGGACTCGATCCTGGGATCCCAGAATCACGCCCTGGGCCGAAGGCAGGCGCTTAACCGCTGAGCCACCCAGGGATCCCCGAACTCTGCAATTCTTTAGACTTCTCTAGAAGTTACGTTATTTGCATAAAGTGAATAAAAACAGTTACTACCTCACAGTGATTGATGAGTTAAATGAAATAATACATGTTAAATCCTAGCATAATGCCTGGAGCATGGAAATTCAATAAAGGTTCCCTCTCATCTAGGGGACCCATGCTATCTAGATCCATGGGTCCAGAAAGGAGCCAGAACTTTATCGTTTCAGGCTTATTTTATTTTAGTTTTAAATTTTATTTATTTATTCATGAGAGACAAAGAAAGAGAGGCAGAGACACAGGCAGAGGGAGGACCAGGCTCCATTCAGGGAGCCTGATACGGGACTCGATCCCAAAACTCCAGGATCACACCCTGAGTTGAAGGCAGACACTCAACCACTGAGACACCCAGGCATCCCATCAGGCTTATTTTATAATTATTAAAAAAAAAATTTTATGCAGAATACTTTACTTATGTATTTGAAATCTGTATAAATGTCTTTGTCCTCATCTTTATATTTGTCTCTGTATTCTTACTGAACTTCAAAATCCCTAAAGGATGAGGCCTGTACCTATTTCTTTTTTTTTTAAGATTTTATTAATTTATTTAAGAGAGCAGGCACATGAGCATGGAGAGAGGTAGAGGGAGAGGAGAAGCAGACTCCCTGCTGAGTGTGGAGTCCTATGGGGCTTGATCCTAGGACCCTGAGACCATGACCAGAACCCAAGTCAGATGTTTAACTGACTGAGCCACCCCAGTGCCCCTGAGGTCTGTATCTGTTTAACTCAGTTTATATTCTCAGCAGAGCATAAGCATCAAATGGACATCTGATATATTTCAATAATGATAAAACATTAAAATAATCAAATATAAGTCAACAAGACATAAGAAAATGGCAGAAATATGTACAAAAATTCTTATTCTAGAATTATGCTATTTATTATTTGTAAAATCTACTTCTTTGTATGTATACGTAAGATTATACTGGCTTTCTTATCTAAAGAAAAAGAGAGGAAATGCAATGAGTGAAAGAAATAAAAATGCAAAGTCATAGTAACAAATATTTTGGCCCTTGAACTGAAAAAACTAATGATCAGTTAGGAAAAGAGAGAAGTGAAAGGGTATTACATAGACCATACCACTGATTTTTCTCTTCATTAAAAAAAAAAGTCTTTTAATCATATTTGGTTTGATTGCAAATAAGAAGAAATGGTCTTTTTGGGCTAAAAACCAACAACACAGCTCATCTCCTACATTAAGTAATATAATATTTGGTTCACTGAAGCAATACTTAAAGAAAGGAAACTTGGTATGATATGGAGAGTAACTTTTTAATGAGGAAAAAAAAACTTCCCTTGTAAATTGTTACAAACTAGTATCTTTTATGTAAAGAGAGAAATAACCCTAATGTCTTTAAATTTTATAGCTGTATCTACATCTTGGAGGGCCAAGAAAATACTTCAACAAGACAGGGAAAACAGAACCCCAATTATACACCTGGTTGCTTCCATGAAAATTTAACCAATATGAGACCAATGAAGGGATAGGCAAACTCAGCATGGAAGAAAGGAAATGCAAAATACAGAGGAGTTTTTGAAGTGTTACTCCAATTTTCTCCTAAGCAAACATTTTAGCTCCCAGGGAACATAAAGAGAAGAGTTGCTGAAAGCTTAAACTTTTACAAATAAGGTTATAAGCTTACTTAAGTTTATAATCAAACTTATTACTGATGATAACCAAAATGTGGGGCTCATAGTCCTTTGTAATTTCCCTTTACAAATGAGACTCACATCCCATATACTTCAGGAACAAAAGCAATTTATTATATGGTATTGCATAGATCTTGTCAACCACACAGTTTCTTTCTTGATTGGCAGGTTAAGGAAAAAAGTATAAAAGGGTTCCACTTTCAGTTTAAAATCAGGATGAAAACTAACTTTCCCGTTTTTCTTTCAAAAGCCGGTGGGCGGGGGATCCCTGAGTGGCTCAGCGGTTTGGCGCCTGCCTTTGGCCCAGGGCGCGATCCTGGAGTCCCGGGATCGAGTCCCGCGTCGGGCTCCCAGCATGGAGCCTGCTTCTGTCTCTGCCTCTCTCTCTCTCTCTCTCATAAATAAATAAATAAATAAATCTTAAAAAACAAACAAACAAACAAACAAAAACAAAAGCCGGTGGGCTTCACCAAAAATAACTTCACTCTTTCTTGACTTAAAGAAGCTAAAAATCAACCATCCTGGACTTGGTAGATTTGTAAAATTGTTATTTCCTGGCTGCTAGTGATTCATGGAGAAAGAAGAAAAAAAAAAAAGAGTAGATCATCCAGGTCCTAGCTAGATAAATTCATTGAAAAGTTTAAGAATATCTAAATTAGACATCTTAAATAAGAATATCTAGAGAAAGGTAACTATAGTAATGTGTCTTCCAGCTCACTTGACTTTATTCTTTTAAAGACCTGTAATAAACTGAAGGCAAGATGTTTCCATAAGCCACCAGGAATGAGAATGTCGTTCCCTTAAGTTTATCAAATGACTTTTTCTTTTTGATTTTTTCTGGTACAGTGTAATGCCTTTATAAGCCTTTCTTTGTCTTTGAATACCTTAACAATCTCCTTCCAAGTCTGCCTGCCACTATGGGTGAGGGTGGATGAACTTCTGGAAACACCTGTTTCATACTATTCCATTCTCTCTATTCAGCAAGAATGAACAGCTACATTATTTCCTTATATAATGGGATGAAGACACAGTTTAATTACTATGGGGACTTCTAATCAAGTACTATTCCTTCTGCTGGTAGCTCTCTAGTGTCTAGATGCATTAAAACTTGTTTGCACTCCACTGATTAACCGTGTGGTCTTTCTTGACAATGATGAAAAGATGAGTCTTATACTGCCATTATAAAGTGAAACTTGAGTTAGCTATAGATTTCTCAGTAGATTCAATTGTTCTCTCTTCCTTGTACAGAACAGGTAGTTTGTGTCCAGAATGAGAAAACAATCCCCAAATGATAAAATAGTAAATGTTCAGTCTACTCCAGTCCAATAGGGAGAGCTACCTTTGACTGGAGGTACTAGCAGACACAGTATATTCACCTAATTGAATCCAGACATATTTCTTTTTTTTTTTTCCAGACATATTTCATAGAAGGTCTCCTTGCTTTGGAGTATTATTTTCACTTTTGACCAACTCAACATTCTAAATTCAAAATCTGCCATCTGCTCCATTTTCTGGCAATAACAGAATAGTTTAGTATTCAATAGTAACGGTGAAAAAACTCCACTGCAAGTAATTATGACCAACTTTAATAGTGATTTATCATCATTCAACATTTGATCTCTGATAAAAGGGCTATTTCATTAAAGTGAAATTTGAAGTAATGTCCAATAGTTGTTTGGAAAGCAAAGGAACACATATCTCTCAGAAGTGCAATCAGAGAGAGAGGAGCTTAATCTCAGCACAAGCATCACCTAGCCAAGATGTGGAACAGGAGAGTTCTATGAGTGATAGCAACAACAATGTAGAGGCATGTAAGTACAAATAATTTATAAATCAATTTTTTGGGATCCCTGGGTGGCGCAGCGGTTTAGCGCCTGCCTTTGGCCCAGGGTGCGATCCTGGAGACCCGGGATCGAATCCCACATCGGGCTCCCGGTGCATGGAGCCTGCTTCTCCCTCTGCCTATGTCTCTGCCTCTCTCTCTCTCTCTGTGTGTGACTATCATAAATTAAAAAATAAAAAAAAATTAAAAAAAAATTAAAAATAAATAAATAAATAAATTTTTTAAAAGCCAGTACAATATGGGCATGGTACTTCAGAATCCACTTAATGATGAGAGAGAAATATTAGTAGATGGTCTTTACTTTGCCTTTTTAAACATTTACTGTTCACTTACACTTAATACGATACAATGTGCCTTTATCTGGGATGCTATAGTTACTAGACCTTAAAATGAGAGCAATGAGAATGACAAACTGAAATGGGTGTAATTGTGTAAAAATAGTAACATAAGTGTTCAATAGATAGAATATTTCTATTTTATTCATTGATGTTCAATATGTCATCTGTTGACCACATTTATTGTAAACCATAAATTACCTTGTAATAATTCAGTAAGTTAAAGTGCTTCCTTAGAAAATGTATCAACTGACAAGAACTTGTAAATCAGTTATTTAACCTAAGTTATTAAATTGTCTATTATCCCAACAACTGCTTCACACATTACAGTTTATTAGGTAATCTTGCTGAAATTAAAATCAAGGCACAGACTGAGTTGTAAGAAAGTTTGAAACAGAGAACTTAAAGGAACTAAAATTCTAAATCTTCACTAGGGAGTAACAAGTCAAGAAAGGGAATGAATGCAAAGATTAAAGTGAAGAGAGAAAAAAACATTCCAGGGTTGGAGAGAAATATTGTAGGGGATGATAACAGAGATCTTTGAGTCTGTGCTCAGTAATGGTTATTACAGAGATGGATACATGATGGAGAATGCTGATGTGAAAATCTGGAAAGCCATCTATTATGGTACAGTACATAAAGAGCACATTCAAACGTTTATTTCTTAAATTGGAAGATTAAGGTTAAACTAAAACTAGACCATAAACTTTTAACTTCATCTAGTCAATACTAATAATTTCCATTATTTGATAGTTGCCTAATGGTCTAAGTGATCACAGTTTGATAGCCTCATCAATTTGGTGGGGCATAAGAAAAAAAGGCTCAGAAAAAATTCTTTAAAGTAGTCTCACTGTCAGAATACTGCAAGTCAGAAATTCACCTTTTGTCACAAAGCCCCCAAAAAGATAAAGCTTTCTTCAAAGATAAAAGTATGGGTTCTATTTTTATAACATAATTAACAAAACCACAATAATTATTTTATTAATCTAAAAAAAATCTACTTTCACATCTCTAGGAATCAGCTAATTAAAACCTGTGCTTGGTTCCTTTGTTCCAATTGGCTTTACAATACTAGTGTTCTTACCCATCACTAGTCTACTCACAATGGTATCATTAGCACTAAGATCCAAATAACAGTGCTGTATTTATGACTGCACTTTAGTTTACACAAAAGCAAAATTCTGAGAAGAGCATGAGTCATTATCCCCAGGGTAAAAAAATAATGTTTCTTTGGTCAGAATATGAAACTTATTACTGAAACCAGTAATTTAGCCTAGAAATTCCTTTTCTGAATAAATGGAACAGAATGTTTCTTTTCTCTATTCGAACACTCCAAAACTAGCAGAACTGTCCATCTGTCTGCTTTTACTACTCTACATATCTGGTGTGTGGTGACAGAAAAACAACCTTTAGTCTAACTATTTTCAGTACTGCTCTTTTGTTCTGTCCTGTCAGAATGTCATCTCCCCAGGACAAAATACAGACAGAAAGACAGACAGACAAAGAAACACACACACACGCACGCACGCACACACCCCTCTTCCTATTTGGGTAATCTATTACAAAGTCACTGTAAAATATGTAGAGAACATTCTAAAAAGTGGATATTTATTTCCATAATGTTAAATATTAGTTCTTAGGTTCATATTTTATATCTCATCTTAAAACATATTCATAATTAAAATGTTAAAGTTACAAAAATAAGGAACTATTGGGGCGCCTGGGTGGCTCAGGTCATGATCCCTCCGTCCTGGGATTGAGCCCCCAGTTGGACCGCCATGCTCAGGAGGGAGTTTGCTTCTCCCTCTCTCTGTGCCCCTCCCCCAAGCTTGTGTGCGCACGCGCGCGCACACACTCACACACACTCTGTCTCTCACATAAAGTCTTTTTAAAAAAACATAAGAGACTAATGATGTTTTAAATGATTAAAAAGTTTTCCCCCAAATTTTCCCAGTAACAAGTCATAATCTTTCTAGGATATTTTTCTAGCCTCCTTTAATTATTCCTTTTGTTGGTACCTCTTACTCTGTTTATTCGTGATCTCACCACTCTCTCAATCCCGAAGGTTGGATCCTTTGGAGTTCTCAACTCCTCTTGCATGATACCACTTCCATTCATTAAATCACCTACAAATTCATCACTTTTTTGGGAGAGCATATTCTCTATCAGTACTAAACCCTAAAGAATTCTCATATGGAACAGTGACAGGTGTCTAATTCAACAAGCATTCATAAAGCCATTGCTATCTTACAAGACACTGGCAATTAAAGTGAAGGGGGGAAAATCATTCATATGTGTACATAAGTGAAGGTGAAAAGGACAGAGTTCTACCCTTTATTACCTTACAATCTATAAGGCAGAATATAGTAATTATAGCACAAAGTGTATATTATGTGCTTGTTTAAGGGAAAGGTGCTTAATGAATTGTAGAATTTCTGATAGATAATGAGGTGTAGGAGATAAGTGAGGAGTAGGTTAAGTGTTCAGTATGAACTAAGGCAAAAAGCCCCAAGAGCACAGTATTCAATTCCCATCCCCACCCCCTGCAATTTGTTATCCAGTGTCACTAAAACTGGCTACCTAAAACACATATCTAATCACATGGCTACTCAATTAAAATAATGTGGTGAAATTCTGTTATCTACAGAATACACTTCAAACTCAAAGTCTCAAAATCATTACAACTATGCTCTGCAACTTCGTTCTTTTTTTCCCCACACTCCAAGCTCTAATCTTTCTAGATCAATTTTTTTCCTTTACAGTTTTCTTTGCTTTTGTAAAGAGTCCATGATCTTTCTTCTACCTCTGTCCTTGTTCATTGCCATTTCAATCATGCTTTTCCTTGACATTCAGCCTAATGCTTTCCCTTCTGTCCCTTCAGTCTCATTAAATTTGATTTATAATTCCAGATTAACTTTAGAATCATTTTGTGAAATTCAAAAACAAAGATCAAAGCAAAACTTGTATTTTGATTAACCTTGATTCATAATAATTTAGGGAGAACTGATATTTTTACAAGATATCCTTCCTATCCAAGGGTGTACTTACACACTTACCTGTTTTACAATGTTCCTTAGCAGTTACTTTTTAATTGTACTATAATTAACATACAGTGAACTGCACATATCTTAAGAGTTAAGTTTGATGACTTTTAACAATTTCTGTATCCATGTAGCCACCATACAAAACAAGATAAAGAACATCTATTAACCTAGAACATTACCTCACGCTCTTTTCCAATTCATTTCTCTCTCTGCCCCTATATGATCACATTTTGATTTCTATAATCATAGGTTACTTTTGCAGGTTCTTGACTTCATATAAATTAAATCATACAGTATATTTACTCTTTTGTGTTTGGCTTCTTTTGCTTAACATATTGTATTTGAGATTTATCCATGTTGTTAATGTATCAGTAATTAATTCTTTTAAATTGCCAAGTAGCAGTCCAAAATATATTTCAACTTGTTTAGCTATTCTCCAGTTGTTGAATATATGGGCTGTTTCGGCTTTGACCATGAACATCCTTATGTTAGTTTTTTCGTTTTTGTTTTAGTGGACATATCCTTTTTTTTCTTTTGGTAAGGAAGGAGTACTCTTGGTACCTAGGAGTAAAATGCTGGATTATATGGTATGCAGACCAACTACTTATCCTCAAGAACGCCTGCTTGCAAAGTTGACCCTTGATTGGTGTTTGGGAACCTGGATCAGGGATTTTGAGAGAGTTTCCATTAAGTGATAAAAGTGGTTCACTGTACCTAAATTGTTTATGAAAACAACATGTATTATGTTGAATACCTGCACTTTCTGGAATTTGGGTATGTGCTGGGCAGATGGATCAGCCTCAAAATATTTATGTACTGAATTTAATAAGCTTTCCTGGTTGTCTACATTTCATACAGGTTGTCTCAACTTCTAGCTGGGGAAATTAAGTGTATTTTGTGTGACTTATAAGTACTGAGACTATTTCTTTCCATTCTGTGGCATACCTATTCATTTTAATGTTGTCTTTTGGTTAGCAAAAATTTTTTATTTTGATAAGGTCTTATTTATTTCATTTTCCTTTATGATCAGCATTTCTTGTGTCTTTTCCAAGAAATCTTTGCCTTCTTAGTAGTCTTAAAAGATTTCTTCATGTAAATTCTGCTATGGCTTACTAAGTTTATTTCTAGATAACTGAACTTTTTGTTAATTTTATAAATGAGCTCTTCTCTTCCATTATATAATTTCTTATTGCTAATATAAAGGAAAACTATGGTTTATTTATATATTAATGTTACGATACCAAGAAGACATACAGAAAAAGGTAGATAAATATGACTAAGTAAAAGTCAAAAATTTGGTTTGGCAAAAGTACCACAAGCCAAATGGAAAGACCATTGGCAAACTGGCAAGGATATATTTGTAATATATAAGACAAGAGGCTTTTTTTTTTTTTTTTTTTTGGGTAACTTACAAATAACTCAGACAAGACAGTAAGAAAAAGATGAATAAGAGTCCATTACAAATACAGTTTGCAGAAAAGGAAACTTCTACAAGATAAGCTTACGAAAATAATTTAAATGCAAATAAAACAATGATATATTTCCATATTTTACCTATCAAATAGGAAAACATTTAAGCATGGGATGCCTGGGTAGCTTGGTTAAGTGTCCACCTTTGGCTCAGATCATGATTCCAGGGTCCTGGAAGGGAATCCTGTATCAGGCTCTCTGCTCAGTGAGGAGCCTGCTTTACCCTTCCCCTCAGCCCCTCCTGCCCTGCTCATGCTCTCTTTCTCTCTCATTCTCTCAAATAAATAAATAAAATCTTAAAAAAAAAAGAAAAGAAAAACATCTGAGCTTGATGAAACCCATTACAACAAAGACAGCACTCTTAGAAAGGTGGTGGATTGTTAAAAAAATAAAGAAAAAAGAAAAAAGAAAGGTAGTGGAAATATAAGCTTTGTAGAAAAAAAAAAGAAAGGTGGTGGAAATATAAGCTTTGTAGAAGACAATTCGGACAATATGATTCAAAATTTTATATGTACATATTCTTAGACTAGGCAATCCCACGACTAGTAATTCATTATATGGGTATATTTGAAAAAATTCACCAAAAAGTAGGTTAAAGAATATTTATGAGGCAATGTTCATGAAAGCAAAAACTAGAAACAATCTCATATCAACAGGGGAATGATTATTAAATTATAGTAGTGCATCTTATGAAATATTACACAGCTATTAAGATGAATGATAAAGAACTGTATGTACTGATATGAAAATATCACCAAAATACAGTAAGAAGGTCAAGGAAGAGTCGTAGAACAGTGCGTTTAAAAAAAGGGAGGGAACAGATTTCTCATTTCAAAATATAACCAGCACACAAGAGTTCTGCCCTAAAATTCCACTTCCACCGGCTTTTAAGGACATTTAAATATAAATGATAGTGAAAGATTTTTATGTATTTCAGGAAAGTCTCCAATATTAAGGACAGAGACTAAGAAACAGAGTGCTAAGAAACAGAATGATGGAACAGAAAAAAAAAATCAAGGAAACTAATTAAAATATTCTAAGAGAAAATACTGTATATCATTAACTAGATGAAGAACCAATAAGAAAAGAATAATTAGACAATAGAAAAAGAAATCCAGGAAGTTTAATACCTGATTTGTAGGAATTCCAGAAAGAACAATGAAAACAGAGGTGAGAAAATATTTATAAAGTAAGGCAAGAAAATTTCCAAGAATTGAAGGATGTTAAGTCTGCAGAAAGCAAGGGCCCACAAGGTCCTTCCAAAGAGAAAAATAAGTAACTAAAAGATCAGGAACCAGAATGGGACTGGGCCACTATATAGCACAGCTGGAAGCTAGAAGACAGTAGAGCAATGCTACAAAAATTCTGAGTAAAAATGACTTTCAATCTAGAATTCTACACTCACCTAAAATATCACATAATTGTAGGAGTAGAAAATGACACATTCAGGCATGTAAAATCTCAAAAAATTTACCTCTCAGTTACCCCTTTCAAGAAGCCACTAGAGGATATGTTCCCATAAATGAGGGAATAAACCATGAAGGTATGGGGCACAGGAAATCAAGGAGCCGACAAAGGAAGCAGGTGTAGGGAATTTCCAGGATGAGAGCAAAGAGAGGTCTTATGACAACAGCTGTGAAACAGAACTAGGGAGCAGTCAAGATTAAATCAGAAAAACTGAAGGCTCTAGGAAAGGTATCTTAGGAAAATAACCAAGCTAATTATCTCATAGGTGAAAGATATTACAAAGATGGATTGAAGTGTGTGGAAACTCAGATAACAATGGTAACTAAGCAAAAGTTTTAAATGAGGTAATTATTTAATTAAAACAATAAAAACAAAAATTTTGTACCAGTAAAGATATAACCACATACGCTATTTGCTCCAATACTGAACAATATTTATACAGTCATAATAATGAAAACACTAAGTATATATTTAATCAGTAATAAATATATTAGGATGTGCTATAAGGCAAGGTAAGGCATAAAAAGAGTTTCAAGTCATGTTATAAGAGGAAATAAATGGATGTCAAATATTGGTGGACCAAGAGATAGCACTATACCCCATTATTGTAAGCTGGAAAATATGGGTAGCTGAAATAGTTGAAAGTAGCTTTCCTAAAAAATTACATAAAGGTAAGACAAGTTCAGGGGAGAGGATGGGAGGAAGGAAGAGTAGTAAACTTTTTTTTTTTTAAGATTTGATTTATTTATTCAGAGAGACACAGATAGAGAGAGGCAGAGACCCAGGCAGAGGGAGAAGCAGGCTCCATGCAGGGAGCCCGACCTGGGACTTGATCTCACGTCCTCAGGATCAGGCCCTGGGCTGAAGGTGGCGCTAAACCGCTGAGCCACCCAAGCTGCCCAGAGTAGTAAACTTTTTAATTTATCTTTCAGTAATAATTTAAAATCACATGATTGTATTTTTATTTCAGTTTATCTGAGGTAATTTAAAATTCGGGTCAATGTGTCTTGGTAAATGCATAACAGTTGTGAAAATTACCACCATAATCAAGTTCAAAACAATCCAATTACCTACTCCTAAAATGTTCTTCCTTTGTAGTCAGTCCTCAATTTCTACTCTTACCCCAGATTTTAGGTAACTTACTAATCTGGTTTCTGTCACTCTATGTTTTTCTAATTCTGGAGTTTCGTATAACTGAAATCATTCAGTACTTAATCTTTTGTGTCTAGCTTCTTTCACTTAGCCTGCTATTTTTAGCATTTACGTTTAGGTCTAGGATCCATTTTGAATCAATTTTGGGGTTCTGGCGTGAAGACCATATTAAGGATCTTTTTAAAAGTTCCTCCAAATAGACATCTAGTTTATTTTAGAACCATTTTTTGAAAAGATTTTTCTTTCCCCCTTGAATTACATTAGCACCTTCATAAAAAATCATTATCCTATTAAGTATGGTTCTATTTCTAGACTCCAAATTTCTTCCATTCATCTATATATTTATCCTTATGCTAATAACGGAACCATTTTGACTACTGTAGCTTCATAGCAAGTCTAAAAATCAGATATTTTAAGTCTTCAGATTTTGTGGTTAAATTTTTTTTGTGGTTAAATTTTTTTGTTACTCTATATCTCTGCATTTCCATATAAATTTTAGAATCATATTGTCAATTTCTTTTTTTTTAATTTTTTTTATTAGGAGTTCAATTTGCCAACATATTGCATAACACCCAGTGCTCATTCCGCCAAGTACCCCTCTCAAGTGCCCATCACCCACTCACCTCAACCCCCCACCAACTTCCCCTTCCACTACCCCTTGTTCATTTCCCAGAGTTAGGTGTCTCTCATGTTTTGTCACCCTCACTGATATTTTCACTCATTTTCTCTCCTTTCTCTTTATTTCCTTTCACTAATTTTTATATTCCCCAAATGAATAAGACCATATAATGTTTTCCCTCTTCCGATTGACTTATTTCACTCAGCATAATACCCTCCAGGTCCATGCATGTCGAAGCAAATAGTGGGTATTTGTCGTTTCTAATGGCTGAGTAATATTCCATTGTATACATAGACCACATCTTCTTTATCCATTCATCTTTTGATGGACACCGAGGCTCCTTCCACAGTTCGGCTATTGTGGACATTGCTGCTATAAACATTTCTATGAAGACTGACAAGATTTGGGCAGCCTGGGTGGCTCAGCGTTTTAGGGCGGCCTTCAGCCCAGGGCCTGATCCTGGAGATCTGGGATTGAGTCCCACATGTCGGGCTCCCTGCATGGAGCCTGCTTCTCCCTCTGCCTGTGTCTCTGCCCCTCTCTGTCTCTGTGTCTTTCATGAATAAATGAATAAAATCTTAAAAAAAAAAAAAGACTCACAAAATTCTTATTGGGATTGTACTGGCTCTATAGATCAAATTTTATGAGAACTGCCATCCTAAAAGCATTTAGTCTTCCAATGTGTAGACTAAAACACAGTGTATCTCTCAATTAATATAGGTCTTCTTTAATTTCTGTCAGCAATACTTAGTTTTCAGTGTACAGGTTTTGCATATCTTTTGTTGAATTCATTTTTAAGTAATTATACAATGTTATTGCGCTTTTTATAAATTTCATTTCTGGATAGTTCATTGCACTATAGTATCCAGAAATACAATTAATTCTTATTTATTATCTTGTATTTACAGCCTTGCTAATAAATTCACATCTTCAGTTCCATTTCTTTTTCTTATCTTAAAGCTCTAGCTAGGACGTCCAGTGTAATGGTGAATAAAGTGGTGAGAGTAAACACCCTTGCCTTGGTCTTGAGCTTAAGCTAAAATGCATAAAATCATTCACCATGAAGTATTTATTTATTTTAAGAGACAGAGAAAAAAAAAAAGAGGGAGAGAGAGAGAGACAGAGAGAGTGTGTGTGAGCCAGTGGGGAGGGAGGCAGAGGGGGAGATTTTTTTTTTTTTTAATTTACTTATTTTAGAGGAAAAGAGAGCAAGTAAGCACATGCATGAGTCAGGGAGGGGCAGAAAGAGAGGGGGAAAGAGAATCTCAAGCAGACTGCCCACTGGGCACAGAGTCCTACTTGGGACTTGATCTCACAACCCCATGATCATGACGTGAGATGAAATGAACAGTCAGACACTTAACTGACTGAGCCATCCAAGCACCCCAGTATATTGGTTTTTTTCATAAACATCCTTTATCAGGTTAAGGAAGTTGCCTTCAATTCCTATTTCCCTGAGAGTTTTTGAGTTTGTACTGAATTTTGTCAAATACTTTCCTCCCATCTACTTAGATGGTCATATGCTTTTTCAACTTTATCTTAGTAGTGCAGTATAGTACATTGAATTGACTTTGGAAGTTAAACCAGCCTTGCATTGCTAGGATAAATCCCATGTGGCTGGATGTATCATCCTCTTTACATATTGCTAGATTTAATATGTTAATATTTTGTTAAGGATTTTTTTGGTATCTATTTCATGAGGAATATTGGCTACTAGGTTTTTTTTTTTTTTTAAAGATTTTATTCATTTATTTTATGATAGACACACAGAGAGAGAGAGAGAGGCAGAGACACAGGCAGAGGGAGAAGCAAGCTCCATGCCGGGAGCCTGACGCAGGACTTTATCCCGGGATTCAAGGATCGCGCCCTGGGCCAAAGGCAGGTGCCAAAACACTGAGCCACCCAGGGATTCCCGGCTACTAGTTTTTTGTCTTGAAATGTCCTTATTTGGCTGTGGTATCTGGGTAATACTAGCCTCATAAAATGAGCGGTGACATTTTCTACTCCTGTATTTTCTGAAAATCTGGGTAGGACTCATATTTTTAATTCCTTCATTGTTTGCCAGAATTACCAGCTATGCTTTTGGGGTCTGGATTTTTGTTGTTGTTGGAAGGTTTTAAATTAATAATTGAATTTCTTTATATAAGTCTGTTTAGATTTTCTGTTTTTTCTTCCTTTCTAAAAAGACCTATCAATTTTAGAGAGAGAGCATTAGTGAGCATGAAGGAGAGGAACAGAGATAGAAGAGAATCCCAAGC
Organism: Canis lupus familiaris; assembly: GCF_011100685.1. Lineage (NCBI taxonomy): Eukaryota > Metazoa > Chordata > Mammalia > Carnivora > Canidae > Canis > Canis lupus. The sequence continues at coordinate 12,793,838 of NC_049255.1, read as the reverse complement.
AGACTCCATGTTGAGCAAGGAGTCCAATGTTGGGCTGTATCCCAGAACCCCAGATCACGACCTGAGCCAAAACCAAGAGCTGCATGCTTAACCAACTGTGCCACCCAGGCACCCCAGCTTTTCTAGTTCTTCTTGAGTCCATTTTGGTCGTTTGTATTTTTCAAGGAATTCCCCCACTTCATCTAAGTTGTCAAATTGGTTAAAGTTGTTCATGACATTCCTTTATTACATTTTTATGTATCTATAGTATCTTTGATACTTTCCATTCTTATTAATTTGCATCTCCCTTTTCCTTGATCATTATTTAAAGCGGTTATCAATTTTATTGAACTTTTTTAAGGAACCAGGTTTTCTTCTTTTCTTTTTTTTTTTTTTTTAAAGATTTTATTTATTCATTCATGACAGACAGAGAGAGAGAGGCAGAGACACAGGCAGAGGGAGAAGCAGGCTCCATGCAGGGAGCCTGATGTGGGACTCAATCCTGGGTCCCCAGGATTGCACCCCGGGGCCAAAGGCAGCGCCAAACAGCTGGGCCATCAGGGCTGCCCAAGAACCAGCTTTTCATTTCACTGATTTTCCTTCTATGTTCTATTTCCTTGATTTCTACTCTGATCTTTATTATTTCTTTTATATACTTTGGGTTTAATTTACTTTTTCTTTTCTAGCTTCTTAAACCAGCAGCTTATATATTGATTTTAGGCCTTTCTTCTTTTCTAGTATGTCTTTAAAGCTATAAATTTCTTCCTTAGACTGCTTTACCTATATGCTGAACATTTTCATATGTTGTATTATTTTCATTCAGTTAAAGTATTTTTTAATTTCTCCTGTGAATTCTTTCACCTATGGGTTACTTTAGAAATACATTATTTTCTACTATTTGAGGATTTTCCTTATTTCTTTCTGTATTTTTTTTAAGATTTATTTATTCATGAGAGACACGGAGAGAGAAAGAGAGGCAGAGACAGAGAGAGAGAGAGGCAGAGACACAGGCATAGGGAGAAGCAGGCCCCATGCAGGGAGCCTGACATGGGACTCAATCCTGGGTCTTCAGGATCAAGCCCTGGGCTGAAGGCAGTGCTAAACCGCCGAGACACCCAGGCTGCCCTATTTCTTTCTGTATTGATATTTTTGGCATTGATATTTAATTCCTTGTGGTTGCAGAATAATTTCTGCATAATTTCAATTTTCTCATATTTAGTTTATAGGTCAATATATGGCTCATCTTGATAAATATTTTAAGTCCACTTTGAATGTGTTGTTTAGTGTAGTTTATTGTAGATGTCAATTAGGTCAACTTGCCTTACTCAAGTCTTCTTTATCTTGTTTTCTGCCTACTTATTCTATCAACTGTTGAGAGAAGGGTACTAAAATCTCCGACTCTAAATGCTGAACAGACTATTTCTCCTTCCAGTTTTACTACCTTTTGTTCATATATTTTGCGTCTCTGTTACGTCCATATATACTTAGAATTTTATACTTTCCTGCTGCACTCATTCTTTTATAATTATTAAATGTCTTTCTGTGTCTCTAGTATCACTCTTTATTTTACAATATATCTTCACTGATATTATTATAGTTACTCTAACATTCTTGTACCTGTTTTCTATGGAGGAAAATCACCCAACTTTATCATGCTGTCATTACTAGAAGATGCAATTATTTTAATGATGAAAATTAAATATAAATTTAAAAGGGGAATATAATGATAGACTTGAAAATGACTGTAATTCTATACTAAGAAAATAAAAATATGGATTAAAAATATATGTAAATATACATTCCTTTATCCTCTTCTATTTTTCCCTCTAGAATTAATCACATGCTATTAACACTGGCTACACTTTTGAAGGGCAGGATATGATTGGGAATTTAGGAGATAAAAATGATATACAAAATGGAAACAAAAATTTGCAAATAAAATACTTTGTCTCCTCCTGTATTATACTCATTTTCTTTCCCTTGTCTAACTGTATTAGTATTGACACCAACACAAATGAGAAGTTATTGATTGTTCCTTATTATTCATAACATGAATAGAGCATGAATCTTTTATTATCAAGCCTGACTAAAGCTTCTGGTTTGGGATATTTATTATTTGATATGTCAAGGTGGGCAACCCCGGTGGCGCAGTGGTTTAGCGCTGCCTGCAGCCCGGGGTTTGATCCTGGGGACCCTGGATCGAGTCCCATATCAGGCTCCCTGCATGGAGCCTGCTTCTCCCTCTGCCTGTGCCTCTGCCTCCCCCCCCCCCCGTCTCTATGAATAAATAAATAAAATCTTTAAAAAAATATGTCAAGGAATAGCTTTCTATTCATATTTTACTAAAGTATGTTTTTGTGTGAGTGATTGAATTTATATATGTGTGTTACAGATATCCTAAAGTTAAAATGACCAATGGTATTTCTATCATTAATGCCATGTGACTGTGGAGTGTGCATGTGTATGTTTTCACAAACTACTGACTCCCTTAGCTAATACTTTATTTAAGATAACTAATACCTGAAGTGAGGCAGGTCTGTGTGAGAGAAAGTTTTTATACAGTGTAAGAAGTTTTATAATAGTTTTTAGTTTATTGAATGTTTGAAAAAAGAATAATGAGGGGACACTAGCCTTAACAGACATTAAAGCTTCAATTAAAAAAATTATATATATAGTATTGGCTGATGCAGATCTAGGGAACAGAACTGAGTAAAGAAATGAAACCAAGTAGTTGCTGCGGTTTGTATAGGAAAAAAAAAAATCAGAATCTCTATGTCAGGTAATAGGATGTATTATTTAATAGACAATCCCGGTAGAAGTAACTAGCCACTTGGAGGGGAAGAAAAGTTTAATTTTTACTGATTAATTTTAAAATGTCGTTGCGTAACATAAATGACTTGAAGGAATAGAAAAACATATTCTTGGATAGGAAGACTCAAGTTCATAAAGATGTCAATTCTCCTTGAAATAATCTATACATTTAACATAACAGAAATTAATACTAGCATGATTTGTATGTGTAGAATTTATTATGCTGATTCTTATGTTCAAAAAGAAAAATAGAAAGAAAAGCAGAAAACCCAGGAGGAGTTAGGAGAGGAGGGAAAAGAAGGGAGAGAAAGGGCCTAGTCCTACCAGATATTAAAATATATTATAAAAGCACAATAATTACAATGGTAAGATATAGCTCATGGTGTCAGATAAATAAAACAAAATATTTAAAATAGACACAATGTATTATATAAAAAGGATGTCATTTCCAATCAATACAGAAAAGACCATTTGGAACAACTGGCTGGACGCTCGAAAAAAAAAAAAAAAAAGAGTGGGTTCCCTATTTACACCTTACATTCAAAGAAATTCTATTTAGAATAACAATCACAATGTAAAAAAAAACATAGCAGTACTATAAAAAAACATGAGATGATCTTTTCTCATATATGTGAGGAAGTCTTTTCTTAGTGAAATCAAGATGCCATAAATAGATTAATAAATCCAACTACAGAAAAATAAAAAATTCCTTTATGTAGGAGAAAACCTTGGGCAAATTCAAAAGATAAACTAGTAAAAATTACTTGCTACTCATATAACTGAAAATGGGAGAAATCCCTATGGTATATACAGGATGACCCAGTAAAAAATGGATAAAAAAAGAAGTGAACTCAGAGTTCATAGAAAAAGAAATGTAAGTGACCAAAAAAACATATGATAATTACTCATCTTTATTTATAATAAAAAGCAAAGTAAATGATATATTTCACCTATTGGATTTTCAAAATAAAAAAAAAAAAACCCTGCTAAAACACAGAGTAAAAAGTAGCATATTGAAAATAAGGGGTAAACAGATATAGAAGATGAATCAATGAGGTCCAACCAAATATTTGTTAATCCAGAAGAAATAAGAGGAAAATGGAGAAAGAAATTAAAGAAATAAAAAGCATCTGAGCTGGAGAGGCTTACATGTTTAGACTAAAAGAGACAACTGAGCAGAATAAATATTTAAAAACCCCTCCATACTAGACAATAAAAGATAAAAGCCTAAAAGCTTTCATAGGGGGAAGAATCAGTAATATGTAAAGGAACAATTAACTGACTGGCAACAGTCTTCTCCTCAATAATAACAGTAGTGAAGGTTGCATACCTGAAATTATAAAATACTGTATGTTAACTACACTGGAATTAAACTAAAAAATAATTAGTAGTGAAAAACTATGCAGCAATTAAAATATGTTGGAAAACAATTTGATCAGGATTTCTATACTCAGCAAGTTATCATGTGTGAAGAAAAAATAAAGATATTTCCATGGGTTTTACTTCCATGAACCAATTCTGAGGCACCTGATTTATTACTCTACCCAACCAAAGATGGAGGTCAAGAAGGAGGAAGATTACTACACTAGACATGGTAGAACTGACCCAGTGGCCAAACAGCATAAATAACAAGAAAAAGCAATCCTAGAGTAAAGCTTTATCAAGTGTAAGAAGTAATAAACCCAAGCTAGTAGATGAACTCTGTATAGCCCAAGTAAAAAATATTCAGGACAAAGAACACAACTGGCTCTGAGCAACAGATAAAAGGAATTGAGGACTTTAGGAAAAACAAAACAAAACAAAACAAAACCCTCAAATATACAATAAAATCATGCTCAAAATATGAAACAGCACAATTTGAGCAATTTGTAAAGTGTATGAAAAGAGGAACCATGTGACTGAAATGCTAAAAATATTCTTTGCATGGTTCATGATGTTGAACACAGAGAAAGAAATCTAATCCTATCGTTCTATTTAGTTGTGGAATGAAACATTTTACATAATCATATTAATGTAAATAGTATCAGTTTCAACTATTAAAATCTACCTATAGTCAAAACATAAGCAGGTTTCAGTATGGTTACAGTATCAAATATCAGCGTTACCATTACTTGACAATGTAAAAATCACATAATTTATGGTGAAAGGGTAGAAGACTTGAAAGGAAAACGGGAGTAATATTATCATTGTCTAACATCGTGGGGAATCAGGACTATTACTGAAAGTTGATGTGACAGAAAATGGAGATTTGAGTATGTTGAAAGTAGAAAGATGACAAAAGCTAAAAAGGGAGAATGGAAGGATAGTGAGATGCTGATTAAACATGGTAACAAAATTAAGAAACAATATTTCAAAATGAAATTAAAATTCTCAAATTTACTTTAATAGTCTTCAAGTTCACTGGCTGTTCATAGAGGCAAATTCTTCAAATTCTCAAATGCTCCTCTTATTTACCAATGCATATATTTCAGCTTAATATTGGTGTTATTATAGATATTTGCTTTTTATAAATATCTTTGCGACACTAACTGAGGAACTCTATTTGGAAATCTTTATAAGATATAACAGTTTTTCAAGTGTTTAATGTATTTCAAAGTATGGTACCCTAATTTCCATTTTCTTGATTTCAGTTCCAGAAATATTGGCAGAAAAAGTAAAAAGCTGACAGCTGGGTATAAGGGTATTACAAGATGACTCTAATTATCTAAAATGTTTCTTTTAAAAGAACAGTTGCTACTAAATATTTCATTGCTAACATTTGGTTCAAGCCATAGCTACATGTATTCTATGGCATACTGGATCTGAACTTTGCAGCTGGTGGTTGATTTCCATCAACACCTTAAGACTGAAGTCTTAAGTCTTAGTCTATAGTCAGGCTAAACACATTTAAACTATGAAAATGGAGCTTTAAAAAATATGATGGAAACCTACTTGAATATTTAATACATACATAGCTTTTTGTCTTTGTTGTTGCAGGATAAAATGTTACATATGTAAATGTCAGCTGAATTTAATTAAAGCAGCATTTGTGGAAACCCATTAGGTACTATAATATGGTTTTGTTTTGTTGTTGTTTTTTTTATAATATGCAGAACACGTTTCTGCAAGGCATACAAATAAGCATCACAAAGTAGAGCATAGGAGGTTGGATGTGAAACTGAGAGACAAACAGTTTAATATCTAGTAATCCGTTCTTGCTCTGGAGGAATAGGTTTTATTTTACAAAGACTGAATGTGATGAGAAAGTTTATGAAACACCTTCCGCCCCAAACATGATCAACTGATAAGTGAGATGCTTAAAAAGGTGTGTTTGTGTGTAATTTTACTGTGACAGTCTACCTGTGAGGACCAAAACCAGAAAAGAAGCCACGTGTGTGAATCTTGGGTGTGTGAATCTCAAGTCTATACTCACAAGTTGGGTAACTGTAAGCAAATATGTAACTTCTTAAGACCTTCTTTTCCTTACTGAAAAATGGGACTAATCACTCATTTCCAGTCTTCTTTATTGGACTGTTAATTATATGACACACATTTGTTAAGCGATTATTATGGGCCAGGCTTATGCTAGGGGTACAAGATAAATAAATCCCTGACCTCAAAAGGCTTATAACCTACTGAGGAAGACAGATGTGTAAAGAAGTAAACAAAATTAGTGCATATGTATGTGCTGTATAAGCAGAGGCTACAGAAAACAGAGGAGGGAGGGATTGACTTTGGTCTTGAAGAGTGACTCCAGGAATACTTAATACAGAAGCTCAAGATAGTGTGTCAGGTCAACAAGTTATTGGGTAGGAGCAGCAGAAACAGAACACGCATGATGAGCACAGAGGTCCAGAAAGGCCTAGGTTAGTTTGAGGGAGTTCACAATGGCTAGATTACAAGGTGTTCAGTGAGGGAAAGTACAGAAACTCCATATAGAAAAGTAGGCTGAAAAAAAAAAAAAAAGAAAAAGAAAAGTAGGCTGGTGCCAAATTATGAGAATGATAGTAAAGTAATGATATTCCAAGGTTACCGTTCCTTAAAATCTCATCCTGGGATCATATGTACAGGACCAAGAGTAGGAAGCCTTGTTAAAAATGCATGTTCCCAGGCCTGTAGATGCACTGAATATGATTTTCTAGAGTCTGAGTAATTTACATTTGGGGGGATAATTTACATTGTAACAAATTTCCCCTGATGATTCTTACATACTCAAAGCTTGAGAAGCAAAATGTAGGCCACAAGGAGTTACTGAGCTTTAAGCAGATCAATTTTGTATTTTAGGATGAGTGATATTTTGGCAACAGTGTGGAAGCAGTGTCAATCTCTCCCCTGTTCTCTTCCACAGAATCTATTTATTATAGCACATTCATGAAATTCTGCTAGTTATTTACATGTCTGGTAATGTTGGCAGCAGCATGGAAAGTAAAAGAGAGAAAAGTGGAGAGACTAGTCAGGGTAGGAAAGAACTAAAATAAGGCAGTGACTATGAGAAAAGGTGAAAATGAAATCAAAAGACATTTCCAAAAAGAAATACCTAAGACTTAGTGATTGGTTGAATTTGGTAGGTCAAGTAGGATATAGTAAAGGTTACAGAAATTCTTAACTTAGCAAGTAATGATATTATTAACAGAAAAGGATCTTATAAGATAGAACTGTGAAAACTGGAAATCTAAGTGTAAGATATTATTAATCACGTTCCTTTCTAGGGCACTTCCCACACTTCTCCTTCTCTTAACTTAGATGTGGATTGTATTCATATTTCTTTCAATGTAAAAGTAATTCATGCTTACTGTAGAAATTCATTCACTTAAATATTGACTGAAGTGTCTATTAAGATCTAATAAGACTGTGCTCTGTACCTACTTAAAATGCAATGGTGTACAGATGAATAAAGAAAACAAACCAGTGAAAAAACGCATCTGACATAACCATTATTACCATTTTTTGAGATGTTCTCTCTTATGGCTTTTTTTTTCTATGAATATTTTAGTTTATTTCTTTGGTTTATATAGTTGTGCTCATACAGTATAATGATTTTTATGTTGCTTTTTCACTTCAAAAACATTTCCTCAAATTATTGTAAATTCTTCATAAACAATAGTGTTTGTTGTATGACCACCTATTTCTATGGGAGATATATATAGTGGTTTACTTACAGAATACTTAAGCTGTTTTAAAATTTCCATATATAATACAGCAAATGAAATTATGGCATCAAAATGTTAATTTTAAAGGCACAAAAACTGCTGACCTAATTCAGCAATCAGTTCAATCAGTTTAGACTGCCAATAGAAATATATGAACAAGCCCATTTCATGGCACTTTCATCAGCAGCAAAACCATTTCTTGCTAACTCAAAAAGTAAAAATATATCACTGCATCTTAAAGTTTCACTTTTTTTGATGATCTGTCAGGGAGAAACATTTTCCCATTTGCTTTTATTTTCACTTTAGAAAATAAACCTGTTTTCTCAAGTTCTTTACTCATTCATTGAATTTGGTACTTTTGAAAGCATTTGCAGAAATACTTCAAAATTTAAAGATAAACATTTGACTTTCTGTAACTGTGAAGTTGGGGAGATCCTGGCTGGGCCAAGGGCGTTGAATCTCAATGGACTCCCAGCCCTTTAACCCTTCCATGAAGCCCACCAATAAAATGGTTTGATCCAAATACATAGAGATAAACATCTGTCTGTTACATATTTGCACATTTCTAATCCTGCTCTCCATATCTTTAATTTGTTCATTAGAACTGGGGAGATTGGGGGTGGGAGAAAAGGACAGAATAAATGTCAATGTTCTGAGTCAAATGTATGAGTCCTTCATGAGTCCTTCCAGTTCTTTAAAGTTTGGATGGTATTTCCCCATCCACATAAATATCTTTCTTAAATGAGACTAGCATAAGGATATTTACTCTATTTCATTTAACTCCTCAATTTACCTGGAATTTATTTTGGTATATAAGATTAAATAAAAATTCAAATTTATTTTGAATACTATTTAATACTCTCCAAAAAACAACAACAACAAAAAAAAAAAACAAAAAAAAAAACAAAAAAAACGCACTATCTTCCCTTTTCTACTGGTTTCCAAGGATTCCTTCATTATATTTAGAATATCTATTTTTGGGATCTCGATTCCCTTTTATCAATTTTACTATCAATGCTATGCCAGTATCCAACTCTTTCATTTATTATGGTTTTATAGTATGTTTTGATATCTAATAGGGTTATAGTGGTTAGCTCTTTGTCACTCTTCTTGGTTTTTCACTTTTTTCTCTTTACCTGTTTAAGCCTCTTGGACAAAACTAAGAATTATCTTGTTAATTCCTCAAACACATTTTTTAAAAATCAGAATTATGATAAACCTGTAAGTTAACTTGAGAAAAATGGATATTTGTAATAGCTGGGACTTTCCACGCAGGCACATGATATTCTTCCCCCTGTACCACCCTCCCTACCCTACCCTGCCTTTATCCCAGAATTTTTCAGTTTTCAGGTTTCCTTACATGGAAATGACTCCCACATTTCTTATTAACATAATTTTTTATTTTCCATCATCATTGTTATGATTTTTCTACCATATTTTCTAAATAACTACTTCTGTTATAAAGGCAAACTACTAAATATATTTTATTTTTAAAGATTTATTTATTAGTGGGAGATATAGAGGGAGAGGCAGAGACATAGACAGAAGGAGAAGCAGGCTCCATGCAGGAAGCCTGTTGCGGGACTCGATCCAGGACCCCAGGATCATACCCTGAGCCGAAAGCAGGCGCTCAACCACTGAGCCACCCAGGCATCCCCAAACTACTGAATTTAAAGTATTTGTCTTAAATCTACCTACTCTACATTCTTACTAGTTCTAATAAACTTCTCAGTTGATTCTTGGTTTTCCCAGGAATGCAATCATACCATACCAAAAATGGGATTATGCAGTTTTTTTTCATATTTATTCCTCTTGGTTCTAATTCATGTCTTAACTATATTGGTCAGAACTTCCTGAAGAATGTTATATAATAATGTAGTGATAATGGGTTTCTGAGTTTCTAATAGTCATTGTTTCTCTAGCATTTCACTGTCAATTATTATTTTAGCTTTTAGTTTGATATGTTTTGTTAAGGAAATTTTTCTTCATTCCTGGCTTTTAAATTGATAAAAGGAAATTATTAATGTCTTTTCCATGTTTGCTGATATGTTTATTTTCCTTATCAGATGCATTGACCTATGCATTATAAAATTTCATATTTAGCCATCTTTGCATTCTTAGATACTTGATAATCATAAAGCAGACTTAATGTACTACTGAATTATTATTATTTCTATTTTATTCACAGCTGCTATTTGAGTCCTACATTCTTAAAGTTTGCACAAGCTCATTTCTGGAACACAGCATCCTGGAAATATCTCTTTTAGTTACTAGCCATCTAGTGATCTTTTCGGGCTCATAAAACCTAAGTGGCTTCTTCAGTGTCACGTGGTTAGCAGGCAGGTTAGATATTTTTATTCTGATCTGGAATTATAACCAAATGTCCCATTTCACTGAGCCAATTCTTTCTTCTCTCCCAGTGTGAGAGAGATCATGTCTTCTTGGCCCAGTAGTCTTTCTTTTCTAGGCTAGCTAGAAAGACTGGCACAGGGAAACTCTAGGGGGAAGTTCTACCTCCCTGCACAGATTAGATAGGATATTTAAAAAGTGGGTGTTTGTACAAAGGGAATGAATATTACATAGGGAGGTAAGAGTAATATGTAGATCTGTCACCTTATTTAAATGTCCTATCCTAGTTTTTTCATTTCTCTAGTTGCAAGAGTTAGCGAATCTAATCCAAGTTTTCATAAAATAAATTCTGCATAGTATGGTTGAGTTCCCTTTAGCAAATCCATCCATATACATATAAAAGAAGAGATGGGACAAAGGAAAGAAACATAAGTAATGCTAAGTCCAGTAATTATATCAGGACCAGATGTTGTGAGATAGCTGTAATTTCCAATATTCTATTTCCATACTGTTCTAAAATGACTTAAAACTAATTCATCTGGGGTATGAAGCAAATTTTTCAAAGGCTTCTTAATCTGAGCTGCGAAAATATGATCACTGCATATATATTTATATTTTAAAAATAAGTAGTTAAGTATTAAACATTTTTTCCCCTGTGATGCAATAAACTTTGTGCTTAGCAATGTGCGACACCCTGGGTATATAGTGGCAAACAACACACAGTCTGTGGGTGTGTAGACATTTTCCTTGAAAAATCTCTTAGATCATCCATAAACAACACAATGTACACATTTTTCGTATAACACCTTGTATAGAAAAATTTTGCATAAAGATACACTTACAGCAATCTAGAACACACAATAAAATTTTATGTGCAATACATAAAATATATATTTAAAAGGGTGTGGGTTTACGCATGTACATGTATGTTTCAGAGAGGATGCACATGTAGAGACGGTGGTTTCTTGTGGCCATATCTGCAGGCCACTTTGGAAATCAACACAATTGCTCAGCTAGTCTGAAACACCAGTTCTCTTCCAGCACTGGAAAAAATTGTTGTTTCTTTGGTTAAGCACTACAGGTTTGGCATTAGAAGCTATGCTGTATGAACATTATATATGATTGACTAACAGAATCACACTTAACACTTTGAGTTGTTCATGCCTACACAATGAGATCAATTGAGGTGATAGAGATTCACATCTTTAATCTCATGTCTATTTTGAAACAAAAGCTCAGTAGTGAGATGTGACCGCAATATTTAAATGATTACTTTTGTCATGATTTTACTTTTGGCTGGGCATATATACCTGAATTCACGTAAATTGTGATGAGACTCCACTGTACTGATTAGACGTGGAACTTTAGTTTCCTAATGTGTGAACTGCTACTGTGAGGACTAAAGGAGATAACATTTACAAAGTCCATAATATTCCTCTTTCCCAGATTCATGATATTAAAGTTTGGGTTTGAGGTAACTCAAAGTATACATACTTATGTGTACATTTAGAAAAATCAAGGAAATTTTTCTCACACAGGTTGTTAGCTATAACTCTCCATGATGCCATTTTAAAATAAGTAGTTAATTCTTAACTTCAATGCCTAGGTTAATCGCAACCAGATACTAAGGCAATAAACTCTTGGTCAGTACTAGAACAGTCCATTGTCATGTTTTGTTTAGTTTTTGTTTCTTTTCACGGCACATACCACCCCCTTAAAGAAATGAAATTCTATATAGTTTCACATGGATAAAAAAATGTTTAGAAGTATGCTCAATTCTTTAAAAGTAATAATGAAAATTTTGCATAACTGTCCTAAAATTATAGATCCTTTCTAAAGAAATATCCATATAAATTAATAATAATGATATATTATAGTTTTAAAAAGTATATAGATTTTATTGTTACTATCAATTGGTATATGAGAGATACAGGTGATGGGATCACCAACTTGAGACAGAATAAGTTATGGTGTGTGACCATCAAGAGCAGGCTAAATGGCTAACAAGTAGGAGGTGAGAAAAGATAAACATAAATATTTACCAAACACTTAAATATGAACTAACAGTCTCATTTATGTAAGGTGCCAACAAGATGATACCACAAATATTTGTATCAATGATGCTGTGTAGGTAAGTTAGTAATTAAAGGCTCAGTGGTTGGGCATCTGCCTTTGGCTCAGGGTGTCATCCTAGAGACCAGGGATCGAGTTCCACATCGGGCTCCCTGCATGGAGCCTGCTTCTCCCTCTGCCTATGTCTCTGCCTCTCTCTGTCTCTCATGAATAAATAAAATCTTAAAAAAAAAAAAAAAAGCAAAGAATTAGAGATAACTCACTGAAAAATCAGAATGCATGGTTGCTTTCCTTATTTTCACATAAATGACTTGTAAGTTTTACACAACGTCCAATGAGTGTAAACTGGGCAACAAAATGATATACAAAAGAGTAAATATGGTATTTAATAAAGGCTTCATAACAAGTATAATGTGTGAGATATAAGCAGCTTTAAAACATGACATGAGAATTCTATAAAAGCCATGTAATACAGGGATTATGCAACAATATGACACAACCATAGTCTTTAGCACATGGAGGACAGGGAAAAGAAATGCCTAGTAGCTTGAAACAAGTATTGCTTCAATGGCCGAGTGATATTAAGATATCTGCCAGGGATTTTGAGATTCCAGGAATTGACAGGGAAAAATCGATCCAAGGAAGATCAGATTAGACATGAAAAATGTACATCCATTTACCTAGTATCTTCCATCCATCAATCTCTCATTTCTATCAAGCTAAATCTCCATATGCTAACCTCTCTTAGGAGTAGGTATGAAACAGAATTCAGTTTCCTAGAGCTAGAAAGAAATTTTAAAAGTTATAACAGAACAAAAAGCAAGCAGTAATCAAGAAACTTGTTAGAAGGCAATCTTATTGTTCACTCTCCAGAGACTGGATCCATTAGTAAACCCTCAGAATGGACAAAATTCAATTCACTACATAATGTTAAAGCCCCCAAATAAATTGATGAATATGACGCAGTTTGTGCTCTCAAGGAGCCTAATTTTTTTTTTTAAGATTTCATTTATTTATTCATGAAAGACACAGAGAGAGAGGCAGAAACATAGGCAGAAGGAGAAGCAGGCTCCCTGTGGGGAGCCTGATGCAAACTGGATCCTGGGACTCTGGGATCACGCCCTGAGTCGAAGGTAGACACTCAACCACTGAGCCACCCAGGTGTCCTGGAGTTGAGTGCTTACTACATGCTAAGCACTGTTCTAAATGCTTTAATGTATTAGTCATTTAATCCTCATTACAATATTATGATGTAGGTACTGTTATCATCCTTCTTTTACAAACAAGGAAATGTCTATTAACCCGGAGAGTGTTTAACCCAGACAGGTTAAATAACTTGCCCTAAGCTACAAAACTACTAATCTCAATAGTCTGGCTCCAGAGCACATGCTCTTAGCCATTATGACGTATATTTTGGAGAAAGAAAATTAAAGACGCCTAAGTACACTGACTGTATTTTTCAACAAGCTAAGCACACTTCTTGGCTTATTTTAAGACTGTACTAACTTCAAATATTCTGTCCTACTGTCAAATAACTTACCTTCATTTTAGTTGCTAAAAAAAAATTTGTAGGAGAAATATACTAATTTATATGCATGATATTTATACTCAACAAAGAAGACCATAGCATGATATATTTAGCAATGCTCTTTAGTAGTTGTACATTAGTAGATACATTTAGCTATACATTAGTAGTGCCGTGAATATAACATGGCTATAAAAAAGGTTGCTTTTTATTGTACAGAATTAGTCAAAATTATTCAGTGATTTTGAAGAAATCTGGAGCCCCATAATATCACTAAGAGAACTGAAAGTTGGCCATTTCTAGTGAAGAGAAAACAATCAGTCTCCACACTATAAAATTACTAATATTCCAAAGTACTTTGAGTACTTACTATTATAAAGACAAGTACAGAAGCTGCTTTGAAAAAGTCATGTTCAACCTTTACAACTCCCATATAGAGAAAAAGAATATCTCTTTCATAAATACATTAAGATGCTGCCTATGGGAGTCTCAAAAGCAAATAATAATAGCCATTAGATTTTAAGGAAATAATTCAAATGGACAACAACTTCAAAATGATATTACTGTTAATATTTATAAATTTAAAAAGTGAAGTATAAAACACAGTTTTTCCTTTCCCTACTGTCAAGTATGGTTTGATTTCAGATTGGACGTTAGTAGTCCTAATTTCAGACTCCTCCCCACACACAATTTTTCCCGTTAGTGATTTAGTGATGCTTTATACTTGATGATGTACTCTATAAATTCATATTCATAGAATAGTAGCTTATTTAGCAAAAAAACTTCAAGATTTTTGCTCTTTCCAAGAAGTTAATCTCCTAAGGAAAACACACACACACAGTCCACTCACTTTTATGCTAGAGGCAGTCAATTGTTTCTAAATGCAATAGTACTTTTAGGTCTAGGCCTGCAATAAGTCCATCAGAGAAGTACTTGCAAAAAAATGACCTCCCAAAGAAAAATAAGCCACAGAAATATGCTTAGCTTGTTTAAAAATGAGTATATACTCAAAATAACTCTAAATAGGGGCACCTGGATGGCTCAGTCAGTTAAACATCTGCCCTGGACTCAGGTCATGATCTTGAGGTCCCAAGATCGAGCCCCACGTCCGACTCCCTTCTCAGCCGATAGTCTGCTTCTCCCTCTGCCCCTCTTCCCACTGCTCATGCTCTCTCTCTTTCTCAAATAAATTTAAAAAAAATCTCAAAAAAAAAAAAAACCCTAAATTTTTGGACAGTTTCCTGGTTAAAAAATATTCAAACCACATAGGTGAGTAATTTGAACACTTATAGAAACAACAAATCAGTGGCATAAATACCAATGCTTTCTAATCAAGAACGATGATTTTTGTTATCTTTCCTTATATCTGCGCAAAAAGGATGTATCTGGAAAAAAGAGGCTTACTGTGTCTCTGGAATTATATTCCTAAAATTAGAACACAGTTTCTGAAAACCATCTCATGGGGTGGGTCACCAAAGGAAACTGTGGAACATACTTTCCTAGAAGTCTTTAACAAGTAAGGATGGTGACCAGTGGCTATTAAGGGTGCTGTGACAGGTTTGCTGGCCTTCATAACCCTGGCAACTGGTGTGCAATGGATGACCTACTCTCCATGCCTGTCATTCAACTGCCTGAGTGCCAGTAACTAAAATGGCCATGCCTGAAGTTAGTTTGATTTCCAAAGTCACTGATGGTCAGAAAGAAAAGAATCTTTTCTAGCCCATTCTTTTCTGATGCCAGTTTGTCTATGCCACAGATTTTCATACAAGGGCCTTCAAATATGTGCACATTTATAAACAAGCAGATAAGAAGATTTTAGCTTCTGAAAACAAAACAAACTGGCATAGACTGCCTTCCCTTTTTAGGGAGTGGCTTACTTTTTCTTGAAATCAGAAATAGACTTGAAAATACTAGGAATCTCACAGAATTTTGGAACTGTAAAGAACATTAGAAATTGTGTAGGTAAAAGGAACAAGCGGCAAAAGATTAAGATTTAAAACTAAACAGTTGGTTAATAGTTCAACGTAGAACCCAGATTTTAGGGCAGCCTGGGTGGCTCAGCGGTTTAGCGTCGCCTTCAGCCAAGGGCGTGATCCTGGAGACCCAGGATGGAGTCCCGTGTCAGGCTCCCTGCATGGGGCCTGCTTCTCCCTCTGCCTGTCTCTCTACCTCTCTTTCTCTCTGTGTGTCTCTCATGAATAAATAAATAAAATCTTAAAAAAAAAAAAAAAAAAAAAAAAGAACCCAGGTTTTAGATTCCTAATTCAGTGTTCTTTTCACCATAGCACACAGTCTCTCCTTAACCTCCTCTGTTAAAAATATCCCCCAAAGCAAGAGAAATATGCAACTTGTTAACAACTTACAGAAAAGTGTTTCTGCTATACTTCAAGTTTATATTCAATAAATGATCAACTAAGACTGGCACAGAGCAACTTAGCTACAAACTGATAAAAGATAAGAAAAATATTTTGATTCTCAATTATGATTTTGCTGCAAAAATATCAATGCTTATTGGCCACTTACTTTTAGGCACTATGCTAAGTGCTGAAGATAACAAGAATGAACATGATTTCTTCCTGCTAAAAAATTTATGCTTAAAATTATCTTCATAATATTGTTTTAACTTTCTATAGTACTTTGTAAGATGCATCTCTCCACTCTGTCTTTCTAACTCTTGAGTAGGTATTGAGGTTGGCAAGAGAATTATGATCAGAATAGATGTTCTATTCTGTTGCAGCTTTTTTTCAAATCACAACATTGACTTTTTTGGCTTCCACTATACAAATATTTAAAATCTGAAGTATACCAGATAGGTATGATCTGTAAGGATTCTTACTATTTTTTAATCTCACCTTTATTTTAAATGCTAATGCTGGTTTTGATACAAAGACTCCATAACAATTGCAATTATATGCCAAATGTCACTAAAACTTAATTTCTACTACATGACAACAATTTTGATAAATTATCAAGGTAACTACTAAGTAATACAGAAGAAATGACTACTTAGTTATTGAGCTAAATATGAAATTCTTTTATTAGATATAAACTTAGAATAATGATTAGTATGTGTATTCTTCCTTAATAATTTTATATAATTTGAGATCACTTAAATTATCTCATTATACGAGTTACTTAGCAAGCAACATAATACAATTCCTATCAATGCAGGAAAAGAGGTAAAAATTTGATATAAACTTCCTCTTCTTCCCCATACACAAATACAAAGTAGCATTTTGGGACTGGAATTTAGTCCCTTAGCCCTCTAGATCAGAGCTCTATAATCCACACTTAAAAACAGCTTCAACTTAATATTAAACTTGAAAAAGCTCTAAGTTACCAAATTTATTACAAACTTGTAAATTCTTTATTGGAAGATTTTAACTTTAACTTTAAACTCCTCAAACTATGTATTTGGGAAGAGGGAGAAAGAACACTTAAAAGTTCCTTAACCAAGATCAATCAGTTCACAGAATAAAGGATTAAATGTGAGTAAGACACATATAGCTATAAAACACTACTGATATATTTAAAATTTAATAACCTTTTTCAGTGATGGAAATCACAAGCCTTCAAGTTGAATTCTCAGATTTTACTATGTGTTGCTTCACATTTCTTTTTTATGCCCTAATATTTCAGTTTCTCCTCCCCACAGTTTTTAAGTTTTATTATAGTACTTTTTTTTCCCAAAATGACTGGTAGTAAAATTCACTTTAAATATAAACTTAAGGGAAAACTCAGGCACACCAATTTGGTTTATATAAAAATAAGATTGGTATCAAGGAACTCTAGCAAAGAGGTACTATTTACACTACACGTAAGGTTACTCTCTACTACCAAATAAAGGCTAACTATATATTTAAACACATGGCTCCCAAATAAAGAAAAATATCAATAATTTCAGTCTGTTGATATCTGAAATTGCTAATCTGACATCAAGAACAATCTTACCTTTTGAATTTGGTCCTCACCGGAGGTATATTTTCTGTATCTCCCAGAAATTACTAAATAATGATCGCTGAATTTTAAGCTTTGGTGAACTGAGGTTTTATCAAAATTTTGAGTCTTCTTTTATAAATCACCTATAGTTTTAATTTGTCCTCTTCTTTTGGAATGGTCAAGTCTGATATCACTTGTCTTTGGAGATGCTGTAAGGTCACCAGATTCTTTCCTCCTTCATATTATGTATTATAGGTATATCGATATCGTGTCATGGTTGAAACTCCTAGGCACAATTACTTCCCAAACAGGCTAACACCTGGGTGTCTGACAGTGCAATGGGATTCTAAGAAAATGAAACTAAAAGTCACAGTGATTTTGGTCCCTAGTCACATCTGTAGTGCTAGCAGTTAGCAAAGTGGAAAATAGGATTATATAAACTATGTTTTTCTGTTATCTAAGTCCACTCACGAGATCTAACACCTCCTAGGGGGAAAGGAAATGAACATTTATTAAGTGCCTGATACAAGGACAAAAACTCTCTTAAATCTAGATTTCATTCAAAATTTCAACAAGAGTCTATTGAACAGTAATTACTCCCATTATGCAGATTAGGAAATCAATCCAAAGTAATCCTGTCAGTAACTGAAAGAGCCAAGTACTCAACCAAGGCGCTTCAGATTCCAAAGCTGTATTATTACTCATAAGATTTAAGGCTACATGGGTACCATGCAGAACACCTGGTACAATCTCTCTGTGTTACAGATGAGGAAACAGAGGCCCAGAAAAGACTGAGACTTGCCCAAGGATGCAATGTTTGTGGTGAAACTGATATTTGAATTCAAGTCTCCTGATTTCCAGTGCAGTTCTGTGCATAATAATCCTTATTTTTGCTTGTGTGTGTGTCTTTGGGGTTGAGTCATGCTTGGTATAATTTATACATAATTTATAATGTCTTGACTGTCTCCAAATGAAATTATATGTGTGGCAACTTCAGGGATATACATTTTTTAGTGACCAAAGATATTAAATGTATTTGGCAGAAATAAAAACTTGATTGGTGTTTGTAAATTATTACATGTTGTAAAGAAATCTTTTGCCAATATACTTATTTATTCAGTTAATAAGGCCTATTATGTACTGGCTACTGTTCTTGCCAATAAGAAGAATACAACTATATATAAAATAGAAAGATTCCCTATCCTTCTCATGGAATTTATATCCTGGTGGAGGATACAGACAAATAGGCAATTATAATGCAGTGAGTCAATGCTATGACAGTGGGAATACAAGATGCTATGGGAACAGGAAGTAGTGATACCTACCCAGACTAGACTTTTTGAAGGAGGTGATGTGAAAGACGAGTAGGAGTCAGTGAGTTAAGGAAGAGGTATAGAGAGTGCAAATATTTCAGGAAGAGCATTTGCACAAGAGATCAGGGAAAGGCCAAAGAAGCTGTGGGAGGAGAAATGAATCTAGAGAGACAAGCAAGGACCAAACCATGCATGTCCTTGAAAGAAAGGGCTTTATAATCTTGTCTATTACTATTACCTGAGGAACTTTAAAACAAATGAAGAAATCACAGATGTCTGGGCCCCATCTCAGACCAATTAAATCACAATCTCTGGTCCTGGTACTTCTTTTTTTTTTTTTTTTTTTTTAAGATTTTTATGTATTTATTCATGAGAGACACACAGAAAGAAGCAGAGACATAGGCAGAGGGAGAAGCAGGCTCCCTGTGGGGAACCTGAGGACCCCGGGATCATGACCTGAGCCAAAGGCAGACGCTCAACCACTGAACCACCCATGTGTCCTGGTCCTGGTACTTTTAAAAAGATAACTAGATGATTCTAATATGTAGCCTGTATTGAAAACTACTGTTCAAGCTATATAGGGAATTAAAAACATATACTTATTATTGGAAATAAAGGAAAAGGTGATCTTAAGTAATTAACTTCTCCAGGCCTTAGTTTCTTTATCTATTAAAAAGCAGGATGAAGCAGGTTAGAGGTAGCTTGATATACTGAAAGGAATCAGAAAACACTGGTTTTGTCAATGAGTCTGTCACCTGATGCCTGTATGACCTTAGATTAAAATGTCATTTCTCGGAGATAGTAATACTGCCTGGCTACAGGATTGCTGTAATTCAAGACCGCACTTAAGAAAACAGCTTGATAACTGTGCTAATGAATATAAACCATAATATTCCATGATTTATGCAGCTAAAACTGCGCAATTTTAAAGATCATACATATTTTTATCAAAGACGAAATCTTTATGATGCTTAAGGAACACATTTTACTTAAAGAATCACACCTACCCTAGAATTCAAGATATTAAAATAATAAAATAGAGAACTGATCCTTTTAATGCTACTCCAGTTGCTAAAGAGATCAACTGGGATTAAGTTAGCTCTTTTCAAATAAACAGATCAACAGAGCAAATGCCCTTTAATGGTAACAACAAATGTTAAAACTCTGTTCAGTAAAGGGCTCCAAACAAGAAAGCTACACACAAAGTAAACTGTTTTAGGAAAAACATTATTATGATCTACCTTCTTATACAAGTATTTCATTTATAAATGTAGGTGGTTGGTTTTTGTTGTTGTTGTTTTTTAGGGAATACTTATTTGAGATGGAGAGGATCTTATCCTGAGAGGAAGGAAGCTCTGCCTCCAGAAGGACTGTTCCATACACAGAGCCAGGCAGTCACTGTTCTTTTAGTCTCCCTTTTACATATGTCCAGCCCCATGAGAATACACACACTGATGCAGTAATCTTTCAGTTCAAGTACAGTGCTGTACGGAGCGACATCTCTTTCATACTAAATCCAATTTACTTAAAACTTAAAAACTTTAATTATATAAAAACACTGTTCTGCATTTACATGTGGCTCATTTTTAATTCTCCAACTAAAACTGACAGAAATGCCTTCAAACTTTATACTCACAGTCAACAGAATATTAATATTCATTTGCTTTCTATTTTGTCCATGGAGGTATTACTATTATGATGTGCTATCATTTCTTTCAATTACTTATTTTGCAAAGAAAAGCATTCCATTTTACAGAGATGGAAAATGCACAAGAAACTTTTGAAAAAAGTTATGGATGACATTTTATTTAATTTTATCCCAAAACACCACATGAGAAAACTTAAAAAAAAAAAAAAAAAAAAAAAAAAAAAACAAGCGCGCGAGCGCGCGCGCACACACACACACACACACACACACACACACTGGGCCCTCTTCAGATAATTTTGGTTGATGACACTGCAGAACAGTTAATCTGATAATCAAAAATTTCCATAATATGTGATGTTTAGCTAAAAATCTATGCTGTCAACCAGAATTCAACACTTTAGTTTAAAAAAAAAATCTTAAAACTTGAATACACGTAGTAACAAACTCTTACACTGCAGTTGCTTTGAGGGCCTCTTAACAGAGACAGAGAGTATTCTGATTTATCCAAACTAAACTAGCAACATGGTATCTTAAGTATTTGTCAGGTCGTTTCTCAACCCCATCACACAAGCCTGTATAAAAGCAAATTTGAAAGCAAATACGCTTGAGAATCTATTTTCTAAGGAGGAAAACATGCGACCAATACTGTCTGCAGTGGTTCAAATGTGGCCACTGAAATCACCCGACTTGGCTTACTCGTCTATCTACCCAAGTTTTCGAGGGGTTATCCCAGACCTCACAAACTGGATTCAAAATATCATCTCGCAAACCCATGTCCCACGCGTGCACAAAGGCACTGGAATGAGGAAGCTTTTCTAAAACGAAATCACAACTCTAATTCATTAAAGACTATACGGGCTGTCCTCTACAAAGCCCCCTCTTGTTGCGCTCCCTTACCCCTTCATGCAACTACGTAAACAGTCCCCCAGTTACTGACATCTAAGAAAACAGCTTTCGATTCCCGAGTCTGGGAACTAGCCACCATCACCGCTCTTCCTTTAGCATCCTAAAATAAACCCCCCTCAAGCCGCGGTCAAAACACAGGCTGAACGGCTGGTGTTTACACAGTCCGATCCTGGGCGTACCCTACCTTTCTGAACCACTTAGGAGCGAGGAAAAAGGCATCGCATAATAGACTTAGTAAAGACACAAATCACCAGACAACGTCTCACTCAGGTCTATGAATGAAAGATCCAATACGTCCGATTGTCTCGGTTAAAAGCAAAAAAAAAAAAAAAAAAAAAAACAAGCTCGAGAGGAAGGGTGGGAGGAGAACCGCGGGGTGGGGGGGAGCGGTTTTCCTTCCCTGCCCCAGCCGGGCGATTTAAACTCAGCGTGAGGCAAAGGCAGGGTAGGGTCGCCCGGCTGGCGGGGCCGAGTCCCGGGGCATGACAGCCCCTCCCGAGCAGCTCGCGGCTCCACCGGGGTCCCTCGTGCCGCGCCGCCCGCGGCAGCCCGGCTCCCCGCGGGCCCGGGGGGCGTGCAAGGGCGCGGGGGGCCGAGATACCGCGACCGGGGCGGCGGCCCTGGGTGCACTTCCTCGGATTCCAGACCGCCCCATCCCCAAAAAAATGAGAAAAGGAAGGAAACCCGAAGCGTGGCGGCGGCCAGGGGGAAAAGGAGAGTAAGCGGCGAGCCCTCGCCTCTGCATCTGGGTGAGGCCAGCGGCAGGCGGGGGAGAGGGAGCGGCGATCGCAGGCGAACTCCGCGGCGGGCCGACGCCGGGAGACGACCCGAGGGTGGCCCCCGCCCAACACCGCGGGCGCGCCGGGGAGGCCCCCACACCCACCCGGTCCGCAGCCCCGCCGCGCCCGCTCCCGGCCGCTCGGCGCTGTACTCACGCTCGGGGCTGCTCCAGGCTCCGCGGCTCTAACCACATCGGGTCCCAGCCCCGCGGGCGGCTGCGGCGGCGGCGGCGGCGGCGGCGGCGGCGGCGGCGCCGAGGGAGAGGAGAGCGGGCGGCGCGGCCCCCGCCTCCCGGCCCCTCTCCCCCGCCGCTCCGGAGCTGCCCGGCCGGGCCCGAGCCCTGCCTCGCCGGCGGCCCCAGCCCCGGCGGCCGCGGCAGCAGCAGCCCAAGACCTCAGCGGCCGCAGCGGCGGCACCGGAACTGCCGCTTTCTCCTTCTAGCTCCCTCTCCTTTCTAGCCCCCGCCACACGCCCCCGCCCCCGTCTCCTTTCTCTGTCACCCTGTTTTTTTTTTCCTTTTGTTTCCAGAATAAACTTTATTGGTCTCTTTTTCCGCTCACATCGTGTAAACAAACAACGAACTCTTCCCCACCCCCTCGGCTCCCCCCCCTCCTCCGGCAGAGGAGGGTAAGAGCTGAGGAGGGGCCGAGCCTACAATACCCCGGAAGCAGATGCGCAGAGGACAGGAAGTGAAATTGCCGAGAGTGGGAGGGGCAAGTGGGCACTCGGGTAACAGTGCGCCAGTGCGCCTGCGCCTCGCTTTTCCGCCCGAAGTCCGGGCGGTGGAGGATCGCGTGTGTTTGTGCTCCTGCTTTTGCAGCAGTGAGAATGTTGTGTCATCCTAGGACCGCCTGTGTGTTTATGTGTCTGCTTCGGCTGGCACTAAGCAGGCTAGGGTAGACATAGGGGCATATTGGGATCGAGTGAGTTCCTTTGCTTTTACGCTCGTAGAGGAAATCTCATTTCCTGGAGGCGAGAGAAGGGGGCCCCGTGGCTAGCCCCAAGTGGCTACAAAGAAGGCGTTTTAGGAAGCGCTGCTGCGCGTCCTTCTGCCAACGTAAAGTTAAGTTATAGCCAGATCGGAAGAGGAATACACTGCCAGTGCCCTCCGCAATCCTTCCACTCACTCCGGGGGGACCTTCTGCAATGCTCTTTTAATTCAGAGTGAATCAGCTTGTAGGATCCAATTCCGACTGGAGCAGAAGAGCTCTTTTCGCGCAGTGCCCACGGAGACTTCAGGAAAGCCATCTTATCTATAGACTTAGAGTCCAGCCTTGCTGCTGCGAGCCAGAGAAGCCCGCTTCCCACCCCTTTCTTTGAGAGTAGTGGAATCTGTTGCCTTCTGAGGTCGCTGCTCGTAAGGGTCCCGAGTTCCCCTGTTTCTCCCCCTGGTGGTCTTTCATTGTATTGAATGAATACCGTGTACCGCGCGGGAGCGTGATTCAAGTCTGCAACGCAAGTCCTCGAACATCCGCTCTCTTGAATTTTTAGGTAGAAGACTTGGGAGTGACACACCCTAGAATGCTGCAGTCTTATTTGTCATCCAAGAGCAAAAACCCGACCAATAACCAGGTTTTTTTTTGCTTGAATACCACGGGGCCGTACGCAATTGTAAATGAGATTCCTTCCTTTATGTTGTCATAGTTTCATTTGACCATATTTCTTGTTTTCTTTCTTAAGCTCTGGTTTTCATCTCACATTCCAGGGGTCTATGTTTCTAAATATTTTTCTTGAACCAGGTTTTGTTTTGCGCCCCCCCCCCCCACCAGCAGTTTCAGAACACTTATGTAACTTAACTTACTCCAGAGCAGGGGATTGGGGGGGCGGGGGGCGCGGAGCGGGGTGAAAGGGAGCAAATAACATTGAATCACGAGTCAAAGTAAACCCTAAGGCAGCATCTCCAAAACAATGTTTCCAGGCACAGAGTTTTGTGAAGTATTAGTAGGTCGTCTTTGCTAGGTGTATTTTTCCTTCTAAAATTTATTTTTAAATAAGAAGAAGCTAATTACATTGTATATTTTTTTGTTACGTGATGATAGACATTTAAGAAAACATGTATCGTAGCAGAAAATGCCATACCTGGTAATTGAATGCATGATTATTCACTGTGCAGGAGTAGCATTTATTGCCCAACTTTCAGTTGGTGCATTTGGTTTATTTGGTGAGCATTTGTCGTGTGTTTTATCTTGCTTTTTTCAAAGGTGTTTTATTCAGTGTATACAGTATGTTAGACATCTATATGACAAAACTTACTTCTCAAGTGTCATGTGGCTGTAGGAAGAATATTTTATTTTTAAAAAGATTTTATTTACTTATTCATAAGAGACACGAAGAGAGGCAGAGACACAGGCAGAGGGAGAAGCAGGCTCCCTGCAGGGAGCCTGAGGTGGGACTATATCCCAGGCCCCGGGGATCAAGACCTGAGCCAAAAGCAGATGCTCAACCCCTGAGGCACCCGCATGCCCCTGTAGGAAGAATATATAAATTTTTAAGATTTTTATTCATATATTCATGAGAGAGAGAGAGAGTCAGGGAGACACAGGCAGACACAGGGAGACACAGACACAGGCTCCCATGGGGAGCCCGATGCGGGACTCATCTGGGACTGGATCCAGGACTCTGGGATCACACCCTGAGCCAAAGGCAGACTCTGAACCGCTGAGCCACCCGGGCGTCCCATGTAGGAAGAATATTTTAAAGGAAAAGTTGAAATAGCAGTTCTCAGACTGTCAGTGAGACAAAAAAATGTAATACTTCAGAATTTAAGAATTGCATTCTAAGTTTTTCAAAGTTACTATTATTCTATTCTAACACATTGAAAATATGATAACAACTATTTGCCTTTTGGATTTCTTTCTACCGAAAATAAAGATAACTGATACTCAGATGTGCATTGTGCACCAAAACATTCTCTAACAGCACGTAAGTCATTGCTGAGCTTTGAAGTCGTTGAAAACAAAAATCAGTTTAGTTATGTAGCGGTGTACTCTGGAGGTATAAAATTGCCAAGTTCAACAGTGAAAACACACCAAGGGATAACAAGTGGTACTGTATAGCACTTTTTGATTCAGTTATAGTCAGAAAACATAAAATTTCAGTTCTTTTCAATTTGTCAAGTTTATTTTGCCCCAGAATATCTTACGGAATATGCCACTTGCACTTATAAAACATCATTTTATGTTCATTGTTGGGTGGAATGTTCTATAAATGTCAATTATATCAGATTGATTTATAATGCTGTTAGGTCTTCTATATCCTTACTGGTTTTCTCTACAAGTTCTATCAATTTCTGGGAGAGGAACATTGATGTCTCCAGCCATAATTGTGGATTTGTGTATTTCTCCTCTCACTTCTATATATTTCTGCATAAATTGTATATTTTGAAGCTTTGCTGTTAGGTGCACACACAGAATTAATGGTTTTTGATGGATTGATTCTTTTTAACATTATGTACTATATCTCTATGTCACTCATAATAGCCTTGTTATGAAATCTATTTTTTTCTGATATTAATATAGTCATTCCAGCTTTCTTTTGATTAGTGTTCCTATGATATATGTTTGTCTCTCTTTTTATTCATCTATGTTGTTATATTTAAAATGGGTTACTTGTAGGCAACACATAATTGGGGAATTTTTTTTCCTTCTTAAAATTTATTCCAATCTGACCATCTCTTTTTTCAATTTCTATGTTTAGATGATTTACATTTAATGTAATTGTTGATATAGTTACATTTTGGCCTACCATTTTATTATTTGTTTTCTGTCTCATGACAAATTCTCTTAGCTTCCCTTCATTGAGGATATTTATTTTGTTTTTGTTCCTAAGGGATATGTTAGCTGGTTATAGAAATTTGGGCTAACAGAGTTATGATTTTAGAGATGCTTTTCTACTCACTTTAGGCTCCTCCTGTAGTCATTAAAATAATTTCCCCCATATGTAATTTTTCATTTTTCTCTAATTATTTCCATATTTAACATTTTTTCTTTCAATGACTTATGATGTGTTTAGGTGTTTTTTTTCTTTGAGTTTGTTCCACCTGGGCTTGCTGAGCTCTTGAATTTGAAAATTTATAAATTTGCTAAATTTGGGACGTTTTCAGGAATTATTTCTTCAAATATTTTCCTGCCCCAATTTCTTTCTCCTCTTCTGGGAATCCAGTGACAATGTCAGACATTTTGATATTGTCCTACCTATATTTAAGGCTCTGCCCATTGTTTCCTATATTATTTCTCTCTCATATTGGATAATTTCTATTGGTCTGTCTTCTAGTTCACTTACTTTTGTCTCTTTTATATCCATTTCTGCTATTGAGCCCACCAAGGAAATTTTAAAATTTCTGATATTGTATTTTTCATTCTTAATTTTCTAACTGGCTTTTAAAAAATGGTTTCTGTATCTCTGCTAAGAAACTGTATTTGCCCATTCATTTCAAATCTGTTTGTCCTTACTTCAGGGAGCACAGTTAGTAATATGCTTTGCAGATATTTTTATGAATTTCAGTGGGAGAAACAGCTCTTAAGGGAAAAACAGCCAATTTTATTGCCTCAAAAAAAATCTAGCTTTGCTGAGAAAACAAATTTTGCACCTTGACCATAACAGAGAACAATTTTCTTAATAGCTATGGTTAAAATTAATTCTGTAGATGCTAAAGATATCTGCAATGCTGTTGTATAGTCTAAGGATTTGCACACTACTCTGTTAAAATATTTCTACCTAGGAAACAAGATTAGTGTATTTGTGCTACCCTTGTAGTTAGTCAAACCAGTTGCCTGAGAAGGTAGGTTCATAAGATTCTGATGGAAGTGTCATTTCAATATCAGGTCAAACAAATCTTTTAATTTAACCACTTTAATTTATTTTTGGTGTTCCCTAACTCATGAATATTGAAAAACCAGCAGTTTATTTTCTTCTTCCCTTTGGTGAAACATTCTCATGTAAAACAAAATTTTTATATTATGTGACAACAAAACCAAACTGTGGAAATAGACTTGAGTTTGCAGTGAGTAAGAGTGTCCATTTCACTAAACATCATCCCTGGCAGTTAGTGGTTGTTACATGATAATAAGGCAGAAATTTCTGTTATTAAAATGTTGGGTTTTGACAAATGTTATTTTATAAGAACTTCCTCACTCAAGTGTTATTTTTTTTTCCTTTAAAAGTAATGCAAAACAATAAAGAAATGTTTAAAGGGAAAAAAGAAAGTCTTCCTAAAAGATAAAAGATGGTTAATTTTACTTTGACGTACATCTTCCTAGTCTTTTCTCCCCAATGTATATACACAAAAATTGTTTTACAAAATAAGTAACCAAAAATTACAACCAAATTAGATGATCTTCAATAAGTGAATAGTTAAACAAACTTGAACATCCTTGCCATGAAATAGTAATCAGCAATAAAAAGGAACAAACTACTGATACATGCAACAACTTGGATGAATCTCCAGAGATTCATCTTTTGCAAATGATTTATTGTGCCTCTTTGCCATTTTTCATATTTTTATTTGAAGTACCATATTTTTCATGTAACAAATTCCTATATGCGTCTGAATCTGTTTCTGGGCTTTACTCTGTTCCATTAATCTCTGTCTACTAGCATGGCAGTATTTGAGGTATGGTAGCTTTATTATTCATTTTGATATCTGATAGGTCGATTCTGTTCTCACTATTCTCTTCAAAAATGTATTGGCTAAGCTGTTTGAGAAATTTTAAGTTTAGGAAAGTACAAAAAATAATATAACATTCATTTTCCTGCTACCCAGAATTAACAATTATTTAATAGTCTGTTATGCTTGAGTGAAATTTACTATTTTACATCAAAGAAATAAAACATTGCAATAAAGTTGAAGTACCATTTAACCCCTTAACCAAGTTCCATTCCAATTTCTCTTCCACAGAACCAAACACTATTTTTAACTTGGTATTTTTTCTTTCTTAGTTTTACCTGTGTTTTTCATACTTTTACCTACCTATATTTATGAACAAGAAATAGTATTATTATTTTAAATTACTTTTTTAAATAGTGTCATGTGGTGTGTTTACTGTTACAGCCTTTTTTATTCAACATTATCTTTTTCACATTTATCCATATTGATATATGTTGATCTAGTTTACCTATTTTAAAAATATGGTACGCTTATCTCCTCACCCCAACTACAAGGATTTTTGTTTGTATCATTAACTGCTATGTTTCCAGTTTCCAGAACAGTGCTTGATTCATAGCAGCCATTCCATAAATATTTGTTGAATGAACACATGAATTTTAGTGATATGCCAATCAATAGACAAATTATTTTCAATTTCCATATTACAAGCAATGCTGTCTTAGCTATCCTTCTATGTCTCATGTATGAATGTAAATTTCTAGGTAGCAATGTGTGCACATTTTCAATTTTGCTAGATTGCTAAATTGCTTTCCACAGTCCTTACATAAATTTATTATTCTATCAGTTGTGAATCTCCTTTTATCTTTCCTTCCTAACTATGGATAATGTTAGAGTTTTAAGCTTTTGTTAATTATCAAGTAAAAACTGACATCTCATCACCAATTTGTTTTCTTTTAACATTATTGCTGTTGAGTTTCCTTGTCTTAAAAAAAATCACTTTTGATGCAGTACTACATATAATACTAAAAAGATTATATAAAAAAAGTAGTTCCCCATACCTTCTATTTTATTTTTGAAAACACACATCAAACTCTTCTGTTATTCCAGAAATTTGTACTATAGAACTATTTTGCAGCTTCTTGTTTCAGTTCCTTTAAACAGACACAAATATACTCTTCCCTTTATCCTCTACTCTCAGTATAATGATAATTTTCAGTTAAGAATTAATATTTATACTATGATTATATTATTGTTAACTTCATAGCTAAGTAGTACATGTTTTTCTGTTGTGATAAGCTTTTAATTTTCATGAAGGACATAACTGCATCATTTATAGTATGTATAACTTTCTGTATAGTGATTCTTACTTTTTTTCCCCATTTACACAATTATGCCATATATCTAATATTAGTTCTCTTCCTCATTGCTCAGATATATCAGATAATCCATTAATTCCACTTGTTTTTTCTGAGACTTCTTCCTGGAGCCCTTCCTCCTACTGCTCCAATATGGACTGGTTACTTTCTAAGCTCCTGCTGTCATCTGGGACTGCCCTTTGCTATTTCCTATTTTACTGTTCTTGTTTCCTGAATCCTGTGTTTTCCTCTTTCTCTCTACTTCCTCGTTTCAGAGGAGTATTTCTCTAGTAGCTTTTTGAGAAAGGACAAATGAGAAGTAAATTCTTCAAGATCTTGGATATCTAAAAAGTTTTTTACTCAATTGCAGTGGTTTTTAATCCTGGTGGAATATTGGAATTACAAGGTAGAGCCTTAAAAACAAAAACAAAAACACCTTCTCAGGCTCTGCCTCAGACCAACTAAATGAAGAGTCTGATATTAGCATTTAATAGTTTCTCAGAAGAGTCCACTGTGATACCAGAGTTAAGAAGCAGATTGCTTCACACTTGAAAACTTGGTTGGATGTGGTAGACAGGATTCTGAGATGGCCCTCAAGACTTTTTCTCCGTGATGTACATGACTCACATAATACCCTTCTATTGATTGTGGGTAATACTAGTACACATAATGGGATATTATTCCACGAATAAGTTCTAATCAGTTCACTTTGAGTGAATCAAAGAGAGATTATCCTGGTTGAGTCTACCTGATTAGGTGAGTCTTTCAAGAGAAGGAGTTTATTTATATTTTTCAAGAATCCATTGAATGCCATTTTAAGTTTTTAAACCTTTTTAAAAAAAGATTTTATTTATTTATATGAGAGAGAGGGAATGAGCTGGAGAGAGCATGAGCAGGGGGAGGGGCAGAGAGAGAAGCAGGCTCCCTGCTGAGCGGGGTGCCCAACAGTATGGCAGGGGCTCCATTCCAGGATCATGACTCGAGCCAAAGGCAGCCACTTAACCAAATGAACCATCCAGGTACTCCCATTTAATGTACTTTTCAGATGAGAATTTGGAGGGAGAGGAATTAAACTTCTATAATCAATGCAACATCTGCTTCTATTTCAATATATTCTTTTACTTGATAGGAATTTATAATCAGTTTTCTATGTTACTTTAACTCACTTACCCATCCACACACATGGGAATTTACTTAGAATTGCATTAAATCTATAGATTAATATGAGAGGAACTGGTATCTTTATAATACTGAGTCTTCTGGCTGGAATTATTTATTTATTTTAATGTTGATATATTTTAGTAAATTACCACCAGGTTCTTCATGTAGCACTTGTATATTTCCTGTATTCTTATTGATAGACATTTCATCTTTTTTTTTATTGCTCTAGGGGATAGACCCCTACTGAAACCTCCCATTACATTTTTTTAAATTGATTATAGAAAAGATTTGTATATTTATTTTTTATCTGATCACCTTGACAAACTACTACAAGTTCTAAAAAATATAGTTGTTTTATTTAAGTATGTATAAGCCTAATTTGTAAATGTGTATTTTATTTTATAACAAATTTGAGGTGAAAGCTACTATATTAAGCTTGATAAATTTTGTTAATAAATATTATTTCTGTGTTTTCTTGGAGCAATTAATCTGTGAAACTTTTTTTCTATTTCCTTTTTATGAAAATAAGCATTATATGTTGGAAGTTTCTCTTGATGGAGATATATTCACACACCTTCATTTGAGAAATACTGTAGAATCAAATAAGTTTGAAAAATGCTGTCTTGGGATCCCTGGGTGGCATAGCGGTTTGGCGCCTGCCTTTGGCCCAGGGCGCGATCCTGGAGACCCGGGATCGAATCCCACATTGGGCTCCCGGGGCATGGAGCCTGCTTCTCCCTCTGCCTGTGTCTCTGCCTCTGTCTCTCTCTCTCTCTGTGACTATCATAAATAAATTAAAATAAAAAAAAAAAAAGAAAAATGCTGTCTTGAAATACTCAACATCTAGCACAGTGCCAGGCACTTAGCAATAGCTCAATAAGAACTTATTGTATGAATGAATATATTCAGTCTTTCTAACCATCTTTCCCTCAGGCTTATTCTCTAAACTCAGACAGATGGGGAATGTTTTCTAAAAACTCTCCAAGGTGAAAATTTTATAACATCCCTAGACCCTACGTTAGTGTTTAACAAACTTCAATGTCAGGAAGCTTCCTTACCCTAAGGCTATTTTGCTGTAGTTTAAGTCATTTCCTTTTATTCTTCCTTTAGTGCTTTTAGAGAACAGGTTACCATTTCTTGTATATAAATCTCAGAAGAATGTTACGTGGAACTAAAATTTAGTTTAAGGTGTGCTTTAAAAATTATTTTCTCCTCCCTCCACCATGATTCTATAAAATTAGGAAAAAATCTGCTAGCTACACATTTTAAAAAGTGGATTCATTTATAGCAGAATATAGAAAAATATGTCCAACAATTTTAGAGAAAGGAAATACTTAAATACGAAGATGTTTATCTCATTCTCAGAACTCTTTAAGCCAATGATTTCTAAGCTTTGGTAATCTTTAAAAATTCCTGGGAAACTTAATAAATATAAAGATTTTTTACTCTCCACTGCAATCATATTGAATTTGAGTACCAGATGGGTGGTGCTTGGAAACATGTAATTACAAAAAGTACCTACTCTAGAAGCTTTTAGGTACTCCTCTTTATTTCTAGTATTGTCATGTTTTGGTTTGGGCCTTTTTTATACTTTGCACTAGGCAGTAGGGATGTTCTTTTACAAAGTTGGAGATTTGTATCCTTTGAGCCTGAGAAAAATTTGTCTTTAATTATTTTCCCTTTTGTTTTCTCTTTCTAAAATTCCACCTACTTGGGAATTTGAGCTTCTGGATTAAAGGTCTATTTTTCTTACCATTTTTCATATAGTAATCATCTCTGATTTTTGTCAACTTTTCTCAACTTTACTTTTTAGTGCTTCTATGGAACTTTTATTTTGATGGTCATACTTTGATCATATTTAATATCCTGGAGCTATTCTTCAGCTATTCTTTTGTGGTGATTTAAAGTATGTCCACAAATTCTTGATGCTTCCATTAGAAAGTAGAACCAAATAACACTACCTGTGAGTATGGCTGGACTTGGTGGCTTCCTTTTAATGAATAGAAAAAAAGTGCAAGTTATAGTGTATGACTTTTGGATACCAAGTCATAAGGACACTATGGCTTTCTTATTGTTCTTTCTCTGGATTCCTTGCTCTGGGAGAATCCAGTTGCCACGTTGTAAGAACACACATGATGTTATGGAAAGTTCCATGTAGTGAGGAACTGAGGTCTCCTACCAATAGCAGTAGTATAGTGAACCATCTTAAGGAGGATCCTCTTATCCCTGTCAAGTTCTCAGAGAATTGCAATCCCAGCTGACAGCTTGACTGCAATCTCATGAGAGACCCTGAACCAGAACCATCCAGCTAAATTGCTCCCAGATTTTTGACCCACAAAAATTGTGTGAGATAGTAAATGTTTGTTGCAAGTTACTAAGTTTTGGAGTAATTTGTCATTTAGCAATAGTAAGTAACATATCTTGCCTCTAAATGTTTCTTTTATAGCATCTTGTTCTTGTTTCATGAATGCTTATCTTCTATAATTTCACAACACGTTAGTAATTTGTATTTGTTTATTTTAAATTTCTTTTCCTCACTTCAGGGTCTCTTCTGTCCCCTAAGTTTCTGTTTAAACTCCAACTAGTAACATGCAGTGTAATATTAGTTTCAGGTGTAGAATTTACCTATTCAACACTTACATATATCACCCAGTGCTCATCATGGCAAGTGCATCACCCATTTAGCCCAACCCCCTACCCACCTCCCCTCTGGTAAGCATCAATTTGTTCTCTATAAATAAGAGTCTGTTTCTTGGTTTTTCTCTTTCTCTTTTTCTCCTTTTTCTCATTTGTTTTGTCTCTTAAATTCCACACAAATGGTACTCAGTTTTCTCTGACTGACTTATTTCACTTAGCATAATACTCTCTAGCTCCATCCATGTCATTACAAATGCCAAGGTTTCATTCTTTTTTATAACTGAGTAATATTCCAGTGTGTGTGTGTGTGTGTGTGTGTGTGTGTGTGTGTGTGGTCTATTCATCGGTTGATGGACATTTGGACTATTTCCATAATTTGGCTATTGTTGATGTCGATAATGCTGCTATAAATATTGAGGTGCATGTATCTGTTCAAATTAGTATTTTTGTATCCTTTGAGTAAATACCTAGCAGTGCAATTGCTGGGTTGTAGGGTAATACTATTTTTAACTTTTTGAGGGATCTCCATACTGTTTTTCAGAGTGGTTGCTCCAGTTTGCATTCCCACTGAACAGTGTAACAGGGTTCCCCCTTTCTCTGCATCCCTGCCAATACCTGTTGTTTCTTGTGTTGTTAATTTTACTTATTTATTTATTTATTTATTTAAAATATTTTATTTATTCATTTGAGAGGGAATGGGAGTGGGACAAAGGAAGGGGGAAAGAGAGAATCTCAAGCAGATTCCACACTGACCATGGACCGCTAGGCAGGGCTCAATCCCAGGACCTGAGCTGAAATCAGGAGTCTGAGGCTCAACTTATTGATCCACCCAGGCAGCCCTCCTGTCTTGTTCATTTTAGCCATTCTTACAAGTGTGAGGTGATATCTCATTGTAGTCTTGATTTGTATTTCCCTGATGATGAGTGATGTTGAGCATCTTTTCATGTATCTGTAGGCCATCTCGATGTCTTCTTTAGAAGAATGTCTATTCATGTCTCTGCCCATTTTTGAATTGGATAATTTGTTTTTTGGGTGTTGAATTTGATAAATTCTTTATGGATTTTGGATACCTAACCCTTTATTGGATATGTCATTTGCAAGTATGTCATTTGCATGTGTCTTATGTCTTCTCCCCTCCCATAGATTGCCTTTTAGTTTTGTTGTTTTCCTTTGCTGAATGGAAGCTTTTTATCTGGATGAAGTACCAATAGTTTATCCTTGCCTCAGGAGACCTATCTAGTAAGAAGTTTCTACAGCTGGTATCAAAGAGTTTACTTGTATGTGTTCTCCTCTAGGATTTTAATGGTTTTCTGTCTCACATATAGGTCTTTAATCTATTTTGAATATATTTTTGTGTACGGTGTAAGAAAGTGGTCCAGTTTCATTCTTCTGCGTGTTGCTGTCCAGCCTTCCCAACACCATTTGTTGAAGAGACTGTCTTTTTTTCTATTGGATATTCTTTCCTGCTTTGTAAAGATTAGTTGACTATATAGCCATCAGTCCATTTCTGGGTTTTCTGCTCTATTCCATTGATCTATGTGTCTGTTTTTGTGGCAGTATCATACTGCCTTGGTCACTGCAGCTTTGTAATATAGCTTAAAGTCTGTGATTGTGATGCACCCAGCTTTGCTTTTCTTTTTCAAGATTACTTTGGCTATTCACAGTCTTTTGTGATTCCATACAAATTTTAGGATCGTTTGTTTCTAGCTCTGTGAAAAAATGCCGGTGGTATTTTGATAGGGATTGCATTAAATGTGTAGATTGCTTCAGGTAGTATAGACATTTGAACAATATTTGTTCTTCCAATCCACGAGCACGGAATGCTTTTCTATTTCTTTCTGTCCTCTTCAATTTCTTTCATTAGTGTTTTATAGTTTTCAGAATACAGATCTTTTACCTCTTTGGCTAGGTTTATTCCCAGGGATCTTATGTTTTTTGGTGCCATTGTGAAGGGAATCAATTCCTTGATTTCTCTTTCTGCTGCTTTCTATTTGGTGTTTGGAAAACTACATTGTCTCTAATTCCTTTGAGTTTCTTTCTTTCTTTCCTTTTTTTTTTTTTTTTTTGGATTCAGGATAATTAACAAAAAGCTAAAGAAATGGAAAGGGATATGGGCTCTGGGAGTGAAGTGAAGGGGAGAGGAAGCAAAAGAATGGCAAATATCTTCTACAGGAATCAAGAAAAGTAAAGTTGGAGGAAAAGATTGAATATCCTATAAGAGAAAGAGATCTATGAATATATTCTAGAATTTTTTGGTCTGTTTTGCTCATGATTTCATCAACTATCACTGCACTCAAATTCCATAATCCACACCATCTTTGGCAAAAATTTTTATTATAACGTAAATTGGAAGTACTCAATGGTAATATTACACTGTTTTGCTTCGATTCCCCTCTTCCTAAAGCTGTATTATGGAAAAGCCAAGAAGTTATATGGTTGTGTTAAGAAAACCTACCTATTATTTGCATAGTAGATCATGTTGAATTAATAGGACAGTGGTTTCCAGACAAAGCTAAAGGTCAGTGGAATCATTGGAGACCCCATCACTTACCATCAATGAGTTTGAGTAAGATTCCCAAATTTTTTTTTTAAGATTCCCAAATTTTAAGAGCCTCTTTTGTAAAATGAGAATATTAATATTATCTATCTTAGGGGTATTACAAAGATTTAATCAAATTAGATCATTAGGGATCCCTGGGTGGCGCAGCGGTTTAGCGCCTGCCTTTGGCCCAGGGTGCGATCCTGGAGACCGGGGATCGAATCCCACGTTGGGCTCCCGGTGCATGGAGCCTGCTTCTCCTTGTGCCTATGTCTCTGCCTCTCTCTCTCTCTCTCTCTCTCTCTCTCTCTCTCTCTCTCTGTGACTATCATGAATAAATAAAAATTAAAAAAATTAGATCATTAGAATAGTGTCAGACACAGTGTTCTGTGCCTGTTTCCCTCTTCTTCTCCTTTTGCTTCCCTTTATTCTCTTCTTTCTTTTCCTCTTATTCTCATCCTTCTTCTCCATTTCTGCTTCTCCTCCTTAACCTCATATTTCTCTTTGATATAATATCATAAAACAATTTGTTATTATGAACCTTGAATCTGTCTTAGAGCTACTTCTGGCTTACTGGCCAATATCACAAGTCTTATCCATATGTTGCCACATCACATTATAAAATATTGGTACCTACATTTGTAAGTTATAATCTCTTACATAGAAGCTTTATTTCCTGTAACACACCTAAATCTCTTAACAAAACTTTATAGAAGATGTACTCTATGAATGAAACTGTGCTGGATCATGGCTATATAAAAGCATTGTTCATATGTTAGTGAAGGGGACAGTCAGATATAAATAACACAGAAGTCTCCACTATTACAAGCATTCTCAGAATTCTGTGACAACATAGAAGACGGAGGTCTGCTTTGCTTATGATGGACATGGAATCTTGGCAAAGAGAAAGCACTTGAAAGACGTGACAGAGGGGTATGTGTGTGGGGAGTTAGAAATAATTCCAGATATAGAACATCATATGCAAACTACAGAAGTATGAACTCTTGTGTTGTGCTTGCAAATTAACAAGTAACTGAATGTGCAATCTGAGGACCTACTATATATCAGTTATATAGTAAATAGGGAGTATTCAAAGACCAAAACATTGTTTTTGCCTGTACAAGGGTGACAAATTAAGTCCTCATGTGCTTTTTGAAGATTATAAAATCAGCATTAAGTATTCTTATTGATCTTTGTAATAGTCAAAATATTTGTGTATGTGTTTTAAAGATTGTATTTATTTATTCATGAGACAGAGAGAGAGAGAGAGAGAGAGAGAGGCAGAGACACAGGCAGAGGGAGAAGCAGGCTCCATGCAGGGAGCCCGACCCAGGACTTGATCCCTGGTCTCCAGGATCACACCCTGGGCTGAAGACGGCGCTAAACTGCTGAGCCACCCGGGCTGCCCCAAAATATTCATTGAGTAAAGGAATAAATAAATGGTAAATCTTAAAGATTGTTCAGGAGTCAGGTAGAAGTTTTATTTTTCTTTCTCAAATATTACCATTATTTATTTACTTCAGTGCTTCAATATTTATGTGATACTCAAATGTTTTATTTGGACCTGCTAATTATTTGCTGCCACCTAGTGTAATAAAATTGATGAAATTTTTTCTAGTTTTGTTGAAAAATAATTGACATATATCATTGTATAAGTTTAAGGCATACAACAAGATGGTTTGATTTACATATATTGTGGAATTATTACCATTGGTTCAGCTAACATCCATCTTCCCATATAGATGCAATAAAAGCAAAAGAAAAAAAGGAGAAATGTTTTCCTTTTGGTGAGAACTATTAGGATTACTCTTCTAACAACTTCTACATATTGTACATTAGCATTAGCTATACTCATTGTGTTGTATGTTATATCCCTGGTATTTACTTATCATATAACCGCAAGTGTGTACCTTTTGACCACTGTATTTCATTCCCCATCCCCTACTCTGCCTCTGGGAATCATAAGTCTGATTTTTTTCTATGAATTTCTTTTTTTTTTTTAGATTCCACAGATAAGTGAGATTATACAGTATTTATCTTTCTCTAATCTGATTTATTTCACTTACAATGATGCCTTCAAGTTCCATCCATGTCCCCAGTAGTAGGATTTCCTCATTATTTTTTATGGCTGAATAGTATTCCACTGTGTGTGTGTGTGTGTGTGTGTGTGTGTACAACTTTTTCACTAATCCATCAGTGGACACTTAGGTTATTTCCAGTCTTGGCTATTGTAAATGTTATTGCTATGAACATGAGGGTGCAGCTATCTCTTTGAGTTAGTGTTTCTGTTTTCTGTGGATATATTCCCAGAAGTGGAACGGCTGGCTCATGATAGTCTACTTTTAATTTTTTTTAAATATCCTCTATACTGTTTTCCATTGTGGCTGCACCAATTACAATCCCACCAAGAGTGCACAAGGGTTCCCTTTTCTCCATATCCACACCAACACTTGTTGTTTCTTGTCTTTTTGATGATGGTCATTCTAACAGATGTGAGGTGATATCTCATTGTGGTTTTAATTTGCATTTATCTAAAGACTAGTGATGTTGAACATCTTTTCATGTTGGCCTTTGTATATCTTGTTTGTAATGTTATTTTTTTTTGTAATGTTATTTTTAATCAATGAGTCCCTGTTGGTTTTTGAGAAGTATTGCCCTTCATAATTCATTTAAAAATTTAAGCCACAATTAAAATTTGAAAAAAAGTAGGAAAGTGTCATAAGTGATAGTGTTATTTAATAGTGTGTGATGAAGATTTTTCAGATGAGAGTCTATGTATTAAAGCTAAGTCAGAGGATGCTTGGGTGGCTCAGCGGTTAAACGTTCCCTGTATGGAGCCTGGTTCTCCCTCTGCCTGTGTCTCTGCCTCTCTCTCTCTCTGTGTCCCTCATGATTAAATAAATAAAATATTAAAAAAAAATAAAGCTAAGTCAGTGAAAGTACTCGATATAAAATTCAAGGGATGGTGGGTATGGAAAAAACTAATACAGCTTTAAAAATTAAGAACATTCTAAAGTAATATAATGGAATTTGATGCAATATGGAGTAACTGTCTGTCCTGTGTTGCTGTCCCCTGGGTTCCTGTACTTTGCTCAAAGTTTGTTAATGTTTTCCTAATGATCATTTTTAATGTTTTTGCTTGCTTGGAGAGAAAGAGAGAGAGAAAGAATGAGCTGGAAGGGGAAGAGGGAGGAGAGAATCCCAGGTAGGGTCCATGCTCAGTGCAGAGCCCAAAGCAGGGCTCAATCTCACAACCCTGAGATCATAACCTGAGCAGATATTGAGAGTCTGATGCTGAACTGACTGAGCCACCTATGTGCCCTGATCATTCTAATTGTTTAAAAATTGGGTACATCATATAATTTTTTGGTAATTTAAAAAAATCTTAAGTAAATTAAGATCAGAAAATACCATTTAATTTATTCCCTGACTTTAGTTGTCATATACCTATTGGACTGCCATTTTCTATTTCTCTCTCCATCCCTTCTCCTTTCTTGTTTCATTCTGTGCAAAGGAAAATACTGTTTTGGTTTTTATCTCACTTTTAGAAAACTTGTGGCACTGAAGGAAATGTTGGCTGGGTAGGTCTGCTGTGACATCATTACTAGACTTTCAAGTTAAGTGTAAAATTAAGTTGTTTTTGAATCCAGCACTTGCTGTGATGGAAGAGACTCCGGAAGGAGGACTTCCTGCCCTTCCAGGCTTAGGACCTTTCAGAATTTCCTCTGAGAGCTACCAAATTTGAATGGCAATGCTTTATTAGAATATTTCATCTTCCTTCTTTTTCCCAATTCTCTCTTCAGTTGTACCATTAACATAATCGATTCCTACACAGGAGAAACTCTTAAGTTGGGGCCAGGAGATCTGGAATTTTAAGTGTTGTGAGTGGTAGTATGACATTAGTTAAGATACATAGGCTCTTCTCTGGGCCCCACATTTCTCTTTTAGAAATTCAAGCAATTAGTTTAGACTTTTTTTTTTTTTTTTGGTCCTTTCCATCTTTAAGATGGAGTGATTTTTCCTACAATTTACTGAGCTTTATTTATTTTCCAGATTCAAAAGGAGTGCAAACCTTGATTAGAAAACAATTCTTAAACTGGAAGAGCTCTTGGGGAAATAAGGAACATTAACTGGTTGCCATTCCCCTCTTAGGTCCCTCCACTAAAAGGTAGCAGAAGAGTTTCAGACATCCTCTCATGATTTAACAAGCTGGTTGGATTAAGTTTGAACATGTGTTTCTGTTAGTAAAGGGGTACAATATGCAGTATTGGGAAAGATGTGAGTTCACACTTGCAGTTTGTCACAGAGAGCCTAATGCCCCAGTGAGATGAAATGGGATGGAAGGCACAGGACAGTCCTGGAGGCATGTTGAAACATTCAAAACACCCCAGGAGATGCAGACTATCCTGACTCCTCACCAATAAGTTGCAGGCTGTAACCATCTACTTGCATTACTTGTGGAAACTGGAGCTCTTTTTTATGAAGTAATTACTGATTTTCTGGAGTGGTTTATGAAAATTGGTCTTATTATCGGCTCATAAATAGGATATTAGACTTAATGAACACATTCTTCAGATTATCTGAGAACAGAAAGAATTTCACCTTTAAGTGAGGCAATTTTACTTCATTTAGAGATAGCAGCATGGAACCACTTGACCTTATAAAGAAAATAAAGAACTATGTGTCATATTGAGAGTCTATCACCATTAAGAACCTTTCCCAGGAGCTTGTATTATGGGAATGAAGATTCAAGCCCTTCACTCTCTCTTTTCTATTTTCTTCTTGATGCCTCCTATAATCTATCCAAAACCATTTATTTAGCACCAGTGGTTTCCAAGTATTTCAAGGGCCCCTTTTTAAAAACATTAAAACAGTTATGAGATGTTCCTCTCATAGTAATGATATTTTTGTATCTAGTAATTAAAAGATGACGCAATAAGTAAAACCTGCCACTTTTAATGGAATTTGATTAATTATGCCTCTCTCCATCTATTATAACTCTACACATTTAAAACATAGTATATATATTATCTGGAGATCCTCTTCAGACTATAGATCATGTTAAGTGAGCAAAAGGATCCAAAGGTAAGGAACCTGTCTACTGCTTTGGAACACTAAAACTCAACCAGGTTGGGGAGGAGAAGCCCTGAGATGCAAGTTGGTTAAGCTTTGGCTTCTGTTGTTAGTATTATGAATACAAAGGATGTATTGAAAATAGGTATGTTTTTCCCCCTCAGACATTCCCCAGCCTTGACATTTCCTTTCTTCTCTTAATATTTTATTTTATTTATTCAGAGAGGCACACAGAGAGAGAGGCAGAGGGAGAAGCAGGCTCCATGCAGGGAGCCCGACGTGGGACTCGATCCTCGGTCGCCAGCATCACACCCTGGGCTGAAGGCGGTGCCAAACCGCTGGGCCACCAGGGCTGCCCAGCCTTGAGATTTCTACACTGCTTTGCCTACTCCCTCACCAGTCCTCAACACTTCTCTAAGAACCCAGGCTCCAGCAGAGTGGTTTCATGCACTGGGAACATTTAATACGACAAAACCAAACAAAAACATATAACTACTAAGAGAAATAAGAAAATGGTACAATTAAGAACCTTAAAAAAAAAAAAACCCTACACCACAATACACTATCATTATTATATTTTACAAGAAGATGCATCAAGATTAGAAAGAACATAATCTCAACATAAGCACATTTATTTATTTTCCCCAAAATTTTTACATAAATTCCGCTTCGTTAACCAACAGTGTAATACTAGTTTCATGTGTAGAACTTAGTGATTTATTGGGCAGCCGGGGTGGCTCAGCGGTTTAGCGCCACCTTCCGCCAGGGGCCTGATCCTAGAGACCTGGGATCAGTCCCGTGTCCGGCTCCCTGCAGGGAGCATGCCTCTCCTTCTGCCTGCGTCTCTGCCTCTCTCTCCCTGCGTCTCTCATGAATAAATAAATAAAATCTAAAACACACACACACACACACACACACACACACACACACACACACAAAACCTTAGTGATTTATCATTTACAGGCAATACTCAGTAATCATCACAAATGCCTTCCTAATCCCAATCACCCATTTAACCCATCCTCCTACCCACCTACCCTCTAGTAACCATCAGTTAAGAGTCTGTTTTCTGGTTTGCTCTCTCTCTTTCCCTATGTTTATCTATTTTGTTTCTTAAATTCCACATATGAGTGAAATCATATAGTATTTTTCTTTCTCTAGCTGACTTATTTCGTTTAGCATAATACTCTCTAGCTCTATCCACGACTGTAAATGGCAAGATTTCATTGTTTGTTTATAGCCAAGTACTGTTCCATTGTATATATGTACAAACCCCCTCTTCTTTATCATTCATCAGTCGATAGACATTTGGGCTCTTTCCGTAATTTGGCTATTGTTGGTGGTGCTGCTATAAACATTGGAGTGCATGTCCCCCTTTGAATAGTACTTTTGTATTCTTTGGGTAAATACCTAGCAATGCAATTGCTGGATTGTAGAGTAGTTCCATTTTTAACTTTTTGAAGAACCTCCACACTGTTTTCCAGAGTGGCTGTGCCAGTTTGCATTCCTACCAACAGTGTAAGAGGGTTCCTCTTTCTCTGAATCCTCATCAACACCTGTTTCATGTGTTGTTAATTTTAGCCATTCTGATATGTGTAAGGTAATATCTCGCTGTAGTTTTGATTTGTATTTAACTGATGATGAGTGATGTTGAGCATCTTTTTATGTGCCTGTCAGCCCTTTGTATGTCTTGTCATCACCATAAGCAAATTTTTTTTTCATAAGCAAATTTAAATTAAATAAATTTAATTTAATGGAAAATTGGCTGCATTGCTCTCATTTTTTTTTTTAGCAGACTGGTGAAAATACCTATAAATACCTATAAAGGTATTATAGACTATTATTTAGAATCATTATAAAGAGGATAAAAGTATAATCTTAATTTCAAATAACACAATTTCGTTAAATTTTTTTTTCCTAGAACTTATGTTCAAATCCTTTAAGAAAGACTCAGATAATAACTTTGTTGCTTCCATGTTGAAAAAGCTTCAAGCTTGGGTCTAGCTACAATGTTTATTTTAT
This sequence comes from Canis lupus familiaris, assembly GCF_011100685.1. Lineage (NCBI taxonomy): Eukaryota > Metazoa > Chordata > Mammalia > Carnivora > Canidae > Canis > Canis lupus. The sequence continues at coordinate 12,750,994 of NC_049255.1, read as the reverse complement.
TTTATTTTATTTTATTTTATTTACTTTTTTGCCTTATTCTGTTACCTTCCTCTGGTTATAATTCTTCATTTTGTCATTTAAAATAATCTGCCCTGGGGTGCCTGGGTGGCTGACTGGTTGAGCGTCTGCCTTTGGCTCAGGTCATGATCCTGAGGTCCTGGGATCGAGTCCCACATCAGATTCCCCGCAGGGAACCTGCTTCTCCCTCTGTCTATGTCTCTGCCACTTTCTTTGTGTCTCTCATGAATAAATAAATAAATAAAATATTTAAAAATAAGTAAATAAATTAAATAAAAATACTCTGGCTAATTCCTAAAAAACTTATTTGAAGTGGCTTATAGCATATATTGTAATACAATTAAATAAATAGAAGAAGAAATTGAAATAAGTGAAAAATGAAAATAAGGAAATAATATTAGAATGAAAAAATATGTTGAGAGTCCTGTAGAAATTTTAGACGTGAGCCTCATATTTTCCTAACAGTCAAAATAAAAAGAGAAGCAGATTGATAAACCATTATTGTATAACAAATTACCTCAACCCTTACCTGCTTTTTTAAAAAAAAGTTGTTATTTATTCATGAGAGACACACAGAGAGAGGCAGAGACACAGGCAGAGGGAGAAGCCGACTCCATGCAGGGAGCCCAATGCGGGACTCGATCCCGGGACCCTGTGCTGAAGACAGATGCTCAACCACTGAGCCACCCAGGTGCCCCGAAACTTATCTGCTTAAAAAGAATTTTGTTATCTCTGCGGGTCGGAAATCCAGGAGTAGTATAGTTGGAGGGTTCTGACTCAGGATTTTTCATGAGGTTGAAGTTGAAATGACAGATGGGGCTGCAATTGTTTGAAGGCTTGACTGCGGTTACAAGATCTATTTCCAAGATAGGTCATCACTTGGGTGTTGGCTGAGACTGATGGCCTTAGTTCCTTAATGGCTGTTGGCAGAAGCCATTAATTCTTCACCACATCTCTCTCTGTAGGGCTGCCTAGGTGCCCTTACAATGTGGCACTGGATTTTCCAGAGTGGGTGATTTAAGAAAGAAGGCAGGAACCATATTGCCTTTAATGATTTAGTCTTGGAAATGACATACTAGGGATCTCTGGGTGGCGCGGTGGTTTAGCGCCTGCCTTTGGCCCAGGGCGTGATCCTGGAGACCCGGGATCGAGTCCCACGTCAGGCTCCCGGTGCATGGAGCCTGCTTTTCCCTCTGCCTGTGTCTCTGCCTCTCTCTCTCTCACACTGTGTGCCTATCATAAATAAAATAAAATTAAAATTAAAAAAATAAAAAAAGGAAATGACATACTATTACTTCTATGGTATTCTTTTGGTAACACAGACAAATCCTAGTGCATTGTGGGATGCAACTACATAAGAATGTATTAGGAGATGGAGATCATTTGGGTTATCTTGGCGGATGGCTCCCCAATGATCAAATTCAAAGCTTCAAGTGTTATTAATTTAAGAAACAAAGCAGGTTTGTGGGGAAAAGCTGTTACATGCACCTCCCAAGCTGAGATATAAAAAAAATTATTTCATGGAACTACATAAAGGGGACATTATATGAAATTATAAAAGATGGTCTCAATCTAAAAGAGCTCATATGTAACTCATACATAAAAGTTACATATCAAGGTTTTTATGTTACCTCTTGTAACATAAAATGAATGGTTGTATCTCCCCAAATTCATATGTTGATGATATTAGGAGGTGAGGCTTTGTGGAGGTAATTGAGATGAGATCATATGGGTAGGCTCCTCACAACGAGAATTGTGCCCTCATAAGAAGAGACCAGAGAACTCTATCAGCCAAGTGAGGATACAGCAAGAAGATGGCTATCTGCCAACTGGGAAAAGGATTCTCACTACACACTGAGTTTGCTGGAACCTGAATCTTGGATTTCTCAGCCTCTAGAACTGAGAAATCAATTTCTGTTGTTTAAGTCACCCAATCTATGGTATTCTGTTAAAACAACCAGAACTAAGACAGCCCTTAGTGTAAATTAATGGCATACAAACAAAATATCACTAAGTGAAAGTATCGTTATGAGAAATCTATACAATCAGTCAAGACTCAAAGTGTTCAAGTGCATAATAACAAAGATAATCTTTAGGGAAACTGGAGTGATGCTTCTCAGACTGGGGTAATTTTATCCCTAAAATTATATATATCAGTGTGTTGGAGTTACTTGAAACCAAATAATATGTTCTGTCTTTCTGAAGCATTAAATTTACATAAGTTTTATAGAGAGAAATTGTAAATGTTTTTTATTAAAACATTTTGTCTCATAAATCTATAAGAAAAATCAGCAGTTGTCTTGTTTTATGTTTTTACATGTGTGTGTTTTACCAATTTTGTTTTGCATGTGTTCAATTTTTGTACATTTTAATATTTTTATATAGCAGGAATTACTGGAAATTTGGACTTTTGTGTCATTGAAGAAGTCTGGTTTATTTGGTCCTCCCCTTCTCCTAGTTGGGTGCATTATGGCTGTAAACCCACCTCCTCCCTGTTATCCACCCTCTGACTTGCCTCCAAAACAGTGGATTGGACCATGTGATTTCTCAGTCAGCTTTCCACATTAAGTTTTTTAAAAAATATCTTATTTATTTATTTGAGAGAGAGAGAGAGAGCAGACCACATGGAGGAGCAGAGGGAGAGGGAGAAGCAGACTCCATGCCAAGCCTGGAGACTGATGCAGGGCTCAGTCCCATCACCCTGAGATCATACCTGAGCCAAAATCAAGAATTGGATGCTTAACAGACTGAGACATCCAGGGGTCCCACGCATTAAGTATTTTGAAGAAAAGGTGGCCTCTTTTCATATGCCTACATTGTTATTTGTGAATTTATTTATGATTTTAGTTACAGAAAATAATTTTCTCACAAATCAGCTCAACTTCCTAACACAATTTCCCATAATCAAGTCTTTGGTTTACAAATATAAAATTCCAGTTAATGTTACTTCCCATGGCAGTGAATTTCCTTGGAATACAAATATATCTGAAATTCTGCTTTAAAGGGCAGCCCAGGGGGCTCAGTGGTTTAGCACCACCTTCAGCCCAGGGTGTGATACTGGGGACCCGGGATCAAGTCTTGCATCAAGCTCCCCGCATGGAGCCTGCTTCTCCCTCTGCCTGTGTCTCTGCCCCTCTCTCTGTGTGTCTCTCATGAATAAATAAATAAAATCTTAAAAATATATATATGCTTTAAAATGACTGTAATGCCTCTTTGTCTTTCTAAAGATGTAATATCTAAAACTGTATTTTCAATTAGGGCCACCCATTGGTGGTGGCAAATGAAAATTTTGATGATTATGCTTAAAACCTATGAATATGTAAACTGTTCATACTCAAAGAAAGTAATGAAAGTGATCAAAGCTTGTGAGCAAGTGGCATTTTCCTTAAAGACTCCCTCTTAGCAGAAAAAAAGAGTTAGCATTACTCCAATCATAGTAGTGAGTCAGCAGCAGTAAGAAGCAGCAGTTAATAATAAAAAACAAAATGTAGAATATACTCAGATATAAGATTATGTGTGGTAGCAAATAAACTCAAATCTTAGGGGCTTAGCAATACAATGGCTATTTCTCCCTTGATCCCAGCCCAAAACTAGTCACACAGACTTAACTAACTGCAAGTATATCAGGAAATGTGGAGGAGCACACGTATATTTGGTGAGCAGTATATGTCTCTCTCATGGATGCATCTTTAAGCATGAGTCTTATTATTATGGAGATACAAAATAGCTTGAACCTTAATATGACTTACAGGGATAAATTCTGACTGCATAAAACCACCCATCTTTCAGTGGCTTTTAAAAACTAACATGAATTATATTTTAAAAATCACTAAAAAATTAAAGAAAAACAATTTAAAATCAGTTTCAGAATTCTTGTTGGCAATGAAACTACTACATAGGAGAAAATTTAGTGAATTGGTACCGTAAATTAGGTACTGTAAATTTGGTCAAAAGGTTTTGCTTCAAAAATTGGTATCCAAGCTGAAACAATGGACCTTTCTGAACTGTACCATCAAAAGACATTCTTTGATATGCTCAAAATACGTATTCAAACAAACGTAATACTACTATGTTGAAGACAAATTATTGATCTACCTTTCACTGATTTTTCTTTATTGTTGTTTGCCATGAGAATATTTGTGAAGTCATCTTTATTTGCCAAGGGCAAACAAAAATATTGTCAACAAGATATGTGATTTTAAGTGAACAGAGTAGCAACTGAAAAAAATGAATAAATGGGTATCCCATATGAAGCTGTAGGAGTGCTTATCTCCTGAAGTTATTAACTAATCCTGAATCATTTACTGAGAACATTTCATCTGAAAAAATTTGCCTCTTTACTTAGCATGCTTAACAGGATGTCAAAAATGACAGGCTGTGAATATTTTTGTTGAAAATAATAGCTTTGTTTCAATGAAAAGTGATTTTTGAGGGTATATGAAGAAAGTTAGTCTTGAGGATCATGAACCATATGAGACTTTTACTTTTACATGTGATAAAACTTATAGATTTAATGGTAAAAATCTCACTTTCTTCATTGAAAATGTCTTTTTTTTTTTTTTACAGATTTTATTTACTTATTCATAAGAGACACAGAGAGAGAGGCAGAGAGAGAGGCAGAAGTGAAGCAGGCTCCATGCAGGGATCCCGATATGGGACTCAATTCCAGGACTTCGGGATCACGCCCTGAGTTGAAGGCAGACATTCAACCACTGAGCCACTCTGGTGTCCCTGAAAATGTCTTTTGACAAATAATCCCAAAATTGTAAAAGGTACTGACCCTGGATTGTCTTTTTTTTTTTTTTTTAAGATTTTATTTATTTTTATTCAAGAGAGATTGAGAGAAAAAGGTAGAGGGCTCCATGCAGGGAGCCCTACTTGGGACTCGATCTCCGGTCTCCAGGATTACGCCCTGGGCTGAAGGTGGTGCTAAACCGCTGAGCCATCCAGGCTGCCCTAGATTATCTTTCTTATGTTACTAGTGACGTGTTCTCATAGAATGCCTGATGTTAGCCTGAGTTTCTGCTTGCACTGTATTATCTTTGTAGCTGCATCTGAATGTCCCCTCTTGATGATTTCCCTTCATAGCTTGTGATGTAGTAAAAACAAACAAATATACAAATATACATCTCATCAGTCTCTATCCACAGATTTATGGGATTCTGGGATCTCCAAAATATTGTTACCTCCAGAGGGAAGAGAAAATTGACAAGAAATTGAAAACGTGTTTGGTAGGAGCTTGCTTCAATCCAATTTTATAAAATCGATGCATTCACTGTTATAGCATTTTGTCCATTTACCACAGGACATGCTGTTACTCATTCCCCCCCCCCCCCCCCCGCGCAGTAACAAATTTAAAACATTGTTTCCATATTCAAACAGACATATTGTAAAGTAGGAAGCAAGAGATCCAATAGCAGTTTTATCCTGCTGCAACCCCATTGGGCTGATTAAGACTTTCAGATCTATATTGTTTCTTGAAGGCTTTCCTGCCTACCCCTGCTTCATTCACTTTAAATTTCATAGATATCAAACCTCCAATAAACCCCTTACCCTCCTAATATTATCTTGGTGCCTGCCTACTCAAGCACCTGAAGTAATGCTGTAAGGCACCAGCTGTGAAGCCTGGGGATTGGATCATTCACCAACTGGCTGGCAAAGACAGCCCTAATCTAGGTGGTATATGAGGCAAAGAGTGTGCATACAAGATTGCAGCCAAACTGCTAAAATTTCCTCCAGTGGTGATTTGGGAAAATGTTCTTGTGGAGGTGAGCACCTTCAATGGTGCAATAATTCAGGCTTTTGAAAAGTGCCTGGTGGTGGGCCTACAAAGCATACTGAAACTGGCTGGCTGTTAGTAAGTTGCATTGATGTCCCAACTACAGAGGGATAATGGAATGTTGAGGACATTTAACAATTTTTTAAAAGATTTATTTTATTTATTTATTTATTTATTTATTTATTTATTTATTTATTTATTTATTTATGATAGACATAGAGAGAGAGAGGCAGAGACACAGGAGGAGGGAGAAGCAGGCTCCATGCTGGGACCCTGACGTGGGACTTGATCCCAGGTCTTCAGGATCACGCCCTGGGCCCAAAGCAGGCGCTAAACCGCTGAGCCACCCAGGGATCCCCCTTAACAAACAATTTAAAACTAAGTGTGAAGGTCATAGGGCCTCTTTGGTGATTCCTTTTTTTTTTTTTTTAATTTTTTATTGGTGTTCAATTTGCTAACATACAGAATAACACCCAGTGCTCATCCCGTCAAGTGCCCCCCTCAGTGCCCGTCACTCTTTCACCCCCACCCCCTGCCCCCCTCCCCTTCCACTGATTCCTAAAGTCATTTATTTCCTGAACTGAGAGAGCAGAGATTGCTGAAAACCATACTGGGGACTTAACAGTTTGGGTCACCAAGCTACAAAGACACTTGACTACTCAGCTAAGGCAGACTACTATGTTAAGGTCGTGGCTATGACTGGGAACCTTGGATCCCTGACACATAGGATGGGGCCATTTTTGTGGGTAACCCCATAGATTTTGTGTTTTGTTTTTTTTTTTAACCTCATAGATTTTGAATCCCCAGATTCCTCTGAACTCTCAGAGCCAGCACAGGTCACCCTCCCTATTAAAAGCTAGCATTCCCATCACCTATTCTCATGGCCTCTCCCATGCAAAGCAGCAGAGTCTCCCTCAAGATCTGCCCTTTCTTATTCTCCTGACTTTCAGGCCAATAACTAAGATTAAAACACGTATAGTGTGTTTAGTGACATACTAGACTTGACTAAAAGGGGGAAGAAAGACCACACCACAAAGGAGTTGCAAAAATTAGCATGTGCTAGCAGGACCAAGGGAAAGTTCTTGATAAAAATGGCTAAAATTTAAGACTGGATAGGGGAGAGGTTATCGACTTGGGACCACTCTCCTGAAGAAGACAAGGGCCCATTCTGATGAAATTGAAATGCCTGAATTACCGTGGCTAATGGTAAAAGTAAAAGGCTTAGAGACGAGGTGTGCCAAAATGTTCATATTACATGCTGCCAGAAAACCCACCAGGGGATTATGGTCCAAGACCCAGAAGATACACTATTTACCAAGGTCATCATGAATGCATAAGTGAGAGGCACATCACTAATTAGGTCAGTGGTGGTTCTCCTTTACAGTGTATAATTAATGGTAGGAGAGGTTGTCACATAGCTTGGCTCATGGTAGCAATGGGGACAATGGAGACTTAAAGCTATAGAGTTCCAATTATTGTAATGTCCAGAGAGGTTGGAATGGCAGCTCTCTCATTCAGTTTGGGTTATTATGACAAATACCATACACTGGCTGGCTTAAACAACAGAAATTTATTTCTCACAGTTCTGGAGGCTAGAAGTCAGCAATCAGGGTATCAGTATGGGTGGTGGTTTCTGGTGAGGGCCTTCTTTCTGGTTTGCGGACAGTCTTTTTCTTGCTGTATCCTCATGTGGTAGAGAGAGGAAGCTCTGGTCTCCTCTTCTTCTTACAGGGACACTAATCCCTCATAAGGCTTTGTCTCATGACTTCATCTAAACTTAGTTACCTCTCAAAACTACCAAATACCATCACTTTGGGTTTTAAGGCTTTCAATATATAGCTTTTAGGGGGACACATTCAATTCATAGTAGCAGGCTTAAGCTACTATGAGGAGATGATTAATAGAGTGTGGTATCCCTTGGGACAAAATATATGAGCACACAATGAGGATGTTGTTTAATATGTGCAATCAAAAGAGAATGGCAATGAATGAGCAGGAGGCTGAGTTATTCCCATTAAAAAAATAACGATCAAAGGTGACATTTATATAAAATGTCTACAATAGGCAGATCCATACAGATAGAAAGTAGATTAGTGGCTGTCAGACCTGGTAGAGTCGGGGGTAGGGATGAAGAATGGTCACTACTGCTTAATGGGTATAGGGTTTCTTTTTAGAGGTTTTAAAATGTTTTGGAATTAGTGGTGATAGTTGTACAACATCGTGAATATGCTTAAAAATCACTTAATTGTACATTCTGAAGTGGTTTAAACAATTTATGCTACTTGAATTTTATTTAAACAAAAAAAAGAAAGAGATGATCGCTTGTCCAGATGAGTCAGTTTTTGGGTCAAGGATCTACTTACTGAAAAAGTGGCCAGATTGCAAGAGAAAAGACCGTGAAACACCACAGCAAGTATATCCTCTGATAATAGCCTCAGTCCTTGCCCTAAGGGACATAGGGCCATTTAGTCAGGTGACTGTTCATTTAGGAAAGGGGACTATTCAGACATGTTAAAGACTACAAGACGAGTATGACCTCATTTAACCTTAATTATTTCCTCCAGGACCCATCTCCAAATATAGCCATACTGGGGTTAAAGCTTCAACATAACAAGTTTTTGGGGGAAACATTCAGTTCATAACACTCCCTATTACAGTGAGGGTACAGGAGGGACCAGATAATAAATAAAATCCTGGCCAAAGCCTCTTCCTGTGGGTCCATTAGACTGCAGACCTATCTGGTGTTCATTTTCATGTTGCTGAATTAGGAATGACATTCTTGCCTATGTCAAGTATGTCATAGTACCATATTGGGTCCTTGGTTTGTGACATAAGAACAATCATGCCTGGGGGAAACCAAATGGAAGCTTTTTAAATCTCCCATCTTTATCTCCAGCCAGAATAGTAAATTGAAAACAGTGTTGGATCCTAGGAAAGGTAGCAGAAATTAGTGTCTCACTTAAATGTTAAAGGATGCAAATATGATGATCCTGATGGTCTCCATTTAATCCTGCCATTTTGGCCTCTGCATAAAACAGATATATCCTGGAAAATAACTGTAGACTACTTTAAGCAGGTGTAGTGTTTTTTGCTAAAACAGATAAATTTTGGCCTCATGTATATTATTTGTGGCCATTTGCTTGGTGAATAAATTATTTTTCATCCCAGCAAGGAAAGAGAATCATGAACAATTTGAATTTATGTGAAATGTGTGACAAAACACAACTTCGGGGCTCAGGGCTATACTAACTCTTCTATTTCCTGTTATAGTCAATAGAGATCTGAATCATCAAGCACCCCATATAACTTCACATTCATCTGTTGCATCATAGGCATTATGGTGATTGACCAGGATGAACATGAAGTGGCTAGCGTGGTGAAGGTCTCCATAAGACACACACACTCCAGGATCCCTATGAAGATGCAAGGGCTTGCCACATTAATAAAAATTCTAGAGATCTAGTTGTCAGGGGCATCCCAAGACATTTCCACCAAAGTAGAGTCAAATGGTGTCATCTTATATCCTTTAGTACAAAGAAGGAGACCAATACCTGATAGGACTTTTTGGGTTCTGGAAGGCAACACATTCCACACTTGAAAATACTGTTCTAACCAAGGAAGGAATAAGCACAGACTCATGAACAATGGTGAATCGCCTGGCACACTAATCAGGTGTCTGGAAAGAAAAAATACTGGAAGATCAGAGGAAAAAAGGAATAGACAGATGTGGATGGATGTAATGAGAATAGTTGTGAAGTTTGAGAACCTTTGAATCACACCCACAAGAAAGCATTCACTTTAGAAGAAGCACTGAATATAATCAGGCATGCTGGCTAGCTTTTGTCACCATCCATTTGAAACTGGCAAGATGACACAAATGAAATTGTCATGGTGGCAGAGAGATGGAGTCTTCTTATGGGTCTGACAGCTTTACTTACCAAAGCTGCTAGATCTTGTTGCCTTTGAATATTCAAGCAACAGAGACTAATGCTGAGCTCCTGATACGATTCTATTCTTTTTTTTTTAAAATTAATTAATTAATTAATTTATGATAGTCACACACACACACACACAGAGAGAGAGAGAGAGAGAGAGGCAGACACAGGCAGAGGGAGAACCAGGCTCCATGCACTGGGAGCCCGACGTGGGATTCGATCCCGGGTCTCCAGGATCGCGCCCTGGGCCAAAGGCAGGCGCTAAACCGCTGTGCCACCCAGGGATCCCACGATTCTATTCTTTGATGGACCAATCAACCAATTGGTGGCAAGTTGACTATATTGTGCTTCTTCCATTGTGCAAGGTCCTCATAGGAATAGATACTTATTGCTCAAATGTAATATTTTGTGAGATTGAAGCATCGTTCTACTTGATGCTGAATCTTGTCTGATACATATGATTTAGAGACCTCTATAGGGCACTGTGTTCCCCATAGGAAGTACACATGGGCCCAGGATCCAAGGGATTGTGATAGGACTAAGCCTCACTTATCATTATTCATAATGATCCATTGGAGGAAATAGTGCTTTCTATCCCTAAAATCCCTCTGCAAATATGGGATAGAGGTCCCTAAAGGTGATGCACTATTCAGGGGATACAGCTATAATCTCATTCAACTACAAGATATGGCTATTGCCTAGGCACTTTAGATATTGTTTACCTAGGAATCTGCAGATAGAAGAGGAGTCACCATCATGGCAGGTGTACTTATCTCTGATCAGTAGAATACTGTTATATCATGGGTAACAATGCGGGAAGAAAAATGTGGAACTCAAGTGATCCATTTGGGCACTTGGTTCTCCCTTCCCCATTTGGAACTGTGAGTGGAAAAGTACAGCAATCACAACCTGAAGAGTAAATGGTTACCCGTGGTTCAGACCCCTCAGGAATGAAGGTGTAGTTCACACCAAAAGGTAAGCCACAGAGACCTTCTGTGGGATGGGGGGGAGGGATGACGATTGAGGGCGAGGGAGAATGGAGGAAGTTAGAGGATGAGGACCTACATTGTAGAGATCACCCACGAGAATGGGGCTGTAGTTTGTTCTACTAACCTCCTCCTAATTTTCTCCATTAGCAAGAGAGGAGAAGCTGCTTCCTAAACGAAGGTGAAATAGTGGATCTATTTGGTGCAAGGAACGGACTGTGGCAGCCTTGGAGGTGTGCTACTCAGATCTCCCTTTTAGGAAGAACTTGTCATTCAAGTTCTTCACACCTCTGAGGTGTGCAGTTAGCTGACAGCTTCCACTATAGCACCTTTGGAGTCTATTGCAGCATTTGAGACAAAGACACTCTTCAGCCTATGACTAGGTGTGTGAGGGTACCGAAGTCGGATATTTCTCCTGCCTACTTCTGTTGGGGAATCTCTGCCTTCACGTTTCTCATTGGTTTGGTTGATGAGACTTATTAGATCTGCAGTGTTTTATGAGAATGTTACATCTTTTGTAGTTGTTCTACAGTTCTTGAACATTCTATTCTGCTACATTTTTCTCAGTCTTTTTTCTCTTTGCTTTTCAGTTTTGGAGGTTGCAGTTGAGATATCCTCAAGCTCAGACATTCTTTTCTTTGGTACATCCACTTTACTAATAAACACATAAAGGCATTTTTCATTTCTGTTAGTGTTTTTGATCCATCAGAGCCCTTACATATTAATCATAGTTGTTTTAAATTCCCAGTCTGAGAATTCTAACATCCTGCCATATCTGAGTCTGGTTCTGATGCTTGTTCTTTTTCTGCAAATTGCGGGTGTGTGTGTATGTGTGTGTGTATTGCCTTTTAGTATGCTTTGTAATTTTTTTTCTTGATTACTGGATATGATATACTGGGCAGAAGGAACTGCTACAAATAGGCCATTAGTAATGTGGTGGTAGGTGTGGGGGCAGGGGAAGTGTTCTATAGTCCTCTGAGTAAGTCTTAATCTTTTAGTGAGCCCTTGCCTCTGGACTGTGATATTCACACATGATTCTTAGTCACTCCCACTTCCTTGCACCCCTTATGTGGGACAAGTTGGCTAGAGTGGGCTGGAGTTGGGTATTTCTCTTCTCCCAGGCCAGTTAGGCTTTGTTAAGACCCTAGCAGGTTAGTCTCTGGTTAAATAATATCTCCTGAGGGCAGATCTTATTAAGAACAGAATGCTCTTGCATATTTCAAAAATCAATTCCTTTTACCTCCCTGCTGCTGGGAATGCAAGAGGATTTTTTCTCTGATACTCATTTTAAGAACCAGGTAGAACTCTAGGAGCTAAAACTTAGAAAAGTGTGCCCCTCCTGATCTCTGCTGAATTAGGTCTTGCTGCAGTTTTTAATTCTCAGAATGGTTCTGTAGCAAACTTCCGGTAATTTGTCAATTACAGTCCAGCTTTGCCTACTCCAGCCACTAGCTCCCAAGGAAGTTTCTGATTACAGGTTTTTGCTTCTCTAAGTTGTGATTCTCTATATTCTCTTGTTGGTCTCTAATTTTAGGGACAGTGATATACCCTTGACCTCATTTATCTTCAACTCTGAGGAGTTGTTGATTTTTCAGTTTAGTCAGTTTTTTAACTTGTTGTTAGGATGAAATGGTGACTTTCAAGCTTCTTACATGTCAGACTGGAAACCGGAAGTGCTAATTTTTAAAATCATAAACAGATATTGCATTTTTAATCAAATGCTTTTCCTGCTTCTATTGAAATTATCACGGATTTCCTCTTTTCGTCTGCTAACATGCTTAATTACATAATTGGTTTTCTAACATTAAACTAACATATTTTTGGAATCAATCCAAAGTGGCAGGCCATTTTCTAATTTTTAATTTTAAAAAATATTTTATTTACTTATTTGGGAGAGAGAGAGAGAGAGAGAGAGAGAGCTGGGGAGAGATAGAGGGAGAGGGACAAGCAGACTCCTTGCTGAGCACCCACCCCAATGTAGAGCTTGATCCTAGAACCCTGAGATCATGACCTGAGCTGAAACCAAGAGCCTGATGCTTAACTGAGCCACCAATGTGCTCCCATTTTTAATTTTTTAAGTGATCTCTATACCTAACATGGGGCTCGAACTCCAGTCCTTGAGATCAAGAGTCACATGGGCTCTCCCCAGGCCATTTTTCACACAGTTAATAAAGTGATAATAAGAGTAATAATCAGATAACGTTACTCTCTGCTCAAAAGAATTCAACCTTCTCATTGCACTTAGCACAAAACTCAAATTATTTTGGTGGCCTCCATGATTTGGCCTTGCCTCTTTTTTTCAACATCATCTTCTATCACTCCCTTTTTAATTTGTATTGTACTCTTTTCTATTTCTCCACCATATCATACTAATTCCTGCCTCAGGGTTGTTACCTTCTGCCTGCAGTATTTTTCTTTTAAATCTTAAAGTGACAGATTCCTGCTTATTCATGCCTCTGTTCAGCTATTACCTTCTCAGAAATATCTTCCCTATTGACCGTCTTCTCAGGTTTCTTCTGTTATGCATTTTCTAGTCACTTTTTCAAGACACATTTTCTTCATAGCATTATGGCCCTTTGATGTTATTTTATCTATGTCTTTATTATGCATTTACTATTTATCTTCTTAATTAGCATGTATGTACCAAGAAATGAGGGATCTTGTTTGCCTCCTTCTCTGCTGTATCGCCAGCATCTAAAACAGTGTCTGAAACATAGCAGATTTTGATTGATATTTGTTAAATGAATATATAAATGAGGTGACAGAGTCCTCTAAAGTAATAGCAACCTTCTTGGAAGGTAGTCAGTAGGGTCTTTTCTATTCATATCTTTCCAGCTGAAACTTCAACCATGGATATGTTTTTATTACTTGTGATGATTCTTTTCTAGGTCACAACTTGTTAAGGGCTGTCCTGCTCAAAAATAAAAACTGATTTGACAATAAAGGCCAGGGACAGGTGATAACCATCCACAAAGAGTTCTATCAACTTTGAGTGCACTCACCTTTCAAAAGCAACTTGTGGGCCACACTGATCGATGTTAAAGAACACTAGCACTGGACTGGTTCATTGGGAACTCATCAGGTATGACTGCCATTCTTTAATAGCTTGGAAAATACTAATGGAAGATGATGCCATTTGAGAGATTTTTTTAAAATTTTTTTTTTTTTTTTTTTTTTTTTTTATTTATTTAAGATAGTCACAGAGAGAGAGAGAGAGAGGCAGAGACATAGTCAGAGGGAGAAGCAGGCTCCATGCACCGGGAGCCCGACGTGGGATTCGATCCCGGGTCTCCAGGATCGCGCCCTGGGCCAAAGGCAGGCGCCAAACCGCTGCGCCACCCAGGGATCCCGAGAGATTTTTTTTAAAAAGCTAACAGTTAACTGGAAGGAATTCTACATTTTTATCACCTGTATGTATAGACTCATAAAATTTTACATTTGGATATGAGCTCAGATCTTTAATCCAAAGCATTATTATGCAAATAAGGAAGATGATGCTTAAAGCTCTTAAGTGATTTACCCACAATTAGAAAATTAGTATCAGAGCTAGGACAAGTTCCTATATTTCTTCCAGTTCTTGGTTATCTTTGCATGAGTTTTTAAATTTATTGATTCTGAAACCCTGGATTAGTTCAAGTTTGTTCAACTTAGCTCTCTTGAACTCCAAAGTCCTGATTTCCATTCAATCAGAGCTTCTCAAACTCTCTCTCTCTCTCTCCACACATATATATAGTTTTTAAATATATCTTTTGTTAATAAATTTTAGTGGCTTAAAATAGCATTCATTACATTATATGGTGTGATGGTTAATTTTATGTGTCAACTTGGCTGGATTGTGAAATGTCTACATAGTTGGTTAAAACGTTATTTCAGGGTGTCTCGAGGTTATTTCTGAAAGAGATTAGCATTCGAGCCAATAGACTAAGTAACACGAATTGTCCCCACCAACCATTGTGGGTGGGCATTATTCAATCTACTGAGGACTGAATAGAACAAAAAGATGGAGGAAGAATTTGCTCTCTTTCTGACTGCTTGAGCTGAATATCAGTCTTCTCTTGTCCTTGGTACTTGTGGTTCTACAGAGATTTCTTCCTCATGGAGGGAAATGCTAATCTGAAGGTTAAAGACTTTAAAAAATATCACCCTTCTCTTCTTTCCCTGCCCCTGTTTTGCTGTGTAATTTAATCTTGAGGAAATCAGGTCATTTGTCCTATGTCTGGACTTTGTTGAGTGAGTGCCCATAATGCAGTTTAACATGTTCTCTGCCCTCTGTCTTGCTGGCTGGCACTTGAATCTACAGATTTTATCAGAAGCTGAAGGATGGGTGGTTTAAGATTCATTTTTTTTTAACGGCTTTATTTATTTATTTATTTATGAGAGACACACAGAGAGAGTCAGAGACATAGGGCAGAGGGAGAAGCAGGCTCCCTGTGGGGAGCTTGATGCAGGACTCCATCCCAGGACCCCAAGACCATGACCTGAGCCAAAGGCAGACACTCAACCACTGAGCCACCCAGGTGCCCCTCAACTTGACTTTCCAGCTCACTCTTCTCTTTTTCTCATGTTATGTTCACCAGGCTGCTGGCTTACTTTCTGAGATCTTCTGACTCCTTCCCCTCTTCAATTCTGGATCTCCTCTCTCCTATTTTTAATCTGCACCATTTGGATTCTATTTCCAGCATTTTCTCCTTAGTTTGGGAATGGAGTTAGGGTTAGTTAGCTCTGAGAGTTGATGGGTCTCAAAATGCTCCATTAGCTTCAGAACTCAAAATGTACCCGTTGTATGCATCTGCTCCTGGACTGGGTGTGGCTCCATTCAGTTTCAGCTGCTGTCCTCAAATTGGCCCACTGAGCTTTCCAGAGTGCCTGTCAGCTTGTTTGATATTCTGTCTGGTGTCCCTGCTGTTTCTCTCTGCTTTCTCTTGCTGAAACCACGCAGCTCTGTAGCTCTTGGTGGTTTGTCCCTATCATCACCTGTATTTGGGGTTGTAGGGATACTTTATGGTAGTAGCTGTCTACAGACTTCTGGGTTCGTTACTTATTTTGTCTAGTTTTTTAATCAGGGGAATTTAGGGAGATTAAAAACTAATGCCAGTGCTATTGCCATTTCCCCATTATTTCTTCACACTTTATTTGTAAGGAAAAAATGTTGAAATGCTATTAAAATGCCTGAGGAAAAAAAAATGCCTGAGAGATTATTTTGCTTGATTTGAGTTTTGTTGTACTGCTTTGATTATAAATGAAGGATTGTGTTGAAAAGCAGAGGCTAGTGTGAGAGACAAATCATTTTGGAGGCTTTATCCTATGATTTAAAGAATGAAGGAGATCTGGAAGACATAATGTGTCATGGCCTGGGCATGAGAGTAAAGGACGTAATCTCAAAGGATGATGGAAATTTACATTCCAAGGGGATCTGACCTAACAAATTGCATCAGTTCATGGAGAGGAATGAGTAGTTCTCCTTTTTTTCTGATTTTGGGAATAGAATGAAGACTCCTGTCTTAGATTCCCCATAGACTCAAGCCATGACACCAAAAGTGAGTTGGAACCATCTTCTTGGTAAATAAACTAATGCAAAATGTAGATTTTTTTTTCAGTACGGGATCTAACGTAATGAAAAATAATTATCCTTATTTTAATATGGTCTTCCCTTCTGATTAATTCAGAGAGTTTCCCACATAAAAGTTATACCAAGGAGACAACATACCTATGAAGTATAATTGTCAGGTACTATAATCCCTGTTTTAAAGGAAACAGAAATATCTCATTCGGGACGGCTGTGTGGCTCAGTGGTTGAGTGTCTACCTTTGGCTCAGGTGGTGATCCTGGGATTCTGGGATCGAGTCCCACATTGGGCTCCCTGCAGGGAGCCTGCTTCTCCCTCTGCCTGTGTCTCTGCCTTTCTCTCTGTGTCTTTCATGAATAAATAAATAAAATCTTAAAAAAATATTCATTCATTCATTTATTCAATCAAGCAGGGTGATACAAACATTCTAGTTATGTTAAATCAGGTCATAAAACTCAAAAGTGAAAATATTCTAAAAAATAATTGAAATTAGTCTCAATGTTGAGATCTCATTCTTCCCAAGGCAAGAAAACTTAATTTGGCCAGTTCCACATGTACTTTTGTTACCTATGAATCTCTCCTGTACCCAAATCATTTCTGGTTAAAATGTAATCTCTTTATAACCATCTCACTCCCCCTTGTACTTCTCAGGGTAGCCACTAAATTCTTTGGGGTAGAGTGTGGAGGTAGGTGGCAAGGGGAGATACCTGGTTCTCAGAGGTGAACACCCTTGGCTTTACCTCAGAAGCTGATGTCCACTTTTCCATTGCTTTTGGATCACTGATCTATGCACTTAGCTCTGCCCTTCCTTGTTTTGACCTCTAAGCCATTTCACAGCTTTATAGTCCTCTCTCAGACCCTTTGAATGGTTTTTAATGCTATAGATACTAAAGAACAGATTTGGGGGCATTTCTCTGGCTCTTCCTACCCAAATGCTTTATGCTAACATGCTCCTCTCTGTTGGATTATTAAAGAGAAGCTCCAGGCCCTTGGGTGTTTTTCTGATCCCTATCCTAGCAATAGAACTGAGATCTCCTCTGTCTTCAGATCTTAGAAACATATCTGGGGGTTCTCTTATCTCTAGCTCCATAGTTTCTTTCAAGCCAATCTTGACTAAAATGGGGAGGTATAAATCCCTTCTTGGAGATACACATCAAAACCTCTGGATGAGAAAAATGGTTCCCTTGTGTTTGGGGCAGATTGCATTATTGTTTATAATTAACCACCCACCACTGCCCTATAAGATTATAATCCATGCCCATTGACATGTGATTTGCCTATGGAAGCTGTAGACTTCTTCTCCACTGATTTGGGGTTTGACTGTATGAAAGGTTTTGGGCAATAGGATTTGAGTGGATATGTCATGACATGCTGAAGAAGCAGCTTTAAGAGGCCACATGTGTTTCTACTAGTTCTCTGGTTCTTCCCATATGTCATGAGACATGTATGCCAAGTCCCATACAGGGGCTGCTTCTTCAGCCTGGGACCTGGAACAAGAAGACCTAGGGAGCTTATCCACAGCATGTTATTAGTACAAGCAAGAAATAAACCTTTGTGGCAACTGGCCATTGGGATTTGGGAGTTGTTTTTAATAGCAAAGCTGACTTATACATTATGGTTTAATTTCTTTTTTTTCCTTTCAGTCCTAAAAAGCTATTCCAAACTCAAACCTTTGACTTATAAGACTGTTGCCACACCATGAGCTTCAAATGTCTATTAAACAAACATCTGAGACTTGCCTTCTTTTTCCCTGAGGTGAGGAAGGAAATGCCCTAGCTGTTTGGGAATAATATAATACCAGGGGCAGAGGACATGGAAATGTATGTATGTGTGCACAGAGCTGGAGTGTGAGGTACCTCAGTGAATACTTCAGAGTTTTATCCTGTCATTCAAAATTGAATGAAAGAATGAAATATACAGTTTGAGAAATCCCAAGATATGTATCTTTTCTGTCCTTAAGAAATTTATAGGGCAGGTTAGTGATTTCTTTAGGTAACTATAATATGAGGCAATAAATATTAAGTATGTCATCAGGGTGTGCAGAGAAGTGCTATGGAGGTCATCGAAGAAGAGTCCTTGAAGGATAGGTAGGATTTAGAAATACAGGGATGGGGAGAAAAAGCACTTTGCACCCAAGATGCAGATAGAGCTAAATTAGAGAGGCAGGAAAGTGAGTGTCATGTATGGTATGAGTAAACAGGTAAATGCTAGTGATTGTTTTGTTCGTCATTAGACTGGTGGGAGAGTTAGGTTGGAAAGGCTAGCAGGGGTGCCTGTTGCAGTTCTAGCTAAAGAGTATAGACTGTGGAGTGGCTAAAGGCCATGCAGTAAAAGGGCTGGAAAGTGGATTTCAGCA
This sequence comes from Canis lupus familiaris, assembly GCF_011100685.1. Classification (NCBI taxonomy): domain Eukaryota; kingdom Metazoa; phylum Chordata; class Mammalia; order Carnivora; family Canidae; genus Canis; species Canis lupus. Next base: position 12,732,354 of record NC_049255.1, on the reverse strand, counting down.
GCATTTATCATTCTAAAAACAATGTGTCCCTTTAAGATTTTGACACATAAAGTATGTATACAAAAATTGGAGAATCATGGGCAGCCCAGGTGGCTCAGCGGTTTAGCTCGCCTTCAGCTCAGGAAATGATCCTGGAGACCCAGGATTAAGTCCCACGTCGGGCTCCTTGCACAGAGCCTGCTTCTCCCTCTGCCTGTGTCTCTGCCTCTCTCTCTCCTCTCTGTGTTTCTCATAAATAATTAAATAAATAAAAAAAATCTTTTTAAAAAATTGGAGAATCAATTCAGAAAAATTCTCTTTTCTACCTAGGCCTGATAGATTACTTTCCCTAAATGGCCTGCGCGCACTAGCTGTGTGTGTATGATTGCTGAATTATCGTATTTATGAAGCCTTTTCTGGAAAACTGTCAACCTGGTTTGTTGTTGGTGTTACTGAACGGTGTGTTTCTTTCAAAGAAACAGCCTTAATTTCCTGCAGTAGTTGCCTACTACTAGCTCACATCTTGCTGTACTTACATCTCCTTGAAATTTTACACTTGATCTTAGCCAAAAAGGCTGAGAAGCGATCTCTCCTTGAAATTTTAATTAATGATTAGAAAATAAGTACATGGTCATAATGGCACTGTACACTTAAAATGGTGAAAATGGTAAATTTATGTATATTTTGCCACCGCCCCCCCTCCCCCCAGCAAATCTTCCTATGGAATAGTTCACAAATTAATAGACGTTTAGAGCTGGAAATTCCTCAGCTCATCTCTCATTGTCAATCCTACAGGTGTCGAGGTTGACTAGCAGATGTGACACTCTACACCAGCCAATCTTTTTCTGGTCTTTTCTGCCCTGCAGATAGGGATCCAGGGTCTAGGAGAAAAGTCGTCTCTATCTCTTGCCCACCGTGGTAGAGGAGTGTGTGTTGTGTGTGTTTGCGCACACACGTGCGCACACGCGCCCTTGTGTGACTGGAGACCACTGAACCGCCAGCCACAGTGTCCTTCCTCCATTCCGGGGAAAGGTACGGTCTACGGGTTCTGTTACAGCACTCCAAGGGATCCTGGACCATCCGGCGGGACCTGAGGCGGCAGCCCCGGACGGACGGCGGGGCTGGAGTGAAAAAAGGTTTGGATCTCAATGACAGCACATGAAAGTTGCAAAAGGTCTGCCCAAGCGCCTGCTCCGGATCAACTTTCCACCGCGGACGTGATGAGCAGCTCTCGGGGCGCGTCGGCGGGGTGATGCGCCCTGCTCCCGCCTGTGCTTGCTCCGCATCGGCGCCCCAGCTCTGGCGTCCGCACCTGGCCGGCGCGCGCCCCGAGGGTCAGCGACCCACGCCAGAGCCGCCCGCGGGCCGCCGCCCCTGCTGCTGCCGCTGCTGCTGCCGCTGCTGCTGCCGCCTCCGCCGCCGCGGCCGCCGCCGCGGCCGCCGCCGGGCCCGCCCGGCCTGGCACATGCGCAGTGGCGACGCCGGGCCGGCGCCTTCAGTCTCCTCCTCCGCCGCCTCCCGGTTCCGCAGTCACTTCCTGCAGCTGTTTCCCTGTGGGTCCGGCTGGACCGACTTTTGACAGTCAGCCTTCAGCCGCGGCGGGGGCCTGGCGGGGGCCAGCCGGCAAAGTTGCGCCGGGGAAGGCGGAGTGGAGGCGGGCCGAGCCGGGCGCCGCGGGCGGAGCGCGGCGAGCAGGCTCCCGGCGCGTCCCGAGGGTTCCGGTGAGTCGGGCGGTCGCGAGCCGCGGGGCATGCAGGACGCGCCCGGGAGCGCCGGCGCCGAGCGGCGCCCTGCGGCTGCGGGTTCCCACCTGCCCTCCACGTGACAGCCTTGCGCCGCTTTTATTTATGTGTTTGGTGCTGAGCTGCTCACGTGCGCCGCGCGGAGCGCCCGGGCGTGCAGCTCCGGGGGCCACGGGGGATTCCATCTTCGGTGCTGGCAGCCTCGCGGGGCAGAGGTGCGCGTGTGCGCGGGCACCCTAGGACCGCGGGCCGTCCGTGGGCGATGCCGAAGTGCCGTAGCTCACATGCAAGTGTGCAAACGATCCCCTTGGATTAGGAAGCGTCACAGCCGAGACTGGAAAACATTCGCCAATTCACCAAGGCCTCCCCCCCCCCGCCCCCCCCAGATCCCTGCGTTCTTTTGAGTCTTCCTTATATGATTTACCTTGCTCAGCTGGTTATTTTTCTATTTTCCCCTCTCTCCTTCCTCCCCGCTGCGTTCCGATGACCTCTGAATAATGCTCCCCGATTCCCCCTCATTTCCAGGATTCCCGATTACTGTACAGACCTCCTTAGTTCGCTGAGGTGCCAATTACCTGTTCCTTTACACCGTTCTCTTTCCTCTGTAGGTTTCTCCAAATGAGAAAGTGATTGCCTTTAATACAGTCTGTGAAGAGTAGGCCCCAGTTCAATCATGAAAACTATGTGATGATCATCCGTTTTCTTTAAACAAGGGTATATATACCACGAAGCTTTGACTTTATTGTCTCCGCAAACCTCCCTTCCGAACCAGGACATTAACCACCATAAATCCTTATGTCACTCCAAGCATCAAATGAAATGCAATGGTTTTTAAGATCTGAGGCATATATTATTTACATCAGCTGCCGAGTTAGTTTCTTTTAATCTCATGCAGTAGCTGAACAGATCCGAGTGGCATATGCTTTGGGTCTCTCTGTATTCCACCTTCATGCTTTCACTAAAGGTTCGGTTTTATTTCTTTTAGATTTCTGCTAGTTTTTGTTTGCCAGCATGGTAATACCTGATGTAGTTGTTATGCACAGAGCCTCTTTGGGAGTTATGTTATCGTTTCGATTGTTAAATATTACAAGAAATAACCTTGAAATACCTAGCTATTCTTTAAAAATTTTGAAGATAAAATGTGATAATGGGTATGTCTGTACTTGGCAAGAATTTTTTTCTGTAACACAGGGGATTTTATCACTTCCAAAAAGGGGTCTCTTGGACCTCTGTGCTTGGAGACTGGCCTTTATTTTGATGGAAACCTGTAGGCAACACTGGGGGAGATGCGTGCTGGAATTTCCTCAAGTGGGAGTGAGCTTTCATAAAACAAGTCCAGACATGTCTAGGCGATCAGTAGTATTTGATTTTGTTTATATTGTTGATTTCCTTTATCTAGATGTTTCAATACCCTCCTCCATTTTCTCTTCTGAACTGGCAGCTTGTTTGTGGCAGTTTGGTATGCCTCTGTACAGGTGGTATGTGTAGTCTTTTAATATTATGAATTATTATGAATCATTAGGTAGTTAACTTGTTGAATGAGTGAATTTTGTCTCCTTAGTTTTCCTTTTTAAAATGTCCATGCCTGTCTTTGCTTGATTTAATTGAGAGGAATAATATGATTACAGAGAATCTGACTTTTTAAAGCTTCTAAATTTGTATTGCTTTTCTTTATCTTCCCAGAGCATATGGACAGCATACTTATGCTTAAGTATAAAAAAATACAGTCTTCTTTTAAATATGATGCGTGAGAAGTATTGTTGAATAATATGACTAACTTTTGTACTTTGCCCTTAACTACATTATTTCCCCATTGCACTGATGATATCTTCTGCTGCCCCAGACCCTGAATTTAATATAAAAGTTGTTACTTGACTGCAATGTCCATGTGTATACTTACTAGATTTGGTAAAAGAGACTTAACTTTTTTAAAATTTTGGTTAATTTTAGTAAATGCATTATCATCTGAAAATATACACATTTCTCTTGCAGATGGAAAATTTCAAGCAGTTTAAAATAGCCATAGTTTATTGACCAAAGAAAGAGGTTTTAATAGTATTGAGAGAGTGGAAGGAATTGTGTATTTTGGAATAAGGATTTTAATTTGGGTTAATTAGAATCATGGGAACTCATAACGTGTACTGTGGTTCATTTTGAGATACTCGAGGTTAGAAAGCACCATCTGGGTGGAAGGCAGGAGAAATCATGTATAAAATCGAAGAGCTATTAGAACATATTGGATGTTTTCTGAGTGAAACAGAAAAATCAGTTATGTAATAAAAAGAGGAAAGGAGATTGCTCTAAGACTGAGGAACTAGAATTAAATGGGGGCTTATGACAAGTGTGATCCATTACCTCATAGGACATTTGCTTATTGCACTGTTATGCAGGTAATTTATGACTAGAAGGAGAGAAAATATTCTGATTTTATAGGGGACTCATGAAGGCTATATGAGGTGGGGTCCTAAGCTCAAGGGCCTACAGGGAGCAGGTAAGTAACACAAATACAGACAGCAGGCTAAGTGGGAAGGAAGTGGCCTGGAGAAGGCAGACCTGGCTACTGGGGACAGTGCCTTTCAGCACTAACTAGATAATTGTCCATGTAGGGCCATGGGCCCAATGTTGCCAGATCATCCTTTTATCAGGAGAAACCATGAATCTTGATTTTAAAATGTTGATGACTAACTCAATTTAAAAAGTGAAAGCAAAACAAAACACTGTATATTCAAAACAGACACATCTGAGGCTGCATGTGGCCTACACACTGTCTGCAGCCTCTGCTGTGAGGAGTCATTGGCTTACCTATTTAAATATTATTGGTTGATGGGAAGGAACTCTTTTATTTATTTTTGTTACATAGTAACTGAGTTATTCCTAGACTTCCTTGATATTTTAGCTAGCGCTAGAAGTGTTTTAAGGGTTCTGAGACATGAAAGTCTATATTTCGCTCTTTTTGATTCATCTGGTTGGAAAGACTAGTTTGGATGGAAAGGAGACATTTGCTAAGCCAGTGGTGTTTTTGTCTATGCATAATTATCATCGAGAGTGTTTAAGTGTAAGTGTGCCTGAGGGAAGGGGTCCGGACTAGGTGACCTTTGATGTCCATTTCATCCATGTGACTTTTAGATTTAATTAGCCAGGATGCAATGCTATTAATGTTCATAGGCCAGAGGGACCGCAGTTGGAGCTGTGCCAAGCAAAATAAAGTGAAATCTATAAAGCTGTTCTCAGTGGAAGAGCATGGGGTCAGTGTGGATTAACAGATAGGGGACGTCTGCTAGACGAGGCAAAAAGAAATCCCAAAGGTGGTATGGAGAAGTAGAGGAAGGGGTCATTTACATGTTTGCTGAGGTCACATTTTTAACTGAGGTTTTTTTTTTTTTTTTTCTTTTTTCTTTTTTTTTTTGCTGTTGATTCAGGTTTGAAGATCTGACTTCTCATCGCCCATTGGATTATGCCCAAGGCTTTCCTACCCAATGATCCTCTTGCAACACGCCGGGCTTCCTCTGCCTAAGCAGCCCTCATCCTCTCCTCCTATGTCAGTGGCCGCCAGGTCTACAGGAACCTTGCAACTTCCTCCACAGAAGCCTTTTGGGCAGGAGGCTTCCTTGCCTCTGGCAGGGGAAGAAGAGTTACCTAAGGGAGGGGAGCAAGACTCTGCCCTGGAGGAGCTATGTAAGCCCCTGTACTGCAAACTCTGCAATGTTACCTTGAACTCAGCGCAGCAAGCCCAAGCTCATTATCAGGTAAGGGGAGAAAAGAAAGTCCGGCCTTTAGTGAGAGAACCTTTTAGGGCTTTGCCCATTTCAGAGTCTTCTCTCCAGATATGACCAGTTGTGCCTGTAATAATCAAAATGGCTTAGTGAACAACTACATTTTAGTTTGTTTGATTAAAAGCATAATGTTCCTACATTAAAAGAAAGCATCACTTTTCTTAGAATGGGAGGGATCTCAACCTAATTGTGTGGCTTTTGATAGTTTCCTAGTCATTGTAGGCTAGTGTACATCATCTATGCTTGTGTACAAACCTGTGATTCTAAAGTGAATAGGTATTTGAAACATGATGTACCAAACTCAATTCAGTGTCAAACTGTTTAGGAGACTTAGCCTTTTAAATATTCTCCTCCAGCTAATACAGTTTGCATCAATTCAAGGTAATCTGTCTATGAATGTTATGCTTTTTCTTTTTCTTTTTTTTTTAAGATTTTATTTATTCATGAGAGGCAAAGAAAGAGAGGCAGAGACATAGAGGGAGAAGTAGGCTCCATGCAGGGAGCCCAGTGAGGGACTCGAACCCACAGCCCTGGGATCACGACCTTAGCCAAAGGCAGACGTCTGCTCAACCACTGAGCCACTCAGGTGTCCCTGTTATGCTTTTTATATTTGGCCTCTGACTCTTCTTATGTCACTGCTAAGGAAAACAGGTATTTTTCTGTGGTTGGAATAAAATGACATTGGAATATTGAACCTTACCTCATAAGGAAGCGTACTCTGAACTGATCATCATTTCTAAGACTTAAAGCTTTCACCTCCATGTAGAATGTCTAGTGGGAAGGACAGTTTTACAGGGTGTAATTACCTAAGAACAAATGGAAAGCTAACCTTTGGCTAGAGAGAGTACAGTATTTCTTTTTATTTTAGATTGCTATCCATATGCAATTATATAATTTCCTTTTTTAGAGAAAGGAGACCCGAGAAGCAATTGAGGTCAAATGCCACTGAATGAAAGGATGTCTTCTGGGTCAGCCTTGTTTTGACTATTTATTTTCTGCACAAGTAGCTGCAATAATAAGACATGGTAGAAAGAAGACTTACACAGCTATTTCTTCTATCGTGCCATTCTGTCTCTAACTTAAAGTTTTTATTGACTCTAGGTGTAAATCTTTTTGTTTTGTTTTGATCCTAAAGACTGATGATTGTGTCACTTTGTGATTGTACCTCAGAAATATTTTGATGGTGTATTGTTTTCCCTGGGATTTAGGGGAAGATATAATATGTTGCTTCCCTGGAGTTCTCTTTGTTTGGGTTTGTTTTGCCCTCAGGTGTAGGGAGTTGAGTTAATTATATCTCCAATCTTGGCACGTGTCCTCAGCGGTACATAAAGGCATCTTCTGGTTTTATTTTTACGCAACCCCCCCCCCCCTTCTTCAATCCTACTCTTGTTCCCTCTGTGTACCACTCTCCAAACCACAGTGGTTGGATACAGGGTCTTCCTTTGCCTATCTTACTGTTTGAGGGGTGTTGGTTAGGATAGTGCTTCTCAAACCCAAGACACAGTGCTAGCTTTCCTCTTCATCTATTCCTGTGGATATTCAGTTTTAATTTTTATTTTTTTTTATTTATTTTTTTTATTTATTTATGACAGTCACAGAGAGAGAGAGAGAGAGAGGCAGAGACATAGGCAGAGGGAGAAGCAGGCTCCATGCACCGGGAGCCCGACGTGGGATTCGATCCCGGGTCTCCAGGATCACGCCCTGGGCCAAAGGCAGGCGCCAAACCGCTGCGCCACCCAGGGATCCCAGATATTCAGTTTTATAGCCTAAGATTCACTTTGAAAAATCATGCTTGAGTTCTAAAGTTTTTATTTTTAGGTATGTAAAGCCCCTGGTAAGTCATTAACTTGAGAAAACCCACCTGTGTGCCCTCTAAAGAAGAATTGTTTACTTTTATGAGGTAAACCTCTTGGGAAATGTGTAATTTTAATATGTGTGTATGGATTATACCTGTATCTCCTGCCTGTTTGTTTCTCCTAATATCACTTTGTGTCTCTATAAGAGGCAGTGATGGCTGCTTTTGGTTATGCATAGAGAGGATTCAGTTTGAGCAGGCTCATTGGATTATAAGGTTTAAATTAGATAAGAAACAATCTGCATTTATATGGATTTTTTCTTTGATTCTACATTTGTGTGTGTGCGCGCGCTCTGAACTTTTTAGTTAATAGGGTTAGTAATTATACTTAATTTCAGCTCTGTCCATAATGTGGTAAATATATCAATTAGAAAATATGGGAATAGGGAAGTGAAATTTGGGTAAGTGTCTCAATAATCAAGAATTTTTAAGTGGAAGAGTTGGAGAAGGAGGACAGTCTGTTGTAGTGGATAATTTAAGCAGCCTAGAACTAGGGTAAAGATGAAGAAGCTAGTGGGTATTAAGAAAGTAGAACCTAATGGAAAATTAAAAGTTTGGGTTTTTCTAAGAGTTTATTTTTAAGAGCTTAGGAGCAAAGATTTGAATGAAGAAGGTTTGGGGATTTTTTTTTTAATTTTTTTATTTATTTATGATAGTCACAGAGAGAGAAGAGAGAGAGGCAGAGACATAGAGGGAGAAGCAGGCTCCATGCACTGGGAGCCCGACGTGGGATTCGATCCCGGGTCTCCAGGATCGCACCCTGGGCCAAAGGCAGGCGCCAAACCGCTGCGCCACTCAGGGATCCCGGATTTTTTTGTTTTTGTTTTTCTTTACAGAGAAACAAGTCAAAGCAGTTAGTGTATGAAAGTGTGGAGCAATTTCATTAGGATAGTACAGGAGAAAGTTAACTTTAGAAGTGAAATCTGGATTTCAACAAGAAAGATATGGTCAAGATGAGGGAGTGTGGATCAAAGAGTAGATCAGAATAATAAACAATCAGAGCATGAACATAACTTAGAGGTGGGTGAAACCACCATAGAAGGGAAACATAAAAATGTCAGCCTGAAAGTTGCATCAAACGCCATATACATGGTACATAAGTAGGCAGTGATTTAAAAAGGCTATTGAAGACAAGGGTAGGACCATCGAGTAAGGCTTACCAAGGCCCGGGAATAGGCAGATTGGCAGTGATTGTAAGTAGACTACTACAACAAAGTGGTAGATGAGATGATGGAAAGTTTTATTTCTGAAAACCTGCTTTATAATTTTTAATACAGAGTGGTACCAAGACCGCAAATTCACTATTTCAGTTATGTGTGGGATAAAAGGGGTCAGTGGTAGTCTGTTTGTAAGCTAGAAACACATTTGTGTGAAGTGATAAATCACTGTGATTACATTACTCCAAATGGTTGAGTCAGTTGATGCCATTGTTGAAATTGCAAAGTTTCAGATTGCCCAGGGTATTGTAAACAATCTTCAGTCTGGTGTGAACAGTGTTATATTAGAGTCTAACTGTATCATATTCCAGAAATCCAGGACACGTAATGGGAGCTGCTCAATCAATACTTCCCTTTAAACTCACTACTTCTTTCCCTGACATCCCGCTAACATTCCTAAGTTGGGGCTGTTGTAGCAATGATCTTTGTGTATCTGTGGTTGCCACAGATTTGCTTTTATTCCCAGGACTTTTTAACCTAGTCATTCTGCTTCAAAATACCCTGAATTGTTGTTTTAGTTTAGTAAGATTACCTATTTTTACAGTCTCAGAATTATGACTTTAGTTATATATTAATTTAAAATAAAATCTTTGGAAGAGAAAACATGTCTTCATTTTATTAAAATCTATCTGCTGCCTGCAGGTTACGTAGGGCAAGCCTGGCATGGAGTAACACAACACTGTCTTAGCAGCAAACATGCCCAGAGGAAGAACTACTTCAGATGGAAGGTCATTAACCCAAATAAAACAAGCAAAAAACAAAACTGGATGAATTTTACATGTCCATTTAAAAAATGGTCTGAGTTCATCATGCAGAGAATGCAATTGATATTATCCCAAAATTTAGAATACTGATTTTGGCACTCATATTTTAACAGGGGTCACTCAGGTTTGGATGACATCATCACCAACTCTAATCTCAGCTAATTTTTATGTTTTCAGAGTTCTCCCACCTGGTTGTTTTCCAAATGAACTTGCACTGGACTGAGAATAGTCCAAATGCACTTCACAGGGGGACAGAAGTTCTCTATGATGCTGCTGGTAGCTGCACCTTGCCAGCTCTCTCCCTCAATCCCTGTACCCCCTACCTCGTTTCTTCTTACTTCCCAAGAGTACATATCCCTTCTTCTGACAGGCTGATTCCTCACCCTAACTCTGGATTTCATCACCTGTCATCACTTCTTTACCTTGATCAAATTAAAAAGCTACTCAGGTTTTTCTATGTAAATAAAAATAGCAACAGCAACCTTCCCTTTGTTTTAATCCCTCTCATTGGCAGCTTTTCTCCTCTCCTTAGGGTTCTGACAAGTATAAGTGTCCTCTCCCTATCTCTATTTCCCATTTATTCCCCTGCCCACCACTGCATTCTGGTTTTATTCCAATATTCTACTAAAATGGCCCTCTCCATGGTCACCTGTGACCTTACAGGCCAAATCTAGCTCTCACTTGACCTTTTGTAGCATTTGCCACAGGTAGCAGCTTCCTCAACACATCGAAAGGAATTGTAGCTCAAAACAATACCTGTAGAACAAAAGGTGTATAATGAAAAGCAGTAATCACCTGTGCTCCCTTCCTCTTCCATCACCATTTCTTCTCCATTCTCCTTTCCACCTCTCGTCTTGTGTTGGCTCTAGTTTTACTTTGATACCATTGAGGTTGATCACATTTCTGTTTATTCCGTAATCAGGTTAAGTTTACCATGCTCTATTTGTAGGTTGATTCCAATTGTTGAAAACCAACACGCAGCTTTTGCCTTACTAGAAGTAGGAGTATATTGTTCACCACAGAGTTGTCTTCTTCTCTGTTTCCAATGTCACAATCCTATGCTACTCAAGAGGGATGGATGGATGGCCCTTTCTTGAATGCCACCAACTGCTCAAAATCATCCTCTTTTCAGTTTGTTTCCTATGTATTGTAACTTAGAAATCACCTTTTGTATTTCCTTGAGTTTCTGACACTTTAAAAAAGAGGGAGAAGAATCTTATGCATTTATAAGAAAACAGCCATCAGCTTCTTAATCTTTCTTTTTATTGCTTACGATCTGCTTCATACATCTTCATTAAACCCACTGATGTCCTCTTTTAATTTGAACTAGTTGTTTTATTACTGGATCATGACTTCATGTGTAGCTTATTGTATATCCTAGGTTTAATTGCTTTTCTTCTTTTCCCTCCTTTTTCTTACATAATGTATCTTTATTATCCCTATTTCCCTCTCCAGACTCTCAGTCACACTTGCTGTTGTGTGGAATCCCTCCACCTTCCTGTTTCATTTGCAACTGGTTGCCCTCTAGGTTTGCTGCACAGCTGTCGAATTTGGATTTCTCTTTATTGCTCTCTGGCTTGGGCTACATGGTTTTCTAAACATGCATGCTTGCTTTCTCTTTTTCATTTTATTTTAAGAGAGAGTTGTGTTGTAACATACATTTACATTTATTCTTTCTTCAAGTAATGTGTGTGCATGTGTGTGTGTTTTGTTGTTGTGTTTTTTTTTTTTTTTTTTTTTTTTGTAATCTGTATTGCTGATGAGAAATCTTACCCTGATTCTTATTCTTTTGTGGGTGACTTACTTTAATTTGGAGCATTGTTATTCCTTCTGGAAGCTCTTAGGCTCTCCTTTGGATCCTTGATACCTGAAATTTTACAGTGATGGATGTGTTTAGTTGTGCATCTTTTTTCATTTGTCTTGCACCAGTAGTTTCTTCAGTTTGCATATTCCTGTTTCTCTTGAGCTCTGGGAAATTTTCTTTGATACTGTTTCCTTGATGATATTCTTCTCTGGTTTTTTGTTTCAGTCTCTTTTCCTGGTAATTCTATTAGTGCTAGCCTGGACTAGCTGGATTGATTCTTTATATTGCTTCTCTCTTCTCTCTTTTATCATTTCCATATTTCTGTGAGGTATTCTTGAATTCTAACCCTCTATTGAATTGTTTTCATTTTGACAAGTATGTCCTTAATTTTAAGAGTTTTTTTTTAAATTTTTTATCGTTCCCTTTGCTAGCATCTGTTTTATAGGCTATTAATTAAGAACATGAAATCATAGACTTTGAGGTCAGTAGCCTTCAAATTGTAGTCTTACTACTTACTAGATGTGTGACATTGGAAGAATTATTTCCTAACTTCTCTGTGTCTCATGAAGAAGATGATGATGATACTAATGATACCTGCATATTAGTATATATGACATTTAGAACAGTTCGTGGTACCTGAGATGTCCTTAATACTGTTGGGTTTTCCTAGGGTGCAGTGGAGCATGGTGGTATGGTTTCTGGAACGAGAATAGCCCTGGCTCTGCTATTTACTTATAGGTTTGGGCAAGTTTATTTTATTTTATTAACTTTTAAGTGATTAACATTTAACTTACAAACCAATTCCAAAAGCAGTACAAAGAATTCCTGCATGTACCTCATCCAGATTCCCCAAATGTTAATACTTATATAACTGTCTTACGATTATCAAAATCAGGAAATTAACCCTGATATCAATAATATTATCTAATCTACAGACTACATTTCACCAATTATCTAATTTCTGGTTCCAGAATCCAATCCAGGATGAAATTTTGCATGTGGTTGGTTGTTTTGCCTCCTTTAATCTGGACAGGTTTCATTTTTCTTTGCTTTTTACAATCTTGTGATTTTTGAAGAATTGTTTTGTAGAATATCCCAATTTGGTTTTGATTGATGTTTTCTCATGATTGAATTCAGGTTATGTTTTGTTGTTGTTTGTTTGTTTTTTTTGGCAAGAAAACCACAGAAGTGATGTATTGTCTTTCCTAGTGCATCATATTAGGAAGGTTGTGAGTATTTTGTATCACTGATACTATTAACTTTGATCACTGGTTAAGATGGTGTCTGCTAGGGTTCTTCTTTATAAAGTTACTGTTTTTCTTCTGGTGTTTAATAAGTTTTATGTGGGGAGATACTTTGAGACTATGTGAATTTTTTTTTTTTTTTACTATGTGAATATTTTATTTCTCATGGTATTTTCACTCAGTAATTTTGGCATCCAATGATGATTCTTCCCTACAGTGATTATTACTGTGGTGTTTGCCAAATGGTGATTTTTCTGTTTTGATTATTCTTTCTACATTTATTGATTGGAATTCTACTTTAAGGAAGAACTTTCTGTTTTCATTCATTCATTCATCCAGTCACCATAGATTATGGTTTCTTACTTTATTCTGGTATATAATCTATTAGAATCATTATTTATCCTGATGTTTATTTTGTTACAGATTTGAACAGTGTGAGCCCCTTCAAATTGGTGCTTGTGTCCTTTTAACATATCCCTGTAATTTTTGTTATATTTCCTTAATTATTAAAAACAAAAGATTCAAGGATTTTCTTGTATTTTCCCCATGCCAGCCATTTCTTCAAGGAGCCAGGTTTCTTTTATTGGAAAATGGTATTTAGAAACTAAAATCCGAGTGCAGGGCATGCTTTTCACTACTGGGATGTTACTGTTTTTAGATCCTCTCAGTGACAGAACTAATAATATTTATCTACATATATACACATTTATATTTATGTGAACATATATTGAAAGCTGAGTTCTGACTGATACTTCCAATTTCAATAAAACATGACAATGTTCATTCTAACCTTCTATCTTTTATTCATGTTTCACTCCTTTCTTTGATAGTGAAAAATGTAGGCTTTTATTAACCACATTAACCACAGAACGAACACACACACACACACACACACACACACACACACACACACTTTTTCTTTCTCTCTCAGTATGTATAGTTTGGGGATTGGTAAGCTATATACCTATGAAAAACAAACCTAAGCAGGGGATAGCATTTGTGTATTGTTCTTTTTGTCTTTAGCATGATATATAGTCAAATACTATTTTACAGTTATTTATGTTACAAAGATGCTGCCTGCTAAGGTTCTTATTTTGTAAAGTTACTATTTTTCTTTTTGTGTTTAATAAGTATCATGGGGGAGATACTTTAAGACCAAATGAATAGTTTTTTTCTTCCTCTCCCCATTTAGTATGGTTTTGTGATTAATTTTTTTATATAGTTATTTGTTTGTTTATATTTATATTTCATTTTGGGTCCTTCCCAATCCTTGCAGACTTTGATTCTTTTTCTAAGTTTGTGAAGTGCTAATATAGTTCTAAAAGTCAGAACAATACAAAAATGTATACATAGAAAAGTGTCACACCCTGCAATCCCTTGTAGTTCATTCTCTTTCCTCTATTTATACATTTTTATTTTATTTTTATTTTCTGAGAGAGAGCAAGAGAGCAAGTGTGTGAGTGGGGCAGGGAGGAGCAGAGGGGAAGGGAGCGAGAGAATCTTAAGGATGCTCCATGCTCAGCACAGAGCCCAATGCTAGGATCAATCTCATGACCTGAGCTGAAATCGGGTGTCAAACACTTAACTGAGCCACCCAGGTGCCCTTTTATACATTTTTAAATGATTTTACTACCCTGTTCAGTTATTTAATGTGTTGCTATCTGGGTTTGACAGTTTTTAATGTATCTCTATTGCAGAATCAATGAACTTATTCTATCTTCTTCCTTTTTCTATTTTTTGCTGCATTATTTCCATTTTGTCATAATGTGTAATATTTGAACATAAATCTTTCACCCTCATTTCCACCGTTAATTTAGTCTTTGATTTACAATTATATCTATGAAAATACTCACCATTAGCCCTTTTGCAGAAGTTTTCCCAATCATTTCTTGGTTGAATGAAGCTCCAAAAGATTCCTTAAGTGGAACATGCCAAGTATTGAATTCCTAGGGTTGTGTATATTTAAAATGCTTTTCTACAGTCTTGACCCTGGATATAGGGATGGTTGGCTATTCTTAAAATCCTTAGTTCACACTTTCATTAAGTTAAAAAAAATGATTCTCAACTACTGCTTTGTTTTACATATTATGGAGGCCATTCTAATTCTTATGCATTTGTAAGTTATTTGATCTTTTTGCCCTAGAGAGCCTATAGTCTCATACCTTTTAAAAGATATACTTCAGATCTGATTGTTCTAATTTTCCTGGATACCTGGTATGCCTTTTCAATATGTAGATTCAGGTCTTCACTTACTTTTGGACATTTTTCTTGGGTTATAGTTCCAAATATTAGTTCTATTTGAACTAATTTGTTTTGTTTTTTGTCTTCAGGGACTCTAATTTTATATAAGGTATTCCTTCTTTACCTGTCTCCCATTTCCATTGCTTCCTCTTTAGCCCTTTAAAATTTTTCTTTATATTGTCTTCTTTTTTTAAAAAAATAAATTTATTTTTTATTGGTGTTCTACTTGCCAACATATAGAATAACACCCAGTGCTCATCCCATCAAGTGCTCCCCTCAGTGCCTGTCACCGAGTCACCCCCTACCCCCCACCCACCTCCCCTTCCACCACCCCTAGTTCGTTTCCCAGAGTTAGGAGTCTCTCATGTTCTGTCTCCCTTTCTGATATTTCCCACTCATTTTTTCTCCTTTCCCCTTTATTCCCTGTCACTATTTTTTATATTCCCCAAACGAATGAGACCATATAATGTTTGTCCTTCTCCGATTGACTTATTTTACTCAGCATAATACCCTCCAGTTCCATCCACTTCGAAGCAAATGGTGGGTATTTGTCGTTTCTAATGGCTGAGGAATATTCCATTGTATACATAGACCACATCTTCTTTATCCATTCATCTTTCGATGGACACCGAGGCTCCTTCCACAGTTTGGCTATTGTGGACATTGCTGCTATAAATATTGGGGTGCAGGTGTCCTGGCGTTTCACTGCATCTGTATCTTTGGAGTAAATCCCCAGCAGTGCAATTGCTGGGTCGTAGGGCAGGTCTATTTTTAACTCTTTGAGGAACCTCCACACAGTTTTCCAGAGTGGCTGCACCAGTTCACATTCCCACCAACAGTGCAGGAGGGTTCCCCTTTCTCCACATCCTCTCCAACATTTGTTGTTTCCTGCCTTGTTAATTTTCCCCATTCTCACTGGTGTGAGGTGGTATCTCATTATGGTTTTGATTTGTATTTCCCTGATGGCCAGTGATGCGAAGCATTTTCTCATGTGCATGTTGGCCATGTCTGTGTCTTCCTTATATTGTCTTATTTTCTTGATTGCCTTTCTGTCTTTCTTCAGTGCCTCTTACTACATTTTTATTTGTGTGTACTCTCCTTTGGCATATATTTACTTCTCATTTTTGATACAACTCTTTTTTTCTTTCCTGAGTTTAATTACCCTACTTTAAATTTCTTATTATTTTGGCTATTTTTCTTTGTAATCTTGGATTCCTGGGTGAAGGTGATTTTTCATATTTCCAAATTCTTGTTTGAATATATTTAATTCAATTTGGAGTTTGTATTAATGGTTTTCTTCAATTTCATGTGTTTTTGGGGGGATGGTGTTCACTTGCTGAGATGTGTTAATTTTTTGGTAATAACTTTCTAGAGAATTGATTAGTTTTCATCTTTCCATTATGTGGATTTTTGGGTGGTTAATCAATAGCAATCTCTTTTATAACTGTAGCAAAGTTCACTTCTTCATTTTTTGTTTTTTTTTGGTGGTTTATATGCCCTCCAATTTTTTGCTCTTTTTTGTCTTATAGGATGCTAGTTTTCTTTTTTACCCCTTCACCTCTCAGTTGCCAAAAGGTGCCAGATCTCTCTTCCTTTTTGTCTCTTTCTCTTCCAGAAGCCACTTTTACATTTGTGATCAATTGTACATTTAAGCCCCTGTGCAGCAGTCAGTGCTCTGTTCCACCAGATCATGTTTTAGGATTCACAAACTTAGGGTGGGTTTATTTTTCCTGGTTGTGGCTTCAAAGCATTTTTAGGCCTGCTGTTAGCTCCCTCTTCTCTTTCCTGCAGTTTTTGTCAGACTGCTCTTGCTTCCTGTGAATGCTTGTGGCAGGAGCATGAGCCATGGCTTATTGGGATTTGGTGTTTTTCCCTTTTTTTAACTTTTAGTTATTTTGAAGTCTGGGCATTCTATAACTTCTACTTATGTGGAGGGCATGGCTTCTGTGCATTTTATTCCATTACTACTTTTGCACTTTTCTACATACATGTTTTCTTATTTAATATGTAGTGGTTTTCATGTTTTTAACTCCCATATTAAAAATGATTCTTACAGAAATTATTTTGCAACTTGTTCTTTTCATTCAGCATTTTGTTACAAGAATCATTCATGGTGCCATGCATGGTCCTAGAATGTTTCTTTTTTACCACTGCATAGTGCTCCATTCTATGAATAGGCTATACTTTATGCATTATCCTATACATGGACACTTAAATTATTTTTAAAAAAGATTTATTTATTTTAGAGAGAGAGAGTGTGCAAGCAGGGGAAGGGGCAAAGGGAAACAGTGAGTGAGAGAGAAGCACTCCTCACTGAGCATGGAGCCTGATGAGGGGCCTGATCCCTTGAACCTGAGATCATGACCTGAGCTAACATCAAGAGTCAGATGCTCAACCAACTGAGTCACTCAGGTACCCTGACACCTCAATTATTTTTACTTTTCAGTGTGTCCCTCCTGGGAACCTTCTTATAGATATCTCCTTAAATGTGTGTTTCTGTTTGGTGATACCTAGAAGTATAGTTCCTGGTCATAATGTATCTAGCTAGACTCTTCTTTTTTTTTTATAATAAATTAATTTTTTATTGGTGTTCACTTTGCCAACATACGGAATAACACCCAGTGCTCATCCCCTCAAGTGCCCCTCTCAGTGCCCATACCCATTCACCCCCACCCCCCGCCCTCCTCCCCTTCCACCACCCCTAGTTCATTTCCCAGAGTTAGGAGTCTCTCATGTTCTGTCTCCCTTTCTTGGTGTGAGGTGGTATCTCATTGTGGTTTTGATTTGTATTTCCCTGATGGCAAGTGATGCAGAGCATTTTCTCATGTGCATGTTGGCCATGTCTATGTCTTCCTCTGTGAGATTTCTGTTCATGTCTTTTGCCCATTTCATGATTGGATTGTTTGTTTCTTTGGTGTTGAGTTTAATAAGTTCTTTATAGATCTTGGAAACTAGCCCTTTATCTGATATGTCATTTGCAAAAATCTTCTCCCATTCTGTAGGTTGTCTTTTAGTTTTGTTGACTATATCCTTTGCGGTGCAAAAGCTTCTTATCTTGATGAAGTCCCAATAGTTCATTTTTGCTTTTGTTTCTTTTGCCTTCGTGGATGTATCTTGCAAGAAGTTACTGTGGCTGAGTTCAAAAAGGGTGTTGCCTGTGTTCTCTTCTAGGATTTTGATGGAATCTTGTCTCACATTTAGATCTTTCATCCATTTTGAGTTTATCTTTGTGTAGCTAGCCTCTTCTTTTGAACTCCTTATTCTAGGCTTCCGTAATGCCCCACTTGTCTTTTTTTTTTTTTTTTTGATAGGCATTCTCATTTTTCTGGATCCTCATTTTCTGTATTATATTGTCCTAGGGCTGTGTCCTTGGCTGTCTTCTATCTACCCAGCTCTAGCTTTGATCTACTCTGATTTATCCCCCCATGCTAATCCCTAGTTGATCTTTATCAAACCCAATCCAGTCATGTAACTACTTTGCTTAAAGTCGTTCAGAGGCTCCTTTCTGCCTCTAAAGTCCAAGATCTGTTTCATCATCAAGCTTCCTATGTATCTCAACTCCTACTCTTCCCCAAAGGATCCAGATACTATCCCTCCTTGTGGCTCCTCAACACTGTTTGCTGGGCTTTTGATTATAGTATTTTTCTCTGTTCACAATTTTCTTTCCCTTTGCTCTTTACCTGCCTGGTAAACTTTTGCTCATTTTAAAAGATGACTTGATTTTCCCCTTTTCAGGGAAACTTTTTCTGATACATTTAGACAGAAGTATGAAATTCCTTCTTTCTGTTCTCCTGGAAGTTTATTCATTATCCCCATTATAGTACTTGGTTCATTTACCCAACAAATCTGATTGCCCATGCTATGCTAGTAAGTGTTCTAGACATTGGGGATAGAAGAGTAAACAAGACAGATCCTTATTTTAAAGAAGTTTACATTCCAGAGACTGTAAGAGAAAAAAAAAACAAGTAAACAGTATCATGTTAGATCATTCTAAGTGGCACTAAGATAAACTAGACTTGCAGTGTGATGGAGAATGTGTTGTGCAGAGTAGGGGAGAATGGCAAGACACTTCAGATTCAGTAAGATGCCATTTGAGTTAAGAACTGAAAGGTAAGAAGGAGCCACCCATGCAAAGATCTGAGAGAAGAACAGTCTAGGCAAAAAGGAAGACCTGGAGCTAGAATGAGTTTTCTCATAGTTCTAGAGGCCTAAAGTCTAAGATCAGAGTAATAGCATGATGGGTTCTGGTGAGGTCCTCTTCCATGTTATAGATAGCCAACTTCTCCTTGGATCCTCACATGGCAGAATGAGGGAGAGGGAGCTCTTGGGCTTCTTTTTATAAGGGCAGTGGTTACCCACATGACCTAATCACCTCCCAGAGGCTCTGCCTCCCGATACCATCACATTGGGATTAGATGTCCACACATGAATTTTGGTGGGACACAATGATTCATTCTATAACAGAGATAGATAGTTTGGGAGCTACTAACTTGTCAAATATATTTTAAATTATATTTTACCAGACATGGTAAAATAACATAGACGGAGAAGAGGGCCAAGGGTGGAGCTTTGGATGTTGCAGTGTTTAGAGAATGAGAATTGGGGGAACAAGAAGGCATCCTAGGAGACAACAGAAGGGAGTATCAATGGTGTCATGCCTAGAATTAGAATATAGTGAAGCCACAGATGTGAGGCTGGAGGTCAGCAGGACCATGGCAAGAGCACCTTTAGGGCATTCCAGTGGTCAGAAGGTAGAACTATTCCCCTTACTCTAATTAACAGCTTACATATCTTTCTTCTCTTCTTGGCATGTGCTAGTCCTTTTTATTTCTGGGGTTTAGCATATCATAGATGGTACTGAATGTTTGCCTATAGGTTTAAAGTTTACAGTGCAGTCTGAAGAAGGACATATTGTTTCACCCTCATTTAGAATGCTTTCAGACCACTCACCCTTCCCACAAGTTTGTCATTTCAAGGAGTATAATCATGTGAATAACTGCTTAAACAAAACATACTGAGAAAGGCAAATGCATTTTAATAGAGGTTCACAGTGCCTCCTGAGGCCATCCTGAAGTAGTCAGAGGGTCTTGCTTTGGTGTTCAGGAGGCCTGCATCAAACTCTGGCTCCACTACTTAGCCCAGTTAAAGGAACGTGCCAAAAAAAAAAAAAAAAAAAAAAAATTAAGGAACGTGCCAGAGCAAGTCCTCCACAGTTTCTGGATTGCAGTTCCTCAGCTGTCATATGTGGATAATATTAACAAATTCCTCTTACAGAAATTTTTGTGAGCAGCAAATGAGCTAATGCACACAAGAGTCCTTTGCAAGTAAAAAAGATACTCTGTAAGTGCTATTTTTGTAAAAATAATTGGATTATCCATTTCATTACTGACTTATAGATTAGATCACAGTGTAATAAGATTCGTATTTAGGCAGTAGCATATGAATGGCAACAAGTTGGGGGAGGAAATAGGTCACTGGAAAGTGCGATACTTTTCTAGAAATATATAGGAAATTAATTTCTTTTGGCTTTGTTCCCTTGTCTTTCCCACATAAATCATTCTGTTAGAACCAAGGAGTAGACTCTTACCTTAAGATCTAGTGGGCTGTTTGACCCAGTGTTGCATATATCTGAAAGAACAAAATGCTTGGGGTTTCCACCTCCCCCCCCCCCTTTTTTAGTGAATATATTAATTTGAGTTGACAGATTTTTTTTCATGGTGATTAGTCATTTTATTTTACTTCTAGGGTAAAAATCATGGTAAGAAACTCCGAAATTACTATGCAGCCAACAGTTGTCCTCCTCCTGCCAGAATGAGCAATGTGGTAGAACCTGTGGCTCCTCCAGCTGTTCCTGTTGCTCCGCAGGTGAGGCACATGTGTCGGGGTGGGAGGTGTCCTCTGCACACAGGGTCACAGGTGAAATTTGTCATCCATGGCCTGTCAAGATGCAGTTGGGCAAATACTCCTGAAAGGTTCTTCTTGGCACTTATAATGCCTCGAACTGTGGTGCTGGATGTAAAGCATGCCAACATCCATGACCTTGAGATTTCTCATTGGCTTTGGTTGTGATGCATGAAATAAAGAAAAATTGTCACTTGTACCTTTCTCTATGCATTTCTCAGAATTCTGGGTCAAAGGACCCTGAATGTCTAGGCTGTGCCCTGAATGACAAGAGAGGTTTTTCAGTATTTATTATCTTTAGAGTAGTTAATCCCATTTACTTTATATTTTGCCTTCCAGCAAGGTCAGTTTTTTGAGATTGCCCCTTTCTTACCTCTGTGGAGATTGCCTGTGTAAACTTTTCCTGAACTTTAGTATACTGACACATACTTGAGATCCAAGTTCCTTTCACTGTTTGGTAGATAAAGCAGGTGTTTTAGGCAGATAGTGCTGTACTTTAATAGCCTCTGAAATATGTATTGCATTCCTTAATCTGTCTTTGTCCATAGAACAATACGTGGTCATAAATAATAATAACTCTAATTGAGTACTTACTATGCCAGACACTCTAAGCACTTTTCATGCATTACTTCATTCAGGGCTGGGACTAAGGTGAGGTGAGGATGCACTTGACTGAGGCACAAAATTTAAGAGGGAGCCAAAACACTGAGTAATAAAGATAAATATTTTAATGTAATATTTTAAAAATCCAAATTAATGTGAAAAAATCAGTGGTAAACAAAGTGTCAAAAACTTAAAGACAGGTAAGTATTATTGATTTGCCTCAGGCTGCAGTATTGCTTGTCATGGCACTGTTACTGATCCTGTCTTTATTTAACATTTTGCTATTTTGTTTACAGTGATTTTTTATATTCGGTTTGATTTGTATAAATGTTCCATTAAAATATTATTTATCTTGATTGCTGAGTTTTTTGACGCACCTTTAAATTTCTTGCCCTTGGCAAATGTTTGCCTTGCCTCATTCTAGTCCTGGGTCCTGAACTTCATTTAATGTTTCCAATAAATTAGAGGTATTGACCTTCTTACTGGGAGTGTAATTCATGGGCCGGCAGCATTTGTCTCACTTGGAAGCTTATTAGAAGCTCAGATAAACTAAGTAACTTGTCCATGGTGTTATGCATCTTGTGAAGTGGTGGAACAAGAATTTCTTTCAACCTTGGACCTCTACTCCTAGCTGCCGTGGTATAATTTTACTTTTCTGAATGTCAGTTTTCCAGTATTTAAAACGTGAATGGCAATATCTGTTCCTCCAACCTCATGAATTTGTGGGGTAAATGAGAAAAGATAAAAACAGAATCAGAGAATAGGAAAATACCTACACAGATTTTCAGGCTGAGCAGTTTTCAGGGCCGATTCTTGAAGGCTGCTCTGGACAGGACAGCCACTCCCCACTTGGGATTGTTTTCAGCTGGCTTCCCCTCCCTGAGCAAACAGCCATAACCTTCTTTCATAGCGTAGCCCTTTGTGATTTTTGGAGACTGCTTTTCTGTCCCCCTAGAAAAATCTGCCTATCCAGGTGAAAACAGTGCTGTTTCTTCAACTGGCCCTGATAGGATATGCTTCCAGTCTCTTTATTATGTATTTTATTCTCCTCTAGCTAAAATCTAGTATGTCTATTTTTGTTAACCCAACAGTATGTGGTAGGTTTCTCTGAACTTGTTTCTCAGCCTGAATTACAGTTGCCTGAATCTGCTAGTTATTTTTCCCTAGATATGTTATATCTGTAGCTAATTTGTAGACTTTTTGGGGAACAGAGGCTCATTTGTGAATATATGTCTGCATATCTTTTCTGCATTTGGTAGCAAGTCCTATAAACAGTAAATATTTATTGATGGATTCTGGAAGGACTTTACCTTTCTGGTCATGTGATTTTCGGCTTTCCCTTTACCTTCCTGTATCTTCTATGCATTTTTAAAAAAATGTCTCCATGGAGATAGAAACAAGCCAAACAAGCCATTGGAGATACCAAATAACCGGTTTGGTACATAGGTGATCATAATACAAAACTGTGATGGGGGCTCCTAGCCTTTTTTCCTTTTTCTCTTTGTTGTTGTTTTTCTGGAATGAAGTACATCCTTTCCGTATAAAGTTGAGTGCTTGCAGTCTTATCATAACTTTTGCTTATTTTTCAACTCTTAGAAGAAACTTTGAAGGGGAAGAGGGAATAAGCTCCACCTTTTTTTTTTTTTTTTTTTTTTTTTAACTTTGTCTCTTGTGTCTTTGATGTCAGATGGGTTCCTTTAAGCCAGGAGGCAGAGTGATCCTGGCCACAGAGAACGATTACTGTAAGCTCTGTGACGCCTCCTTTAGTTCTCCGGCTGTGGCTCAGGCTCACTATCAAGGGAAGAATCATGCCAAGAGGCTGCGGCTGGCGGAAGCTCAGAGTAACTCATTCTCGTAGGTATTGCCATTTTCTCTCAGGCCAAAGTGTTGTGTAAGACTGACTATCTTTAGAGAAAAAGAGTTGAAAGAAATCCTTGTTTAGAAGTCTCACGCTTTTAAAATTTCTTTTCTCCAGGGAAGCCTCAGAGGCTGGTCAGCGGCGGACCCGGAAAGAAGGGAATGAGTATAAGATGATGCCTAATAGGAGGAATAATATGTATACAGTACAGAATAATTCAGGTATCTTGTGGATTTTCCATGTACCTTGACTACATTCTGCAAGTGGTCTTCTTTATTTTTATTTCCTTTAATGGTAACAGCCCTGAGAATTTGAGTTTAGTTCATCAGTCTGATCAATTTGTCTAGTGGCTTTTCAAGCTGGTGTTTATTTCAGGTCATATTTATTTATTTATTTTTGGTTTAGTATATTGTTTATTTTGATTTTAAATTAGAGTTTATGTTTTAAGGTCTCTGCTCATGGTCCCTTTATACAGTTTCTGGTGTTTGCCAGCCGAGAAATGTAAAATGCATTATAAATATGGGTTATTTGGGTTTAAAGTTGTACCATGTTAAATCTTCAATTTTTGGGGAAAATAAAAAAGATTAAGCAGTAGATTTTAACTGGGGTAGTAAATCAGAATCACTGGGGGAGTTTTTATAAAATACACATGCCTGACCTGTGGCTTAAAGGATTTTCAGTCAGTAAATTTGGAGTGGGACCCAGACATACATGTTTTGAAAATGCTTCCTCAGTGATTCTGATATACACCTTTAGTTGAGAAGTGCTCCTTTAGAGGAGTGTTTTCTGTATTTTCTGACTCTGAATAGTCCTTCATCATCCCCCTATCACAGCCTCCAATGCACACATATACCAGCAGAGGTAATTCATGTGAATTGTAAGTCAAATGAAAAACAAAAAAAGTTGGGACACCCGGGTGGCTCAGTGGTTGAGCATCTGCCTTTGGCTCAGGGCTTGATCCTGGAGTCCTGGGATTGAGTTCCACTTTGAGCTCCCTGCGAGGGGCCAGCTTCTCCCTCTGCCTGTGTCTCTGCCTCTCTCTCTGTGTCTCATGAATAAATAAAAAACAAAACAAACCTCCAAAATAAAACCAAAAAAAGTTAATTGGACAGGCAAGAGAAACTTAGAAAAAAGGGACATATATAGAAAACATAATGTGATATGATTAATAAAAGTTGGACAATAGGGATGCCTGGGTGGCTCAGTGGTTGAGTGTCTGTCTTTGACTCAGGTTATGATCCTGGGGTACTGGGATCGAGTCCCTATTATTAGGCTCCCTGCAGGGAGCCTCCTTCTCCATCTGCCTATATCTCTGCCTTTCTCTCTGTGTCTCTCAAGAATAAATAAATAAAATCTTAAAAAAAAAGAGTTGAAACATGTATCAGTGATTATAGTAAGTGTGAATTTACTGAAGTCCCAGATAAGACAAAGATTATAAGATTTGCTTAAAAAATTCAGCTGAGATGTATTGAGCACTGGGTGTTACAGAAATCTGATGAATCACTGAACTCTATCTCTGAAACTAATAATGCTCCATATGTTAATTAATTGAATTTAAATTTTAAAAATGAAAAAAATAAAAAAAATTCAGCTAAAATGAAGGAAGCTGAGATAGCCGTATTAATATTAGATAAAACAAACTTTAGGACAGAGGGCAATTTAGACTACGTTTTCTAGCCAGAATACAATTAAATGAGAGGTCAATAACAAAAAGGATATTTTTAAAAAACCCTACAAAATTTCCATTTGTTTGGAAATTTTAAAACACTTGTAAGTAACTCCTGGATTAAAGAAGAAATCATGCTGAAAATTAAAAATTAAAAATTCCTAAAATCAAGCAGTAATAAGAATATATTAAACTTTGTAGGATACAGTGAAAATAATATTTTGAGAAAAGTCTTATTTAGTATAATAGAAAAGCAAAAATTAATAAGCAATGGTCCAACTTAAGAAGTCTATTATATAACTGCATATTTACCCAAAGAAAACCAAAATACTGTCTTTAAAAGATACATGCACTCCTGTGTTTATTGCAGTGTTACTTACAATAGCCAAGATATGGAAGCACCCAAGTATCCATTGATAAATGAATGGATAAAGGTGTGGTGCGTGCATGCGCGCATACACACACACACACATACACACACACACATGCACGCTATGGAATATTACTCCAGTCATGAAAATGAATGAGATCTTCCTATTTGCAACAACATGGATAGACCTAGAGGGTATTATGCTAAGTAAATACAGAAAACAAGTGGTTGTTAGGGAAGAGGGGGTGGGTTGGGCAAAGTGGTCAAGGCGAGTGGGAGATACAGGCTTCTAGTTATGGAGCAAAGAAATCAGGGTATAAAAGATAGAGCATAGTGAATATAGTCAGTGGTATTGTAATAGTGTTGTATGGTGACAGATGGGCTACATTTGTGATGAGCACAGCATAATGTATAGAGATGTGCGGTCACTGTTGTACACCTGAAACTAATGTAACATTGTGTGTCAGCTATACTTCAATAGAAACAAACAAAACTCCTTAAACCTAAAAACCTAATTTGGTTTACCTATAAAAATGCCACAATGAGTATTTTGAAGGCTTAAGGAGAATTTATTCAAGTAATTATAGATTAGCTTTTTTTTTTTAATGCACCAGTCCAGTAAATTCAATTTAACATAGTTAAAAAAAGAAGTCAGTTATGTAAAAAAAAAAAAAATTGCTAATTCTACCATTTTTGTATATGTCATTCTCATCTCTCTGTATATTAGAATATAGAAATAGATTCTAATATAGAAATATAGACAATAGAGGGATCCCTGGGTGGCGCAGCGGTTTGGCGCCTGCCTTTGGCCCGGGGCACGATCTTGGAGACCCGGGATCGAATCCCATGTCGGGCTCCCGGTGCATGGAGCCTGCTTCTCCCTCTGCCTGTGTCTCTGCCTCTCTCTCTCTGTGTGACTATCGTAAATAAATAAAAATTAAAAAAAAAAAAAAAAAGAAATATAGACAATAGAAATATGATTATATTTTGTGATATTCTTATTTTACTTAATAGCATATTATAACCACATTTTCATGTAATCAAAGAAAATCAGGGTTTTCATTACTTATAGTGACTGCATGGTTTTCCATTCCATTCATTACCATAATTTTTCAAATCATGTATTTGATCTCTCCTTTTCTCACATCCTCTCTTAAAAACTTGTATGCACACTGATGAAATAATATCCTTGTTGATAAGTCTCCATGGAAGAATTCTGTTTTCTTAGGATAATTCTTAGAAGTAGAATTTTTGGGTTAAAGAGTTAGCATAATTATAAAACTTTTCATATAATGTCTGGAAGTTAAACAATTAAAAAATTTTTATTTACTTTTAAGAGACACTGTCATTTAGAGCTTGGGTTTTGCTCTACAGTAACCTTTCTGATAATAGTTGGAGTAATCATTTTAGCTTTTTAGATTGAACCTATATAAAATTGTAGTTTAAAAATATTACTTTTGCTTTCATTTAAAGCTGAGAATCAATGAATTCTATAATTTGATGTTAGCATGACAAATCACAGTGATAATCAGACTATTGTCATTTATTTAGTGAATATTTTGAAGGGAATACATTATTTTTATCTCTTGCTCTAGCAGGTCCTTACTTCAATCCCCGCTCTCGGCAGAGAATCCCACGAGATCTGGCCATGTGTGTTACTCCAAGTGGCCAGTTTTACTGCTCCATGTGTAATGTTGGGGCCGGTGAAGAGATGGAGTTCCGACAGCATTTAGAGAGCAAGCAACATAAAAGCAAGGTGTCTGAACAGCGGTACAGAAATGAGATGGAGAATCTGGGATATGTATAGTGGTATTTGTATTCAGATAGAGCAGCTTTTCCTGCCTGTTGTTTGCCTTCTGTCAACAAGCCCTGCTTTTGTGGTCCTTTTGATATGAGTACATTCCTCTGCTTAATGTCAATACTTGTAACCTGCAGTGGTACCATGAGATGTCAAAACTGGGGAAGGAAAAGAATGTGCTTCTTAGGTCATGATGCGTTTTCAGGTCAGTTGTGTTGAGCTACTTAGAGTATGTGACCTACCTACCCCATGAGAAATAACTTTGTATCTTGACCAAGATCTGGTCAACTAGTAGCTTGATACTTAGAGCTTTAACTATTTAAAAAATTTCACCTTCCTTTGCAATTTTAATTTTATGTACTATTAAGAATTTTATTGAGTTCTTACTTCAGATAACGGTAAAAACAGGTAAGCAGAGATTTTGGTTTCCCAAGGTTTGGCTTCCCAAGAAACCACCTCAACGCAATGCCTTGCCAGTAGGATATACTATTATAAAACTATTCGGGTCTTTCCCAGGACATGTTTTCCCCTTGTCTTCCCATTACTGATTGAAATGCAGATTTTCTTGGATTCATACACTTCCAGTGTGCTTATAGACTTCCAAACAGTGAAATTTCATTTCCAGTTGTGGATTTTACATGTTTCAATGCCACCTTCTTCCTTCCTCCCCTTACCCCCACCCTGCCTCAGTTGAATTAGCTTGTTTAATAAGCTCATTTTCATGTCCCAACTATGTTATGGGCTTTCCAAGACCCCTTTTCCAATATCCAATGAGTTTAAGATAGATATGCTATTTTTTTACAATCTATTTTTCAGATGGCTTTGGGAAATGTAAAGATGTATTTGATTTTTCAGTTTAGAGTTATTCATTGATAATAACATACTTGTATGATGGTCTTGATCACACGTTTAGATCTCTTGATATTCGTTTTGGCAGACTTTTTCGATAAACTGATCCTTAGGTTTTACTTATATTCTTTCCTGTCTTGCCAGTTTGTTGTCTGTCCTGAAAAATACTATTACTATCTTACTGTTTCATAGATAGAGAGGAGTTAGAAAAAAAGTTGATCAAATTTTAGTATCATCATTTTCAGTAGTAAAATACATGAACTTTGGTTTCCTTCTTTATAATGCAGCTTCCTTAAAGGCCATAGAAATACATTATGGATTACTTCGGTATCTGATAATTATAACAGTATTATTATTATTATTATTATTATTATTTTGTTTTTAAAATAAGAAGCTCTAGTGTATGGCTAGGTAAACTAGTTGAGTACCCTATGAACTTTCATTAGTTGTATTTTATCTACTTACTATATTTACATGGATAAGACTGGTGCTCATCCATACTTTCTTTGAAAGGCCACCTTCACCAGGATGTTTATTATGAGCAGTATCTTGGCACTATAGTCAATTCACATTTGATTGCTTATATTACTAATTAAAAATAAAACTCCTATTTTTCCTTTGAGAATTCTATAGGCAACGAGATAAGGAGAAGGAAATTATAATCATCATTCCTTTCCTTTAATACTTCTGAACAATTTTTTGGCAATCTAGATCCATATTTAAAATTCAGTTTTGGGATTAACTTCTGGTAAAATATCAAGTTGCTCTTCTGTTGAAGTGATTTTTGAAAAATAGAATTGTTTAGTCAATTTTTTTTCCTCTTGGAAACTGGAGAATGAAATAACATTATTGAGATTCTATCTAGACCTGTGACTCTAAATATAATAATCCTTTTATACAACTGATTAGGGCAATTTAGAGCTTATTTTATTGGTCAGTAGGTTACTCATTTTGCTGCTACATATAATTTTTGGTAGATTTTAATATTACAGTGCTGGCCACTTGGTTCTATAATTATTTAAAAATCTTATTTTTCCCCCTTTCTCTGTATGTCTGTGTGTGTGTGTGTGTGTGTGTGTAGTACACACACACATGGGTATTTGTGTATGTATGTACTTATATACATATATGCACTCACACATATATATATATTCATGTGATACCATAGAGAAGATTTCATTGGATCCTTATTTCAGGTAATAGTAAAAGGTTATGGATAAGAATTTACAGTTTGTAAAAGTGGCATTTATCCACCCACTTTCAGTTTTTCCTTGGCATATAAAATTAAAGGAAGGATTTCCCCCACTCTCCCCACTTAACAATTTCATTACCTATATATAAAAAGTAGTGGACTTAAAGGCCTTGGTGTTTTTCTTGGCCTTGCATATTCAGGTTTCCAGTCTCCCAGTGCCCTTAAAGGATGTTATGAATGCATAAATGCATTTTCTTTAAAGAAAAAAGTTAGATTTATAGTGTTATTTCTTACTTGTATTTCTTTGCACTAAAAAAGAGCTATGTGTTTGTTTTATATGACACTTTAGATACCATATTGCCTACAATAACTCGGTTTGCTCCTTAATTTCCAAACTGTAAGAAGTTGATAACATCCATGATCATTTATGGAGGTTACATACACACCTCCCTTACCCCCTGCCCAATCACCAATCTCTATGACAGTTCTTTTGGGCTTGTTACCTTGCAATATTCTCTTGTGTTCCATAGGTAAATCAAAGGGTGACAGAGGTTGTCAGAAAGGAAATACCTAAATAAATACATCTCTGCATGGTACAATTTCTCATGTTCATGCATTCCTTATAGACAGTATTTTTTTTTTATCCCTGTCAAAGAAGGCCGTTGTTGCTACCATAGTCAGTGATACATGATCTCTGTTGGTTTCCTTTTGTGAAGTCCAGTCTTGCTTTGTAATGTGCTCTAGAATCTGCACCCTGTGCTGCCCAGGAGTCACGTTAGTATCTTTTTATATGCTGTATACAAGGACCGACAGAGACCTAAACAATGGAAGACCTTTAGTCAAGCCAGTAGATTTCAGTAATTGTCTGTGAGAACTCACAGCATCAAAGTCTCTTTTCTCTGTGAATATCTTTGTGTAACTTGTCATTCTAAGTCAATGTTAGAAGGTAACAATTAGAAACTCTTTTTAAGATATTGAGGGCAAGAAGTTGTAAAGGAAAAATTCTGTGTTCCAATTAAAAGGTGGGATTGCATATGCCTTTGAAGTGTTTTTTTCAAAAAGTAAGCTACAAACCTGAGTGTGCAGTGTTAATCCCCTTGACTCCACACTGAACAGAAGACACTTTGTTGGTCTTGTCTTTGTATATCATGTACTGCAACTTGTAAATATGTGCATGTTTTTATTACATGTGTATGCCTGTCTCTTATTGCACTGAATTCTGCAAGATGAATAATATTTTATATCATTATATCATTCATTTAGAAAAAGTTCCTTCTCCAACTCTTCCTCATTATTTTCCCTTCTAATTAGTCATTAAACTTGGAAAACCATTTAGGATTTTTTGAAACTCTGAGATTGAGTGAAGAATCATGGCTGTCTGAGATCATTCTTACATTCCTCTGACTTACACAGCTGAAGGGAAGCATTAGATCTTCCTTCTACCTTATTTTACAGAACTGAGATGCTTGTTTATAGCTACCTATCTACATTTTCAATGAGGGTAATAGAAATATATATTTCATGTTTATATATAAACATATATAAACATATATTTGGTTAAACCTTCCTCTGTAGATAGATTCTAAGGATTAGCAATGGGATTGATGATTCCTTTATTCCGGAATTGGCTGGGACCATGAGCAACTGCAGTTTGTGGACTATCCAGTGACCTGTGTAAAATGAATCTTACCGTGTCAGGGGAGATAGGTAACTGTTAGGCATTGTATCCTCTACAGAGAGGCCTAGGGATGGTGTATTCGGAACTTACTTGGTCTCCTGATTATTGAAATGTAGGCTGAAAGTGCTCCCTAAAGAGTTTGGTGAGGTGTATATAGGACATTAGAGATTCTTTAGAAATAGTAATATTTTGTCAGTATAGGCAAAAGTTTAATGCAGGCTTTTGAACAAATGCTTAAAAAATATTCCACCTGACCAACTATTTTTTTTTTTTTTACCAGCCAAATTATTGTTCAGGAGTTTCATACATAATAGTATTTTGTTGTTGCTTTTGTTTTTGTTTTTCTTGGTTTGTGTTTTTCTTGGCTTTATCATTGTAAGCTGTTACTATCAATCTAGCGGAATGGACAAATAGCTGTGTAAATAGCTTCTCATATGATGTTTCTACTGATAGCTGTTTGACTTTTTCTTCCCATTATGAATGGGAGGATCATTTGTAAATTCCCTTTATGGGTAGCTACCAAAAAAAAAAAAAAAATACTGGCCTGACATGTGACCCTGTCTCCGTTAAGCCCAGAATATGAGTGCCTTTAGCAAGTTTTAGCATTTCGCAGAGAGAAGAGATGATAGAATTATTGCCATTAATCACAATTTGTAAAACAGAAGCTTGGAATAGCAAAGGTCTGTGTGAATTCTGTGTTCTACATCTTTTTTGTTTAATGCAATTTCAGTTTCATACTGAATAAAATTGTTAACATTATTGATCAGGAACTGTACACCCTGAAAATAAATCCAGTTATCCCAGGCTGGCAATAGTCATAGATTATTTTTCACCTTGATCTGTGTTGCATTTTTATTTAGTGAAGAGTGGTATGATGGACTGGGAAGGGCTTGACACTGAGGTTTGGAAAAACTTTATTCCAGTGGTCTTTTCCAAACGTGTCTACTCTGTAGAGAGAATTATTTACTTGCAAATGTAGTGTGTGAAGAAGAGACTGTCTTGTCCACAATACTTACTAATTGTGTTGTTCATCTCTCTGTTAAAGAAGGGATCTTCACAAATTGGATTTGAGGCCATAAGCAAAAATTCCCACTGCAATTAATTTAAAATTCTAAATTGCCTGAGTCTTTTAAACATGGCTAAATTAATTTTATTTATGGAAAATTTTAAACATACATTGGAGTTGAAAAGATTTTACCAGTGAATTCTACTATCAACACTGTACTAGGCTTGTATTACCACATATCCATCCATCAGTCCTTGGAGTATTTTAAAATACATACTTCAGTGTAAATTTCAGACAATACATTTCCCTTAAACACTTCAACATAGGTGTCATTAACCAGAATTTATTATTTGCTTAAATATTACTATCTTTTAAAAAGCAGTGTATAAAGTTGATAACTGGAACCAAATAACATACAGTTTTTTCTCTTGTGGACTTTAAAAGCCTTCTGATTTCTGTTTTTATATGTGCTTAGCAAGTGAAGGAAGACCGCTCCATTCCAACCTCAAGTTTTCTGATGTTGGTCATTTTAAAGCTTAGTTGTCATACCTTTTTAAAATTCCATAAAAATTTTTTCTTTATCCCACTTTTATGGTGTATTTTTGCTGAACTATGCAGCTTCTTTAAAAAACTGTAAATTACAGATTGAGGTTTATTAAATGAGCTTATTATACCTCATTCATTCTATTGCTGCTTTTCTCCATGATACCACGTCTCTCATTACTTTCACCTGCTCTACCAGAACGTAGAGGTAGAGTCAAATGCATAGGTGATTAGCTATTTTAAACAACTTGAGAAGAACAGATTTTGTAGTTTTGAAAGTTGAAACTATTAAGTTATCTAAAGCCTTTGAATTCCTGAGAAGTGTCATTGCCCATCCTTCCTCTAGCCATAATTAGCAGGATCAAAAATGATTGTACTGTACAATGAGTTGTTGAAATTGTGAGCCTTAGTAACCATCCTTAGCTTTACTCTAGTACTGTTTAGGAAAAAGTTTTTTGACATATGCCTTTATTTTTATGCCAATTTTTTTGTGGACAAAATCTGAAGAATTTAAGTGACTTGCTCCAAGGTCATGAAGATTCAATGGATAAGTCAGAATTGAAACTTCACTGTTCCTGATTCATATTCTTGTGCTTCTGTGATAAGCATCATGGCTTCCAAGATAACTGAACATTCCTTTGGGGACCGTAAAATGAAAGTATGTATTTTTTACTAATTAGACTAGTTTTTAGGCATTTCACAATTCTTTGATTTTAAAGATTTTTTTCATGGTCATGTTCATGTTCCTCATTAAGCCAGTGTAATTGCTAAAAACCTCATTTCACTGTTTAATACCAACTAATAATGCAGGTTTTATCAGATTTCTTTTTGCATTTAAATAATCTTCATGATTACTCATGACTTTTTCTATGTAAGTCCTTAAGTGACCCCCTCACTAGTGAAAATAAATGTTCTATATCACTAATTCAATGTATATTCTCTACATGATATATTTTTTTAAGGAAAAGTAACCCCATGTGTCAGGATGAGTGATATCCTAGGGCAAAGCACATATAAAGTTTATTTCTAGTCTGCAAATCTGGCATTTACGGGAACAAAACTCTTTTAGAGTGGCTGGTCATTGCCTTCTTTTGGTACTTGAGCACCTTTCTGTGGTTTTGTAAATTGATGTGTCATTTTGTAAGAATTTCATGTTGATTCTGTGTTAATTGATGTTCACCTTGTGGTATCCTCAGCTGATTGTAATAATTTAGTTTGGGTATGGTGTGTCTGCTTTGAAATGCCTTACTAGAGCATGTCAAATTTTGCTCTAAAGCATTCCATGTATCTGCTAGGGCAGTAACTTGCCTCTCTGAGTTGTATGCTCTAGATTCAGAAGCAAACTGATTTTGCTTTCACCTTTAAGATTGCATTTTAGTGTAGTTATTGTTTTAAATTAGAGAATAAAATCATAAAAAAAACAAGGGAGAACCCTTCATTTAATGGCATGGCAAATTTTTAAAACTGCTTTTGCTATTTCACTAGAAAAAAATCTAGTAAAGGATATAGCTAAAAAACGCCAGCCAGAACTGTATGAAATTGGGGTTGTTTCCTAAAAATTTTTCTAAATGTCATACAGGGGTTTAACATCTGTGTATGCTGTTGGGGCTAAGTGCCAGTCACTAATTTGGAAATCTGTTTGCATTCTGGGGCTGTAAAATGACAAAAGTGTCATGGGATTAAAATCAATCAGCTGTGAATTGTAAAATTGAAATCGCTTTTTTTGGTTTCATTTTCTTCAGCATATTGAATATAGAAATCCAAAAGATATTTAAAATTTACACTGCTTATGTTGATGGCTCATTTTGGCTGTGTATCCTCACTTATGTACTGATTTCTGATAAAAGCTTGACATTATTATAACAGGTATTTTGTGTTCAATTTAATAAAACAGTTTCTGAGTCTTGTCTGCAGATGGTTTGGTTGTGAGTTGGAGATTCTGGGAAAAGGACACACGTCAGCACTAAGGTGTTAACTTTTTTTCTTTTATTCAAATTTTATTTAAATTCAATTAATTAACATACAATGTATTATTAGTTTCAGAGGTAGAGTTCAGTGACTTATCAGTTGTATATAACACCCAGTGCTCGTTACATCACGTGCCCTTCTTCATGCCCATCACCCAGTTACCTTATTCCCCTACCCCCCTCCCCTCCAGCGACCCTCAGTTTGTTTCCTATGATTAAGAATCTTTAATGGGTTGTCTCCCTCTCTGATTTCATCTTGTTTTATTTATTTCCTCCCTTCTTCTATGCTCCTCTGTTTTCTTAAATTCCACATATGGGTGAGATTATACGATAATTGTCTTTCTCTGAAGTGTTATTTTCAATGCTGATGGTGAGTGGCTGTCGTTTTATGAGTCATCTGTCTGCACGTGATCTGCCTTGGACTTCTTGAACTTGTGCAGAGGATTGTCAGCTCTTGGGCATGTGGTAGACTTGACCTCACTGCTCACACTCCTTTTTCCCTACATCACTGGAGTTAGCCTGAGACTGGAATAAGTTCTCAATTTTATTGATATATTTTAAAATTTCTCTTCCCTTCAAATTCTGAGAAACCCTGGGCTTAGCAGGACCATAATCATTGCTTCTGAAAATACTGTGAAAAGGCATCTACCCATTAATCTTTCGGGTGTTTCACATATAAAAATACTTTTATCATTAGCTTATACTACAATATATTATTGGGGTAGGGTCATTTAAGTCTTCTGGTTTACTCTGTGCAATGTGCTTTTGAATTAAATGCTCATTTTAAAAAGTAGATTATAGGCATGGAAGGTGCTGGCTATGGTTTGTTGAATCAGATGCACAACACATACACTTACTGTCATGGGAAAAATTCTTGTGTCTGCACAAAAAATTGTTTCTGAATGAATAGATCACATCAAATCTGTGTGTTGTAAAAATACTCAAGGCAGCACATTTATTAAATCATCTCTAGGAGATCTTTAGCTTAAAATAAAGCTATGATAATGGACATTTTAAAAAAAGAGTCTTTGATTACTAAGCTTTTTAGCTTTTCTTTCTTTAGGCATTTCTGAAGCATATTTGCTGAAAATCTATTCAAAATTAGTCACCATTATCCTTTAAAATTGCCTGTATGTAAAAGACTAGCAATGAAATTTCCCAGTCTGTTATAAATTAATATAAGATTGTTAAGAGATCAGAAATAGACCTTTTTGTGATGAATTTTAAGATATTTATCATCTGAGTTGAGACAACCCACCAAGTTTTATTCCTTTTTAAAAAATATTTATTTATTCATTGTTCATTCATTCATTCACCCAGAGAAGCAGGCTCCATGCAAGGAGTCCAATGTGGGACTTGATTCCGGGAATCAGGATCAGGCCCTGAGCCAAAGGCAGACGCTCAACCGTTGAGCCACGCAGGTGTCCCAGTTTTAGTCCTTCTTGTAGGATATTCATAAACTATTGAAATTTGGGAACTTAAAAAAAGATGAATACAGGCAACGATTGTGCACTTTAAATATTATTTAACAGGGATGTGATTATGAATCTGCCCCCCCCCAAAAAAAAAATCACCAACAAATATACTCCATAGTGCGTACATGCATACGTGTACATGTGTGTAAGAGGGAGAGAGATGGAGATGGACGGGGCGAAATGTGTATTAGGAGGAAGAATGTGGAAGTATGTTGTAATGAAAGTATGTCCAAAGGAACAGGTGTGTTTGCCACTGGAAGAAATAGGCTTCATCATAGGAGTCTGTAACATTTGCCTGGCACTTTGGATGTCTTTAAGTATGTAATTAGAGCTTCAAATATGTTTTGGCGGGCAGCCATCCCTCCAGACAGGAACAAGATGTCTTTCATACTAGCTTTAATTTTTAATCTTTGCTAATGCCTGAGGCTCTTCTCTATCCCTGTTTTTTAGAAATAGTTTACTGGGTTATGGACTTTGACCAAAGGTATCTAGTGCCACCATGTGGACTCTTTAATTCTTACAGTTAGCAGTTTGAATGTGGTTAGTGCAGGACTTTGGAAGCAGGATCTTTAGATAAAAACCACCTAGTGGAGGAGAGGAGTTTTTAATCCATAAATAAAACAAGGACAGTCATCATCATGTCTTTAGGAGATAACAAGGAGTGTATTCTTTTACACCTTTGGCTACTAAAGACTGCAGAGTCAGAAAAGCAGTGGATTGGGAATCAGAATACTGTGTGTGTGTGTGTGTGTGTGTGTGTGTGTGTGTGTGTGTATGATTTTTTGTGATTTAAAAACATGTCTATTTTGCTTTAAAAAAATTTACCCATACACTTTTGGGTATGTGAACACCAAACATGGAAACTAAATAGGAATAATTATCAATGAAAGCCTCAAATTGGAAGCAAAGGATTAGAAAAATCTCTTATCAAAGGAAATTGTTAAAAATAAAAATTTACATATAGGGGCAAATGTTGAATGTGGAAATGATGCTGACAACATAAAAACTAAACTACAAAATGCAAAATACAAAAAGTTTTCCCAAACATAGTTTATTTTGGGGAAAATATAATGTACTATACTTCAATAATCTGGCAATATTTTTAAGCAGACATATTTTTAAGTCTTTTGTTAAATATTTCAAACATTTAGAAAAAGTGCACACTAGGATAACTGGTACCAATTCTGCTCACAATGCCTGTGAGTTCCTGGGCATGTCTCTTAACTCTTCCGTTACTTAGAATTGAGGTAAATGTGAATTCCAGTTATTTCTTTTCACTCCTCTCAGAGTATGGAAAACTTAGAGAATTAATCTTCTTTCAAAATTGGTTGAGTGTTTTGAATAGATAACTCCTAAACGAATCTAATCTCATGCTCCCATGTTTTCCTCCCCAGAAGTGGTGGCACTTCCCAGTTTCTTAGGTGTTTTTCAGAGATAATCTATACAATGAGAAGGGTGGCATTCCATACACACTTTTTTTTTTTTTTTCTGGTGACCAGTGTGCCTTGGCAATCATTCCATAGCAGTACATGTGGATCTCATTCTTTTTAACTGTATGGTATGCACTCATATGATTTCCAAGATATGTTTTACTGGCCCTTCTTTGATTGTTCCTCATTGATTTTTTTAATTCAAAGCTCTAAAAAATTGTGGTAAAATGTTCATAATATAAAATTTATCATTTTAACCATTTTCAAGTCTGCAGTTCAGTGGCACTAAGCACAATCATACATTGTTACCACTAACCATCTCCAGAACTTTTTCCATCTTCACACACTGAAACTCCATAACCATTAAACAATAACACCCATTTCTCTCTCTCCAGCCCCATGGCAACCATCATTCTACTTTTTTTCTCTATGAGTTTGATTACTATAGGCACATCATACAGGTGAGATCGTACAGTATTGTCCTCTTGTGACTGGTTTATTTTATTTAGCATAATATCTCTAAGGTTCATATGGTAGCATGTGTCAAAAATTTTCTTCCTTTCTGGGCAGAATAATGTTCCAATGTATGTGCATATCACATTTTGTTTATTCATTCATCTGTCAGTGGACATTTGGGCTGCTTCACGTTTTGGCTATTGTGAATAAT
Source organism: Canis lupus familiaris (assembly GCF_011100685.1). Classification (NCBI taxonomy): domain Eukaryota; kingdom Metazoa; phylum Chordata; class Mammalia; order Carnivora; family Canidae; genus Canis; species Canis lupus. The sequence continues at coordinate 12,694,732 of NC_049255.1, read as the reverse complement.
GTTACTCTGAACACAGGAATACATAAATTAAAAACTTAAAAATTAGAGGAGGTCAAAGATCCTACTAAAAGATGAATGGGTCAACCAGGAAATTAGAGAAAAATTTAAAAGATTCATGGCAATTGCACCCAAAAGCATAAGATACCTAGGAATAAACCTAACCAAAGATGTAAAGGATCTATACCCTCAAAACTATAGAACACTTCTGAAAGAAATTGAGGAAGACACAAAGAGATGGAAAAATATTCCATGCTCATGGATTGGCAGAATTAATATTGTGAAAATGTCAATGTTACCCAGGGCAATATACACGTTTAATGCAATCCCTATCAAAATACCATGGACGTTCTTCAGAGAGTTAGAACAAATTATATTAAGATTTGTGTGGAATCAGAAAAGACCCCGAATAGCCAGGGGAATTTTAAAAAAGAAAACCATATCTGGGGGCATCACAATGCCAGATTTCAGGTTGTACTACAAAGCTGTGGTCATCAAGACAGTGCGGTACTGGCACAAAAACAGACACATAGATCAATGGAAGAGAATAGAGAACCCCGAAGTGGACCCTCAACTTTATGGTCAACTAATATTCGATAAAGGAGGAAAGACTATCCATTGGAAGAAAGACAGTCTCTTCAATAAATGGTGCTGGGAAAATTGGACATCCACATGCAGAAGAATGAAACTAGACCACTCTCTTTCACCATACACAAAGATAAACTCAAAATGGATGAAAGATCTAAATGTGAGACAAGATTCCATCAAAATCCTAGAGAAGAACACAGGCAACACCCTTTTTGAACTCGGCCACAGTAACTTCTTGCAAGATACATCCACGAAGGCAAAAGAAACAAAAGCAAAAATGAACTATTGGGACTTCATCAAGATAAGAAGCTTTTGCACAGCAAAGGATACAGTCAACAAAACTCAAAGACAACCTACAGAATGGGAGAAGATATTTGCAAATGATCAGATATCAGATAAAGGGCTAGTTTCCAAGATCTATAAAGAATTTATTAAACTCAACACCAAAGAAACAAACAATCCAATCATGAGATGGGCAAAAGACATGAAGAGAAATCTCACAGAGGAAGACATAGACATGGCCAACACGCACATGAGGAAATGCTCTGCATCACTTGCCATCAGGGAAATACAAATCAAAACCATGATGAGATACCACCTCACACCAGTGAGAATGGGGAAAATTAACAAGGCAGGAAACAACAAATGTTGGAGAGGATGCGGAGAAAAGGGAACCCTCTTACACTGTTGGTGGGAATGTGAACTGGTGTAGCCACTCTGGAAAACTGTGTGGAGGTTCCTCAAAGAGTTAAAAATAGACCTGCCCTACGACCCAGCAATTGCACTGTTGGGGATTTACCCCAAAGATACAGATGCAATGAAACGCCGGGACACCTGCACCCCGATATTTCTAGCAGCAATGTCCACAATAGCCAAACTGTGGAAGGAGCCTCGGTGTCCATCAAAAGATGAATGGATAAAGAAGATGTGGTTTATGTATACAATGGAATATTACTCATCTATTTGAAATGACAAATACCCACCATTTTCTTCAACGTGGATGGAACTGGAGGGTATTATGCTGAGTGAAGTAAGTCAGTCGGAGAAGGACAAACATTATATGTTCTCATTCATGTGGGGAATGTAAATAATAGTGAAAGGGAATATAAGGGAAGGGAGAAGAAATGTGGGGGAAATATCAGAAAGGGAGACAGAACGTAAAGACTGCTAACTCTGGGAAATGAACTAGGGGTGATAGAAGGGGAGGAGGATGGGGGGTGGGAGTGAATGGGTGATGGGCACTGGGGGTTATTCTGTATGTTGGTAAATTGAACACCAATAAAAAAAAATAAAAGATTCATGGAAACTAATGAAAATGAAAATACAACCATTCAAAATATTTGGGATACAGCAAAAGCGGTTCTAGGAAGGAAATACATCTCAATACAAGCCCCCATCAAAAAATTGGAAAAAATTCAAATACACAAGCTAACCTCACACCTGAAGCCTAAACCGAGCAGAAGAAGAGAAATAATAAAGATTAGAGCAGAACTTGGGGAACCTGGCTGGATACCTCAGTGGTTGAGCATCTGCCTTTGGCTCAGGTCATGATCCTAGGGTCCTGGGATCAAGTCCTGCATCAGGCTCCCTGCGAGGAGACTGCTTCTCCCTTTGCTTGTGTTTCTGCCTGTCTCTGTGTGTCTCTCATAAATAAATAAATAAAATATTTGTAAGAAAAGAAAATAATACTAGAGCAGAACTCAATGAAATAGAGACCAGAGAACTGTAGAACAGATCAATAAAAACAGGAGCTGGTTCTCTGAAAGAATTAATAAGATAGATAAACCCCTAGCCAGCCTTATTAAAAAGAGAAGAGACTCAAATTAATAAAATCACGAATGAAAGAGGAGAGATCACAACTAATACCAAGGAAATACAAACCATTTAAAAAATGTATTATGAGCAGCTATATGCCAACAAATTAGGCAATCTAGAAGAAATAGATGCATTTCTGGAAGACCACAAATTACCAAAACTGGAACAGAAAGAAATAGAAAACCTGAAGAGGCCAATAACAAGCAAGGAAAATGAAGCAGTCATCCAACACCTCCCAAGACACAAAAGTCCAGGGCCAGCTGGCTTCCCAGGGGAATTCTATCAAACATTTAAAGGAGAAATAATACCTATTCTACTAAAGCTGCTCTGAAGGATAGAAAGGGACGGAATACTTCCAAACTCATTTTATGAGGCCAGCATTACCTTGATCCCAAAACCAGATAAAGACCCCACCAAAAGGAGAATTATAGACCAATAACCCTGATAAACTTGGATGCAAAAATTCTCACCAAGATCTAGCCAATAGGATCCAACAGTACAGTAAGAAGATTATTCACCAAGTGGGATTTATCCCTAGGATTCAAGGGTGGTTCATAAAGCAATCAACGTGATAAATCACATCAAGAGAAAAAACAAGAACCCTATGATCCTCTCAATAGATGCAGAGAAAGCACATCCGACAAAATACAGTATCCATTCCTGATCAAAACTCTTCAGAGTGTAGGGATAGAGGGAACATTCCTCAATATCATGAAAGTCATTTATGAAAATCCCACAGCAAATATCATTCTCAATGGGGAAACACTGGGAGCCTTTCCCCTAAGATCAGGAACGAGACAGGGATGTCCACTCTCACCACTAGTACTAGAAGTCCTAGCCTCAGCAATCAGGCAACAAAAAGAAATAAAAGGCATTCAAATCGGCAAAGAAGAAGTCAAACTCTCCCTCTTCACAGATGCCATGATACTGTGTATAGAAAACCCCAAAACATCCACCCCAAGATTGCTAGAACTCATACAGCAATTCAGCAATGTGTCAGGATACAAAATCAATGCACAGAAATCAGTGGCATTTCTCTACCCTGACAATGAGACTAAAGAAATAGAAATTAAGGAATCCATCCCATTTACAACTTCACCCAAAACCATAAGAACCTAGGAATAAACCTAATCAAAGAGGTAAAGGATCTAGACCCTAAAAACTACAGAACTCGTCTGGAAGAAATTGAGGAAGACACAAAGAGATGGAAAAACATCCCATGCTCATAGATTGGAAGGATAAATATTGTGAAAAAGTCTATGCTACCCAGGGCAGTTTACACACTCAATGCAATCCCTATCAAAATACCATGGACTTTCTCACAAAGTTGGAATAATCCTAAGATTTGTATGGAATCAGAAAAGACCCTGAGGGATGCCTGGGTGGCTCAGAGGTTGAGCATCTGCCTTTGACTCAGGGCATGATCCCAGGGTCCTGGTATTGAGTCCCGCATCAGGCTCCCTGTGGGAAGCCTGCTTATCCCTCTGCCTGTGTCTCTGCCTCTCTCTCTGTGTCTCATGAATAAATAAATAAAATCTTTAAAAAATGTTTTTTAAAAAGACCCCGAATAGCCAGGGAAATATTGAAAAAGAAAACCAATGCCAGGGCATCACAATGCTGGATTTCAAGCTGTATTACAAAGCTGTGATCATCAAGGCAGTGTGGTACTGGCACAAAAACAGATACATAGATCAAGAAAACAGAACAGAGAGCCCAGAAATGGACCCTCAACTCTATGGTCAACTAATATTCGACAAAGCAGGAAAGAATATCCACTGGAGAAAGGATAGTCTCTTCAATAAATGGTGCTGGGAAAATTGGACATCCACATGCAGAAGAATGAAACTAGACCTTTCTCTTACACCATACACAAAGATAAACTCAAAATGGTTGAAAGATCCAAATGTGAGACAAGAATCCATCAGAATCCTAGAGGAGAACACAGGAAACAGCATTTTTGAAACTGGCCACAGCAACTTCTTGCAAGAATGTATCTATGAAGGCAAGGGAAACAACAGCAAAAATGAACTATTGGGACTTAATCAAGATAAAAAGCTTCTGCACAGTAAAAGAAACAATCAGCAAAACTAAAAGACAACCTACAGAATGGGAGAAGATATTTGCAATGACATATCAGATAAAGGGCTAGTATCCAAAGATCCAGGATTTATAAAAGACTTTTGAAACTCAACACCCAATTAACAAACAATCCAGTCGTGGAATGGGCAGAGGACATGAACAGAAATTTCTACAAAGAAGACATACACATGGGGAACAAGCAGATGAGAAAATGCTCCACAACACTGGCCATCAGGGAAATAAAAATCAAAACCATGATGAGATGCCACCTCCCACTAGTGAGAATGGTGAAAATTAACATGACAGGAAACAACAAATGTTGGCGAGGATGTGGAGAAAGGGGAACCCTCTTGCACTGTTGGTGGGAATGTGAACTGGTGCAGCCACTCTGGAAAACTGTATGGAGGTTCCTCAAAGAGTTAAAAATAGAGCTACCCTATGACCCAGCAATTGCACTACTGAGGATTTACCCCAAAGATACAGTTGCAGTGAAATGCCAGGAAACCTGCGCCCCAATGTTCATAGCAATGTCCACAATAGCCAAACTGTGGAAGGCGCCACAGTTGGATGTCCTTTGACAGATGAATGCATAAGGAAGATGTGGTCTATGTATACAATGGAATAGTACTCAGCCATCAGAAAGGATGAAGATCTACCCTTTCCTTCGAGGTGGATGGAATTGAAGGGTATTATAGTGACTGAGGTAAGTCCATCAGAGAAGGATACTCATCATATGGTTTCATTAATATGGGGAATATAAGAAATAGTGAAGGGGATTATAGGAGAAAGGAAGGGAAATGAGTGGGAAAAATTAGAGAGGGAGACAAACCATGAGAGATCTCTAACCCTGGGAAATGAACAAGGGGTAGTGGAAGGGGAGGTGGGTGGGGGGATGGGGTGACTGGGTGACGGGCACTGAGGGGGGCACTTGAGGGATGAGCACTGGGTTTATACTATATGGTGGCAAATCGAACTTCAATAAAAAAAAAAGGCCCCTGAGATCAGGAAGAGGACAGAACTGATCAGGGCCTTGTTCACATAAAAGACACAAGGATTCTCCTTGATGTCTGTGGAGTCACCCAGGAGAGCCAACTTTCCAGAGAGGCAGAACTGAGGTGAGCAGGCATTCATTCTAGGTGGGGGACCCAAAAGACAAAGGTGTGGGAACAGGAAAGCCCAAGCTTGCTTGAGGGTGAGCTAGCTCGTGAGTGAGATGCTCATGTGTGTGTGCTTGAGGGGGGGGGGGGTATCCTATTCCAGAAGACCCAGTCACCCGGCTCAGACACCTGGACACTTCAGTGCATGTAGAGGGCCTAGTACTTTCCCAGGTTCTTCATTCCTAATCATCAGTGCAGAATCTAATAAAAATGTGGCAATTAAAGGTCACTCACAAAGCCTTTACAGAGCCACAAGGAACCACCAGCAGGATGGGGGACATCTCCTCTACTACATGGGTTCCAAATCCATTGAAGGTCTGTAATCACTACTTATCACCTCATTGTCAACCCAGCCATGTTGCTAAGTGCGTTTTCCAGACTTAGTTCTTTTAACTTAATCTCCATGACTAAGCCTTGTCATTCTGCTTTATTTTTTTATTTTTTTTATTTTTATTTTTATTTTTTTTATTGGTGTTCAATTTACTAACATACAAAATAACCCCCAGTGCCTGTCACCCATTCACTCCCACCTGAGAAAACCAGGACTCGGTGTTTTAGCATCCCAACACCATTTATTTCTTCGTGTGTGATATCAAGCACCCTTCTTGCCCTCTGTGTTTCCCTCACCATATCAGAAAACAGCGATAAGGCTCACAAGAACCCGAATTTCTTTGGTGGGGGGCAGGGGGTGGATAAAATGATTTAGTGCATACAAAAAGAAAGGCTTGCTCTAGAAACACTTGCTTCCTTCTGGTCTTGACAGTCATAGACCCTGTCACTTCCCATTCTCTTTAGAGGTCCAGTATCCTCTTAACCTGTCCTTCCTTTAGAAAATCATTTTCATGGATGGTTGGCCCATGTCAGACAGCACCTAGGCTGTCAGGAACCTGGGTTTATACTTAGCCTCTTGGCTGTACTGAAAAGGCTTACCTGGCATAGGCCAGCTCCTCGTGTTTCTGAGGGAAATTTGCAGCCTTTGTGGGGTATGACACTGAACTGCCATGGAATTCATCTGGGGCTTAATCATCTGTTCCCAGGTGATTAAGCTCCTGATCATGAAGTGGGGACTTGGTGTGAATCTGAGCAGTGTCTGTTGCTTTAAAAAAATTCTTTTTACCAGCTTACAAGCATTTCAGTCCTTTAATTGCTACAGCTGAGTCCATATATGTTTATAGATCATCAGTTTGGGGTGGATATGTGTGTCGTTCAATCTCTTTCCTTGGTGTTTGATAGTTTTCAGAATACAAATCTTTTGCCTCTTTGGTGGGGTTTATTTCCAGGTATCTTTTTATTTTTGGTGCAGGTTTAAATGTGATTGTTTTCTTAATTTCTCCTTATGCTACTTCATTGATGCTCTATAGAAATGCAGCAGTTTTCTGCACATTGATTTCGTATCCTGCTACTTGACTGAATTTATCAGTTCTAGTCGATTTCTGGTGGTTTGCTATATAGAGTATCGTGTAATCTGCAAATAGTGAAAGTTTGACTTCTTCCTTATAAGTCTGGTTGCCTTTTAGTTCTTTTTGTTGTCTGACGGCTGTAGCTAGGCCGACCAGTACCAGGGTTGAGTGAAGGAAGTGAGAATGGACATCCTTGTCTTGTTGTTGGTCTTAGTGAGAAAGGTCACTTTTTTCCCATGAAGTAAGGTTGATGTTGTTGCCTGTGGGTTTTTCATATATGACCTTTCTTATGACTGGAGCTCCTCTGTTGAGGGCTTTTTTCATCAATGGGTGTTGTACTTTATCAAATGCTTTGTCTGTGTCTCTTGACATGATCAGAAGGCTTTTATCTTTTCTCTTATGGATGTGATGTTTCATGTTGATTGATTCTTTATCATTGAACCACCCTTGCTTACTGGGAAATTCCACTGGATTGTGGTGAATTTTTTAAATGTTTTTCTGGCTTCTGTAGGTTAGATTTGTGTTGAGAATTTTTGTACCTATATTCATCAGAGATGTTGGCCTGTAGTTTCTCTTTTTGTGTGTGATGTATTTATCTGGTTTTGGTATCAGGGTCAGGGTAGCCTCATAAAATGAATATGGAAGTTTTCCTTCCTTTTTGGTGTTTTTTGAATAGTTTGAGAAGAGTAGGTATTACCACTCCTTCAATGTTTGGTAGAATTTGCCTGTGAAGCCATCTGGTCCTGGGCATTTGTTTGTTGGCAGTTATTTTTATTACTAACTCCATTTGCTTGCTGGTAATCAGTCCGTTCAACTTTTATCTTTCTTCCTGCTTCAGTTTTTGTAGCTTCTATACTTCTAGGAATTTATCCATTGCATGTAGGTTGTCTGATTTGTTGGCAAAGAGTTTTTCATAATATTCTGTTACAACCATTTATGTATGCATGGAGTTGGTTGTAGTTTCTCCTTTTTCCTTTGTGATTCTGTGTCTTTGAGTGTTTCCCCCTTCTTCTTTTATGACTCTAGCTAGAAGGTTATCCCTTTGTTGATCTTCAAAGAACTAGAGCCTAGTTTCATTATCTGTTCTACTGGTTTTTAATTTTGTTTCTGTAACATATATTTCAGCTCTAATTCTATCTTCTGCTGGTTTTTGGTTTTGTTTACTGTTCTTTTACTGGATCCTTTTGTGTAAGTTTATGTGTTTTTTTTGAGATAGGCCTGTATTGCTGTAGCTTTCCCTCTTTAGGACCCATTTTGCTGTATCCCAAAGATGCTGGACCATGGTCTTGCCATTTTTATTTGTTTCCATGTAATTTTTTCTTTCTTCTTTGAGTTTTCCTTTGATGCATTCATTGTTTAGTAGCATGGTTTTGAACCTCCATGTGTTTGAATTTTTTTTCAGGTTTTTTTCTTGGGGTTAATTTCTAGAAAAGATGCCTGGTATGATTTCAATCTTTTTGAATTTGTTGAGACATGTTTGTGGCCTCATATGTGACCTATGCTGGAGAATGTACCATGTGCACTTGAAAGGAATGAGTATTCTGCTGTTTGAACATGGAATGTCCAGAATATGTGTGTTGAACCCAGTACATCAGTCCAAGCCATTGTTTCCTTTTTTGATTTTCAGTTTGGGTCATCCCTCCATTAAACTAAGAGGGGTGTTAAGGTCCCCTACTATTATTGTATTACCATCAGTTAATTCCATTACGTTTGTGACTAACTGCTTTATATATTTGGGTGCTCCTATGTTGAATGCACAAATATTTAAAACTGTTATATTCTTGTTGTGTTGTCTCCGCTATTATTATATAATGTCCTTCTTTGTCTTACTACACTCTTTGTTTTAAAGTCTGTTTTGTCTGATAGAAGTGTTCCTACTCCTGCTTTCTTCTGGCAACCATTTGAATGATATATTTTTTTCTTCACCTGCTCATTATCATTTTTCAGATTTCTTTGGATCTGAAATTAGTCTCTAGTAGGCAGCATGTAAGTGAGTCTTGTTTCCTTTTGTGGTTGTTGTTGCTGTTGTCGATTGAATGAGTCTTGTTTTTAAATCTACTCTGTCACCCTATGTCTTTTAATTGGAGTGTTTAGTCCATTTACATTCATAGTAATTATTGATGGAATATATTTATTGCCATTTGATTACTCAGGTCATTAGTTTGGTGGCATTTCCCTCATGGAACCCCCCAAAACCTCCTCTCTCATTTGCTCCTGACAGGAAAGGTTCATGCACCCCATGACATATCCGAAGCACAAGACCTATGGGGTCAAGCTCAGTTAGCAATTTCAGACAAGTCAGTGTAAGTGTGTACACTGAGGCTGAGTGTGTATACTGGAGAATGTCTGGGACCAGACACCAGAACAACAAAGACCTAAAAGTTACCTTGTCCAGCAAGGAGAGGGTGGGGGTTTCTCTGGTCAAACCATTATCCTGGCAAGAGAAAACCAATCCCTGATCCATCAGGTCCCAGGCAGGGAAGAGTGGAGTGGCTATTATGTATCTGACCAAAAGGCTGGAGTCTTGAGGGAATTTCTGCCTTCAAGAGAACTGCCTACGGAAATGCAGGAAGGTGGGAAATCCTAGCTCAGAAGTAAGCACAGAAATTCATGGAACCTAGCCCAGGTGTGGCCATCAAGATACACGAATATCTTTCCCCCACATACAAACCAAGAGGGAAAAGGAATTCTGAGATCATTGACAAGGATCCCAGAGGGATTCCAATCTTGGTCAGGGGTGAACCTGGGGCCCCAAGAGCGAGACTGAGGATAGAAAGTCCTGCCTGCCTTTATTCCATCCTCTAATTATCTTCCCCTGGCCTCATGCCTTTCCCATGCAGGAATTAGTTTCTTTACATGTTTGTCCCACTTTAGTGTTGATGCAATTCCAGAGGTTGAACTAGACAACTACATGTTCCAAATACTGGGAACATCAAAGAAACCCCAAAACCCAACCCAAAATAATCCACATCAGCAAAGGAGCAAGAAAAAGTCCTCCTTTCTTTCAAGTGTACAAAGGCAGTCACTGTCCTGGGGCAGGAAGTAGTTCTGGCAAGTGGTACCCTTAAAGACGCCCAATTCAGTGGTTGTTGCTATTCCTTTGAAAGTACCTCCAACCTCTAAATCTCAGCAGTCTGAGGGGGTTTCTGGTCTCTGCTGTTTGCCCAAATTCCTTATACTGTTTCTCTGAGAAAGGGGGGAATGGGGTGTCCTTCAGTAGCTAGGAAGGAGGGCTAGATCTTCTACTTCTTTCCACATACAGGAGCTGATGACTCTGTAAGATTTTTTAGTTTAAAATGAATATGAATAATAGTGAAAGGGAATATAAGGGAAGGGGGAAGAAATGTGTGGGAAATATCAGAAAGGGAGACAGAACGTAAAGACTGCTAACTCTGGGAAACGAACTAGGGGTGTTGGAAGGGGAGGAGGGTGGGGGGTGGGAGTGAATGGGTGACGGGCACTGGGGGTTATTCTGTATGTTAGTAAATTGAACACCAATAAAAAAAAATAAAAAAAAACTGAAAAAAAAATAAAATAAAATGAATATGAGAGGGACACCTGGGTGGCTCAGTGGTTGAGAGTTTGCCTTTGACTCAGGTTGTGACCCTGGGGCCCTGTGTTCAAGTCCCGTATCAGGCTCCCCACAGGAGTCTGCTCCTCCGTCTGCCTGTGTCTCTGCGTCTGTCTCTGTGTCTCTCATGAATCAATAAATAAAAGCTAAAAAATAAAAAATAAAAAATGAATGTGAAAGTCTTTACTTCTTTTAGATTACTATAGGAAGTAAAAGAACCAAACCGTACTCCTGGACACTAAAATAAAAGGGGCTTTAATATAATAATATTAAAATGTACCATTTCCGATTTCAGACAATGAAATATTGGCCCTCCAAATAAGTAAAGAGATGGGAGGAAGAGGTGTTGAGCAGATGGGTCCCCTGCACGTTGTGTTGCCACTGGACACTGGCTCAGCCCTGAGGTTGACTGTGGCCAGTTCTTCCTGTTCTGGAGTTCTGCTGGCCAGCTCAGATCAGGGCTCCAGCTGGCAGGACAGGATGTAGCTGAGGACAGAGGGACATATGCTAGTTGAGCGGGAGTTTCAATTCGGGAATCTTTCCTGGTATTTTCCCAGGAGCTGGAGTCTAGTGTCCAGCAGCAAGGCTGGAGGCTGCCCCGGGAGCCAACAAAGAAGGATCATCATAGTCTACCCCTGCCCTCACCCAGCTTCTGATGGGCCTCGACTTTCCTCCTCACAGAGCCACTCTCCAGACTGAAACCAGGCCCTAAGTGGATCCCTGGGCTCTATATTGTAATTATCTGCAGCCACCTGGAGCAGCATGATCTGCGTCATGACTTGGCATTCCTGGGCCAAGAGAGAAGGGCCGGATGCATGCAGAGCCTGGGTGGGGAAGCTGCAGTGTCTGGGGAGGGTTGAGCACTGGGACAGGGAACGAGTGCTGGGTCTTTGCACACGTGGCGACCCCTCTTCCTGCAAATTCATCCAGCCCCAACTTGTTCTCAGAGGTGAGTATAAACTGCCCCTCCTCTGGCAAGTTCTCCTTGATTGCCATTCCTCTGTCCTCACTTACTAACTGCATGGGACTTTCACTTCTTATCAAACTATTCCCATAAATGTGAGAATAAAGGGATGGAGGCAAGGACTGTTCCTCCCAGGGACATCTCTGATAACCACAGCCCTAAACTTCCCTACAGGAAGTGATACAGAGCCTCACCTTATTCTTCTTCTGGTGGTTGATCTCATTCCCCTGGAAAGCAGACAACCAAAGTCCATCAGTAAAAGCACCCTGGTTATTACTAGCTGCTAATATCCAGCTCTTCTCATGCTGCACTAAGGCCAGGCACACGACGGGACCATGCATAAAAGGGTGGCAGGACTGTGATCTAGGCCTGATCTCGGGTCCAGGGAAAGGAAGACATGGGGTGGCTGGTCTGGCGTCCTATAGCACAGGAAGGCGAGGCCACACAGGTGGGCAGGGGCTGCTAGGCTCCTTAAGTGCTCGCTGATGTGTCCATAGGGATCCTCCCTGGGAAACATTTCAGCCCTCAGGCCCACCCCAGCTTCCCACGTGGAACAGACCAGGACCCTTGGCAGCCTCCCCTCAGTTACCCTTCCCTCACCCTGCAAGAACATCAGAGTCCTGCTAATCATTACAAGGGTGTGCTTTAGAAAATCATAGTGCATGTAGCTGTGGGCCCCTGCCCACCTGCAAACCCATTTTGTATCCAGCTTTATAGACCCTCCTCCTGGTACTTCGAAAGAAGGGTTTTAGAAGCCGTGGCAACAGGAGGCAGGGCTGGAGTTGGACGGCCCCATCTGTCTTGATTTGGAGGCTTTCAGCTTTCAGGGAAGACCCCCTCTCTTCTGGGTTCGAGGCCTTGTATCTCAGACACACTCACCTTATCTGCCGCCCCCTGTTCCATGCTCTCTGGACATCCATCCCCAGGGTGCCAAGTTTAGATGGCCATCTTGCAGGGCCAAGGATAAGTTCCTTGAGACCATAATAACCTCAGTCTGCTTTCCCCCTCACAGAAATGTGTGTTTGAGGTCAGACCCTGAACATCTGACCCAAGTCAGTAGGTAGCAATGTTACATTATCCTTCAGCATGCCATGAGTGATTCTAGAACAATCTCAGTTCCAATATTCACTCCATGTGTGACCTTGAGCTTGCAGTCTGGCCTCCCTGAGCCTGGTTCCTCATTGGGAAAAGTGAGAACTCCAGCTACCTCCCACGGCCTCCTGAGGACCCAGTGTCCTATTACTATAATCGTTGTTGTGGCCCTCAACCCATCCCAACCCCATCACTGAGCAGAGGCCTGTCCTCTGGGCTCTCAAGGTTGGTACAGGCCCTCATCTGGACCAGCTGGTGACACAGAGAGCTCACATATCCAGGCTAGGGATTCTGGTTGAGCAGCACCTGCTTGTCCATCATAAAGGTCCAAATATGGGTGGATCCATTCAACCTTGAGGCGGCCATGAAGATGTCACATCTAACAAACTATGGACATGGATGCTTATGACATGTAGGGTGATTGACTGTCTGACCCTCTGATTAGAATTGAGACGGAGACACTGTATCTACTTTATTCCTTCAATTATCTTAGTGACTAGAAATGTGTCTGCAATTACTAGGTGCTTAATATATATTAATGGATGAAGGAATCCCAACCAGCACTTCCCATACACTGAGTAGACCTTGAGCTGTTGTGCCCACCCCCAGGGTCCTCCAGTCTGGTTACATAAAGGACAAATAGCAGGACCAGTTAGATGGAATGTCAGAAGTCCTTTGCAAACAGGAAAACTGTGTGCTTTTCAGGCACGTCTGTAAACCCAGAAGGGCCACAGGCCCGTGAGGGTTGATGTTGAGAGCTTCTTCACTGGGGAGAGAGAACTGCTGCACGTGAAGATGCCCAGCACGTCCAGCAGCCCTTTCTACAGAGCCAGGCACCAGATAAGTCTATGCCATGTTTTCTCCCATGATTTCTCACAGTGGCCCCATGAGTTTCATCCTCTTACCACACCACTTTTCAGAAGAGGAAAAGGAAGCTCAGAGATGTGCGGGGACATTCCCAAAACATAACGGTAGTAGAGGCAAGCCTCGCCCCCTGTGCTGTGCTTCGGGTGGTCACTCACTTGTTGAACTGCTGGCCCAGGAACTGTTGGGCTGTGGTGAACACCTTGCATATGCAGGAAGTGATTGGATTGTTTGAGAGGTTTCCATCCTGGAAGGATGGTATGAGGACTGTACAAAATTCTCCATTGTACCTTCCTTGAGTGTCAGCGTGGTGCAGGCCTCATCCAGGGACAGGGTTGATCCCTTTTCACATCAGAGAGACAAGGAGGGGCACTGTAGTCAACTTCAAACCATGAACCACTGGGAAGGTCAGGGTTTGGCGCTCAGACCAGAGACTCGCATCCCCTCAGGAACTTGTACAGGACAGGGACTTGAGTGCCCACACAGGAAAAGGTTCTAGGCTTCAAAGTACAATTGTTTTTAGGGGAGAAATGGTAAACCATTGGTAACTTAAACACGTTCTGTTACCTGAGGAACAACTCAGCTTTTATAGTTGAGTGTTTCTCTCAACTAATAGCTTTTATGAAGACAACTATGCCATTGAGTCATCAGTAAACATCCCCACTGCCAATAGGAGAACACAGAGGATTAGAACCTCAAATGCTGCTCAAGATCACAAATGCTGGGCCTGAGAATAGATCAAAGCATGGGATGCATGGCATTTCCCCTAAGCTTATGTGGCTTGGTCTGTTCCTGACACAGGGGAGAAAGGGTCAGGGGAAAACCACCTTCCTTAGCAGGTCCCAGGGGAGCCATTTGTTTCTAGTCTAGGTTCTGGGCTTGACCTGATCATCTCTGGGTCTTGAGATTGGAGATGAATGTGGACCTGTTCTCACCCCAGACTGCCAATTGATGTAGTTGGTAGCTTGATGCATCTGTGCTTTTCAGGGGAGATGAGTAGTTGAACCCTTGGAGCAGCTCATCAAATATTTCCTGGGTGGATCTCTAAAAAAAGGGAGTCTGCTATCGGGGCCAGGAGGCATCAGAGGACTTCCCCCTAATCTGGGGTTCCATGTTATGGCAGATCCAGCAACTAAAACAGTCTGTGGGGTCATGTAAGTCATTCCTTGCAGCACTGCAGAAATGGCAAGAGAATGGCATCAGGTCAAGTGCCAAGGGCCTTGAAAGGCTGAATCCTGTGGCAGACGGCCTCATTTATAGAGTACTATGAAGATCTATAAGGACATAGCTCATGACATGTTGGGCCTACAATAATTTGATGAGTTCTGAGAGAGGAAGCATTACAGAGAAACATATAGAAAGGCTTCATCCCACCCTTCCTTTTGTGTTAAATCACACTCTTTAATTCTTTAAAATGTTTTTTATGTTGTTTTGTTTTTGTTTTTTATTTTATTTTTTTGTATATTTTTTTATTAGAGTTCAATTTGCCAACATATAGCATAACACCCAGTGCTTATCCCATAAGTGCCCCCCTCAGTGCCTGTCACCCAGTCACCTTAACCCCCTGCCCACCTCCCCTTCCACAGCCCTTGTTTGTTTCCCAGAGTTAGGAGTCTCTCATATTCTGTCTCCCTCTCTGATATTTCCCACTCATTTTCTCTCCTTTCCCCTTTATTCCCTTTCACTATTTTTTATATTCCCCAAATGAATGAGACCATATTATGTTTGTCCTTCTCCATAAATCATCCTCTTTAGTGTGATGATTTTTAAGGTTTTGGAGAAGTTCTTCAGGGACAGTGGAGCTGGGTTCTACACAGGATATCTGGGACGAGTAGGTGAAATAGTAAAAACAGTAGTAAAATGTAAAGATACTCATCACTTTGTGAAAAACAAAACAAACAACCCCACCAAGCCCTCAAAACACTAAATATATTCTGCACTATTCCAACATAGTTGAAGAGTGTCTTCCCACCTCATCATGTGGCTGGGGGCTAGGCGTGGAGGTTCAGATCTCTTTGCATTTGGGCCTGTGCGACACCCATGTGGCAGCACTATGGGAGGGCCCCAGGTTTCTCTCCATGTTTGTGTGGGGGGTATATTTCTGTGGAGAACCCTCTTCCCATTCTCACAGCACTAATCCTTGTTTGCCAGTGCACCTGATAATTGTCTAGGGAGTTGGATTAGTTGAAGCCACAGACCATCTCCTCCAAGATCTCCTGGATGCAGCTCTGCAAATACAGTGCCCATATATGCAAGGCCAAGAGACATTAGGGTCCTCCCTGGACATCGCCACAAGGGGACACTCCCATTAGAAATCATGTTTTCTAGTTCAGACCAAGAGGGGCCGCTGAAGAGATATCTGGCAAGGAGGAAGTCAGATGACAGAGATTCTTGGGCTCATGACTAACATATTCGCAGTTGAGCTTGGTCCCCAGCACTCACCTTCTCATCTTGCCTGTTATGACCTTGGGTCTGAACACAAAAGATGTGTCAGGCTTCCAACACCTGGCAGCTGGTTTCTGCCCAGAAGGGCATGTTCCTCTCCTGTCCCCTCTCCACCCACGGATACACACACACACACACACACACACATACACACACACAATGAGGGGTAAGAGGTGTGGGCCTGCTGAGGTCTGGGCCTGATCAGGTGTGATCACAGTGTGGCCTGCTCTCCAGTGGGCTGTCCCACACAGCCTTGTGGTACCTGTTGGTGTCTCCCGCCACATGACCAGAAGTTTCAGAGTAGAGGGCCAAGCTGACATAGATAGCGACGTGAAAATCTCACACTCTAGACTCTCCTGAGCCCAGAGCACCAGAAAGTAGGAATATAGCAACAGAACATCTTGTATTCTTGACCATTTCCAGTTAAGTGAGCTAAAAAGTGGGAAGGTCTAGAATGTAGGTTCCTGGTTACCAGAGTTCTAAGTCAGTTGTGGGCTTGTCACCAAGGAAGTGAGGTCACTTTTTCAAGATTCCAGCACCTGGGCCCCTTCCTTCAGTCAGACCTATCTAGAGCCCCTTCTTGGCAGATGACTGCTTACCCCAATGTCATCTCTTTAACTGTACACAATGAGCCAAAAATGCCATAGCCACAACTCTCTGAAAATGCAAGTAAAATCCTACCTTTGAGGAGACAGAGCTGAATTTAGACCCTTATTTCTCTGTTTGTTTTCCCAGTTCTGTGTCCTGCCTAACCCACTGTGTCTCTCACATAGTCCCCAGTTTCCTAACCTGCACAGTGGGGGCCAGGCTAGCATCTGCTTCCTAGGGACATCATCAGGTGTCTATGGATGATGTTTATAACACATGTGGGCCTGTATCCTGTATATCTGAGGTAGAAATTTAAGGATGGAAGATTGACAAGAAGGGGTGGGATGTGGCATGAAGGACCACTCAAAAGTGGCCTGGGTTCCAGCAATGTAATATCACAATAGTCACTTTCCGTCTGGCCTCATGTTAACGGGGGCACCACAATGAGGTGAAAATGCTCCAAGATGCAGACATTGTCATCTTCTGTAATAAAACCTTCCAATTGTTTCCTGTTATATTTAGAATGAGATCTAGTTGCCTCGTTTTGGTCTCTGGGTGCTGCAAGCTTCACAATGGCTCCCAGCGATCCTGACCTGTGGTATAGGTATCCCTCTGTAACCCTGAGGTGCTTAGTGACTGGCTTCTGTATCCTCAATAGGATACAGCCAACATGATGGCATGTCACATCTAACTTTCAGTTGGAAATAGCCTCTCACTTCCTAGTCACTTCCTCTCCTGTTCCACTCACTCACGTTCCACTTCTCTTTCCCTTTCCCATTTTCTTTCTATACCTGAATGAAAAATCAACCAGAGATGTTTTGAACCGCCACATATAGGGGCTCACGTGGTAGAGAGCTGAGTCACTTTGGGAGAAAATCCTCTGCTAGGCTAGCCTCCCATGAGGTCACAGCTGCAACCTCTGATGTACCTTGAGGTTGAGGAACCAAGCTAATTTGTGTCTGGATTCCTCATCCACAAAACCGATGAGAAATTAAATATATGAATTGTAAGATGCAAGGTGTCGGGGCAACACAGTAACAGAGGAACAATAGATAGCTAACAGTCTACCAGGCCTCAGCATCGCTGCCCTCTTCCCTCTCCTCAGATCTCCTCCTCCTTTCCTCACAGCCGCGCTGGCTGCCCATTTCACCTCCTCTGGCCAACCCAGCTTCTGTTAGTATCTGCATCAGGGGTCCCTTCTTCCTGACACACTGTCCCCAGACGCGTGTAGATCTAACTCCCTTTTGTTATTCTGTTCTCAGCAATGTCACCCTCAGTGAGACCTTTTATACCTTTCTCTCCAATGATTTCCCAACCTTCCTTCCCGGCATACAGTCTTGTGTAGAATATAGCACTTGCTCTTTTCTTTCACGTGTCTTTGTTTTTGTGCTTTTGTCCACCTCCAGACTGTGAGTTCCTACAGGCAGGAACTCATGGTATTTTCAGCTCCATCCATGGGCCCACCAAGGTACCTGGCATAGGGTGAGTACTTAGTGCCTAGTTATGGAATGAATCAATGAGAAGTTCTTGGAACCCACTTCCCCTTTCAGCCATCTAGACTGAAGGGAGAAATGCCACTAAGAGTTTCAAGTTGTCTCTGGGCAGGGGGATGACCACAATGACCTCTGCATGAGTCTTTCCTCTGCAGTTCCTCCCGCAGAAGTCCCTAGTTACCATTGCAAAGGAGGTTTCCTGCATCGTGTTCTCCAGCTCTAGCAATACAGCCCCAGGCAGGCACACCACCAAAGAAAGGACAGCTTTATTTGGGTGTCCTCAAGGCAGTGGCTTTCCAGAATCACAGGGGCAAAGGAACAGGACCTATGGGCTCCAAGGCAGAGTAAAGGACCTCAGAATCCTCCCTTTCATTCCTTTCCTGTTCTCTCCATTGGTGTCTACTTTACAAATACGGAACCTCACCTCAGCCAGAAGAGTGACCCTGCTCTCACCCATGCCTATCTAAATGAGGATCCTGAAGGCCCTGTGGAGACTGGTCTTGTCCCTGGACCCCAGATGCAGTGTACAGTGCTCTGGCATTTTCCTGGAGAAAATAAACAAATGATAAACAGGTAGACAACAGGACTAACCATCAGAAAAATGCAAGCCAAGAATACAATGAGATATCACATCACATCCATTGGAAGAGCCACAAAAAAGACAAGAGACAAGAAATGCTGCTGAGAATGTGGAGAAAAGGGAACCCTTGGGCTCTATTGCTGGGATAGCACATTGATACATTCACTATGCAAAACTTATGGTGGTTCCTTAAAATTCAAAGATAGAACTACCATTATGATTCAGCAGTTCCACTTCTGGGATCATATCCATAGAAAACAGAAGAATATGTCCAGGAAATATCTGCACCTCCATTATCAGGAAGCACTATTTTCAACAACCAAGACACGAAAACGTCCATGCCCATCAGTGGTAAATGGATAAAGAAGTGTTAGCTATAGAATGGAATAGGAATCAGCCATAGGAAAGGAAATCCTGCTACGTGTAATAACCATACTGGATTATGAAGGCATTTTGCCAAAGTGAAATAAGTGAGACAGAGAAAGGCAAATTATGATTTTATACACACACCTGTAATATTATATATATATATAATATATAAATTCCCTTATACGTGGAATCTAAAACAAAAATAAAAAGAAGAAAAACCTAATTCAGAAAAGAGATCAGATTGAAGTAACAAGAATGTGGGTTGAGGGAATGGTGAAACGATACAAACTTTCAGTTTTAAGATAAAGAAGTAATAGCAATTTACGGTACATCATGATGACTAGAGTTACTACTGCTTTATGGTGTATCTGAGAGGTGTCAAGAGAGTAAATCTTGAGAGGTCTCATCACAAGGAAAGTCGTTTGCTTTCTTTTTTATTTACTTTATTTTTGTATCTATAAGAGATGATGGTGTTTAACCAAACCTATTCTGGTAATTGTGTCACAATACAGGAATGTAAAATCGTTATGCTGTTTACCTTGAACATACACAGGGCTCTATGTCAATTATATCAATAAAATTGGGGCAAACATTATTGTAATATTCATATGATCAGAAAAGTTGACTTGGTAAAAATAATGACACCTAAACAAACTTAAAACAGCAGACCCTGTCTGTAGTCAGTAGATAATGATATAGATAAAAATATCCAACCATTTGCCTAAAAAGAATCGATTCTGATTTTAAAAATCATTGAGTTAAAATTGAAGTAGATGCAAAAGAATTCTTAATTTGCATGAGATTTTAAAAATTGATGGAGGAATAAATTAACCCTGAAAACTACCTTTTCAAAAGCTCTTCCATGTTTTGGAAAATTTGATTTTAATCCTTTAAGTATTTGGGCACGTGATGAGAATATTTTGTTTGCGCAAAGTTGTCTCAAGGAAAATGGCTGAGATAACATAGCAGCAGCAGAATGGGAGGGTATAAAGGGAAGACTACACTGTCCTGTGCTCATTTTTCCGTATTTGCAGCTTTTAAATAAAATATACTTTATTGATGTACAATACACATGATCAAAAACCTACCATCTACAAATCAACCATTTATATATGTCATTAACTACATTAAGTTCATGGAGTACATTTTAGCGTATTAAACGCATTAATAGCTTTGTACAACTTCTCTGTAACCCATCTTCAGAACACATTTTATTGAAAATGCTCCGCATCACTTGCCATCAGGGAAATACAAATCAAAACCACAATGAGATACCACCTCACACCAGTGAGAATGGGGAAAATTAACAATGTAGGAAACCACAAATGTTGGAGAGGATGTGGAGAAAGGGGAACCCTCCTGCACCGTTGGTGGGAACGTGAACTGGTGCAGCCACTCTGGAAAACCTGTGTGGAGGTTCCTCAAAGAGTTAAAAATAGACCTGCCCTACGACCCAGCAATTGCACTGTTGGGGATTTACCCCAAAGATACAAATGCAATGAAACGCCGGGACACCTGCACCCCGATGTTTATTGCAGCAATGGCCACGATAGCCAAACTGCGGAAGGAGCCTCGGTGTCCAACGAAAGATGAATGGATAAAGAAGATGTAGTCTATGTATACAATGGAATATTACTCAGCTATTAGAAATGACAAATACCCACCATTTGCTTCAACGTGGATGGAACTGGAGGGTATTATGCTGAGTGAAGTAAGTCAGTCGGAGAAGGACAAACATTATATGTTCTCATTCATTTGGGGAATATAAATAATAGTGAAAGGGAATATAAGGGAAGGGAGAAGAGATGTGTGGGAAATATCAGAGAGGGAGACAGAACGTAAAGACTGCTAACTCTGGGAAACGAACTAGGGGTGGTAGAAGGGGAGGAGGGCGGGGGGTGGGAGTGAATAGGTGACGAGCCCTGGGGGTTATTCTGTATGTTAGTAAATTGAACACCAATAAAAAATAAATCTAAAAAAAAAGAAAGATGAATGGATAAAGAAGATGTGGTCTATGTATACAATGGAATATTACTCAGCCATTAGAAACAACAAATACCCCCCATTTGCTTCGACGTGGATAGAACTGGAGGGTATTATGCTGAGTGAAATAAGTCAATCGAAGAAGGACAAACATTATATGGTCTCATTCATTTGGGAAATAGAAAACATAGTGACAGGGAATAAAGGGGAAAGGAGAAAAAAAGAGTGGGAAATATCAGAAAGGGAGACAGAACATGAGAGACTCCTAACTCTGGGAAACGAACTAGGGGTGGTAGAAAAGTAGGTGGGCAGGGGGGTGGGGGTGACTGGGTGATGGGCACTGAGGGGGGCACTTGATGGGATGAGCACTGGGTGTTATTCTATATGTTGGCATATTGAGCACCAATAAAAAATAAATTTATTAAAAAAAAAACACACGCTTCATCCTGTAAAACTAAAACCCTCTACCGTGAGTCAGAAACTTCCCATTGGGCGGCCCCGGTGGCTCAGTGGTTTAGCGCCGCCTTCAGCCTAGGGCGTGATCCTGGAGATCCAGGTCGAGTCCCACCGTGGGCTCTCTGCATGGAGCCTGCTTCTCCCTCTGCCTGTGTCTCTGCCTCTCTCTCATGAATAAACAAAATCGTAAAAAGAAGAAACTTTCCATTACTGCCTCCCTCCAGCCCTTGGCAAACAGCATTCTATTTTCTGTCTTTATGAATTTACTTAACATTTTGAATAGGAATGGGATGAAACTGGAAAAGACATGTCTAAATTTGTTTCTCTTGCCCAGAAATGAGGTCAGCACCCTTCTAAAACCTCTTGCCCACCCTACACACTGCCATGCCCTACTGGGCACCTTCAAATGCGCTAGGTCTCCCGACATCTACAGACTTCTGGGACCAAACTTTGAGGGGCCCAGTGTCCGCACCTTTCCCACAATCCCAAGGAGTTTAAAGCAGATGAATTTTCTCTGAGACATTGGCTCATCCTTTCTCCAAAGGTGAATCTAGTTTTTAAAATGAGAGCCAAACAATGGAAATGGATACGAAAGATGCCAAAAGTCTTCAGGAGAGATGAGAGTGGGGAAATGTGGAGAATGGAGTAACTAGCACAATCTCCTAACAACTTGGCTTCTGGATGGATCAGTGGGGAAGCATCTGCCTTCAGCTCAGGTCATGATCCCAGGGTCGTGGGTTGAGCCCTGCATCAGGCTCCCTACTCGGCGGGGAGCCTGCTTCTCTTTCTCCCTCTGCCCCTGGCCCTGCTCATGCTCTCTCTCTCAGTCTCTCTCTCAAATAAATAAAATCTTAAAGAAAGGAAATTTCTCATAATTTTATGAATTTTCTTTATTTTTAAAGCTTTTCTTTTTTAATCCATCACCAGCCTTATCTACCTTCTCTGTCAAGAAATTGGCTAGGTGTAGGTCAAACTTCTAGACTGCAGAAGCATGATTTATTTTATCCCCTTTGGAGGACTACTTTTACACTCAGGCTTAGGCATTTTTTATCAGTGAGTCCAGGGCAGGGGAAAAGAAACAGGTACAACACGCAGATGTGGCTTCTTCGTCCAGGTGGGTTGTGAATGTGCCACAGCCTGTTGGCTCTCAGGATGCACTCCAGTTGCACCATGGAGAGAATCTGGGAATGACTCCCTAGTTCCCCAGTGGGATGGAGTGTCGGTTCCCACGGAGAGTGGTACTAGCCAGTCCTGGCCATCAGGTGGCCTCCTCTGTGCTCCAGCTCTCCCTTGTACACCGCCCCCCCCCCCACACACACATCTATGCGTGCACACACACAACACTGGCTCACACAAAACTTATGAATATCTACCCCATTTCATATGATAGGCAAAGGGGGCCCAGGAGCATCCCCTGGTCAGCCTAATGACCTACCCTCAACTGGGCAAAGAATTCAATCAGGAAAATGAAAAACTAGAGACGGCCACCCAACATCTACTTCCTTGTTTCTTAACAGAAACCTAACTTTACTTAAGTGGCAAAATGCCCAAATAATTATACATTCTCAGGCTTCCTAGCACCCAGGGTATGTAATGAAACATAAGTGCTAGTGGCGGGGTGGGATTTACAGACAGCTACTGTACAAATGGACAGTGGCAGATGCTCCTCTTGCCTTTCCCTACTCCCTCTTGTTTGTTACATAGAACAAAGATGTGATGTGTGGAGCTACAGCAGCCATTCTGGGACCAAGAAGATTGTAAAGACTTAAGCCATGGAACCAGTGCCAACCACCAGGTATTTCTGGACTTTTATTACATATAAAAAGTGAATATCCTTCAGTCAATGTACACCGTTATATCTGTGTGTTTCACATTCTGTTACTAAGAGATGGATGTAGCTCATAACTGAGAAGAAAAATAAATCCTCTGGATGAATGTCTCAGAAGGGAAGGAGATTGTGGGACTATCAAACAACAAGAAGAAAGTTGATAAAAGGGACAAATTTCCTTCTCAGTAATAGAAACAAAGGCAGACGAGGATGAATGGCAGTTTGTGAGCCCACCCTGAGGGGCAAATAGACAGGCAGCATCTCTCATCTGGGAATATTAGAGCCCATGTGTTAAATGAGTGAAGCATCAGATCCTCGGTGAGAATGGAGGCGTTGGAAACACCGCCCAGAGGAAGGTCAACAGGAGAGCATTGCCATCGAAGACACAGGGACACCAGTGATGATGTGGCTGTCCTCAGCAGGATCCCACACACATGTGGCCCATCAAACCCCTGGCTCAGGAGTCTCACTGGCTGTATAGGGATCCCATTTCCAGCACAGCCCCCTTTCTCTGGTTACTGTGTGGGGGCTGTCCTGAGAACACCCGTCACAGAACAAAGCAGAACCAGAGGGCCCGAGGTCAAATCCCAGCTCCTCCATGTACCTGTCAGGAAAGTCTCCACCTTTCTATACTTGCACAAAGGGGAGTAATCCTCACAGGCAGCTCATAGTATTGTCAGGAGGAGCACCTAGGTAATGTGCACGAAGCACTTAGTACCGGCACAGGGTCAGCACCACACCAGTGATAGCACTTGAGGAGCTCTCTCAAAAGGAGGTGTGACAGCATAAGGCACGTGATATATACTTAGCTCTGAGAAACAAGCGTTACTAGAATGCAGCTTTCAGCTAGCATAACCCGTACCAAATATATGTGTGCATGTGTATGTCAACTGACATATTTTAACTCTGAGAAAGAAGTTATTGCACACAGGAAGCAGGTTTTACTTATACTCTTGTGTGTTGACATTAGAAACTATCTCAACAAAATGAGTGGGAAATATCAGAAAGGGAGACAGAGCATGAGAGACTCCTAACTCTGGGAAATGAACGAGGGGTAGTGGAGGGGGAGGTGGGCGAGGGGTGGGGGTGACTGGGTGACAGGCACTGGGGGGAGCACTTGATGGGATGAGCACTGGGTGTTATGCTATATGTTGGCAAATTGAACACCAATAAAAAATAAATTAAAAAAAAAGTATCTCAATAGCATGTGTGAAAACATATGGCGAGTGCCATATATTTAACACTGAGAAAGAAATGTTACTAGAATGCAGTTTTAAACTAGCATTTTGTTTCATGACTTTAGGGTTAAGGGTCAGGGTCAGGGTCAGGGTTAAGGTTAGGGCAAGGATCAGGGACAGGATCAGGGTCATGGAAAGGGTGAGGGTCAGGATGAGCGTCAGGGTTAGAGTGAGGTTCAGGATTAGGTTTAGGGTCAGGGCCAGGGTCAGGGTTAAGGTGAGGATCAAGATTAGGGTTAGGGTTAAGGTTAGGGTCAGGCTCAGGCTCAGGCTCAGGTTCAGGTTTAGGGGTTCATGTTCAGGGTTCTGGTTTGGGGAAAGTACTAAAGCATTGCTTAGGAAATGTACATTTGTGGTGTTTGCTTCTTTTTGCAAGGAAGTTAAGAATTTTTGAGTCTGTTGGTAAACATGGTTTATGCTTTATTGTTTCATAAATTTATGTCTAAAGAATTCTGATATAAGGGCTTACACTTGCTCACTACATTGTTTTCAAGGGAGACTAAAGTTTCTAAAAGTTAAAATTCTGCTACATGTCTATAGGCTAATAGGAATGAGGGGAAAATTCTGTGTGTAGAAAACTAGGAGATGTGTTACAAAGATCTAAGGAATGTAAATGCATTTAGGCTGAAGGTAAAAGAAGGAAATTTTGAAATAAATAAGACTGGTTGTTTGGAAAGATACGACATGATACAAGATGTAGATGCAAAGCTAGAGTTGGGATTAGAGCCCAGGAACTTGGAGGGACATATCTGCCAGTAGTGAGTGTGTGTTGGGTTTAAGATTAGGGTTTGGGTTAGGTGTTAGGGTTAGGGCCCACGAGCTTGGATGGTCCTGTCTGCCTACCGGGTGGAGACCTCCCGAGACAGTTGAGTTGAGGACGAGACTCAGAGTGAGGCTCAGGCAGGCGCTGAACATTGGCCTGGGCTCATGGAGCTCTTAGTCTATCTCTGCCTCCTCCTATCTGCCCCTCATACAAATGGCACTTTTTCCAACTGGGGGCCACCGACCTTTATGGTGTCACTCACTAGTCCCCCATCCTTCAAAGGTCATAGCCAGGCCTTGCGAATTGGTCGGGGCAACGCCCAAATTAGTGTGAGGGTTAAGGCCCAGGAGCTTGGACAGTTAATGGGTTAGGGTCAGATTGGACTGTAGCTGCTGCCCAGGGTATGTGTGTGTGTGCCTGTGTGTGCGTGCGCTGAGGGTGGTGTCATACTCGGGCTGGCTTCTACAACTCAATTCCCACTTCCCAAGAGTCAAAATCCTGAAGAAGAGGGGGAAGTAGGCTGATGCTGAAATCCGAAATCCATTCCTCCTCCCTAAGCACACACACCAGAACCCACCAGAACCGATGCCCAAACCACTGCCTGCTCTTCCACCTCTTCCAGAGGCCTGTTTTGCAGGAAAAGACAGGGGATTGAGAAGAAGGAACAGGTGTAGGCAGAAGGGTGGAAGGTGACGGATAAGAAAAAGGAAAACAGGGATGCCTGGGTGGCTCGATGGTTGAGTGTCCACCTTTGGCTCAGGTCGTGATCCCAGGGTTCATTCTGTGAGATTATGTTCTCTCTTCCTTCCCATTCTGCCCCCCTCCTTTATCTCATTTATGTTTTGGTGACCAATGATGGGCATTTCTATAGTATTGCTGGTTTATATAAATTTGGGGTTGAGCATCTTCTAACATACAGAACAAAATATACTCAGGACCAAGAGAATCGCCATCTAGGACCCCTCAGGTAGACTACATTCGCTCTCCCCTAAGCTTCTTCACCACCACCATCCGCCAGCACCTCCTTTTCTCTTTATTCCTTTTCCTATTTTCTTTACTTTATTTCTTTTTTCTTTTTCTATTTTCTTCTTTGTGGTTTTGGCCTTTTATATTGACTACTTTGTTTTAAAATTTGTTTTTCTCTTTAGTGGTCCTTTTGTTTTATTTTGTTGTGTTCTTCCTTTTCATTTTCTGTTCTCTGACCTCTTCAGAATCATCTATGATGTATTTTACTTAGGTTGTGGTTAATATTTTTGACTCAGCCTGTTCATACAGCCACTCTGCACTGGAAAAAATGACTACAAGGAAGCACTCACCACAAAAGAAAGACCGGGAAACTCAATTCTATGTCACGGAGTTAAAGAATATGGATTTCAATACGATGTCAGAAAAATATTCAGAAGCACAATTATAAAGCTACTGGTGGCTCTGGAAAAAAGCTTAAAGGACTCTAGAGTCTTCATTACTGCAGAATTCATATCTAATTAGGCCAAAATTAAAAATAGATGAAATGAGATGAAATCCAAACTGGAGGACCTAACTGCTAGGGTTAATGAGGTGGGGGAGAGAGTGAATGACATAGAAGACAGGTTGATGGTAGGAAGGAAGCTGAGGAAAAAAGAGGAAAACAATTCAGAAACCATGAGGAAAGGCTTAGGGAAATAAACGAAAGCGTTAGAAAGAAGAATTTATGTATAATTGGGATTCCAGAAGAGGCTGAGAGGGAGAGGGGACCAAAATGTATATTTGAACAAATCATAGCTGAGAACTTCCCTAATCCGGGGAAGCAAATAGGCATTCAGAGCCAAAAGATAGAGAGGACCTGGCCTCAAATCAATCAAAACTGTTCAACACCTCGACATTTATTTTATTTTTTTTATAAATTTATTTTTTATTTTTTATTTGCCAACATATAGAATAGCACCCAGTGCTCATCCCATCAAGTGCCCCCATCAGTGCCCATCACCCAGTCACCCCCACCCCCTGCCCACCTCCCCTTCCACCACCTCTAGTTCGTTTCCCAGAGTTAGGAGTCTCTCATGTTCTGTCTCCCTTTCTGATATTTCCCACTCATTTTTTCTCCTTTCCCCTTTATTCCCTTTCACTATTTTTTATATTCCCCAAATGAAAGATACCATATAATGTTTGTCTTTCTCCGATTGACTTATTTCACTCAGCATAATACCCTCCAGTTCCATCCACGTTGAAGAACACCTCGACATTTAATAGTGAAACTTGCAAAGTTCAAAGAGAAAGAGAAAATCCTTAAAGCAGCACGAGACAAGAGATTCTTATATGGGGAGAAATATCAGATTAACAGCAGGCCTCTCCACAGAGACCTGGGAGGCGAGAAAGGGCTGGCATGGGCTATTCAGTGTACTACATGAGAAGAACATGTAGCCAAGAATATGTTATCTGGCAAGTCTGTCATTCAGAATAGAAGGAGCAATATAGACCTTCCAGGATAGGCACAAACTGAAAGAATATGTAGTTTGCGGGAAATAACCCTGTAAAAGAAAAAGGAAGCTCAAAGAAACAATCCATAAAACAGGATAAGTTAACCAGGAATAAGTAATATGATGACACTAAATTCATATCTTTCAATACTTACTCTGAACATGAATGGGCTAAATGAACCCATCAAAAGATGTAGGGGATTAGCCTGGATAGAAAAGCAGACCCACCAATATGCTGTCTACAAGAGACTCATTTTGGAACTAAGGACACCTCCAGATTCAAAATGAAAGGGTAGAGAAACATTTACCATTCAAATGATCCTCAAAACAAAGCTGGGGTAGCAACCTTCATATCAGATAAATTAGAGTTTATACCAAAGCCTGTGGTAAGAGATGAAGAGGGACACTATACCATTACTTAAAGGGTCTATCCAACAAGAAGACCTTTAGTCATGAATATTGATGTTCAT
The DNA here is from genome assembly GCF_011100685.1 of Canis lupus familiaris. NCBI lineage: Eukaryota > Metazoa > Chordata > Mammalia > Carnivora > Canidae > Canis > Canis lupus. Next base: position 12,666,536 of record NC_049255.1, on the reverse strand, counting down.
AATGTGGGAGCTACCAAGTATATCAATCAATTAATAACCAAAGTAAAGAGACACTTAGATACACTAATAGTAGGAGACTTCAACACGGCACTCTCAGCAAAGGACATATTTTCTAGGCAGAACATCACTAAAGAAACAAGGGCCCTAAATGATACCTTGGACCAAGTAGATTTCATATATATATATACAACTTTCCATCCAAACACAACTGAATACATATTCTTCCATCCAAACACAACTGAATACATATTCTTCACAAGGGCACATGGAACTTTCTCCAGAATAGACCACATTCTGGGTCACAAATCAGGTCTCAACTGATACCAAAAGATTAGAATTGTCACCTGCATAATTTCAGTCCACAATGCTTTGAAACTAGAACTCAATCCCAGAAAATTTGGAAGAAACTGAAACACATGGGGGTTAAAGAGCATCCTACTAAAAGATGAATAAGTCAACCAGGAAATTAGAAAAGAATTAAAAAGATTCATGGAAACTAACGAAAATGAAGATGCAACCATTCAAAATCTTTGGGACACAGCAAAAGCGGCCCTATGAGGGAAATACATTACAATACAAGCCTCCCTCAAAAAATTGGAAAAAAACTTAAATACACAAGCTATCCTTGCGCCTAAGGAAATTGGATAAAGAACAGCAAGTAAAGCCTACAAACCTACACCAATCAGAAGAAGAGAGATAATAAAGATTGGAGTAGAACTCAATGAAATAGAGACCAGAACTGTAGAATAGATCAACAAAACCAGGAGTTAGTTCTTTGAAATAATTAATAAGATAAATGGACCTACAGCCAGGCTTATTAAAAAAAAAAGTGAAAAGACTCAAATTAAAAAATCACAAATGAAAGAGGAGATATCACAACCAATACCAAGGAAATACAAACCATTTTAAAACCGTACTATGAGCACCAACATGACAACAAAATAGGCAATCTAGAAAAAATGGATGCATTTCTGGAAAACCAGGAATTATCAAAACTGGAATGGGAAGAAATAGAAAGCCTGAGCGGGAGGATAACTAGAGAGAAAATTGAAGCAGTCACCAAATATCTCCCAAGACACCAAAGTCCAGGGCCAGATGGCTTCCCAGGGTAATCCTATCAAACGATTAAAGAAGAAACAATACCTATTCTACTAAAGTATCTCTGAAGGATAGAAAGGGATGGAATACTTCCAAACTTGTTTTATGAAGGCAGCATTACTTTGATTCCAAAACCAGACAAAGACCCCACCAAAAATGAGATTTATAGACCAATATCCCTGATGAACTCAGATGTAAAAATTCTCAACCAGACACTAGCAACAAGATCAAACATAGGTTAAGAAGATTATTCACCACAACCAAGGGGGAATTATTTCTGGGATGCAAGGGTGGTTCAACTCTTATAAAACAATCAATGAGTTAGATCACATCAACAAGAGAAAAAACAAGAACCCTATGATCCTCTCAATAGATGCAGAGAAAGCATTTGACAAAATACAGCATCCATTCCTGATCAAAACTCTTCAGAGTGAAGGAATAGAGGGAACATTCCTCAGCATCTTAAAAGCCATCTATGAAAAGCCCACAGCAAATACCATTCTCAATGGGGAAAAACTGGGAGCCTTTCTCCTAAGATCAGGAATGTGCCAAGATGTCCAATCTCACCACTGCTATTCAACATAGTACTAGAAGTTCTAGCCTCAGCAATCAGACAACAGAAAGAAATAAAAGGCATTCAAATTGGCAAAGAAGAAGTTAAATTCTCCCTCTTCTCAGATGACATGATACTGTACATATAAAACCCAAAACACTCCAACCAAGATGGGTAGAACTCATACAGCAATTCGGCCATGTGGTAATATACAAAAATCAATGCCCAGAAGTCAGTGGCATTTCTAACACTAACAATGAAACTGAAGAAAGAGATATTAAAGAGTCAATGCGATTTACAATTGCACCCAAAAGTATAAGATACCTAGGGATAAACCTGACCAAAGTAGTTAAAGATCTATACCCTAAAGATTACAGAACACGTCTGAAAGAAATTGAGGAAGACACAAAGAAATGGAAAAGTATTCCATGTTCATGGATTGAAGAATACGTATTGTGAAAATGTCTATGCTACACAGGAATATTTATTGTTTTTTATTTATATTTTATTGGTGTTCAATTTGCCAACATATAGAATAACACCCAGTGCTCATCCCATCAAGTGCCCCCCTCAGTGCCCATCACCCAGTCACCCCCACCCCCCTGCCCACCTCCCCATCCACCACCCCTAGTTCGTTTCCCAGAGTTAGGAGCCTCTTGTTCTGTCTCCCTTTCTGATATTTTCCACTCATTTTTCCTCCCTTCCCCTTTATTCCCTTTAAATATTTTTTATATTCCCCAAATGAATGAGACCATATAATGTTTGTCCTTCTTCGATTGACTTATTTCACTCAGCATAATACCCTCCAGTTCCATCCACGTTGAAGCAAATGGTGGGTATTTGTCATTTCTAATGGCTGAGTAATATTCCATTGTATACATAGACCACATCTTCTTTATCCATTCATCTTTTGATGGACACCGAGGCTCCTTCCACAGTTTGGCTATTGTGGACATTGCTGCTATAAACATCGGGGTGCAAGTGTCCCCGCGTTTCACTGCATCTGTATCTTTGGGCTAAATCCCCAGCAGTGCAATTGCTGGGTCGTAGGGCAGATCTATTTTTAACTCTTTGAGGAAACTCCACACAGTTTTCCAGAGTTGTTGAATGGTTGTATCTTCATTCTCATTAGTTTCCATGAATCTTTTTAATTCTTCTCTAATTTCCTGGTTGACCCTTTCATCTTTTAGCAGGATGGTCCTTAACCTCCACGTGTTTGAAATCCTTCCAAACTTCTTCTTGTGATTTAGTTCTAATTTCAAAGCATTATGGTCTGAAAATATGCAGGGGATGATCCCAATCTTTTGGTATCGGTGAAGACCTGATTTGTGACCCAGTATGTGGTCTATTCTGGAGCAAGTTCCATGTGACTTGAGAAGAATGTGTATTCAGTTGCATTTGGATGTAAAGTTCTGTAAATATCTGTGAAATCCATCTGGTCCAGGGTATCATTTAAAGCTCTTGTTTCAGGGATCCCTGGGTGGCGCAGCGGTTTGGCGCCTGCCTTTGGCCCAGGGCCCGACCCTGGAGACTCGGAATCGAATCCCACGTCGGGCTCCCGGTGCATGGAGCCTGCTTCTCCCTCTGCCTGTGTCTCTGCCTCTCTCTCTCTCACTGTGTGCCTATCATAAATAAATAAAAAAAATTTTTAAATAAAAAAAATAAAGCTCTTGTTTCTTTAGAGATGTTGTGCTTAGAAGACCTGTCGATTGTAGAAAGCACTACATTCAAGTCACCATGTATAAGTGTATTATTATCTAAATATGTCTTAACTTTGGTTATTAACTGATCGATATACTTGGCAGCTCCCACTTTCGGGACATATATATTGATGGTTGTTAAGTCCTCTTGTTGAATAGATCCTTTAAGTATGATATAGTGTCCCTCTTCATCTCTCACTACAGTCTTTGGTGTAAATTTTAGTTTATCTGATATAAGGATGGCTACCCCTGCTTTCTTCTGAGGACCATTTGAATGGTACATGGTTCTCCAACCTTTTATTTTCAGGCTGTAGGTGTCCTTATGTCTAAAATGAGTCTCTTGTAGACAGCAAATAGATGGGTCCTGCTTTCTTATCCAGTCTGAAACCCTGCGCCTTTTGATGGGGTCACTAACCCATTCACATTCAGCATTACTATTGAAAGATATAGATTTATTGTCATCATAATACCTATTCAGTCCCTGTTTTTGTGGATTGTTCCATTGGACTTCCTCTTTCTTATACAGAGTCCCCCTTAAAATTTCTTACAGAGCTGGCTTCGTGGTCACATATTCTTTCAGTTTCTGCCTATCTGGGAAGCTCTTAATGTCTCCTTCTATTCTGAATGAGAGCCTTGTTGTATAAAGAATTCTCGGCTACATACTTTTCCCATTTAGCATATTGAATATTTCCTTCCACTGCTTTCTGGCCTTTCATGTTTGTGTGGACAGATCGGTTGTGAACTGAATTAGTCTTCCCATGTAGGTTAAGGACTCTCACCGACCCACCGCTTTTAGGATTCTAATCGTGATTGTGTATGTTGTGAATTTGACTCCGATGTTCCTTGGCAATTGTCAGCTTTTGTTGTATTTAGTGGGAGTTCTCTGTGCTCTTTGTTTATGTGTGTGGGTCCTTGCACACACAGAGAGGTTTATATAATTTGTTCAAATAAAACTTGTGCCCCTTTATCTCTCTCTTCATGTTCTGAGTCTCCTATGATGTGGATGTTATTGTTTTAATAAGAGTCTGAGTTCCCTAAGTCTGTCTCTGTGGTCCATTTCGTTTCTTGGTTTTAGGACTTCCGCCTTGGACTGCATCTCAGTTATAGCATTTTTAATGTTGGCCTGACTAGATGTTAGTTCTTTTATCTCTACAGTAAGGGATTGTATAGTGTCTTCTAAGCTCCTTTTCCAACCCAGATACTATCTTTATATTCATTGTTTTAAATTCTAGTTCAGATATCTTACCTTCATCTGCAGTGATTAAATCCCTGGCTGTGAGTACTACCTCGTGTTCTTTTTGGAGGTGAATTTCTCCACCCCATTATTTTCCCCAGAAAAGAAGGAAGCGATCAAAAGAAAAAACAGGGAAAACAACGATAACAACAAAAACGCCCCTAAACAAGATCCTGGGTGTGTTTTAGCCTGGTTGTTAATTATTAATTATTAGAAGAATCTAGACCCAAATAAGAAAATTAAAGTACAATGAAAGTAATCAAAAATAAGAAATATATAAGTATGTGCATAACAATTAAAATTAAGAAATTAATAAAAAATAATTGACGATAATAAATGAAAAATAATAAATAATGAAAAGTACAAAGGAAGCCAGATCCTACTTTCTCCTTTAAGCTGAAGCTTTGCAGGCCTCTGTGATCAGTACTCCTGGTGGGACCCAGTGGTCAGTGCGGGTCGTCTGGGGGAGGGGCCGTCGCCCTGATTGTCAGGTGCCACTTGCCTCAGGGGAGATGCACCTGCAGGGCTGAGGCGGGGCTCGGTGTAAGCGCCTCTGCCCTCCACCAGGCGGCGCTGTGCTGCTCCCTGAGGACTCAGGGCTGATTGATGGGCAGGCTGAGGTGGGGGCCCTGGGTTCCCTGCCCTGGAGCTGAACATCCCGCCCCCCAGTCTGCAGTGAGCCTTCACAGAAGAGCCATCAAGCCCTCTTGTCTCCGCAGTTTGTGTCGGAACCCTGTGTCCACCCTGCCTGCGTCTGAGCTTTTTTTTTAAATTTAATCTCACACGCAGTAAGGAGTTTCAAAATTCCAAAATTTAGGGGCTCCCCTGGTGGAGAGCTGTGCTCTCGCTGCCCGGGAGGGATCCTCCACTTCCGCAGTAGGTGTAGCACAAGGGGACAAGGGGCAGCCAGGAGGAAGGTGTGCTGAGGGGACCGTCTGGCCGGGCGGATGGCCGCTCAGGGGCATCTGGTCCCGGTGGGCGGGAGCGCGTGTGTCAGGTGCGTGCTGGTGGCGCCTGTGTGTGGGTCCCGGGAGCCCCAGGGCTGTCGCTCAAGGGCACCTCGTCTGCACACACGGAGGGAAGGCGTCTCCCGGAATCCCTAGGGGGGACCCCTGCGGGGCAGCGGGCGGCTCTCCGAGGTCCGTCTCCTGCCGGGCTCCTGGGCTTGGGGCTGCAGCGCGAGGGGCTGGGAGGGCGGGGCGCCCCCACCGAGGGGCCCAGACTTTCCTGAGGGCCGCGTCCTAAATGCAGAGCCTTTCAGGAGCGGGTGCGCCCCCCGAGGGAGCTCGCTCCAGGGGCCAAGTCCTGATTGAAGCTGATCGTGGCAAATGGGCCAGGGGCATCGCTAGGTGCTCCTTGTAGGGACTTTGTTCTTCCTACTGTGCGGCTGGTCGGTCTTTAGCCTCTGTCCCTGGAGGACTAGCACCAGGGCCGGGAGCAGCCTTCCAGCCAGTGGACCTGCATGGCTCCAGTGTTGAGGGGTATCAGCGGGTGGAGGCTGCAAATCATCTTGTGAGGGCATGGGCGCCTTGCCGGGTGCTCATTCGGATGCTGGCCTCTCCCCGGGGAGGGGAGGCCACGGTCAGCATGACCTGGTGAAAGGCCCCCGGCTGGAGTCAGTCCTGGGCAGAACTGGCTCTCCAGGCAACTAGCCGTGGCAGCATTTCCCCCTCGCTCTACTAAGGTGAGTGGGACCAGACTGGGGATGGGAGGACAGCTGGGACACCAGTCTACTGAGAAGGGTGGGAGGCCTGGAGGGCCTGAAGGTGGGAACTAAGGGCGTGGGAGGGCGCCTGCATGCCCTTCCCACCCAGCGTGGTGACCCGACCTCCCATCACACCCTTGGCCTTCAGGGTGCAGGGCTAAGTGCTGACTGGACCCCGCTGACCTACAAGGATGACACAGGGCTCCATTGTGGGCGGAACTGTGGCGCCCCAGGGTTCCACCGCTGCCTGGCGCTACTCTGTGACCACACGCAGTTGGAGGCACTTGCGCTCTGGAATTGGCTCTCAGCGCCCGAACTAACCCACTCTCCCCAGTGCCCCAGTGTATAAAGTGTAGGTGCTCACACAGCAACAGGTCACAGGTGAGTGACAGCTGCTCCCTGCTGCCCTCCGGTCATCTTGGGGCCTGTCCTTCCCAGTGGGGGCGCTGGCTTCCTGGGTTGGGGTGAGAACACACCGACCCCCATGTGATGTCCATGAGGCAGCTCCTGCAGCCTTTCCACAGCTCCACGAGGTCAGGGTTGCCTCCTTGCTGCCCCAGGCCAGGGAATGAGGCTGTGGTCGGGGCTCGGGAAGCTCAATGGGAACCCTGCTCTCCTGTAAGGCCTGTTCTGTGCAGGGGAAACGCAAGCCATGACCTATCCCGCCCGTCCTAGGTGCCTGGACCCCAAAACATGATGACCAATCTCCCCACCCTGTGGTCTGGGGTGGACGGTCAGGACTTCTGGGTCCTCCTGGCCCATGACCAGGCTTGCTTTTCACGAACTGGAACATGGAGGTCCTTGTGCTCCCCCCAGAACCCCCCTCAGGCTATTCACAAATCATTATATTCAGGGTGGGTATTTTGGTCACACTTTTGCTGGCCTAAGTTTTTAATTTTGATGAAGTCCAGTTCATTCCTTTTTCCTTTTGATTGTTGTGCTTGTGGAATCTAAGAGAAATCTTCCATCTGCCCCAAGCCCCCAGGAACACTCGCTGGCAGGCCCATCCACCACCAACTCGGCGCCAGCCCTGGGCTGGGAGACGTCACCCCAAGCATTAGGTCCGCAGTTCCCCGCAGCCTCCTGGGCCCCCTTGTGCTCCTGATAAGGGAGTGGGAGAGCTCTGTCCTGTCAGCGTGATGGCATGTCCTGGGACAGTGGCTGGGAAGGTGGACTGCAGGTGGGCCAGCTACAGACAGTGAGTACTCATGTGTGATCCTTCAGCCCAGCACATCCCCTTCTGATCTATGGGGTTGTTTCCACACTCCGGTCAGATAGATGGGGACCTGCCCACAGGGAGCACACAGACGCATGTGTCCTCTGAAGGTTTTCATGCGGTGTCAACATGGATGTGTTTGCTTTACAGCACCAGGCAACAGGACCTGGAGACCCTGCTGGCCTTTGAGAGGGCTGATATCATAGCCAAATACCATCAGCTGAGGGTCAGAAAAGGACCATAGATGCTAGAGCACCCACTAGAGGTGGGGACCACACCTGCAAGAGCAGGTGAGGCCCAAGATGGGATCAGAGCCAACCATGAGCCAGGTCAGCCCAGACAAGGACCATGGTCACCAGGAACAAGTGAGACCCTGGCGACGGACCCGCACATCCATAGAAGTGAGGGTCCATCTTGGCACCTAGTGATCCGTAGCCAATGAGCCCAGGTGGGGACCAAGGTCACCAGGTCCAGGTGAGGCTCAGGTGGAGACCAGAGTCACCAGGTCAGGTCAGGCCCAGGTTGGGATCATCGCTGATAGAAGCATGTAAAGCTATCAGGCTGCTCCCATTGGGCAGAGGGGCCCTTCCCTCATGCCCGGCCAATCTCAGAGGGTCCTGATCTGCCGCAGGATTCAGGGGAGAGGAGCCATTCTGCTCCCTCCTTTCCCCATGTCCCTGGCGCTGATCCATCCCCACCATGGGGTCCCCTCTGTTTCAGCATGACAAGTACTGTCTCCACAGGACCTTGGGATGATGCTCCCCAATCATTGTTGAAGGTCACGGACAATCAGAGCTTTCTGCAGTGAGTTCCCCGGACACCCCTTCGTCCATCTCAGGAGGCAATTTTTACTTGCAGGAACCACTCTCTGGAGGCTGGCCCATCCCCCTGGGTCAGGACCTCGTCCCCTGGAGTCCTCTGAGGGCCATGTGTACCCTGGACTGGAGCTGAGAGAATCAGGAGGCAAACCCAAGAAATGGGTACAAGGGAGCTGGGTCGGGGGCTGGCCCTGGGCACTCAGAGTGGCCCCCACTCCTGCTTTGGGGAGGGCCAGGTGTCTGCGTCCAGTTTGGGAGTTGGGATATCTCTTGTCCTTCAGCAAGGGCTCCAAATGTGAGGCGCTCTGGGACAATGGCCTGCTTTCTATAGGAGGATGGCCTGGTCTGGGGCCAGTAAGGGAGGGGGGATGCTCCTCACTCACACCCCCAGGCCAGGGCCTCCACAGTCTGAAGGCTTCTGCAAGGTTGCAGGTAAAGGCCGGGGACAAAGCAAGGTCAGGGAGGGAAGGTGAGCAGCAGAGGAAGGGACTGACCAGCTTGGGCAGGAAGAGGGAAGAGGAGGTAGAGGAGGCCACCATGGGTCGGGAACGAGGGAAGGATGACAGCCCAGTGGCCTTGGTCTGAGGGGAGGAGGCTGCTGTGTCGTGGGCCCCATAGGAACCTCACACAGCCTGGAGACTCCATGTGGGGCCAACGGGGCTGCCCCCGGCCCCCTCAGCTCTGCTCTCTGCCCAGTGCCTGCTTGGATGGGTCAGGGGTGGGTCATGCTCAGGGCTCTGACAATAGGTACAATGGGTCAGAGTAGCAGAGATGACAGCAAGAGGAGTGGAGTCAGTGGACAGCAGGTAGGATGGCCAGGGTGCAGGGGGAGGCCGGCTGGATGCCGGGCAGTCAGACCCTGGGAAAACAGGGGGGCCTCTGCTGAACAGTCCCTGTGCAGCATCTTCCCACTCCTGGGTGCCCGAATCCTGAATCTACAACCCCAGCAATTACCGTGCACACCCATCACCCTCCGCGTGGCCAACACTCGCTGCCCCTGGGTGCTGGGGACTGGCCTTCCCCCTCAGTGGCCACTGCAGGAAGGAGGATGCTGGGTCAGGCGGGCCTGGTCCTCAGCTCAGGGTTCCCACCTTGCAGGGTCTCTGTGAGGACGAGGGTCCCTGGACCCTGCCACACCTAGCCAGAACGGCAGTCCTGCTCTCTGGAAAGACGAGGTCCATTCAGGGCTTAGAACGCTCTGGGCACACTGGGGTCAGGGCGTAGGGGAGGAGGCCCCTGCCAGGAAGCCCCCCCCTCGCCCGCCTGGTGCATGAGGAGACCCTGATCTTTGAGGGTATGGGGCCTTCTCAGGCTTCTTCATTCCAGGGTTCCGCAAACCACTGAGGTTCTAGTCCCATCAGGAGCCCATTCTAGACATAGCTCACCCCAAGCTGAAAAAGCTCATGGCGATTAGATACTCCCCAGAGGCTCCATCCCCTTGGCCCTGGGCAACGGGTGCCAGCACAGCCCATCTGAGCTGCCCCAAGCTTGGTGTCAAGTTCCTCCTCCTGGGGAGCCTGAGGCACCCTGGAGGCTGGGCGGGGCCATGGGGAGTGTGTCCACCTGGCTCCACGGGGACGCAGCCTGGGGCCTGAGCACCTCCTGCCCTTCTGCCAGGATGAGGAACAGATTTTTCCTGGCATTTACACCCCCAAGCAGTTCCTTCAGTTTTTCATCAGTCAGGTAAGGCCACCCCAGGACCCCTGTTCCCTCATCCTGTCCCCTAACCCCGTGGGGGCCGAGCTCAGCCCTACCCTCCAGACAAGCCAGGCCCAACCCTGGGGACCTAAGGCTGAGGCTGGCAGCCCATCCCATCTGGAGAAGTCCAGAGGGTCCCTGGGGGAGGTTCCAGGGGACAGGCTGTCTCTGCCTCAGATTCCCCAGGGAGGCCTGGTCAGCTGCTGCAGGAGGGAAGCTCCACAGAGCCTATGGATTCACACCTGTGTCCTGGAACACTGTGGGCTCTGCTTCTGCCCAGCTGCCTACATCTCAGAACCCCTCGCTGGCCTGGATGCCCCACAGGGAACTCCCTCCTCATGCTCCCAGGGAACCAGGAGAATGCAGACAGGTGGCACCCGAACACGGATCTGAAGTCAGAACACTGGGTCCCCTTCCCTTTGTCACCAGCCTGGGCCACACTACAGGCCACACAGCAAACCAGACAATAGAATCCCCCTGGGACGCCCGTCACAGGGTCTTCGAAGCCCACTAAGATGACACTGTAGGGATCCAGATACCCTTCCTGCCCTGGGACCACAGCAGCTCAAGCCGCTCACTGGGGAGTGATAGGCAGGGCCCGGGCAGAGCCAGGGCAGTGCCGAACTCCATACCCCAAGGCCCCACAGAGTCCTGGGACCATCTGACCTCTGCCTCCACAGGGAAGCCTCCTGCTCCTGGGCCTCTGGATCAGAGCGTGATGGGGAGGATGTGGGCCCTGAGGCTCTGGCCAGCAGACACCATGCCCTGCCTCGTCTCACATACCTTTATACAAGGTGCCCCCCCAATAGGAAGAGTCCCTGACCCCGAGGGACCTAGGCTGGCCTCTTCCCGGGCTCTGGGGAGGCAGGGTGGACATGACCCCACCCAGGCTCAGAACACAGACTGATGGGTTGAGCCCCCGGTGGCCCTAACCAGTTCTGGATTCTCCCCTAAGGATGAGCAACCCTCTCAGAGCAGGAAGTGGCCTCCTGGGTCCTGGATGTGCCCCACAGATCCAGGTCACTGACCTAGGACAATGCTGGGAATTTCAGGACACCCCAGGACAGGGGCAGCAGGGGCAGGCCAGTGGGCCACACCCTCACCCACACTAGAAGGCAGGCTCCTCCACATACTGGGTCTCCAGCAGTCATTCACCTGGCACAGTGGGCCAGAGGCTGGGATCCAGCTGACCTGCAGGGACTCAGCACAGGGACTCCTAAGCTGCAGGGACCCCTAAGCTGCAGGTCCAGGTCAGGTCTGCTGTCCTCAGAACTGCCTCTCAGGCCCCAACTTCGGGAAATGTGCCCACACTTGGAGTCTGCCCAGGCTCCAAGCTGCGGGACTCTAGCACCTGCACCCCCAGGTGAGTTCGGGTTTCCCCTAAAAGACAGGATGGTCCCCCTCCCCCAGAGAAGGTGCACACCCTAAGTTCAGAGCCCCTGTTTGTTATGAAAGTTCAATAAAGTGTTGAGAGTTAAAATGCATGGCCAGCCCATTTCTGTGTCTCCCAGAGCTCTGTGCAAGCAGCGGGGACAGAACCCCAGAAAGGAGGAGGGGGCCTTACACAGGCCACTATCAGCCTCTGCACAGTTGCTGCCAGGCACACAAAGCTGACCTGCCCCCGTGCCTTCCAAGGTCCGCCAATGCCAGGGGAAGGCCAAACACATGCTTATTGGGACTCAGCCCATGCCCCACAGGCCAGGACGGGGCTGGAAGAGAGTGACAGCTGGGGGCTGGTGGCCTCAGTTCACGATGGACTGTGCAAGTGCCCTGGGAGATCTGTGCTGCCTCTGTCCAGTGGGCCTGGACGGGCCGGGCTCCGGGGGCACTTCTGTCCTTCCTCGCCCCGAGCCTGTTCTCCTGGAGGAGAGAGGGCCAGCGGGGTGGGCAGTGTGGCCCTCGAAGTGATGTCAGGACAGCAGGCACTTGCAGCTCACACTCCCGGGCCCCCTCACTGGGAGGGCCCAGCTTGCACACCTTGTGCTGCCATATCACCCACAGCAGCGTGTGGAAGGATCCTCCACGGCCTAGCGAGTAGGGGCTGGGGGAGAATTGGGCTCAGCCTGGGGGCCTGGAACCCAGGGGACCAAGAAACCCTAGCCCCTCCCACCCCGACTCCCACACACAGGCAGCCCCAGGGCTCCCTCCATCAGGCAGCTTCCTCCTCAGAAATTCCCTGATAGGGTGGCCCCGACGAGTGGCTTCCAGTGTGAGAGGCATTGAGGAGAGAAGATGCGGCCGGTGTTCAGCTGGGACCCACTGCCTAACCCGTGAATGTGGCCAAGTTGGACCTTCAAACTCAGCTGAGCCTCCAGGGGAACGTCACTGCATGAAAAAGCCCAGGATGACCAGCAGAACCCAACTAGCCACCCAACGCCAGCCCCTGCAGTGATGAAGATTGTGGTTTCCAGCCAGGTAGGTGTTAGGATGACACAGCCCAAAGTTCACATAGATGCCCAGCAAACACACACCCCAAAATAAAGAAAAGTCAAAATCCTCCTAGATGTTGTCAAATAGCAGCAGAATGGTTACATACACAAAGCTCTAGTCACACGGGAGAATAGATGAAGATCCTAAAAACAACAACTGCACGGAGGTGTTGAGGCATGGAGATGTGCCTGCTGGGTTCTGACAATGAGCAAGGAGCTGTAGGAAACATCTTACAGAGGGTGGGCTCCCCCTTAGGAAAGGACACCAGATCCCTTAGAAGACGACACATGGTGAAATCTGTCCTTCTGTCTATTTCTGGTTTTCCCCCTATTTTGTTCTTCATAATTCTATTTCAGCCTCCACCCTTCATCCAAGCCAATGACCTTACAGGCTTTAATGACATTGGGTCCTACAAGGAGGCAGAGCTTTGCCTACCAGGTTCAGAAATGATTATCGCCTAGGTTTGTGCTGATCCACCTAACTCATGCCTTCACAGTTCTTCGTGCCTTGCAGAACAAAGCGAAACACAGGCCTGACAATGAAAGAAGCCCACTCGCACTCGGGCAGGATGCTCTCTTGTGGGGAATGAATCTGGACAAAGCAGTGACCACAGGAGCAAATAAGAATAGGTTGTAGGTTAGACATAGTCTGGTTTGAGTATTTTCTTAAACCAAGCACATACCTACGATGTCATGTGTTGTATCTTCATCCATTATTAGTTTTTAAATATTTTAATTTTATGTAATCTCTACATCCAACATGGAGTTCACACTCACAATCCTGACATGAAGATCCCTCGACCAAGACACCCAGGCACCCCGTGCCATGTTTTATATCTCTTTGCTTGCTTGCCTATCTCTGCGTCCAACTGGAACATTGAGTCCGTGACTGGGGAGCTTTAGCTTCCTCTAAATCCCAGAATTGCCTGCATATCCCAATCCGAGAACGACATTTGCCATTGAATGGCACTTTAAATCAATCGTCAGTAAAATGACTACTGTAAAGGAAATTGTCAACGTTTAACGTGTGTGCACCCCGCCCTGGGCTCCTAGGGAACTTATGCCTTCTTGAACATTTATCAAGGTCCAAATGACTCCTCCAAACCTAGAGTGTGGGCTCAATTTCTGCCCTGACACATGCTGTATGTCTGGTTCAATTAATAGGTATCAGTTCATCAAAGGGAGCCTGGCCGCTCAGTGTGGTTGGTAAGAACAGGTGACTCTTGATCTTGGGATAGTGAGTTGAAGCCCCAATTTAGGTGTAGATTACAGAAAATTAAAATCTTTAAAAAATCAATCAATCAGTTGATTGGGGAGACACAGCTCCAGATCCCACAGGGGCAGGCAGGCAGCTGACAGGTCTTCGTACAGGATCATAAGCAGCAGAGCACAAATTCAGAACTTTCAGAAGTCGGCTAGTGTGGGGGACGCACCATCCTTAACAATGCTCAGGTGGCGAGGCGAGGTGCAGTCCCAGGAGCCAAGGGTGTGCTTAGGGTCCCCGGGGTCGCAAGGACGGTGGTGCCAACTGTTCCCAGGCACAGGAGTGGGGAAATCCTGAGAGCATTGGGACTAGGGTCCAGCATTCCTCCCTGTGTGGCCATAAACTGCAAACCACTGTGTAGTCATGGGTCCGCTTTACTTGGTCATAAGTGGGAGTTGACCCTCCGGGTCAGGAAGAGTACAGGTGTCCACCACGGGAGGCCCTAAAATTTGGAGTTTTGAAACTCAGTCGCTTCTTTGAGATAAAAAAAAAAAAAAAAACTCGGTCACAGGCAGGGTGAACTCAGGGTTCCGACATAAACTGTAGAGACAAGAGGGCTTGATGGCTCTTCTGTGTAGGGTCAATGCAGACTGGGGGGCGGGATGTTCAGCTTCAGGGCCAGAGAACCCAGGGCCCCCACCCTCATCCCATCCATCAGCACTTTGAGTCCTCAGGGAGCAGCACAGCGCCGCCTGGTGGAGGCCTGAGGTGTTTATACCGAGCCCCACCTCTGAGCACAGCAGGTGCATCTCCACTAAGGCAAGTGTGCACCTGACAATCAATAACCGACCTCTCCCCCAGGAGACCCCCGCAGACCACTGGCTGCCACCAAGAGTACTGATCACAGAGGCCTGCAAGGCTTCAGCTGTATGGAGAAAGTAAGATCTAGCTTCCTTTGTACTTTGTTCTTTTTTATTATTATTATTATTCATTTATTTTCTTCATTTCTTTTATATTAAGTGCTTACACTCGGTTGTTATGTACATACTCATATATTTCTTATTTTTATTACTTTCAATGTACTTTAAATTTATTTCTTATTTTGGGTCTAGAGTCTTCTAATAATTAATAATTAACAAGCAGGCCGAAACACACCCAGGAATTACTGTTTTGGGGGATTTTGCTCTTAGTGTTGTTTTTCCTGTTTTTTCTTTTTCTTTCTTCCTTCTTTTCTGGAAAAAATAATGAGGTGGAGAAATTCACCTCCAAAAAAGAACAGGAGGTAGTACTCACAGACAGGGATTTAATCAATGCACACATAAATAAGATGTCTGAACTAGAATTTAAACAGTGATTATAAAAATAGTACCTTGGTTGGAAAAAGCGCTTAGAAGACACTACACAAACCCTTACTCTAGAGATAAGAGAACTAACATCTAGTCAGGCCGACATTAAAAATGGTATAACTGAGATGCAGTCCCAAGAGGAAGCCCTAAAAACAAGAAAGAGAATGGACCACAGAGGCAGACTTAGGGAACTCGGCCTCTTATTAAACAATGAGATTCACATGATAGGAGACTCAAAAGATGAAGAGAGAGAAAAAGAGGCACAAGTTTTATTATTTTTTTAAATTTAATTTAATTTTTTAACTTTTTATTTATTTGTTCATTAGAGACACACAGAGAGAGAGAGAGGCAGAGACACAGGCAGAGGGAGAAGCAGGCTTCATGCAGGGAACCTGACGAGGGACTGGATCCCGGGCTCCAGGATCACGCCCTGGGCTGAAGGCGGTGCTAAACTGCCGAGCCACCTGGGCTGCCCACAGTTTTATTTGAACAAATTCTATAAACTTCTCTAATGAGAGGAAGGACCCATACAGTGAAACCAAGAGCACAGAGAACTCCCACTAAATTCAACAAAATCCGACCATTGCCAAGGCACATCAGAGTCAAATTCACCAATTACACACATAAGGAAAAAATCCTGAAGTGGCGGGGCGGCGATAATCCTTAACCTACATAGGAAGATGAATCCAGTTTGCAGCAGATCTGTCCAAACAAACATGAAAGGCCAGAAAACAGTGGAAGGAAATATTCACTATGTTGAATGGGAAAAGTATGCAGCTGAGAATTCTTTATACAACAAGGCTATCATTCACGATAGAAGGAGAGATTAAGAGTTTCCCAGATAGATAAAAAAAAGAGTTCATGGCCACTAAACCATTTCAGCAAGAAATTTTTAAGGGGCACACTTCTAGTGGGGGGAAAAAGGGACCAAAAGCAACAAAGTATAGAAAGGACCAAAGAACATCACCAGAAACACCAACTCTACTGGCAACACCGAGGCTCTCAGCACTCAGTTCATATCTTTCATTATCACTCAAAATGTACATGCACTAAAGGCCCTAACTAAAAGATATAGGGTATCAGAATGGATGAAAAGACAAGATCCACCCATATGCTCCCTACCACATGCTCAATTAAGACCTATAGACAGGAACAGATTGAAAGTCAGGGGATGGAATATCATGTATCTGCCTAATGGATATCAAGAGAAAGATGGAGGACACATACTTACATCAGACAAACTAGATTTGAAATGAAACACTGGTGGCTCAGTGGTTGACTATCTGGTAGTGGCTCAGGGTGCGATCCTGGAGTCCCAGGATCGAGTCCCACATTGGGTTCCCCTTGGGGAGCCTGTTGGTCCCTCTGCCAATGTTTCTGCCTCTGCTTGTCTCTGTGTGTTTCTCATGGATAGATAAATAAATTAAATCTTTAAAAAAAAAACAGAAAGAAGAAACAAATACTGGACCAAGAGAGCAGAAGGGCATTAATTCATAATTAAGTAGACTATCCATCAAGAAGATCTAACAAATGTAAATGCTTATGCCTCCAACATGGGAGTACCTAAATATATAAACCAATGAACAACAAACACCAGAAACTCACTGATAGTAATGCAATGACAGGGGATTTTAACACCCACTTATGGCAATGGACAGATCATCTAAGCAGAAAATCAACAGGGGAACAATGGGTTTGACACACCAGACCAGTTGGACTCAACGCATATATTCAGAATATTTCATCCGACACCAGCAGAATACACATTGCTTTAAAGTGCACTTGGGACATTCTCCAGAACAGATCACATCATGGGCCACAAATCAGCCTCAGCAGGTACAAGAAGATTGAGATCATACCAATAACATTTTCAGACCACGACACTATGGAACTTGAAGTCAACTGCAAGAAAAAAATTTGGAAAAATTTGGAAATGTGGAGATTAAAGAACATCCTACTAGAGAATGAATGAGGCAACCAGGAAATTAAAGAAGAAATTTTAAAAATATTTGGAAACAAATGAAAATGAAACTATATTTGTCCAAACCTCTGGGATGCAGCAAAGGGAGTCCTACGAGGGAAGTACATAGCAATACAGGCCTACATCAAGACACAAGAAAAGTGTCAAATACACAACTTAATCCTTTACCTAAAGGAGCTAGAAAAGGAGAAGGAAACAAAGCATAAGCCTGCAGAAGAAGGGAAATAATAAAGATGAGAGCACAAATAAACCATACAGAAACAACAACAAAACAGTAGAATGGAATAAGGAAACAAAGAGCTGGGATTTCAAACTAAGTAATAAAATGGATCAAGCCGGAGCCTAAAAACAAGGGGGAGTATCCTGTGATTCTATATACTGTAAATCCCTGGACTTCCCCCTGGAACTTTCCAGTGCTGCTTTGTCAATAAATTGCTTTTCTCCTGTCCCTCTACCTGGTCTTCTGGGGGAGTGGTCTGCTGTGCTGATTCTCAGGTGTGAGCACTTGGGGGAGCTGCTCAGCCCCCTGCCTGGTGCAGGGCTCAGTGGGAGTTGTTGATCCTGTTTATCCTGTGAGGCCACTATGAGGCTCAGTGGGGGACATTTATCCTGTGAGGCCCCAGGAGGAATAACAAAAGCGGTAACTACCACAGCTCCCAGTACACAGGGGCCTGGATGCTCTTGGGGTGGGGGTGTTGATCTGCACAGCTCAGGGCACCCAGCTGCAGGAGCATCCTGGCTGTCTTGGGCCCTCCTGACTTCTGCCTGTATCAGGGGGAGCGAAAGAGTCTGGTCTGTGTACCCCAGGACCCTGGGCTCAGGGGCCTGCGCTCCTGGAATGGAACTCCAGGGCTGTGCAGTCCCCTCTGCAGGAAGCCACCACCTGGGCCTCTGCCTGAGCTGTTCCAGGGGCCCAGCTGGTCACTTGCTGCTGGAGCCAGACTTATCAACGAGAAAGAGAAAGGACCTAAATAAATAAAATCTCAAATAAGAGAGGAGATAGCTACACCACAAAAGAGAATGCAATGAAAAACTATATGCCAGCACACTGGGAGACCCAAAAGACATGGACAAATCCCTAGAAATTTACAAATGACCAAAACTGCAATAGGAAGAAACAGAAAATGTGAACAGACCCATAACTGGCAAAGACATTGAATCAGCAAGGCACCTGGGTGGCTAAGTGGTTGAGCATCTGCCTTTGGCTCAGGTCATGATCCCGGGATCCTGGATCAAGTCCCACATCAGGCTCCCGCTGGAAGCCTGCTTCTGCCTTTACCTCTGCAATTCTCTTTCATGAATAAATAAAGTCATTAATAAATGCCTATCAACATAGCAATAGCATTTTTTCACAAAGCTGGAACAAGTAATCCTAAAATTTGTATGGAACCAAAAAGGTTGAAATAGTCAAAGTGGTGATGGAAAAGAAAACCAAAGCTGGGCCATCACAATTTCAGACTTCAAGTTATATTACAGAGCTCTAGTGATCAAAGAAGTATGGTGCAGGCACAAGAAGACACGCAGACCAATAGAATAGAATGGATAACCGAAACACGATACAAACTTGTAAGTCTATGCTCAATTAATCTTCAACAAAGCAGGAAAGAATATGCAATGCCAAAAAGACCGTCTCTTCAACAAATGGTGTTGGGAAAACTAGACAGCCACACGCAGAAGAATGAAATTGGATCACTTTCTTACACCATATGCAAAAAATAAATTCAAAAATGGATTAAAGACCTAAATGTGAGACCTGAAACCATAAAAAGAAGATGAAATACACAGTAATTTAGAAACCTATAGAAAACACTTAAAACAAAGTAATAATACACTTTGGCCATTGGATCTTTCTAGATATGCCTCTGAGGCAAGGGAAACAAAAGCAAAACTAAACTATTTGGACTTCATCAATTTGAAAAAGTTCTGCACACGAAAGGAAACAACCAATGCTAAAAGGCAACATACAAAATGAGAGAAGATATTTGTAAATGACATATCCAGTAAAGACTTAGTATCCAAAACATATAAAGCAAATATAAATCTGAGCATCCTAAACACAAATGATCTAATTGAAAATGGGCAGAAAACACGAATGGGCATGTTCTCTAGCAAGACATCCAGATGGCCACCACACACATGAAAAGACACTCCACATCACCCATCATCAGGGAAATGCAAATCAAAACCACAATAAGATATCAGCTGACACTTGTCATAATGAATAAAATTAACAACACAGGATACATCAGGTATTGGTGAGGATGGGGAGAAAGGGGAACCCTCTGACACTGATGGTGGCAATCAGACAGATGCAGCCTGTTGCATACTGTGGAAAACAGTATGGAGATTCCTCTAGAAGTACAAAATAGAACTACCCTACGATTCAGAAATCACACAACGAGGTATTTACCCAGAGGATGAAAAGTACAGATTCGAAGGGGGACATGCAGCCCAAGGTTTATAGCAGTGTTATCAACAACAACTAGCCAAATTATGAACACAACCGAGGTGTCCATCGACAGATGAATGGGCAGAAAAGATGTGGTCAATATAACACCACAGTATCACTCAGTCATCAGAAAGAATGAAGTAAAGCCATTTACAATGATGTGGAAAAAGCAAATAAAATGCTAACTGAAAGAAGTCAGAGAAAGACAAATACCATACAACTGCATTCATATGTGGATTTTAAGAAAAACAAACTGGCAAAGGGGGGAGATGAGAGAAGCAAACCAAGAAACACATTGTTAACCATAGAGAAGAAACTAATAAATACCAGAGGAAGGTGGGGGGGAGGGGGAATGGTGGATGGGGATGACGGAAGGCACCTGGGATGAGTACCAGGCACTGTATCCAAGGGTTGAATCACCATCTTGTACATCTGAAACTAATATTATACTGTGTTAACAAACAGGAATTCAAGTAAAACTTTAAAATAACAATTGTTAGTATTGATGACACAGGTGCACAGAACAGATAAAAAGAGTAAGGAAATTGAAAATCCAAATAAAGAGTATTTAGAGCCACATATCCCCTCCTTAGCTCAGCTCAGGAGATGCCTGCCATGTCTATTCTCACCCAAGCAGAAGCCTGGAGTTTGATTCTCTGGGAAACCCCTGACTAGATGGATGCCAAGCACAGACCCTAACCCAAAACCTATAGAAAACACTTAAAACTAACCCACTGAAGATACTAGGAGTCCCAGTGCCAGGAACATGCCTGGATCCAGTCTTTACCTGTGTACAGACACTAACCATAACCCTAATCTTAATCCTGACTTTCACTTAGCCTAAAGTAGACTTATCGGTAACTGAAAACCAAACACAAATCACTAGCCACTAATCCACACACCTAACCGTGACTCCAACCATAACCCTAAATCTAAACCCTAATCCTAACCCCTAACCCTAACCCTAACCCTAACTCTAATCCAAGCATAATTTATATTTTACCCTAATCTTTAACCTCAACCCTAACCCTGACTCCAACCATAATTCTAACCCTACCTCTACCCCTAACAGCTAACTCAAACCATAACCCTAACTCCTAATCGTAACGCCGAACTCTGTCCAATAACCCCTAACCATACCCCTTGACCCTAAACCCTAACTCTACCCTCCCCCAACCCTAATCCTCACCCCAATCCTAAACACTAAAACCTAACCCTCTCCCTCTAACCCTAACCCTACCTCTGCATGTAACCCTACCCCAAATCCGGAACCCTAGCAGTAACCCCTGAACCTAACCCCTTAACCATAACCCTAGACAAAAACCCCTAACCCTAACCCTAACCATTTTCCCTTAACCCCCATCCCTAAATCCAAACCCTCACCCTAACCCAAACTTCTAACCCTAACCCCTAACCCAATTTTAACACTAACCCTAAACACTAACACCTAACTCCTAACCCAACCCCATCCTTACCCTAACGCTAACCCTAAAGGCTAACCTTAACCCCTAACCCTAAACACTAACTGTAACCCCTAACCCTAACCCTAAAGAAAACACTTAAAACTAACCCATTGAAGATACTTGGAGTCCCAGTGCCAGACACATGCCCAGAACCAATCACTACCTGTGTACAGACAGTAACCCTAACCCTAATCTTAATCCTAACTTTCACCTAACACTAGACCTATCACTAACTGAAAAACAAACATGAATCACTAGCCCCTAATCCATACAGCTAACCATGACTCCAAACATAAACTTAATTCCTAACCTTAATCCTTAACCTAACCTCTGACCTCTAACCCTAACCCTGACACCAACCATAATCGTAATCCGAACTCTACCCCTAACCTCTAACTCAACTCTAACCCTAACCCCTAACTGTGACGAGTACCACTAACCCTAACCCCTAGCCCTAAACCTTAACTCTACCTGAACTCCTAACCCTAGCCCCTAACCCCCAATTCTAAACCCTAAAACCTTACCTTAACCTTCAAACCCTAACCCCTGACCATAACCCTAACCCAAACCTCTAACCCTAACCATTAACCGCTAACATGCATTCCTAAACTCAAACTGTAACCCCTAACCTTAAAACTAATCCTAAACCCAAACCCTAACCCTAAACCTCACCTTAACCCTACCCATACCCTAACCCCTAACCCAACCCTAACTCCTAATCCTAAAACCTAAAACCTAACCGTAACCCTGTAACCCTAACACTACCTCTACCTGTAACCTTACCTCGAACCCAGAACCTATCCCATACCCTAGTCGTAGCCCCTAACCCTAACCCCGAACCATAACCCTAACTATTAATCCCTAACACCTATCCCTCAACCCAAACCCTAACTCCTAAACCAAACGTAACAAAACTGAAATCCTAACACTAACACCTAACTCCTAACCCAACCCCAACCCTAACGCTAACCCTAAACACTAACCCTAACATTAACCCTCACTTTAACTCAACCCTTACCTTAAGCCCTTACCCTGACCCCTAAACCCTATCCCTAAACCTCAACCTTACCCAAACCCCTAACCCTACTCCCTACCCCCTAACTCTAACATTAACTCTAACTTATCCCTTACCTGTGGTTTTGAAGAGTCCCTGCTGATGTCTGCGTGGACCCGACCAATGTCTCCAGAAGCCTCCACAGCGGGTTTTGAAACACCAATTTCTGTAGGCATGTCGGGCCCTCCGTCAGCCCCATACTCACCACCACGGATCCTGAGGAGGCCAGGCTCCCCCCTGCGTGGACGTGGCCCCACCTCTGCCCGAAGCCTCACCCCGGGGACCGAGGAGGCCGGGGCTGCTGTCAGAGTGGCCGCGGCCCCACGTGCTCCCCAAGCCTCCCCAGCGCGGGGGCTCCTGTTCCTGCAGGTGGACAAGGCCCCTGCACCTGCCAGCCCCCTGGGGCAGCGCCTGCGCTTGGGCGCCCCCTGCAGGGTGTTCAGGCACCGCAGGAGCCCTGTAGGAGGCGGGGTCCTCACTGCCAGGGCCCCACCTGCCTCCTTCAAGGCTCCAGCTGAGTCCTAGAAGCTTTGCAATGGCTCACTGACATGTGCTACAATATCTGGGCTCCTCCAGAAATACTTAAGGAACAAGGAATTGGAACCCAGAGGATATGAAGTGAAATATGTGGCAAAACTTTTACAACTTCCACCAAAAGTCACTCAACATTGTATGTAAACTTAAAACACGCAGCTATCAAAACATCAAAAATGCAGCATAAAAGAAAATCTACATGACCTTGAATTTGGTGGTGCGTTTTAACACACAACACCAAACACGATCCAGAAAAGATAAAAACGTAATGTGAGCTTTACAAATTTAAAACTGCTACTCTGTGAAAGGCATTGCCCAGGGAACCTAAAGATAACTCAAAAACTAAAGAAAATATGTGTTCAAAACACATATCTGATATTCAAACTATTTAATTTTTATTCAATCTACACAAAAAACCCCTCATAACAATAAGAACACAGATAACTTAATTAACAATGGGTGACTATCTGAGCAGACACCTGGACAAAGATGAGACACAGATAATAAGCAAGCCTACAAAAGTGCGCTCTACATCCTCTAGCATTAGGAAGTTGCCAATGTGAACAACAGTGAGATGGTGCTACACACCTTTTAGAAATGCTATATATAATAATTATTATATATTATTTATAATAATATTTTATTATTTGACAGAGAGTGAGCAAGCAAGTAGGGGCAGAGGTAGGCAGAGGGAGAGAGAAACAGGCTCCCCGCAAAGCAGGGACCCCAATGCGGGGCTCCATCCCAGGACCCAGGGATCATGACCTGAGCCAAAGGCAGACGCCTAACCAGCTGAGCCACCCAGGTACACCTAGAAAGGCTAAAGTCCCAGAAAGGAGGATACTAGTTGCTGGAAGGTGGTATATGACAGGAACGCTCCTTCATGCTGCGGATATAAACACGGTTGCTTTGGAGGAGATTTTAGCAGTTCTTTCCAAGGCTAAATAAATCTCACCCGAGCGTCCAACAGTCACACTTCTAGTATCTAGACAATTGCTTTGAAAAAAACTGTTTCCACACAGTTTTGTAAAATCTTACAATCACTGCTAGGAAAGAGTTTAGCAGTTCTGTCCAAAAAATATTTTGCATACAATTACCACATAATTCAGTAGTAGCACTCCTGGGAATTTATTCTAGAGAAATGAAAATTAAAAAGAAAAAAGCATTTACACACCCAATACACATATGAAGGCACCTCTGCAGAGATGATAAAGATTTCTCAAATGTCTTCGATGTTGATTTTTAAAAGATTTGAGAGAGCATGCAGTGAGACGGGCAGAGGGTAAGGGAGACTCTGAAGCAGATTCTCCCCGCTGTCGGGGCCGAGCCCCACCTGAGGCTCCACACCACAACCTCGAGATCCTGAACTGAGCCAAAATCAAGAGTAGATGTTTAGCTGACTGAACCACCCAGAAGCCCCTCAAATGTTCTTAAGTGCAAAATCCATGCTGTGAACCCTTGGGGATGGAAGGACAGCTGGGACACCCAGTCTACCTAGAAGGGTGGTGAGGCCTGGAGGGACTGAAGGGAGGAACTAAGGATGTGGGAGGGTGCCTGCAACCCCTTCCCATCTGGCATGAGACAGGACCTCCCCGCGCACCCTTGGCCTTCAGGGTGCCAGGCTAAGTGCTGACTGGACCCCCGACCTACAGTGATGACACGGGACCCCATTGTGGGCGGAACTGTGGTGCCCCAGGGTTCCACCACTGCCTGGCACTACTCTGCGACCCCAGGCAGTTGGAGGCACCTGTGCTCTGGATTTGCTCACAGTGCCCAAACTATTCCACTCTCCCCAGTACCCCAGTGTATAAAGTGTAGGTGCTCACAAAGCGACAGGTCACAGGTGAGTAGAGTTTCTCCCTGCACACCTCGGGTGTGGCGCCTGTGGGTCCCAGTAGGGGTGCTGGCATCCTGGGTTGTGGTGAGAATGCACCGAACCCCGTGTGATGCCTAGGAGGCATCTCCTGCAGCCCTTCCACAGCTCCATGGGATCAGAGCTGCCTCCCTCCTACCCCAGGCCAGGGAAGGAGGCTGCGGTCAGGGCTAGGGCAGCTCATTCGGGACCCCTACTACCTTGTAAGCCTCTTCTGTGCAGGGGAGACTCAAGTCATGACCTTTCCAGCCAGTCCTAGGTACATAACCCCAACATGTGATGACCAATCCTCCCACCCTATGGTCTGGGGTGGACGATCAGGGCTCTCTGGGTCCTTCTGGTCCATGAGCAGGCTTGCTCTTCACAAACTAGAACATGGAGGTCCTCGTGCTCCCCCCCAGATCCTCCCTCAGGCTATTTACAAAACACTGTATACAGGGTGTGTAGTTTGTTCACACTTTTGCTGGCATAAGTTGTTAATTTTGATTAAGTCCAGTTCATTGTTTTTTCCCTTTGGTCGTTGTGCTTGTTGAATCTAACAGAAACCTTCAGTCTGCTCCAAGCCCGCAGGAACACTCACCTGAAGCCATCCATAGCCATCTCAGCGCCAGCTCTGAGTTGGGACACGTCACCCCAAGTATCAGGTCAGCAGTTCCCCTAGCCTCCTGGGCTCCCTTGTGCTCCTGGTAAGGAGGTGGGAGAGCTCTGTCCTCTGAGCATGATGGCGTGTCCTAGGACAGTG
This sequence comes from Canis lupus familiaris, assembly GCF_011100685.1. Taxonomy (NCBI): domain Eukaryota; kingdom Metazoa; phylum Chordata; class Mammalia; order Carnivora; family Canidae; genus Canis; species Canis lupus. The sequence continues at coordinate 12,641,439 of NC_049255.1, read as the reverse complement.
GCTGGGAAGGTGGATGGTAGGTGGGCGAGCTACAGACAGTCAGTGCCCATGAGTTATCCTCTAGCCCAGCATGTCCCCTGGGAGCTATGGTGTTGTCTCCACACTCCAGTCAGACAGATGAGGACCTGCCAACAGGGAGCACACAGACGCTTGTGTTCTCTGAAGGTTTTCATACGGTGTCATCCTTGCATGTGTTTGGTTTGTAGCACCAGGCAAGAGGACCTAGAGACCCTGCGAGCCTTGGAAAGGGCTGATATCATAGCCGAATACCATCAGCTGAGGCCCAGACAAGTACCATAGATGCTAGAGAACCCACTAGAGGTGGGGACCCTTCCTGCAAGGGCAGGTGAATCCCAGGAATGGATCAGAGGCAAGCATGACAGGTCAGCCCAGAGAAGGACCACAGTCACCAGGAACAAATGAGATGCTGGGGATGGACCCAGGCATCAGGAGCAAGTGAGGGTCCATCTTGGATCTTAGACACCAGTAGCCGATGAACCCAGGTGGGGATCACAGTCACCAGGTCCCCATGAGGCACAGGTGGTTGTATACTTAGGTATGTGGCAGCAGGTATGGCCCAAATGGTATCATAAGCAGTAACAGCAATTATGTACTGCGTGAGGATCATAGCAGAGTCCAGCCAATGAGAACTAAGGGGTGTTGTTGCCAGTAGGAGCAGGTAAGGCCAGGTGGGGATCATAGTCCTCAGGTGCTCCAGATGTCCAGATGTATAGCCAGCCAATAGAGATGAGACCCAATCAGGGATCTGAATCTAAGCTGAGAAGCGAGGGCCCAGGCAGAGATGAAAATCAGAGGAGCAGAGCCTGATGGCTGGGGGCATCAGGTCTGGGGACAGCTGGCCAGGAGCATCAGAACCAGGTGAGGCCCAGGAGAGGATCAGAGCCAAGGATGAGCCTGGTCAGCCCAGACAAGGACCATAGTCACTAGGAACATTTGAGGCCCTGGGGACTGACCAGGGCATCAGTAGAAGTGAGGGTCCATCTTGGCTCCTGGTGATTGGTAGCCAATGAGCCCAGGTGTGGACCATGGTCACCAGGTCCAGGTGATGCTCATGTGGGGACCGGTCACCAGATCAGGTCAGGCCCAGGTGGGGATCATCTCTGGTAAAGCAGATAAGGCTGTCAGGCTGCTTCCATTGGGCAAACAGTCCCTTCTTCTCATGCCCAGCGAATCTGAGAGGGCCCTGATCTCCCTCAGGATTCCGGGGAGAGGAGATATTCTTTTTTTTTAATAAATTTATTTTTTATTGGTGTTCAATTTACCAACATACAGAATAACACCCAGTGCTCATCCCGTCAAGTGCCCTCCTCAGTGCCCATCACCCACTCACCCCCACCCCCCACCCTCCTCCTCTTCTACCACCCCTAGTTCGTTTCCTAGAGTTAGGAGTCTTTATGTTCTGTCTCCCTTTCTGATATTTCCCACACATTTCATCTCCCTTCCCTTATATTCCCTTTCACTGAAGGGAAATGAATGAGGACATACAATGTTTGTCCTTCTCCGATTGACTTACTTCACTCAGCATAATACCCTCCAGTTCCATCCACGTTGAAGCAAATGGTGGGTATTTGCCGTTTCTAATGGCTGAGTAATATTCCATTGTATACATAAACCACATCTTCTTTATCCATTCATCTTTCGATGGACACCTAGGCTCGAGAGGAGATATTCTGTTCCCTCCTTTCCCCATGTCCCTGCCCCAGATCAGTCCCCACCTGGGTTCCGCTCTGTTTCAGGCATTCTGAGTAGGGTCCCCACGGGATCCTTGGGATGATGCTGACCTGTCACCATGGAATGTCACAGACAGAGCTTTCTGCCCCCTTCATCCATCTCAGGTGGGGGTTTGCATTTGTAGGAATGCCTCTCTGGAGGCTGGCCCATGCCCCCTGATCAGGACCTCGTCCCCTGGAGCCCTTTGAAGACCATGACTTCACTGGGCTGGAGCTGAGTGACCCAGGAGGCAAACGCGGGGTGTGGGTTGGAAGAGAGCTGGGCCTGGGAGCCGGCCCCTGGGCACTCAGAGAAGTGGCATCCATACCTGCTGTGGGGAGGTCCAGGTGTGTGCCTCCTGCTTTGGGTTGGGGGGTGTCCTGTCCTTCAGCAAGGACTCCCGAGTTAAGGGGCTCTGGGACGATAGCCTGCTTTCTATAGGAGGATGGTCTGGTCTGGGGCGAATCGGAGGGGTGCTCCTCACTCACACCCCCAGGACAGGACCTCCACAGTCCTGAAGGTTTCTGCGGAGCTGCAGGTAGATGCCAGGGACACAGCAACATCAGGTAGGGAGGGTGGGCAGCAGAGGAAGGGGCCGACCAGCTTGGGCAGGAAGAGGGAAGAGGAGGAGGAGGAGGTCACCTTGGGTCGCAAACGAGGGAAGAAGGAGGACAGCCCAGTGGCCTTGGTCAGAGGGGAGGAGGCTTCTGATTCTACGGCCCCACAGGAACCTCACGGAGGCTGCACGATTTTCCCAACACCACTTATTGAAGAGACTGTTTTTTTTTTCCATTGGATATTCTTTCTTGCTTGGTCGAAGGTTAGTTGACCAACTTCTTTTTAACAGTAAGGAATATTTTGTCTTCATATTTTTTCTGTTCAAATACACATAAAATAATTTTTACCTTTTAACCGTTTTAAGGTCTACAATTCAGTGGCTTTATGTACATTCACAATATCAGGTGACCATCACCACTCTCTAGTTTGGCAACATTTTCATTATTCTAAAATAAAATGCTCTGCCATGTAGGTGATTCATCCTCATTTCCTCCCCACCCCCAGCCCTGGTAACCACTCCTCTGCTCTTCATCACTGTGGATTTACTTCTTCTGGGTATTTATATTTATATATATTTATATTTCATGTAAATAGAATCCTACAACGTGGACACTTTTTTTTGGCTCCTTTTGCTCGGCATAATGCTTGCAAAGCTTCCCTATGTTGCAGTGTGTATCAGAACTTTGTTCCTTTATATAGCTGAATAATATTCCATCACATGAGTGTGCTACATTTTCTAGTATTATACTATGTTAACAAATAGGAATTCAAGTAAAACTTTAAAATAACAATTGTTAGTATTGATGACACCAGTGCACACAAGAGATAAAATGAATAAGGAAATTGATTTCCAAATAAATCGTATTTAGAGCCATATACCCCCTCCTTATCTCAGCTCGGGAGATGCCGGCCATGTCTATTCTCATAGACAACTATAGTTCTCATAGACAACTATATCAAACTATAGAGTTTGATTCTATAGTGATGCCTCTGAATGGATGGATGCCAAGCAGAAACCCTAACCCAAAACCTAAATAAAACACTTAAAACTAACCCATTGAAGATACTAGGAGTCCCAGTGACAGGAAGATGCCCAGATCCAAACTCTACCTGTGTAGAGACAATAACCCTAACCTAATCTTTATCCTAACTTTCATCTCGCCTATCCCTGGACCTATCACTAACTGAAAACCAAACACGAATCACTAGCCCCTAATCCATACATCTAACCATGACTCCAACCATAACCCTAAACCTAAACCCTAATCCTAATCCTTAACCTAACCTCTGACCTCTAAAATCTAACCTTAACCCTGACACCAACCATAATCCTATCCCTAATTCTACCCTTAACCTCTAACCCAAACTCTAACCCCAACCTCTAACTGTGACCAATACCCCTAACCATACCCCCTAGTCCTAAACCCTAACTCTACCCGATCTCCTAACCCTAGCCCCTAACACCCAATCCAAACCCTAAAACCTAACCTTAACCTTCTAACCCTAATCCCTAACTGTAACCCTAACCCAAACCTCTAACCCTAACCATTAACCCCTCACAACCATCCCTAAACCCATACTGTAACCCCTAACCCTAAGAATAATCCTAATCCTAAAATAACCCTAAACTTCACCTTAACCCTACCCTTACTTACCCTAACCCTAACCTTACCCTAACTCCTAATCCTAAAACCTAAAACCTAACCCAACCTCTACCTGTAACCCTGCCTTGAACCCAAACCCAGAACCTATCCTAAATCCTAGTCATAGCCCCTAACCATTAACCCCTAACACCCATCCCTAAACAAAACCCGAACTCCTGACCAAACGTAACACTAACTGAAACCCTAACCAAAAGAAGTTAGTCAACTAACCTTCGACCAAGCAGGAAAGAATATCCAATAGAAAATACAGTCTCTTCAGTAAGTGGTGTTGGAAAAATCGGGCAGCACATGCAGAAGAATGAAACCAGACCACTCTCATACGCCATACTCAAAGATCAATTCAAAATGGATGAAAGACCTAAAGGTGAGATAGGAACCCATCAAAATCCTAGAGAACACAGGTAGCAACCTTTTGACCTTGGCCACAACAACTTCTTGCAAGACAGGTCTCTAAAGGCAAAGGAAACAAGCAAAAATGAACTGTTGGGAACTTCCTGAAGATAAAAATCTTCTGCACAGCAGAGGAAACAGTCAACAAAACTAAAAGGCAACCTACATAATAGAAGAAGATATTTGCAAATGACATAATGATAAAGGGCAGGTGTCCAAGATCTCTAAAGAACTTGTCAAACTCAACACTCAAAAACAAAAAATCCAATGAATAATGGGCAGAATATATGAACGGACTTTTCTCCAAAGAAGACCTACAAAAGGCCAACAGGCATGTGAAAAAAGCTCCACATCACCTGTCATCAGGAAATGCAAATGAAAACCACAGTGATATACCGCCTCACACCAGTGAGAATGGCTAAAATTAAAGGACAGGAAACAACAGATGTTGGCAAGGATCTGGACAAGGGGGAAAATCTTGCACTTTTGGTGGGAATGCAAGCTGGTACAGCCTCTCTGGAAAACAGTATGGAGGTTCCTCAAAGAGTTAAAATAGAGCTACCCTATGACACAGAAATTGCACTACTGGGTGTTTACCCCAAAGATACAGATGCAGTGAAACGCCAGAACACCTGCACCCCAATGTTCACAGCAGCAGTATCCACAACAGCCAAACTGCGGGAGAAGCCACGATGTCTTTGGACAGATGGATGGATATAGAATATGTGATATATATGAATGTAACTCAGCATTCAAAAAGAATGAAATCTTGCCATTTGCAAAGACATGCATAGAACTAGAGGGTATTATGTTAATTGAAATAAGTCAGTCAGGAAAAAAAATTACGATATGGTTGCACTTCTATGTGGAATTAAAGAAGCAAAAGAGATGGACATCTGTGAAGAGAAGGGGAAAAAGAGGATGACAACAGAGAGGGAGGAAAAAGAGTCTCTTAATCATAGGAAACAAACTGGGGGTCGCTGGAGGGAAGGGGGTGGGAAACAGGGTAACAGGGGGATGGGCATGAAGGAGGGAAGGTGATGTCATGAGCATTGGGTTTTATATCCAACACCTCTTGAATTCTACCTCTGAAATGAGTAACACACTATATGATAATTAATTGGATTTAAAATAAAATTCTCAAAAAACATCAGTTGATCATATCAGAGTTAATTTCCTTCCAGGTTCTCTTCTGCTCAATCCGATTATGCCAGGACCACACCATTGTGGGTCTGATTTTTGTTAATTAGGCTCCTTCCCTCATTCATAGCCCAGCTCAGGGCTTGAACTCATGACCCCGAGATCAATACCTGAGGTGAGACTGAGAGTCCTATTCTTAACTGACTAAGCCAGACAGGACCCTAGAGTCACACAGTTTTAATTCTGTGGCTCTGTGACATAGTTTGAAATAGAAAAGTGCAGCATCCAGCTCTGTTCTGCTTCTCAGTACTGTTTTTGCTGTCCAGGGTCATTTGTAGGGGCAGACAAAAGTTAGGGTTCTTTTTCCTATTTCTAAAATCTGCCACCATGATTTTCATAGGAATTCCATTGAAAGTGAGGGTTGTATCAGGGACTATCGACATTTTCACAAGAGGAAGGCTCCCACCCCAGGAGTCCCAATGTCTTCCCAAAGTCTTCCAGTTTTCAGTGTACCAGCCTTTCCCTGCCTTTGTTCAGTCTCATTATTTTGTTCTTTTTGATGCTATGGAGAATGGAATCATTTTCTTATTTTCCTTTCTGAGTGTTCATTTTTGGTACACAGAAAGGCTCCCAATCTTTCTACGTTCATTATGTGTCCCCAAGTGATGTCACTCATTAAGTCTAACAGTTCTGGTGGAGCTTCTAGGGTTTCCTGTTTCTAGTACTGTGTCTTCTGCAAATAGGGATAGTTTGACTTCCCCCTTAAAGGTGTGGATGCCTTTTCTTTTCCTTGTCTGTTTCCTATGGTAGGACTTCCAGGGCTAAGAGGGGACTTCCTGGTCTTTTTCCTGCTCTTAGGGGAGACGATTTCAGGTGTTCATCATAGAGTACAATGTCAGCAACAGGCCTTTCTACATGGCCTTTATTCTGTTGATGGAAATGTCCTCAAAACATACTATGCTCAAAATACACTATGTTGTATTCTGTCAAATGCTTTTTCTGCCACTATTGTGATGACCGTATGCTTTTTGTCCTTCTTCTTGTTAATGTGATGGTTCACATTGACTGATTGCCAGAGAGGAAGTGGATGTGAGATGGGCAAAATAGATGAATATTAGGAGCTGTAAGCATTTGGTTCTCAAATATATAAGCCACAGAAATTTAGAAAGTACAGCCTAGGCAATGGAGTCAGTACTATTGTAACTTTGTACGGGGACAGATGGAGACTATACTTGTCATGGGGAGAGCTGAGTAATGTACAGAATGGAGTCACCAAGTTGTAGCACTGAAACTACTGTAACATTGTATGGTGACTATACTTCAATAAATATTAATAGGGGTTTCTGATAGAAATCACGGTTTGTCCCTGAAAGGCATTTACACAGCGGTTACACATATGAAGGCACCTCTGCAGAGATGATAAGATCTCCCAAATGTCTTCAATGTTGATTTTTAAAAGATTTGAGAGAGCATGCAGTGGGAGGGGCAGAGGGAAAGGGAGATTCTGAAGCAGACTCCCCACCAGCCGGGGCCCGAGCCCCCCGTGAGGCTCCACACCACAACCTCGAGATCCTGACCTTAGCCAAAATCAAGAGTCAACATTTAACCGACTGCACCACCCAGGAGCCCCTCAAATGTTCTTATGGGCAAAATCCATGCTGTGACCCTTGAGGTTGGGCAGACAGCTGGGACACCCAGTCTACCTAGAAGCGTGAGAGGCCTGGAGGGCCTGAGGGTGGGAACTACGGATGTGGAAGGGTGCCTGCATCCCTCCCACCTGGCATAGTGACAGGACCTCCCCTCACACCCTTGGCTTTCAGGGTGAAGGACTAAGTGCTGACTGGACCCTGCTGACCTACAGTGATGACATGGGACCCCATTGTGGGTGGAACTGTGGTGCCCCAGGGTTCCACTGCTGCCTGGCGCTTAGTCTGCGTCCACAGGCAGTTGGAGGCACTCGTGTTCCAGATCTGGCTCACAGTGCCTGAGCTATCCCACTCTCCCCAGTACTCCTGCGTATAATGTGTAGGTGCTCAAACAGCGACAGGTCACATGTGAGTGGGAGCTGCTCCCTGCTCCCCTCGGGCCACTGTGGGTCCGTTGGGTCCAAGTGGGGGAGCTGGCCTCATGGGCTGGGGTGAGAACACACCGACCCCCTTGTGATGTCCATGAGGCAGCTCCTGCAGCCCTTCCACAGCTCCACCAGGTCAGGGCTGCCTCCCTGCTACCCCAGGCCAGGGAAGGAGGCTGTGGTCAGGGCTCAGGCAGCTTATTGGGCCCCCCACTCCCCTGTAAGCATTATTCTGTGCAGGGAAGACCAAAGCCATGACCTTTCTAGCCTGTCCTAGGTTCATGTACCCTGGCAGGTGATGACCAATTCCCCCATTCTGTGGTCCAGGGTGGACAGTCAGGGCTTCTGGGTCCTCACGGCCCATAAGCAGACTTGCTCTTCACGAACTGGAACATGGAGGCCCTTGTACTCCCTTCAGAACCCCCCACTGACTATTGACAAATCATTGCACTCAGGGTGGGTAGTTTGGTCAAAATTTTGCTGGCATAAGTTTTTAATTTTTTTTCATTTTTTTATTAATAAATTTATTTTTTATTGGTGTTCGATTTGCCAACATACAGAATAAAACCCAGTGCTCATCCCGTCAAGTGCCCCCCTCAGTTCCCGTCACCCATTCACCCCCACCCCCCGCCCTCCTCCCCTTCCACCACCCCTAGTTCATTGCCCAGAGTTAGGATTCTTTATGTTCTGTCTCCCTTTCTGATATTTCCCACACATTTCTTCTCCCTTCCCTTATATTCCCTTTCACTATGATTTATATTCCCCAAATGAATGAGACCATATAATGTTTGTCCTTCTCCGATTGACTTACTTCACTCAGCATAATACCCTCCAGTTCCATCCACCTTGAAGCAAATGGTGGGTATTTGTCTTTTCTAATGGCTGAGTAATATTACATTGTATCCAAAAACCACATCTTCTTTATCTATTCATCTTTCGATGGACACCGAGGCTCCTTCCACAGTTTGGCTATTGTGGACATTGCTGCTAGAAACATCGGGGTGCAGGTGTCCCGGCGTTTCATTGCATCTGTATCTTTGGGGTAAATCCCCAACAGTGCAATTGCTGGGTCGTAGGGCAGGTCTATTTTTAACTCTTTGAGGAACCTCCAGACAGTTTTCCAGAGTGGCTGCACCAGTTCACATTCTCACCAACAGTGTAAGAGGATTCCCTTTTCTCCGCATCCTCTCCAACATTTGTGGTTTCCTGCTTTGTTAATTTTCCCCATTCTCGCTGGTGTGAGGTGGTATCTCATTGTGGTTTTGTTTGTATTTCCCTGATGGCAAGTGATGCAGAGCATTTTCTCATGTGCGTGTTGGCCATGTCTATGTCTTCCTCTGTGAGATTTCTCTTCTTGTCTTTTGCCCATTTCATGATTGGATTGTTTGCTTCTTTGGTGTTGAGTTTAAGAAGTTCTTTATAGATCTTGGAAACTAGCCCTTTATCTGATCCGTCATTTGCAAATATCTTCTCCCATTCTGTAGGTTGTCTTTGAGTTTTGTTGACTGTATCTTTTGCTGTGCAAAGGCTTCTGATCTTGATGAAGTCCCAATAGTTCATTTTTGCTTTTGTTTCTTTTGCCTTTGCAGATGTATCTTGCAAGTTCCTGTGGCCGAGTTCAAAAAAGGTGTTGCCTGTGTTCTCCTCTAGGATTTTGATGGAATCTTGTCTCACATTTAGATCTTTCATCCATTTTGAGTTTATCTTTGTGTATCGTGCAAGAGAGTGGTCTAGTTTCATTCTTCTGCATGTGGATGTCCAATTTTCCCAGCACCATTTATTGAAGAGATTGTCTTTCTTCCAGTGGATAGTCTTTCCTCCTTTATCAAATATTAGTTGACTATAAAGTTGAGGGTCCACTTCGGGGTTCTCTATTCTCTTCCATTGATCTATGTGTCTGTTTTTGTGCCAGTACCACACTGTTTTGATGACCACAGCTTTGTAGTACAACCTGAAATCTGGCATTGTCATGCCCCCCAGCCATGGCTTTCTTTTTTAAAATTCCACTGGCTATTTGGGATCTTTTCTGATTCCACACAAATCTTCAAATGATTTGTTCTAACTCTCTGAAGAAAGTCCATGGTATTTTGATTGCATTAAACGTGTAAATTGCCCTGGGTAACATTGACAGTTTCACAATATTAATTCTGCCAATCCATGAACATGGAAAATTTTTCCATCTCTTTGTGTCTTCCTCAATTTCTTTCAGAAGTGTTCTATAGTATTTAGGGTATAGATCCTTTACTTCTTTGGTTAGGTTTATTCCTAGTTATCTTATGCTTTTGGGTGCAATTGTAAATGGGATTGATTCCTTAATTTCTCTTTCTTCATTCTCATTGTTAGTGTATAGAAATGCCACTGACTTCTGGGCATTGATTTGTATCCTGCCACACTGCCAAATTGCTGTATGAGTTCAAGCAATCTTGAGGTGGAGTCTTTTGGGTTTTCTACGTAGGGTATCATGTCATCGGCGAAGAGGGAGAGTTTGACTTCTTCTTTGCCAATTTGAATGCCTTTAATGTCTTCTTTTTTGTCTGATTGCTGAGGCTAGGACTTCTCGTACTATGTTGAATAGCAGTGGTGAGAGTAGACTTCCCTGTCTTGTTCCTGATCTTAAGGGAAAGGCTCCCAATGCTTCCCCATTGAAAATGGTATTTGCTGTGGGCTTTTCATAGATGGCTTTTAAGATGTTGAGGAATGTTCCCTCTATCCCTACACTCTGAAGAGTTTTGATCAGGAATGGATGCTGTATTTTGTCAAATGCTTTCTCTGCATCTATTGAGAGGATCATATGGTTCTTGATATTTCTCTTGCTGATATGATGAATCACATTGATTGTTTTACAAGTGTTGAACCAGCCTTGTGTCCTGGGAATAAATCCTACTTGGTCATGGTGAATAGTTTTCTTAATGTCATAAGTTTTTAATTTTGATGAAGTCCAGTTCATTTCTTTTTCCCTTTGGTATTTGTGCTTGTGGAATCTAACAGAAACCCTCAGTCTACCCGAAGCCCACAGGAACACTCTCTGGCAGGCACATCCACTGCAATCCCAGCACCAGCCCTGGGCTGGGAGACGTCACCCCAAGCATCAGGTCAGCAGTCCCCGCAGCCTCCTGGGTCCCCTTGTGCTCCTGATAAGAGGGTGGGAGAGCTCTGTCCTCTCAGCATGATGGCATGTCTGGGACAATGGTTGGGAAAGTGGACTGTAGGTGAGCCAGCTACAGACTGTGAGTGCCCATGTGTGATCCTCCAGCCCAGCACATCCCCCTCAGAGCTATGGGGTTGTCTCCACCCTCCAGTCAGACAGATGTGGACCTGCCCACAGGAGGCACACAGACGCATGTGTCCTCTGAAGGTTTTTATGTGGTGTCATCTTTGGATGTGTTTGGTTTGCATCACCAGGCAAGAGGACTTGGAGACCCTGATGGCTTTGGAAAGGGCTATTTATCATAGCCAAATACAAACAGCTGAAGCCCAGACAAGTATCATAGACACTAGAGCACCCACTAGAGGTGGGGACCACCCTGCAAGAGCAGGTGAGGCCCAGGAGGGGATCAGAGCCAAGGATGCACCAGGTCAGCCCAGACAAGGACCACAATCACCAGGAACAAGTGAGACCCTGGGGATGGACCTGGGCAGCAGTAGCAAGTGAGGGTCCATCCCATATCCTAAACATCAGTTGCCGATGAACCTATGTGGGGATCATAGTCACCAGGTCCAGGTGAGCCTCAGGTGGGGACCAGAGTCACCAGGTCAGGTCAGGCCCAAATGGAGATCATCTCCGATAGAAGCAGGTAAGGCTGTCAGGCTGCTCCCTGTAAGCAGACAGGCCCTTTCTCTCATGCCCAGCCAATCTCAGAGGATCCTGAACTCCCTCGGGATTTAGGCGAGTGGAGCCATTCTGCTCCCTCCTTTCCCCATGTTCCTGGCACAGATTTGTCCCCACCACAGGGTCCCCTCTGTTTCAGGCACGCTGAGTAGAGTCTCCATGGGATTCATGGGATGATGCTAAACCCTGCCCCTGCCCGACCACAGGCAGTGGGAAGCCCCTGCCTTCCCTGGGGTACCCTCCCCTCTGAGTGCCCTGGGCCCAGACAGGGGGTTGTGGGGTCGGGCCTGGGCCTCAGGACTCTGTGCCTCCTGCCTTCCAGGGAGAAGGAGCTGCCCGGCCTCAGCCCCCTCGAGGCCAAGGTGAGAGCCCGTCCTGGGCACCAGGCAGTATTGGGCAGTGGGCGTGGGGCCAGCTGTCCACATACCCCACCCCCCAGGACGTCCCCAGGGGTGTCTCCCCAAATGCCCTGTCCCAGTGCTGCCAGGGCTGCTGGGAACGCACCCCAGACCCCCAGCCATGGTCAGAGGGAAGAGGTCTGTGCCTTCCTGGCTCCTCTGAGTCCCCACAGGGAGACTGGACGCGGCACTGTGCGCCCACGTCCTAGGGCTGGAGGCTCATCTGCTGCCCATGCATGTCCTTTTCCAGAAACATCACCAGCAGACCCTGCAAATGGAAAAGTGGATAACAATGCTCAGGAAATGGGGCCACTATCATCACAGCGAGAAGGTGGGGCCCTGCATGCCCTCGAGGTCACTCTGTCCTCTGGGACCTGGGGGCCGCCAACAGCCTCCTCCTGCCTGGCTCCGGGAGAGTCCCCTGCCTGGGGTGAGTCTGCTGCTGGAGCCAAAGCCTCCGCAGGCCCAAAGACGGCGGCGAGGGTAGCGACAGGTCAGTCACAAGGAAACTATCAGGGAATAGTTTAAGAAGAATTTCAGCTTTGGGTGCTGATAGTGGAGCTGGTGCTTCTTCCTTGAGTCTTAGGGAGGATAATTAGTCTGCATTTTTGGTTTACAAGACCAAGGTAATAAGTATACTAAAAAGACTCTTCATTTTAGGAGATTGTTTTCGATAATGCTGATAGTTGGTAGTAGGACTAGGAGGATAGTAAAGTATAGAATGGAGGCGATTTGGCCGATAATGATGAAGGGGTGTTCTACTGGTTGCCCTCTGATCCATGTTAGTGTGAGTAGATCAGCTGTTAGTAATCAAAATAAACATTGACTGAGGGGTCGGAATATTATTCCATGTTGTTTGGATGTGTGAAGTAAGGGGATAATTGCTAGAATTAGGATAGAGAATACTAAGGCAAAAAAAAAAGGCAAAAAAAATATTAAGGCGAGAACCCCTCCTACTTTATTGGGGATGGATCATAGGATGGCATAGGTGAATAGGAAATATCACTCAGGTTTAATGTGTGGGGGAGTGTTGAGGGGATTTGCAGGGATATAATTGTCTGGGTCTCCTAGTAGGTCTGGTGAAAATAAAACTAGCGACATTAGTACTAGAATTAGGAGTAAAGCCCCTAAGATGTCTTTAATTGTATAGTAAGGGTGAGATGGGGTTTTGTCTGAGTCGGATGTGATTCCTGAGGGGTTGTTGGATCCAGTTTCATGCAGGAATAGGAGATGGACTATTGCTAGGGCTGTGATGATAAATGGGAGGATGAAGTGGAATGCGAAGAATCGTGTTAAGGTTGCTTTATCAACCGAGAAGCCACCTCAGATTCATTCAACTAAATTGGTCCCAATGTAGGGGATTGCTGAGAGAAGATTTGTGATGACTGTTGTCCCTCAGAAAGATATCTGTCCTCATGGTAGGACGTAACCTATGAATGCTGTGGCTATGGTTGCAAAGAAGAGAATAATTCCAATATTTCATGTTTCTATGAATACGTAGGAGCCGTAGTATAACCTTCATCCTACATGTATAAATAGGCAGATAAAGAATATGGAAGCTCTGTTTGCATGTATATAATGGATAATTCAGCCGTAACTGACATCTTGACAGATATGGGTGACTGATGAAAAGGCTGTTGATGTATCTGATGTGTAGTGCATGGCTAGAAATAAACCTGTTAGAATCTGTAGAATCAGGCACACTCCTAGCAGAGACCCGAGGTTTCATCAAGCTGAGATGTTTGATGGTGCGGGGAGATCAATGAATGAGTTGTTAACAATGTTAGCTAGTGAGTGAGTTTTTCAAGTGTTGGTCATTAATGTTCTTATAGTTGAAATACAACGATGATTTTTCATGTCATTAGTCATGGTTAAATTCCATGTAGGAATAATGATAACATACATTGTATTTATTTTAAATATTGTCTTTGTAATGAGTTTTGTAGGTTTTGCTACAAAGCCGTCTCCTATTTCTGGTGGGCTTGTATTATTAGTGGTGGGATTGGTTGTACAATTGTGTTGAATTTTGGGGGATCTTTTTTAGGGTTGATAGTCTTTTTAATTTATTTGGGTAGTTTTTGGTTATATGACTGTTATGGCCACTGAACAGTATCCTGAGGTCTGAGTTTCTAATAAGGCCGTATTGGCAGCTTTCATTACTGGCTTATTGTCTGAGCTATTAACTGCCTGTTATATTTTAAAGGATGATGAGGTTGAGGTGGTGTTGAAATTTAATGGAATGGGGGATTGGGCTATTTATGATACCGGGGATTCAGGGTTCTTTACTGAGGAAGCTATGGGGATTGAGGGTCATATAGTTATGGGACTTGATTAGAGATTGTCACTGGTTGATCGTTGTTAACTGGTGTATTAGTAATTATGGAGGTTACCCGTGGTAATTAAGGATTAGTAGGCTGAGGGTTATAGTAATTATAAAGGAGAGAAACTATAGTTTAATTAGGCCTTTTTGGTAGGAAACTAAGGTGGAGGATTTTATTTGAAAATATGAGATTGATTTGGGTAGAATATTTTCTAGTCAAATGGAGTCTAAAAGCATTGGTGCTGATTTTTGACTTATAGATAGATTTATCTTAGGTGTGAGGCAATGTATAATAGTTGGATAGTAGCCAAGAAGATTTGAAAATTTGAAGTTGTGTGACGGGTAATTAAATGTAAGTCCTTGTATTGTGAGGTTTAGCTCTAGTGCCAGGATGAAACCTAAAATGGTCACTGCAAGAGCAGATAATTTTAGATAATGAGGCATAGTTACCTGTGGGATGGTGGTAGGTGTAATGCTGTGGGAGAGGATATATCTTGCGAATACACTTCCAAGAAGGAGACGTTTAATAGAGTTGATTAGGAGTAGATTGTTCTCGTTGATGAGAATTAAGGGATTAAAGCGGGGTTGGCCTAGTAGTGCAAAGAATAAAATTCGAGTGCTGTAGGCGGCTGTTAGGGATGTGGCAACGAGAGTAATTAAAAGGGCTCAGGCGTTGGTATTCGACGTGTTGGCAGGCTCGATGATTAGGTCTTTGGAGTAAAATCCTGTGAGGAAGGGCATACCTGTAAGTGCGAGGCTACCAATAATAAGGGAGGTTGTGGTAAATGGAAGAATTTTGAATAGTCCTCCTATTTTTCGAATGTCTTGTTCGTCATTTAGGCTATGAATAATTGATCCTGAACATATAAATAATATGGCTTTAAAGAATGCGTGGGTGCAGATATGTAGGAATGCTAAATGGGGTTTATTAATGCCAATTGTTACAATTATTAGTCCTAGTTGGCTTGAAGTAGAGAAGGCTACGATTTTTTTTTATGTCGTTTTGTGTGAGGGCGCAAGTTGCAGTGAATAGTGTTGTAATAGCTCCTAAGCATAGGGTGAGTGTTTGAATGGTTTGGCTATGTTCTATCAGGGGATGGAAGCAGATAAGTAGGAATATCCCTGCTATGACTATCGTGCTGGAGTGGAGTAGGGCTGATACTGGGGTTGGACCTTCTATGGCTGAGGGGAGTCATGGATGTAAGCCAAATTGAGCGGATTTACCAGTGGCTGCTAATAGTAGGCCAAATAGTGGTAGATTGAGGTTATTGTTACTTGCTATGAAGATTTGTTGAGAGTCCCATGTGTTTAGGTTTAATAGGAATCATGCTATTGCTATAATAAACCCTACGTCTCCAATGGGGTTGTAGAGGATTGCTTGTAGGGTGGCTGTATTTACAACTGTTCTGCCGTATCATAAGAAAGATATAATGCCAACTCCTTCTCAGCCAATAAATAGTTGAAATATATTGTTTGCAGTAACTAGAATTATTATGGTGATAAGGAATATAAGGAGATATTTTAAAAATCGGTTGATGTAGGGGTCTGAGTGTATGTATCATATAGAGAACTCTATGATGGACCATGTGACGAAGAGTGCTACAGGTACGAAAATTATTGAGAAGGAGTCTAATTTAAAACTTAGGGATAGTTTTATGGTTTGGATAGTTATTCAGTGTCAGTTTGAGATAATTATCTCTTGTCCTGAGTGAATGAATATTATTATAGGGACCATGCTGATTATAAATGCATAGGAGGTAATTGTTTTCACATAGTATGGATAGTTTATTCTTGTAAAGTTTAGTAGTAGTTAGAATGGTAGAGTAAGTATGATTAAAGCTGTAATTATGCAGGAAGCCAATATATTTATTACTTTTATTTGGAGTTGCACCAATTTTTTGGTTCCTAAGACCAACGGATTACTTCTCTCCTATAAAAGTTGAAAAAGCCATGCTTTTATGCATGGGAGCATGAGTAAGGAGTTCTTGCAATACTTTTTCGGTAGACAAAAAGGCTTGAGCTTTTGTTGTTAGATTCACAATCTAACGTTTTTATCAAACTATGTCTATAGTAGATACGTCCTAGAATGACTTTAGGATTAAGGGATAGGAGAAGTAACGGTAGTAGGTGCAGGGTTATTAGGGCTTTTTCTCGTGTGACGGATGGTTTGATGTTTTTAATATGGTGAGTGTACTTACCGTGTTGTGTGGTAATTAGTATGTAGAGGGAATATAGGGCAGTGATAGTAATATTTACTCCTATTAGGATAATAGTAAGGTTGGACCATGAAAATGAGGCTATAACTATGAATAGTTCTCCGATTAAGTTAATTGTAGGGGTCAGGGCTAGATTTGTGAGGCTTGCTAATAGTCATCATGCTGCCATTAGAGGGAGGAGGGTTTGAAGTCTTCGTGCGAGAATTAGAGTCTGGCTATGGATTCATTCGTAGTTTCAGTTGTCTAAGCAAAATAGTATGGATGACGTTAGGCCACGGGCAATTATTAGAGCTGTTGCTCCTGTATAACTTCATGGTGTTTGGATGAGGACTGCTATGATGACAAGTGCTATATGGCTGACTGAGGAGTACGCAATTAGGGATTTTAGGTCTGTTTGGTGTAGGCAAATAGAGCTTATTATAACTATGCCTCATAAGGATAATAGTATAAAGGGGTATGCTATAAAGTTGGTTAGAGGATTTAGTAAGGTTGTGACTCATATTATACCATACCCACCTAATTTTAGAAGTACGGCTGCAAGTACTATGGAGCTGGCGATGGGGGTCTCTACATGTGCTTTTGGTAGTCATAAGTGGAGTCCGTATAAAGGTATTTTTACTATAAAAGCTATTATGCATGCTAATCATAGGAAGATATTAGATCAGGAGTTTGGTAAAGGTTGAATTCAGTATTGGATTATAAGGAAGTTTAGGGAGCCTATGGTATTTTGGATATAGAGGAGTGCTACTAGGAGGGGTAAGGATCCTATTAAAGTATAAAATAGGAAGTATAGTCCTGTGTTTAGTCGTTCGGTTTGATTTCCTCATCGGGTAATAATAATAAGGTTGGAATTAGTGTAGCTTCAAATAGGATGTAAAAGAGGATTAGTTCTGTGGTGGTGAATGTTATGACTAGAGATAATTGAAGTATAATTAGTATCGAGATATATAGTTTTATTCCGGGCTAGGGGTTCTTTTGACAGATGGAATTGGCTTGCTATGAGAGGTAAGAGTCATGTTGTAAGTGCTAGTAGGGGTGCTGATAGGGAGTCAGAGAAAAATAGTAATGAGGAATTGAGGGTGTTGTCATAAGGCTGATTTAGATAGGATAGGCTGATTAAACTGATTAATAGACTATATATTGTGTTAATTCAGATTATACTAGGTTTTGATATTCATGCTAGTGGAATAAGTATTGTAGTAGGGATGATAACTTTTAGCATTGTAGAAGGTTCAGATTTTGTATGTAATCGGTGCCATAGGTATTAGATACTATAACTAGTAAAGACAATCCTCACGCTGCTTCGCAGGCAGCGAATACTAGTAATACAACTGGTATCATGCTGACTATTGTGAGGTGATTATTTAAGATGGTTACAGATATTATTGCAGATAGTGATAATATAATACCCTCTAAACATAATAGGGATAAATATTAGATGGGATCGGTAAATGAGTATGCCTAGTAGGGAGAGGATAAATGCCAGGAAGATGTTAATGTATACTATGGACATATGATAATTATGAGTTAAATCATAATTTAATGAGTCGAAATAATTTGTTTTAGTTTAAACTAATTATCATATTCAGTTCATTCCAATCCTTTTTCGGTTCATTCATAAGCTAGGCTTGTGGCTAGTAAAGAGATTATTAGAAGTGCCATGAGTATTGTTGTTAGTTTGTTGGTTTGTGATGCTCAGTGAGGCGGGAGGAGCAGTGCAGTTTCTAGGTCAAAAAGTAAGAATGTGATGGCCACTAGGAAAAACTTTATGGAAAAGGGTAGGCGTGAGGATCCCATAGGGTCAAAGCCGCATTCATACGGACTTGCCTTGTCTGCATAGATATTTAGTTGAGGGAGTTAGAATGCGATTATTACAAGTAGGGATGCTAAGGATACATTGATTATTAGGGTTAATATTATGTTTATTACTTCTTTTCAGAGTTAATCTGAAACTAACTGATTGGAAGTCAATTGTACTGATTATACTAAAAAGGTAAGATCCTCATCAGTAAATAGAGACATACAGGAATAGTCAGACTACGTCGACAAAGTGTCAATATCATGCGGCGGCTTCAAATCCAAAGTGATGATTTGACGTGAAGTGGTAATATAATTGTCAGAGAAAGCAGACAATAAGGAATGTAGAACCAATGATTACATGTAGTCTGTGGAACCCAGTAGCTATAAAGAAAGTGGAGCCATAGACTCCATCAGAAATTGTAAAAGATGTCTCATAATATTCAGAGGCTCGAAGGAGTGTAAAGTATACACCTAGGGAAATTGTAATAAACAGGGCTTGGAGTATGTGTTTGTGATTCCCTTCTATAAGGCTATGATGAGCTCAGGTAATGGAGACTCTGGAGGCCAGGAGAACAGAGGTATTAAGTAATGGGACTTCTAGTAGATTTAAGGGGATAATTCCTGTGGGTGGCCAGCAACCCCTGAGTTCGGGGGTTGGGGCCAGACTAGAGTGATAGAAGGCTCAGAAGAATCCTGCAAAGAAGAATACTTCTGATACAATCAATAGGATTATTCCATAGCGTAATCCTTTTTGAACAATGGGCGTGTGGTGCCCTTGGAATGTACTTTCTCAGATGACATCTCGTCACCATTGGTACATAGTTAATATATTAGTTGTAAGTCCTAGTGTAAGTAGGGATATTGAGTTATAGTGGATCACATAATGAGGCCTGATGTTATGAGGAGGGCAGAGAGAGCTCCCATCAGTGGTCATGGGCTTGGGATGACTATATGGTAAGCATGGGTTTGGTGGGTCAGTAGGTGTTGTCATGTAAATATATATTCACTAGTAGAGTAAAAACATAGGCTTGAATTAGAGCAACAGAGAATTCGAGAATGTTGAGTAGGACTAAAATAATAAAGGTGATAAGAGCTGTGGTGGTACTAATGTTTATTAAGGCAAGGGTAGCCCCTCCAATTAGATGAATTAACAAGTGACCTGCGGTAATGTTAGCTGTTAATCGTATGGCTAGGGCCATAGGTTGAATGAATAGGCTAATAGTCTCGATGATTACTAGTATTGGGATAAGGGGAAGGGGTGTCCCTTGAGGTAGGAAATGTGCTAGAGATGCTTTGGTTTTGTCCCGGAAGCCAGTAATTACTGTTCCTGCTCATAAGGGGATTGCTATTCCTAAGTTTATAGGTAGTTGTGTTGTAGGTGTGAATGAATGGGGTAATAGTCCAAGTAAATTAGTTGAGCTAATAAATGGGATGAGTGAGACTAGTATGAGAGCCCAGGTTCATCCTTTTTGGTTATGAATAGATAATATTTGTTTGGATGTTAGCCAAATTAATCATTGCTGGATGGAGATTAGGTGATTGTTAACTATTAGGTGAGGGAAATAAGATACATGGGAATATAACAATTAGTATTACAATAGGGAGTCCTATTATTGAGGGGGTAGTGAAAGAGGTGAATAGATTTTTGTTCTCTTATTTTCTCAAGGAGTGAGTTGGTTAGTTGGCTTTATTGTTTTTGGTCCTGGATTTTCTGGGTAGTAGTGTTTTGAAATTTTTAATTGGAATATAATGAGTAGAGTTAAAATTATGGATAGAATTGTAATAAATCAGGTAGATGTGTCTAGTTGTGACATTTCATTAAGGAGAGTCTTAAACTCTCAGTCTTTAACTTAAAAGGTTAACGCTTTATAGCTTCTTAATGATTTAGACTGGTTTATATTATACTACTAGGGCAGATCAGGTTTTGAAGTATGATAGGGGGACTATTTCAAGAACAATAGGTATAAAGCTATGGTTGGATCCGCAGATTTCGGAGCATTGGCCGTAATATAGCCCTGGTCGTATGGCTATTAGGGTAGTTTGGTTTAGTCGTCCTGGGATAGCATCAGTTTTTAAGCCTAGTGATGGCACAGCTCATGAGTGTAATACGTCTTCTGATGAGATAAGTATTCGGATAGTTATTTCTATTGGGAGAACAACTCGGTTGTTGACTTCTAATAGTCGTAGTTCTCCTGGTTTTAGTTCCTGCATAGGGATCATGTAAGAGTCAAAGCTTAGGTCTTCGTAGTCAGTATATTCATAGCTTCAATATCATTGGTGGCCTATCGTTTTCACAGTTAGGGATGGGTTGTTAATTTCATCTATTATATAGAGAATTCGTAGAGAGGGTAGTGCGATTAAGATTAAGATAATGGCTGGTAGAATGGTTCACACTGTTTCCACTTCCTGTGCGTCTATTGTGCTTGTGTGAATTAATTTAGTAGTAAGTATTAGTGAAATAATGTAGAGTACTAAAGAGCTGATTAGAAATACAATTACTAATGTGTGGTCATGGAAATGAAATAACTCCTCCATAATAGAGGAGGTTGCGTCCTGAAGTCCGAGTTGAAAAGGGTACGCTATAGAGATATATAGGGGTTTCACCTATAATTTGACTTTGACAAAGTCATGTAATGTTTTACTAACATCTCCTAATTGAGAAAGACATAATGGTTATGACATTGGCTTGAAACCAGTTTTAGGGGGTTCGATTCCTTCCTTTCTTATTTTTGGATAACATATGTAGGTTCTTCAAATGCATGATATGGAGGGGGACATCCATGTAATCACTTGATATTAGTTGTGGTGAGTCCTACTATTGCAACTTCTTGTTTAGATGCAAAGGCCTCTCAAATCCTAAAGATTATAAGTATCACTGCTGTGAGTGAGATGAATGAACCTATAGAGGAGACAGTATTTCAAATAGTATAAGCATCTGGATAATCGGAGTAATGATGAGGTATTCCAGATAGTCCGAGGAAGTGTTGAGGAAAAAAGGTTATATTAACTCCTACAAATATAATTGTAAAGTGGATTTTTGCTCAAGTGTCATTAAGAGTGTACCCTGAAGATAAGAGGAATCAGTGAGCAAATCCACCCATAATAGCAAGTAGTGCTCCTATTGAGAGTACGTAGTGGAAGTGGGCTACAACATAATATGTGTCTGAAGAACAATGTCTAGGGATGAGTTAGGTAAAACAGTGCCTGTTAATCCACCTACTGTAAACAGGAAAATAAATCCTAGAGCTCATAGTATGGTGGGAGATCATTTGATATTTCCTCCATGAAGTGTTGCTAATCAGCTAAATACTTTGACCCCTGTTGGGATGGCAATAATTATAGTAGCAGATGTAAAGTATGCTCGTGTGTCTACGTCTATTCCCACAGTAAATATATGATGTGCTCATACAATAAAGCCTAGGAACCCAATGGATATCATTGCTCAAACCATACCCATGTAACTGGGTATGGGCTCTTTTTTTCCCTGAATAATATGTAACGATATGAGAAATTATTCCAAACCCAGGTAAAATTAGAATATAAACTTCAAGGTGTCCGAAAAATCAAAATAAGTGTTGGTATAGAATGGGGTCTCCCCCTCCAGCAGGGTCAAAAAATGTTGTGTTTAGATTTCGGTCTGTCAGAAGTATTGCAATTCTGGCAGTTAATACAGGTAATGATAATAGCAATAGGACTGCTGTAATTAGTATGGATCATACAAACAAAGGAGTTTGATATTGAGACATGGCTGGGGGTTTTATATTAATAATAGTAGTGATAAAATTAATTGCCCCTAGAATGGAGGAGATCCCAGCTAAATGTAAGGAAAAAATTGTTAGGTCTACTGATGCCCCTGTGTGGGCTAGGTTGCCGGCTAGTGAGGGGTATACAGTTCATCCAGTTCCTGTACCTGCTTCTACCATAGAAGACGCTAATAGGAGAAGAAAAGATGAGGGGAGCAATCAGAAACTTATGTTATTTATTCGAGGGAATGCCATGTCTGGGGTGCCAATTATTAGCGGAACTAGTCAGTTTCCAAAGCCCCAATTATAATAGGTATAACTATAAAGAAAATTATTACAAATGCATGGGCAGTTACGATTAGATTGTAGATCTGGTCATCTCCTAATAGGGTACCGGGTTGACCTAGTTCGGCTCGAATTAGAAGGCTTAAAGCAGTGCCTACTGTACCGGCTCATGCTCCAAACAGTAAATATAAAGTACCAATGTCTTTGTGGTTAGTGGAAAATAATCATCGGTTAATGAACACAGGTAAAATGGCTGTTAAAAGCACTAGACTGTAAATCTAAAGATAGGGGTTTAAGTCCGCTTTTTGCCAAGTCCTGTGGTGAATTACTCATTTTTTAATAATAAATTTATTTTTTATTGGTGTTCAATTTACTAACATACAGAATAACACCCAGTGCTCATCCCGTCAAGTGCCCCTGAATTGCAAATTCATAGAAGCTGTCTAGCCGCTGCCAGGGCTTCTCCGCCCCCCCCCTTTTTTTTTTCTATGCAGCGGGAGAAGATAGATTGAAGCCAGTTGTTAGGGTATTTAGCTGTTAACTAAAATTTCGTGGGGTGGAAGCCCACCAATCTAGTAAGGGCTTAGTTTAATTAAAGTGTTCGATTTGCATTCAATTGATGTAGGATAGATTTGCAGTCCTTAGTGTTGTTTATCAGGGGTTAAGTAGATAATACTTGCTTAGAGCTTTGAAGGCTCTTGGTCTGATTTAACCTAAACCCCTAGTCCAAGATAGAAGCATGGGTGTTAGAGGGAGTAGTATAGTGGAGATAATAATTAGTGGAGGTAAGAAGATGATCTTTTTTGTACTTTCAAAATGTCATTTTATTTTTATGTTGTTTGTGGATGGGAATATGGTAAGTGCTGTGCTGTATGTGAGTCGTATGTAGAAATATAGGTTGAGAAGGCGGTGATAGCTATTAGTGTTGGGAGAATGATTATATTATTTTTTGTTAGTTCTTGAATAATTATTCATTTAGGAATAAAGCCAGATAGTGGAGGAAGTCCTCCTAAAGATAGCATTAGAATTAGGATTATAGAGGTGATTAGGGGGAATTTGTTTCACGTGTGAGATAGAGATAGCGTTGTGGTGGGTGAGTTTAGTGTGAATAGTATGAACGGTGAGGGAGTTATTAGGATAATAGGGCTAGATTTAGGACTATTATTGTAGGGTTTTAAATGATAATTGCGGCTATCCACCCTATGTGGGTGATGGAGGAGTATGCCATAATTTTTCGCAGTTAAGTTTGGTTTAGTCCACCTCATCCTCCTACTAAAACGAATGTAAGGGCTATTAGTATTAAGAGGTCAGTGTTAATGGACGGTGAAATTTGATAGAGAACGTACAGGGGTGCAATATTTTTTGTCTCCAAGCTGTTGGTGGAAATAAATTCCTTTTATTTTTTATTTTGATTATTTTTAATAATAAATTTATTTATCCTCCCCTGCCTTCGTGGATGTATCTTGCAAGAGGTTACTGTGGCTGAATTCAAAAAGGATATTGCCTGTGTTCTCCTCTAGGATTTTGATGGAATCTTGTCTCACATTTAGATCTTTCATCCCTTTTGAGTTTATCTTTTTGTATGATGAAAGAGAGTGGTCCAGAGTAAGTATTGAAAGATTTGAATTTAGCGTCATTGTATTACCTATTCAGGCCCTGTTTTGTGGATTGTTTCTTTGGGCTTCCTTTTTGTTTTACAGGGTTATTTCTTGCAATCTACATATTCTTTCAGTTTCTGCCTTGGCTGGAAGCTCTTTATTGCTCCTTCTATTCTGAATGACAGACTTGCTAGATAAAGTATTCTTGGCTGCATGTTCTTCTCATGGAGTACCCTGAATAGACCATGCCAGCCCTTTCTGGCCTCCCAGGTAGGTCTCTGTAGAGAGGCCTACCATTAATCTGATATTTCTCCCCATATAAGTTAAGAATCATTTGTCTCGTGCTGCTTTAAGGATTTTCTCTTTCTCTTTGAAATTTGCAAGTTTCACTATTGAAAGTTGAGGTGTTGAACAGGTTTGATTGATTTGGAGGCCGGTCCTCTCTCTCTTTTGGCTCTGAATGCCTATTTGCTTCCACAGATTAGGGAAGTTCTCAGCTATGGTTTGCTCAAATATACATTTTGGACCCCCTCTCCCTCTCAGCCTCTTCTGGAATCCCAATTATACATAAATTCTTCTTTCTAAGGCTTTCGTTGATTTCCTTAAGCCTTTCCTCATGGTCTATGAATTGTTTTCCTCTTATTTCCTCAGCTTCCTTCCTATCATCAACTTGTCTTCAATGTCATTCACTCTCTCCTCCACCTCATTAACCCTAGCAGTTAGGTCCTCATCTCATTTAATCTATTTTTAATTTCGGACTACTTAGATATGAATTCTGCAGTAATGAAGACTCTAGAGTCCTTTAAGCTTTTTTCCAGAGCCACCAGTAGCTTTATAATTGTGCTTCTGAATATTTTTCTGACATCGTATTGAAATCCATATTCTTTAACTCCGTGACATAGAATTGAGTTTCCTGGTCTTTCTTTTGTGGTGAGTGCTTCCTTGTAGTCATTTTTCCAGTGCAGAGTGGCTGTATGAGCAGGCTGAGTCAAAAATATCAACCGCAACCTAAGCAAGATACATCATAGATGACCCTGAAGAGGTCAGAGAATGGAAAATGAAAAAAGAACACAACAAACTAAAGCAAAAGGACCACTAAAATGAAAAACAAATTTTAAAACAATGTAGTCAATATAAAAGACCAAAACCACAAAGAAGAAAATATAAAAAGAAAATAAGTAAAGAAAAGAGGAAAAGAAAAAAGAAAAAAAGAGAAAAGGGGGTCCTGGCAGATGGTGGTGGTGAAGAAGCGATAGTGGAGAGCGAATGTAGTCTACCTGAGGGGTCCTAGATGGCGATTCTCTTGGTCCTGAGTGTATTTTGTTCTGTATGTTAGAAGATGCTCAACCCCAAATTTATATATACCAGCAATACTTATAGAAATGCCATCATTGACCACCAAAACATAAATGAGATAAAAGAGAGGGGCAGAATGGGAGCAAAGAGATAATATAATCTCACAGAATGAACCCTGGGATCACGACCTGAGCCAAAGGTGGACATTCAACCTTTGAGCCACCCAGGCTGTCCCTCTTTTTTTTTTCTTATCCATCCCCTTCCACCCTTCTGCCTATGCCTGTTCCTTCTTCTCAATCTTCTGTTTTTTCCTGCAAAACAGGCCTCTGGAAGAGGTGGAAGAGCAGGCGGTGGTTTGGCAATCGATTCTGGTGGGTTCTGGTGTGTGTACTTAGGGAGGAGGAATGGATTTCGGATTGCAGCATCAGCCTACTTCCCCCTCTTCTTCAGGATTTTGAGTGTTGGTAAGTGGGAATTCAGTTGCAGAAGCCATCCCGAGTATGCCATGACCCTCAGATCACATACACACACACACACACACACACACACACACACACACACACACACATATGCAAGCACACCCTGGGCATCACATACAGTCCAGTCTAGCCCTAACCCATTAACTGTCCAAGCTCCTGGGCTTTAACCCTCACACTAATATGGGTGGTGCCCCGACCAAGTCGCAAGGCCTGGCTATGACCTTCGATGAAGGGGGACTAGTGAGTGACACCATAAATTTTGGCCTCCCCCGGTTGGAAAAAGTGCCATTTGTATGAGGGGTAGATAGGAGGAGCCAGAGATAGACTAAGGGCTCCCGGAGCCCAGGCCAATGTTCAGCGCCTGCCTGAGCCTCACTCTGAGTCTTGTCCTCAACTCAGCTATCTCGGCAGCTCTCTACACAGTAGGCAGATAGGACCATCCAAGCTCGTGGGCCCTAACCCTAACCCCTAACTCAAACCCTAATCTTAAGGCCAACACTCACTACTGGCAGATATGTCCCTCCAACTTCCTGGGCTCTATTCCTAGCTCTAGGTTTGCATCTATATTTTGTACCATGTCATATCTTTCCAAACAACCAGTCTTATTTATTTCAAAATTTCCTTCTTTTACCTTCAGCCTAAATGCATTTACATTCCTTAGATCTTTGTAAAATACCTCTTAGTTTTCTACATGCAGAATTTCCCCCTCATTCCTATGAGTCTATAGGCATGTAGCAGAATTTTAACTTTTAGAAACTTTAATCTCCCTTGAAAACAATGTAGTGAGCAAGTGTGAACCCTCATATCAGAATTCTTTAGACATAAATTTATGAAACAATAGAGCACAAACCATGTTTACCAACAGACTCAAAAATCCTTAGCTTCCTTGGAAAAAGAAACAAACACTACAAATGTACATTTCCTAAGCAATGCTTTCATACTGTACCCAAACCAGAACCCGAACTCAAACCCCTAAACCCGAACCTGAAACCTGAGCCTGAGCCTGACCCTAACCTTAATCCTAACCCTAATCTTGATCCTCACCCTAACTTTGTCCCTCATCCTGACCCTTACCCTTACCCTAAACCTGACCCTCACACTGACCCTGACCCTAAACCTAATCCTGAACCTCACCCTAACCCAGACCCTCACCTTGACCCTCACCCTTTACCTGACCCTAATCCTGTCCCTGATCCTCACTCTAACCTTAACCCTGACCCTGAGCCTTACCCTCACCCTGACCCTCACCCTAAACCTAATCCTGAACCTCACCCTAACCCTGACGTTCACCCTGACCCTCTCCCTTTCCCTGACCTGATCCTGTTCCTGATCCTCGCCCTCACCTTAACCCTGACCCTGACCTGACCCTAACCCTAAATTCATCAAACAAGATGCTAGTTTAAAACTGCCTTCTAGTAACACTTCTTTCTCAGGGTTTAGTATATGGCACTCATCCTATGTTTTCAAACACACTATTGAGATAGTTTCTAATGTTAACACACAAGAGTATAAGTAAAACCCGCTTCCTGTGTGCGATGACTTCTTTCTTAGAGTTAAAATATGTCAGTTGACATACACATGCACACATATATTTGGTACAGGTTATAAGGATGTCAGCAGAAAGCTGCATTCTAGTAACTCTTGTTTCTCAGAGTTAAGTATATATCACGTGCCTTATGCTTTCACACCTCCTTTTGAGAGAGCTCCTCAAGTGCTATCACTGGTGTGGTGCTGACTCTGTGCCGGTACTAAGTGCTTCATGCACATTACCTAGGTGCTCCTCCTGACAACACTATGAGCTGCCTGTGAGGATTACTCCCCTTTGTGCAAGTATAGAAAGGTGGAGACTTTCCTGACAGGTACATGGAGGAGCTGGGATTTGACCTCTGGTTCTGCTTTGCTCTATGATGTGTGTTCTCAGGACAGCCCCTGCACAGTAACCGGAGAAAGGGGGCTGTGCTGAAAATGGAATCCCTATGCAGCCATTGAGACTCCTGAGCCAGGGGTTCGATGGGCCACATATATGTGGGATGCGACAGAGGCCAGCTGCATCAACACCGGTGGCCCTGTGTCTTCGATGGCAATGCTCTCCTGTTGATCTTCCTCTGGGCAGTGTTTACAACACCTCCATTCTCACTGAGGATCTGATGCTTCACTCATTTAACACATGGGCTCTAATAATCCCAGATGAGAGATGCTGCCTGTCCAATTGTCCCTCAGAGTGGGCTCACAAACTGTCATTCATCCTCCTCTGCCTTTGTTTCTATTACTGAGAAGGAAATTTGTCTCTTTTATCAATTTTCTTCTTCTTGTTTGACAATCCCACAATGCTATATGTTGGCAAATTGAACTCAAATAATAAATAAATAAATAAATAAATAAATAAATAAATAAATAAATAGAAAAAAATGTACTCCCTGAACTTAATGTAGTTAATAAAATATATAAATGGTTGATTTGTAGATGGTAGGTTTTTGATCACGTGTATTGTATATCAATAAAGTATATTCTATTTAAAAGCTGCAAATACAGAGAAATGAGCACAGGACAATGTAGTCTTCCCTTTATACCCTCCCATTTTGCTGCTGCTATTTTATCTCAGCCATTTCCCATGAGACAACTTTGCTCTAACAAAATATTCTCATCACGTGCCCAGATACTTAAAGGATTAAAATCAAATTTTCCAAAACATGGAAGAGCTTTTGAAAAGGTAGTTTTCAGGGTTAATTTATTCCTCCATCAATTTTTAAAATCTCAGGCAAATTAAAAATTCTTCTGCATCCACTTCAATTTTAATTCAATGGGATTTTTAAAATCAGAATCGATTCTTTTTAGGCAAATGGTTGGATATTTTTATCTATATCATTATCTACTGACTACAGACAGGGTCTGCTGTTTTAAGTTTTGTTTAGGTGTCATTATTTTTACCAAGTCAACTTTTTTTATCTTATGAATATTACAATAATGTTTGCCCCAGTTTTATTGATATAATTGACATACAGCCCTGTGTATGTTCAAGGTAAACAGCGTAACGATTTTACATTCCTGTATTGTGACACGATTACCAGAATAAGTTTAGTTAAACACCATCATTTCTTATAGATACAAAAATAAATAAAAAAGCAAACTAATCACTAAGCACCTCTGAGCTACAGAGGGATACCTATATCACAGGTCAGGATCGCTGGAAGCCATTGTGAAGGTTGCAGCCCTCAGAGACCAAAGTGAGGCAATTGGATCTCATTCTAAATATAATAGGAAACAATTGGACAGTTTTCTTAAAGAAGATGACAATGTCTGCATCTTGGAGCATTTTCACCAGATTGTGGTGCCCCCATTAAAATGAGGCCAGACGGAAAGTGACTATTGTGATATTACGTTGCTGGAACCCAGGCCACGTTTGAGCGGTACTTCATGTCACATTCCACCCCTTCTTGTAAATCTTCCATCCTTAAATTTCTACCTCGGATATACAGGGTAGAGGCCCACACATGTTATAAACATCATCCATAGATACCTGATGATGTCCCTAGGAAACAGATTCTAGCCTGGCCCCCACTGTGCAGGTTAGGAAACTGAGGACTATGTGAGAGACACAGTGGGTTGGGCAGGACACAGAACTGGGAAAGCAAACAGAGAAATAAAGGTCTGAATTCAGCTCTGTCTCCTCAAAGTAGGACTTTACTTGCATTTTCAGAGAGTAGTGGCTATGGCCTTTTTGGCTCATTGTGTACAGTTAAAGAGATGACATTGAGATAAGCAGTCCTCTGCCAACAAGGGGTTCTGGATAGGTCTGACTGAAGGAAGGGGCCCAGGTGCTGGAATCTTGAAAAGGTGACCTCACTTCCTTAGTGACAAGCCCACAACTAACTTAGAACTCTGGTAACCAGGAACCTACAATCTAGACCTTTCCACTTTCTAGCTCACTTAACTGCAGATGGTCAAGTGTACAAGATGTTCTGTTGCTATATTCCTACTTTCTGGCACTCTGGGCTCAGGAGAGTCCAGAGTGAGAGACTTTCACATCACTGTCTATGTCAGCTTGGCCTTTACTCTGAAGCTTCTGGTCATGTGGCGGGAGAAACCAACAGGTACCACAAGGCAGTGTGGGGCAGCACACTGGAGAGCAGACCACACTGTGATCACACCTCAGCAGGCCCACACCTCTTACCTCTCATTGTGTGTGTGTGTGTGTTGTGTGTGTGTGTGTGTGTGTGTGTGTGTGTAGAGGGGACAGAAGAGAGGACCATACCCTTCCTGGGCAGAAACCAGCTGCCAGGTGTTGGAAGCCTGACACGTCATTTGTGTTCAGACCCAAGGTCATAACAGGCAAGATGAGAAGGTGAGTGTTGGGGACTACTACTAGTGTTGCTCAACTATGAATGTTAGTCATGAGCCCAAGAATCTCTTTCATCTGGCTTCCTCCTTGCCGGATATCTTTTCAGTGGCCCCTCTTGGCCTGAACTGTAGAACACAATTTCTAATGGGAGTGTCCCCTTGCGGCGATGTCCAGGGAGGACCCTAATGTCTCTTGGCCTTGTATATATGGGGCACTGTATTTGCAGTGCTGCACCCAGGAGATCTTGGAAGAGATGGTCTGTGCCTTCAACTACTACAACTCCCTAGACAATTATCATGTGCACCAGGCATACAAGGATCAGGGCTGTGAGAATGGTAAGAGGGTTGTCCACACAAACAAAGAGGGCCCCCACACAAACATGGAGAGAAACCTGGAGCCCTCCCATAGTGTTGCCACATGAGTGTTGCACCGGCCCAAATGCAAAGAGATCTGAACCTCCACGCCTAGCCACCAGCCATATGTTGAGGTGGGAAGGCACTCTTCACCTATGTTGGAATAGTGCAGAATATATTTCATGTTTTTGAGGGCGTGGGGGGGTTGTTTTGTTTTGTTTTTCACAAAGTTATGAGTATCTTTGCATTTTACTACTGTTTTTACTATTTCACCTTCTCGTCCCAGATATCCTGTGTAGAATCCAACTCCACTGTCACTGAAGAACTTCTCCAAGGCCTTACAAATCATCACACTAAAAAGGGTGATTTACGGAGAAGGACCAACCTTAGATGGTCTCATTCATTTGGGGAATTAAAAATAGTGAAAGGAATAAAGGGGAAAGGAGAGGAATGAGTGGGAAATATCAGAGAGGGAGACAGAACATGAGAGACTCTTAACTCTTGGAAATGAAAAAGGGCTGTGGAAGGGGAGGTGGGAGAGGGGTTGAGGTGAATGGGTGACAGGCACAGAGGGGGGCACTTGACGGGATGAGCACTGGGTGTTATGCTCTATGTTGGCAAATTGAACTCTAATTAAAAGATATACAAAAACAAAAACAAAAACAAAAACAACAAAAATTTTTTAAAAAATAAAGAGTGT
Organism: Canis lupus familiaris; assembly: GCF_011100685.1. NCBI lineage: Eukaryota > Metazoa > Chordata > Mammalia > Carnivora > Canidae > Canis > Canis lupus. Next base: position 12,610,529 of record NC_049255.1, on the reverse strand, counting down.
GATTTAACACAAAAGGAAGGGTGGGATGAAGCCATTCTATATGTTTCTCTGTAATGTTTCCTCTCTCAGAACTCATCAAATCATTGTAGACCCAACAGGTCATGAGCTATGTCCCTATAGATCTTCATAGTACTCTATAAATAAGGCCGTCTGCCACAGGATTCAGCCTTTCAAGGCCCTTGGCACTTGACCTGATGCCATTCTCTTGCCATTTCTGCAGTGCTGCAAGGAGCACCCTACATGACCCCACAGACTTCTTTAGTTGCTGGATCTGTCATTACATGGAACCCCAGATTAAGTGGAAGGCCTCTGATGCCTCCTGGCCCTGGTAGCTGGCTCTCTCTTATTTTAGAGATCCACCCAGGAAATCTTTGATGAGCTGCTCCAAGGGTTCAACTACTCCATCTCCCCTGACAATCACAGATGCATCAGGCCACCAACTACATCAATTGGCATTCTGGGGTGATAACAGGTCCACATTCATGTCCAATCTCAAGACCCAGAGATGATCGGGTCAAGCCCAGAACACAGACTAGAAACAACTGGCTCCCCTGGGACCTGAAGAAGATGGTGGTTTTTCCCTGACCCTTTATTCCCATGTCAGGAACAGACCAAGCCACATAAGCTTAGGGGAAATGCCATGCATCCCATGCTTTGGTCTATTCTCAGGCCCAGCATTTGTGATCTTGAGCAGCATTTGAGGTTCTAACCCTTTGTGTTCTCCTACTGGTAGTGGGGATGTTTACTGATGACTCAATGGCATAGTTGTCTTCATAAAAGCTATTAGTTGGAGAAACACTCAACTACAAACGCTGAGTTGTTCCTCAGGTAACAGAATGTGTTTAGTTACCAATGGTTTACCATTTCTCCCCTAAAAACAATTGTACTTTGAAGCCTAGAACTTGTTTTCTGTGTGGGCACTCAAGTCCTTGTCCTGTACAATGTTCCTGAGGGGACGTAAGTCTGTGGTCTGAGTGCCAAACCCTGCCCTCAACAGTTCCTGGTTTGAAGTTGACTACAGTGCCCCTCTTTGTCTCTCTGGTGTGAAAAGGGATCAACCCTGTCCCTGGATGAGGCCTGTACCACGCTGATGCTCAAGGAAGTTACAATGGAGAATTCTGTACAGTCCTCATACCATCCTTCCAGGATAGAAACCTCTCAAACTTCCCAATCATTTCCTGCATATGTAAGGTGTTCACCCCAGCCCAACAGGTCCTGGGCCAACAGTTCAACAGGTGAGTGATCACCCACTGCACAGCACAGGGGGCGAGGCTCGCTTCTACTACCGGTATGTTTTCAGAATGTCACTGCACATCTCTGAGCTTCCTTTTCCTCTTCTGAAAAGTGGTATGGTAAGAGGATGAAACTCATGGGGCTACTGTGAGAAATCATGGGAGAAAACATGGCATAGACTTATCTGGTGCCTGGCTCTGTAGAAAGGGCTGCTGGACATGCTCGGCATCTTCATGTGCAGCAGTTCTCTCTTCCCAGTGAAGAAGCTCTCAACATCAACCCTCACGGGCATATGGCCCTTCTGGGTTTACAGACATGCATGGAAAGCACGCAGTTTTCCTGTTTGCAAAGGACTTCTGAGATTCCATCTAATTGGTCTTGCTATTGTCCTTTATGTGACCAGATTAGAGGACCCTGGCCCAAGAGCTTAAGGTCCGCTCAGTGTATGGAAAGTGCTGGTTGGGATTCCTTCATCCATTAATATATATTAAGTGCCTAGTAATTGCAGACACATTTCTAGTCACTATGATAGTTGAAGGAATAAAGTAGATACAGTCTCTCGGTCTCAATTCTAATCAGAGTGTCAGATGGTCAATCACCCTACATGTCGTAATCATCCACGTCCATAGTTTGTTAGATGTGACACCTTCATGGCCGCCTCAAGATTGAATGTATCCACCCATATTTGGACGTTTATGATGAACAAGCAGGTGCTGCTCAACCAGAATCCCTAGCCTGGATATGTGAGCTCTCTGTGTCACTAGCTGGTCCAGATGGGGGCCTGTACCAATCTTGAGAGCCCAGAGGACAGGCCTCTGCTCAGTGATGGGTTGGGATCGGTTGAGGGCCACAACAATGATGATAGTAATAGGACACTGAGTCCTCAGGAGGCCGTGGGAGGTAGATGGAGTTCTCAGTTTTCCCAATGAGGAACCAGGCTCAGGAAGGCCAGGCTGCAAGCTTAAGGTCACACGCGGAATGAATGTTGGAACTACGATTGTTCTAGAATCACTCATGGCAATCTTAACAATAATGTAGCATTGCTAGCTGCTGACTTGGGTCAGATGTCCAGGGTCTGATGCCAAAGACAGAGGGGGGAAGTGGACTGAGGTTATTATGGTCTCAAGGAACTTATCCTTGGCCCTGCAGGAGTGGGCATCTAAACTTGGCACCCTGGGGATGGATGTCCAGAGAGCAAGGAAGAGGGGACGGCAGATAAGGTGAGTGTGCCTAAGATACAAGGCCTCGAACCCAGAGGAGAGTGGTCTTCCCTGAAAGCTGAAAGCTGTCAAATCAAGACAGGTGGGGCCTTTCAACTCCAGCTCTGCATCCTGTTGCCACGGCTTCTAAAATCCTTCTTTCGAAGTGACTGGGAGGAGGGTCTATAAAGCTGGATACACAATGGGTTTGTGTTCAGTGTTTATAATAGCAATGTCCACAATAGCCAAACTGTGGAAGGAGCCTTGGTGTCCAACGAAAGATGAATGGATAAAGAAGACGTGGTCTATGTATACAATGGAATGTTACTCAGCCCTTAGAAATGACAAATACGCACCATTTGCTTCGACGTGGTTGGACTGGTGGGTATTATGCTGAGTGAAATAAGTCAATCGGAGAAAGACAAACATTATATGGTCTCATTCATTTGGGGAATATAAAAAATAGTGAAAGGGAATAAAGGGGAAAGGAGAAAAATGAGAGGGAAATATCAGAAAGGGAGACAGAACATGAGATACTCCTAACTCTGGGAAACGAACAAGGGTTGGTGGAAAGGGAGGTGGGCGGGGGTGGGGGTGACTGGGTGAGGGGCACTGAGGGGGGCACTTGATGGGATGAGAACAGGGTGTTATGCTATATCCTGGTGAATTGAACTCCAATAAAAATAAATAATTAAATAAAAGAAAAACAAAACAAAAACCTAAATGGGTTTGTGGGTGGGCAGGGGCCCAGAGATACGTACACCACAATTTTCTAAAGCACGCGCTTGAAATGATTAGGAGGACTCTGATGTTCTTGGAGGGTGAGGGAAGGGTAACTGAGAGGAGGCCGACCAGGGTCCTAGTCTGTCCCACGTGGGAAGCAGGTGCTGGCCTGAGGCCTGAAATGTTTCCTAGGGAGGAACCCTGTGGATACAAGAGAGCGGGGACTCATTCCTCCCACATCCGATGACACAGGGTGTTGTCCATTTCCTTGGCACCTTCCTTGCTGACCTGCTGATGCTGGACATTGCAATGGAGGGGTACCTGGAGGTGCGTGAGCCTGAGCACTGGGCAGGAGGGGCCAGAGTCCTGACGCATGGGAGCAGAGAGCTCCTGGACTGAGCCCTGAGCTCCTATTACTTGGCAAACCTTCCCGTCATGACAGCCTCACAGCTGCTCCTGTGAGCTAGGGCTTCTTGCCCACCTCATCTGAGTGAAGGGAGGCTGCACTTAGCTCACTGGTCCTGGGATCAAGTCTGCTGCCTGAATACAAAGCTGCACGAGGTTTGTCTGGGTTGACCTCAGCCTTTGAGGTTGCCTGTGGGGGCAGAGTGAAGTCCGGACTCCCACATCAGTGAGCACTTAAGGATCCTAGCAGCCACTGCCCACCTGAGGCATGGCCTCCCCTTCCTGTGCTACAGGACTCCCGACAAGCGGACCCTTGTCTTCCTTTCCCTGGACCCCATAGCCAGGCCTAGATCACAGTCCTGCCACCATTGCACACATGGCCCCGTTGTGTGCCTGGCCTTAGTGCAGCATGAAAGAGCTGGGTATTAGCAGCTAGTAATAACCAGGGTGCTTTTACTGATGGACTTTGGTTGTCTGCTTTCCAGGGGAATGAGATCAACCACCAGAAGAAGAATAAGCTGAGGCTCTGTATCACTTCCTGTAGGGAAGTTTAGGGCTGTGGTTATCAGAGATGTCCCTGGGAGGAACAGTCCTTGCCTCCATCTCTTTATTCTCACATTTCCGGGAATACTTTGATAAGAAGTGAAAGTCCTGTGCAGTTAGTGAGGCAGGTGCAGGGTTCTTCTCCACCTGCAGGAACAGGAGCCTCCACACTGGGGAAGCTTGGGGAGCATGTGGGGCCACGGCCACTCTGACAGCAGCCCCGGCCTCCTCAGGCCCCTGGGTGAGGCTTCGGGCAGAGGTGGGGCCGCGTTCACACTGACAGGAGCCTCCAGCCTCCCCGGAACCCTCTGTCAAGGATTCTGGAAGACTTGGGGCTGCGTCCATGCAGGGGCGAGCCTGGCCTCCTCAGGACCTGTGGTGGTGAGTATGAGGGCTGACGTAGGGCCCTACATGCTTACAGTAATTGGCATTTCAGTACCTGCTGTGGAGGCTTCTGGAGGCATTGGTCAGGTCCACGCCAACATCAGGAGGGACTCTTCAAAACCAAAAGGTAAGGGATAAGTTAGAGTTAATGTTGGAGTTGGGGGTAGGGGGTAGGGTTAGTGGTTAGAATAAGAATAGGGTCAAGGTGAGGTTTAGGTTTAGAGTTAGGGTTAATGTTTAGTATTAGGGTTAGGGTTGTGGTTGGGTTAGGAGTTTAGGGTTAGTGTTACATTTGGGTTAGGAATTATGGTGTGGGTTTGGGATGGGTGTTATCAGTTAATGGTTAGGGTTAGGGGATAGGGTTAGGGGCTACAACTAGGGTTTGGGATAGAGGGATAGGGTTACAGAAAGAGTTAGGGTTAGGCTTAGAGGGTTAGGGTTAGGTTTTAGGGTTTAGAATTAGGGGTTAGGGTTGGGTTAGGGGTTTTTACCCCAAAGATACAGAAGCAGTGAAACACCAGGAAATATGCACCCCAATGTTCATAGCAGCAATATCCACAATAGCCAAACTGTGGAAGGAGCCACGATTGGATGTCCTTCGACAGATGAATGCATAAGGAAGATGTGGTCTCTATATACAATGGAATAGTACTCAGCCATCAGAAGGGATGGAGATCCAGCTTTTGCTTCTAGGTGGATGGAATTGAAGGGTGTTGTTCTGAGTGAAGTAAGTCAATCAGAGAAGGACAATCATCATAGGGTTTCATTCATATGAGGAATCTAAGAAATAGTGAAAGGGATTATAGGGGAAAGGAAGGGAAGTGAGTGGGAAAAATTAGAGAGGGAGACAAACCATGAGAGATCTCTAACCCTGGGAAATGAACAAGGGGTAGTGGAAGGGGAGGTGGGTGGGGGGATGGGGTGACTGGATGACAGGCACTGAGGGAGGCACTTGAGGGATGATCACTAGGTTTATACTATATGCTGGCAAATCAAACTTCAATAATAAAAAAAGGCCCCTGAGATCAGGAAGAGGTCAGAACTGATCAGGGCCTTGTTCACATAAAAGACACAAGGATTCTCCTTGATGACTGTGGAGGCACCCAGGAGAGCCACCTTTCCAGGAAGGCAGAACTGATGTGAGCAGACATTATTTCTAGACACAAAAGTCAAAGGTGTGGGAACAGGAAAGCCCAAGCTTGCGTGAGGGTGAGCTAGCTCGTGGGTGAGATGCTCATGTGTGTGTGCTTGGGGATTGGAGGGGGTAGGCACCCTATCCCAGAAGATCCAGTCACCAGGCTCAGACACCTGGACACCAGTGCATGTAGAGGGCCTAGTACTTTCCCAGGTTCTTCATTCCTAATCATCAGTGCAGAATCTATTAGAAATGTGGCAATTAAAGGTCACTCACGAAGCCTCTACAGAGCCACAAGGAACCACCAGCAGGATGGGGGACATCTCCTCTACTACAATGGTTCCAGAGCCATTGAAGTTCTGTAATCACTATTGATCACCTCATTGTCAACCCAGCCATGTTGCGAGGTGCGTTTTCAAGACTTAGCTCTTTTAACTTAATTTCCATGACTAAGCCTTGTCATTCTGCTTTAGAAACTGAGAAAACCAGGACTCGGTGTCTTAGCATCCCAACACCATTTGTTTATTCATGTGTGATATCAAGCACCCTTCTTGCCCCCTGTGTTTCCCTCACCATATCAGAAAACAGTGATAAGTCCCACAAAAACCCGTATTTCTTTGGTGGGGGGGGCAGGGGGTGGATAAAATGAGTTAGTACATACAAAAAGGCTTGCTCTAGAAACACTTGCTTCCTTCTGGCCTTGACAGCCCTAGAGCCTGTCACTTCCCATTTTCTTTAGAAGTCCAGTATCCTCTTACCTGTCGTTCCTTTACGAAATCATTTTCATGGATGGATGGCCCATGTCAGAAATTTCCTAGGCTATCAGGAACCTGGGGATATACTAGCCTCTTGTCTGTACTGAAATGGCTTCCCTGGCATAGGCCAGCTCCTAGTGTTTCTGAGGGAAAGTTGCAGCCTTTGTTTGGGGGGTATGACACTGACCTGCCATGAAATTCATCTGGGGCTTGTTCATACAAGGTGTCCCCAGGTTATTATACTCCTGATAATGAACTGGGGACGTGGTGTCAATCTGAGCAGTGTCTGTTGTTTTTTAAAATTTTTTAGTAATAAATTTATTTTTTATTGGTGTTCAATTTACCAACATACAGAAAAACACCCAGTGCTCATCCCATCAAGTGCCCCTCTCAGTGCCCGTCACCCATTCACCCCCACCCCCCGCCCTCCTCCCCTTCCTACCACCCCTAGTTCATTGCCCAGAGTTAGGAGTCTTTATGTTCTGTCTCCCTTTCTGATATTTCCACACATTTCTTCTCCCTTCCCTTTTATTCCCTTTCACTATGATTTATATTCCCCAAATGAATGAGACTATATAATGTTTGTCCTTCTCCGATTGACTTACTTCACTCAGCATAATACCCTCCAGTTCCATCCATGTTGAAGCAAATGGTGGGTATTTGCCGTTTCTAATGGCTGAGTAATATTCCATTGTATACATAGACCACATCTTCTTTATCCATTCATCTTTCAATGGACACCGAGACTCCTTCCGCAGTTTGGCTATTGTGGACATTGCTGCTAGAAACATCGGGGTGCAGGTGTCCCGGCATTTCATTGCATCGGAACCTTTGGGGTAAATCCCCAACAGTGCAATTGCTGGGTTGTAGGGCAGAGTCTATTTTTAACTCTTTGAGGAACCTCCACACAGTTTTCCAGAGTGGCTGCACCAGTTCACATTCCCACCGACAGTGCAGGAGGGTTCCCCTTTCTCCACATCCTCTCCAACATTTGTTGTTTCCTGCCTTGTTAATTTTCCCCATTCTCACTGGTATGAGGTGGTATCTCATTGTGGTTTTGATTTGTATTTCCCTGATGGCAAGTGATGCAGAGCATTTTCTCGTGTGCTTGTTGGCCATGTCTATGTCTTCCTCTGTGAGATTTCTCTTCATGTCTTTTGCCCATTTCATGATTGGATTGTTTGTTTCTTTGCTGTTGAGTTTAATAAGTTCTTTACAGATCTTGCATGCTATTCCTTTATCTGATACATCATTTGCAAATATCTTCTCCCACTCTGTAGTTTGTCTTTTAGTTTTGTTGACTGTATCCTTTGCTGTGCAAAAGCTTCTTATCTTGATGAAGTCCCAATAGTTCATTTTTGCTTTTGTTTCTCTTGCCTTCATGGATGTATATTGCAAGAAATTATTGTGGCCAAGTTCAAAAAGGGTGTTGCCTGTGTTCTTCTCTAGGATTTTGATGGAATCTTGTCTCACATTTAGATCTTTCATCCATTTTGAGTTTATCAAGGAAATACAAATGATTATTAAAAACATATCATGAGCAGCTATATGCCAATAAATTAGGCAATCTAGAAGAAATGGATACGTTTCTGGAAAACCACAAACTACCAAAACTGGAACAGGAAGAAATAGGAAACCTGAACAGGCCAATAACCAGGGAAGAAATTGAAGCAGTCATTAAAAACCTCCCAAGACACAAAAGTCCATGGCTTCCCTGGGGAATTCTATCAAACGTTTAAAGAAGAAACCATACCTATTCTACTAAAGCTGTTCAGAATAATAGAAAGAGATGGAATACTTCCAAAGTCGTTCTATGAGGCCAACATCACCTTAATTCCAAAACCAGATAAAGACCCCACCAAAAAGGAGAATTATAGACCAATATCCCTGATGAACATGGATGCAAAAATTCTCAACATGATACTAGCCAATAGGATCCAACAATACATTAAGAAGATTATTCACCATGACCAAGGGAGATTTTTCCCCGGATGGAAGGCCGGGCAGTAAGTTGTTAAAGCCACTCCCATGACAGTGTGACCTCTGTGTGTGTCTACCTGTGAGTGAACATGAGATAGAGGAGTCAGGAGACAGAGACAGACAGAGAGAGACAGAGAATCGGAGATACAGATAGAGAGACAGAGGAGAGACAGAAAGAGCTTTAGAGAAATAGAAGGGAGACAAGGAGAGAGGGAGGAGGCGACCATGTGGGAGGAGTGGGTAGATTCACTGCCACCCAGGAGCATCGGGGTTAGGAGTGAATTGGGTTTCAGCTGAGAGCATCGTGGTCAGATCATGTGCCTGGAGTGTGTGTCCCTAGGCATCCTCGTTGAGCCCTTGGAAGAGTGCTCGCACAAGCAGCGCCTCCTCCCAGTGATGGTGGCTGGGTGGGGGAAGGGTGAATGAGGCCTGTGAGTGTGTCTGTGCCAAGGCCCGGGGCATTAATGACAACACCACGAGATAATATAGGGGAGGCAGGGAGTGGTTGATTGTAGCCATGGGTCATCCCATGGAGCTTGAACAATCAGGATGAGGTTTCCTCAAGTGTCCATGGCAGGGAAGAGAGGTGACCTGGCTGAGGGAAGATCTGCGACAGGCTGACAGCTAACGTCTGCTGCTTCTTGAATTGCCAGGGACCCTTGAGGGTCCTGGGGTCTGCTGATGGGCCCCACAGAAGGAAAACACATGCACACCCACACGCACACACACGCACACACACACACACACGAGGCTGAGGTTCTGGAAGGATCCCCAGTGGGACCAAGTCACACTGACCGCCCCACGTGGCCGTGACCACCCCTCTGGCTGCCATTTGCTGACCGTTGGCAGTGCTCCGGGTGAGATGCCAGGCCGAGGCCCCAGGACATTCCAGCCGTAGCCTGGGACAGGAGGCTGCTAGTGGGAGACCCCAGGCTTTGCCTGTTAGGCCAGATCCTGCCCTGACAGCCTAGATGCATCTGTGTCCCCCAGCTGCAAAGTCCAGACCCTGAGCCTCCCGTGTTTGTTTGCGGGCTCCCTATGGAGACAGGACACTGCCTCCTGGCGGTGGGAAGAGCCACGCGGAAGAGTCCTTCAGACCCTGGTCTCCCAGCTTGGTCAGGCTACCAGGTCTGGGGATTCCCAGGCTCCGAAGGAAAGGGTGACGGCAAGGAGGAGGTTTGGTGCATGCTGACCATGCACCTGATGGTTTGGGTGTCTGGGACAGTGTCCTTGGCCCGGGGACCAGGGTGCCTAGGGAGGCTTTGGGGGCCTGGAGGAGCATAGGGAAGGCCATGGATACCCGCCCAAGGGACCGAGAGGAGCGCTTCCTCCGTCTTGGTGAGTGATGGCTGCTCCTTTGGGCCTCAGGCTCCAATGGTCCCCGGGCCGTACTGTGGGTTCCCTCTCCTAAGGGTCACGCTAGGGCTCCATGTTCCCCCAGAGGCCTGAATGAATGGGTTGAGCGTGGGGAGGACAGGGCCTCCCTACTCCTAGGCCTGAGGCCACAAGGAGTCATGCAGCATGTCCAGCAGTGTGGGAAAATCATCCTCGCTGAGGGGTGCTTCCAGGGGTCCTCCTGCAGAGGCCCAATCCATGAGGGGTGCGTGTCTTCTTCCATCTCATCGGCTGAGAAAAGCTCTGGTAGGAAACTGGAGGTGTCTGCACACAGCTGGTGTTGTGGGGAAGGTGGGGCACAGGGCCTTGCAGGATGGGAGGCTGCTGCCACCAAGCAGGGCTCTCCCTGGGAGCGGGCTGTAGCCCTGTCCCATCCTGGGCCCCTCCTGTACCCGTGACAGCGTGGGACCCCTGGCTCCACCTCAGTGTGGCCTGGTTGTTACCCGTGGAATCTCCTTCACTCCAGTGTTTTGGTGGATCAGCAGGTGGAAGCCGTGGGTCACCATGGGAGGGCAAGGGTGCTTTCTGGAGTGCTCATGCAGCTGCCTGCCTCTCTCAGCGGAGGGAAGGCCAAGGTCAGCGTGACCTGGTGAGATGCCCCCTCCCGGAGTCAGTCCTGGGCAGGAACGGCTACCCAGGTCTCTGGGAGCAGCAGCATTTCCTCCTCCCCACCTAAATTGGATGGGACCAGGCTGGCCCCCAGGACTCAGGTTCCCCAAGCCCCCACAGAAAACTGGATGGGCAAATTCCACAGAGGGTAGAGGAGGTGTCCCTGCAACCTGCGTCTGCATGCTTCCCAGGGGACCGATGGGAGCCAGATTCAGAGAGCTCCTGGGGACCCTGGACAGGTGGCTTTGGTCCAATGGGACTGTCTTGGGAGCATGGGTTTGGGATTTGCCACCAAGGCATTCACAGGGCCACTTGGGCTCTGCCCTGGGTGCCGAGCTCTTCTCTTCTGAAACCAATCCTGGGATAGAGAGGAGGGGTCGTGGCCTCAGAAGAAGGATAGGATGCCAAGTCTTCTTGCCCATGCCCTGCCCTCCCCACCTCACCCACTGCACACATGGACCCCACCCTGTGCTCTCTCCAGGGAAGAGGTAGTGAATGTTTGGGGCTGAATCTTGGGGCACGGCTCTCCCTACCTTTTCCAAAGGCCCTTGCACGCCCTGGGTGACCTCGGTCACCTGGCCGGGAGAGGACTGGGCCTAGGTCTCTTTCCCTGGCAGGTGCTTCCCTGCTCTTCACTCCCTGTCTTGCCCTTACCTTCCTTGCGAATGGCAGCCTGGGGATCAGCTGTGCCCTGAGTCCTGGGACTGAGACTCGGAGACAGCCTGCCCCACTTTAGCCAGGGTACTCCACGTCCTGAGGTCTGCTCCCGGCTGCCCTCAACACCTCTGTCCCTGTCTACTCTTGGGTATGAACCTGTGGAAAACCACAATCTCTGCCTCGGAGACTTGGCCTCATGGTTACCTGACCTGTCTGCAGGCACATCTGTGCTGGGCCATGGGCAAGGCGTGGGCAGGCTATCGTCCACATCCAGAACAGCTGCGTTTGCATCAGCCTTCCCTCCCCACCTGGCTGGAGGAAAAGAGGAGCTCAGGTGAGCACTTGGAGGTTCCCCTCTGACCTTGGAAAAGACACGTCAGAGGAAAGCCAAGGCATGCCACCTGAAGCAGCCTCCTCACGCTCTTGCACCAACCGAGAGTCTTTCAGAGAGTCTGCCTATATCTACCTGAAAGCTGCCTCACACCTCCAGTCCCAGAAAGTGCTGTGTGCAGAACTAAGGCAGAAGAGCGGCACACAGTTGTGCTCACTGATGCCCCACCCTCACCTGGATTAGGGCTTGTAATCCAGGCTATTAGGTTATCCACACAAGGTGTGGCTCCTGTGGCTCCATCACACCCATCTCCACACACAGAACGGCAAGCCCACACACACTAATGGTATTTCGGGGCCTACTCAGTGGATAACTGGGCTGAGTTGTTGAAGCTGAGAGTTTGGCTTCTCTCAAGAGGGGACCAACTTAGACGTATTCCCACTCTGGTCTGGTCACCATTACTACAAGCGTGTTTGGTAAGCACACATTGAATTTGGAAATTCTTCCTTTGGATGGGTTCCCACTGCATGGTCAATACTCTGACCCTGGTGTCTCTGTCCCACACCCCGCGGGTACCACCGCCCCAGGAGGCCACATCTACCCTACACCATCTAAGGGGTACCCTCTCTTCCACAGGGAACAATGCCCGTGACACACTGTAAAAACTCACCTGAATTCTGGCTTCTGGAATGCCTGTTCTTCTGGCCAGGCTTTTCCTCATAGCAATGCCAGGAAACCGCTCTTCCTCAAAGGCTTGAAGGAGGATACTGGCTTGGGATGCAGAAATGGATGTCCATTGTCTCCTGCCTTCCTTCAGGACACGACCTAAAGAGAGAACAAGGTTGGAGAGGAGGGCTTGGACGCCAATAGCACAACCAAGGTGGAGACAGAAGTGAGTGTCAGGGTGTGTGTGATGGTATGTGACAGTGTGTGCATGCGTAGCCTCTCCTTCCCTGAGGCCAAAGAGCCAGAGCCTGGACCCACCCCAGAAGCCAGCTTTTGGATAACAATAATGAGTAGATGGCAGAAGAGGCTGTGTCCTGGCTAGTAGGTTCAGGACAAGAAGACACAGATCCTTCCTGGCCCAGAAACAGCCCGCCTGCTGCAATCCCAGCAATGGCAGGTGCAGTGTTGCCATCTGGGGTCACAAGGGTGGCTGGAGCCTGATAGCAGATCTTGGGGCCCTTCCTGAGGCTTTTGCCACAGCCCGGTCAGCACACAGTGACACGTTCTTGTGTCAAGGAGCGGCTCAGGAGGGGACCTTTCTGGGATGCTAGGGAGTCACCTGGAGGCTGTTTCTGTCCACCCAGAGGCCCTTCTCCTTGAGGGAATGTGGAGCCCAGTCGGCAGCTCTACCTTAGCTGTCTTGTTCACTGGTTTTGGAACCAGACCTAAGGGTCAAAAGAAGAAGCAATGGTCAGGTAATACAGGAGGGCAGGATACCCCACACACGTGGCAGAGACACGAGGTCCCAAGACCAACCAAGCCCCGTGGAAAGCCAGAGCTGTCTTTGCACCTCCAGTGGCACGTGTTATTTGCATGACCCTCTGGTGTACCAGGAAAAAGGCATTGGTCTCACCCCAGGAGCAGGAGCTGTTGGGAAACACACAAAAGATGGTGTGGGGACAAGAGTCATCTTGGTGCCTCCAGTGACACCTGTATTTGCACAGCCCTTTTGTGTACAAGGAAGAAAGGAAGAAGGCGTTGGTCTCACCCAAGGAGTGTGATCTGTAGGGAAACCTACAACAGACGATGTGGGAACAAGGGTAATTTCTTCTTTGGTCATCTGCATGGGCAGATGATGGAGATTCTGCCACAGTCCATTGAAGGGAGCTGAGGAGACTTTGACCCGAGGAAACACTAGAAACGGGTGTCATTCTCCTCAAAAATGGACCTGTGTGCAGGATTCCTCTCCGCTGGAGGCAAAGACAAAAGTGTCGTCATGGATAGGCACCCATGCATCTCTTCATGTCTTCCACTCCCGTGTAGGAGGAGTCACAGTGTTTCATGTGTGGAAAGCGATTGGCCAGGACACAGGATCTCTCGGGACAGGCAGGCCATGGGCATGGACCTGACATCAGGCCTCAGGCCTTGGTCCCAATGTTCCCTCGTGCCACGTGTGAAGGTCTCAGAAGGACCTTGAAGGGCAAGGTCCACTAGGGACCGCACCTGCCCAGGCCATAGGTTCTGAGCTCCCAGCTGACCACACAGAAGGACGGGCAATGGCCTAGCCCCATTGTGTGCATGACTCCTCCCCCCAAAGACCATGAGAGAAACACTGAGGCTGCATACCTGGATTCTGGACTCAGGGATGGCCAGATACCCGGCTGGGTGTTCCCTGGCATCGTTGCCAGGGTAAGGGTTCTCCTGGAAGAATGCCTGCAGGGCCCCTTTCTGGCTCACCGTCAACAGGAGCCTCCTTCGTCAGGGTCCTCGTGGAGTGGGCCTGTGTGGGGAAGAGGGCAGCCACAGGAAGAAGTCTTTTGAGGAGCATCGACTGGTGACGTTCTCTCAGCACTCCCCTTCTGGGATGTCAAAAACATCCCCATTCAGGGATGACCATCCCTTTGCGACTCATGGACACACCGAAGCCTGAGGGGGCTGTTCCACAGGACACAGGCAGTTCCGCATGTGCCTTTGGGAATGGGTGATCATCAGGTATCTAGGGAAAAGGCAGCCTTGAGCTAGCTATGTGATTCCAGGCCATGATATGGAGAAGACCCTTGGTGGGGTCCAGGTGGGGTTGGGGGTGTGGGGGGGTGAAAAGCTCCTTGGCAAAACCTAAGAGGAACACGTGTCCATGAGGAAACCTCAAGGGAACATGTGAAAACGCCTGCCCATGGTGGGTTCATTGAGGTGAAAGTTCTATAATCCTCAACTCGTCTAAGAAGTGATCCACCTTGATCTGCTCTCTGCACCCCGAGATCCAGCTGGCGGCCTTACAGAAGCGGGACTCCGGTTGGGAATTTCGGCCCAGTCCAGGGTTCCCTTCAATGGCAGCCCCATACAAGCCCCTCTCCAGCCCCTTCGCCCAGACCCCGGGGGAGTCCAGGCCTCCCATGGGTATCCAGCCATCGGGGAGGTCACTTCTCTTGTCCTTAAGCCTGAAAAGTCCTCAGGGCCCTTGGAGCATCCCAGCAGGTGCGGGGCTCGCGTTGGCCACTCACTGCCACCGGGGGTGCTGCTGGAAGCCATGCTGCAGGCGGCCCTTGGCTCCCGCGGCCCCATCAGGTCGAGTGAGCAGGACGCGGCAGCGCGGGACATACCCTGGCCTGGGAGGACCCACCCCAGGACGGCCCAGCCCTCGGCTTTCCGACAGCTTCCTGGGTGGCCCTGCCCTCAGTGGGGCCGACCTTTGGCGGACCAGGGAGGTCTCCCGGGACCGGGGCCTCGGGACCACCCAAAGCAACAGTTGGAGCTGGGCCTGCATTCGATGGCCCGCCCCCTGCCCTTGGCCGGACGGGCACCTTCCCGGCACCCACAGGCCTCTCTGGATCTCAGCCCTGACACAGAGACTTGCCCTGGAGCCCCTGTGCACCATGTCTCTGGCCGGACCCCTTCGTGGCTCTCGTACAATCACTCAGGATTCTGGCCCAAGCGTGTGGAAATCAGGCCACCTCTGGCCCCCAGGCACGAGCCTCCTGCTTCACCTCCCTGGAAAGTCATTTTAATTCGTTTTCCTTAATTTATTTAAATTGTTTCAATTAAAGTTGTGTGGATTCTTTCTTTTCACTTTGGTCATTTTTCATTGGGAGTGTTCTGCTTTTCCTCTTTAGGTGTATTTGTTGCAATGACTTTGTAATTTGGAGATATAATACATATACATATACATTTATATATATATATATGGATGTGTTTTTTAAAACATGTAATTTGTAGTCTCCTTGCATTTTGAACCCTTGGCCCGCCAATATGGACCGGTCAGCCTCTCAGTTTGGTGTGGAGGCAGCCTCTGAATCTGGGGAAGCAGTTTCCAATGACACCCAGGCGCTTCCCGGGCAGCTCATGTGAAGCTGCACTTGCCAGCCAGGCAGGAGTCGGAAATCAGACCCTTTAGATAGGAGGCCTATGAGCGGACCTTCGGCGCCGGCCATCGTCCTCCGTGTGGGGATGGGTGGCACCACGATGGATTGCCTGTGGGCACGAGGGACCAACAACCTTGAAGGAAAGAACGCAGAGCACCCATGATCGAGGACCCCTCAGGGCACGTGCCTGTGTTACCACGTCCTGGGGCCACGGAGGCAATGCCCTCTACCGGCTCATTCGGATTCCGGCCTCCCCCCGGGTAGAAGAGTGTGGACTCCGTCAGAGCCCATCATGTTGTGGTCAGACAGGCTCCAGATACTTGTCCTCGCTCTTGATCGCGCTCTGCTGGGCATGTCTGCAGGGACATGAGGTGTCCAAGGAGAGCGCGATTAGGGACCTGGGAAACCCGGGAAGACATGGCCAATCACCTGCAACGCACGTGAAGAAAATCAGATCCCCCTTCGAATCTGTACCTTTGTATCCTTTGGGTAAATACCTGGTTGTGCATTTCTGGTCATAGGGTAGTTCTATTATTAACTTCCTGAGGAACCTCCATACTGTTTTCCACAGTGGCTGCACCTGTTTTCCCAACAGAAGTGTAAGGGGGTTCTCCTCTGTCCCCATCCCCACCAAAACCTGCTGTCTGCTGTGTTAATTTTACACTTGATCTTAGCCAAAAGGCCGAGAAGCGATTGCTGTGTTAATTTTAGCCATTATGCCAAGTGTCAGGTGATATCTCACTGGGGTTTTGATTTGCATTTCCCTGATGATGGGTGATGTTGAGTGTCTTTCCATGTGTCTGGTGACCATCTGCATGTCTTGTTTGACGAAATGTCCATTCATTTCTTCTGCCCATTTTAAATTGGATAGTTCATGTTTGAATGTTCAGATTTATTTTTTGATACTAAATCTTTAGTGGATCTGTCGTTTAGAAATATCTTTTCTCATTTTGTAAGTTGCCTTTTAACTTTGGTTATTTCCTTCACTGTGCAGAGCTTTTTTATCTTGATGAGGTCCCAACAGTTTATTTTTGGTTTTGTTTCCCTTGCCTCAGAGGCATATCTAGAAAGAAGATCCTATGGCCAAGTCAAATGTGTTACCGCCTATCTTTCCTTCTTTTTATGGTTTCAGGTCTCACATTTAGGTCTTCGATCCGTTTTGAATTTTTTATACATGGTGTAGGAAAGTGTTCCAATTCCATTCTTCTGCAGGTGGCTGTCTAATTTTCCCAACATCATTTGCTGAAGAGATTGTCTTTTAACTATTATATATTCTTTCCTGCTTTGTCGAGGATTAATTCAGCCTAGAGTTTATGGGTTATGTCTTGTTTCGGTTTTCCCTCTGTTCTATTGATCTATGTGTCTTCTTGTTGTTCCCGCACTATACTCTTTGGATTATTAGAAATTTGTAATATAACTTGAAGTCTGAAATTGTGGTGCCCCAGCTTTGATTTTCTTTTTCAACACTACTTTGGCTATTTTGTTTATGTAAATTTATTTATTTTTAATAATAAATTTATTTTTTATTGGTGTTCAATTTGCCAACATACAGAATAACACCTAGTGCTCATCCCGTCAAGTGCCCCCCTCAGTGCCCGTCACCCATTCACCCCCACCCCCCTCTCTCCTCCCCTTCCACCACCCCTAGTTCGTTTCCCAGAGTTAGGAGTCTTTATGTTCTGTCTCCCTTTCTGATATTTCCACACATTTCTTCTCCCTTCCCTTCTATTCCCTTTCACTATTATTTATATTCCCCAAATGAATGAGAACATATAATGTTTGTCCTTGTCCGATTGACTTACTTCACTCAGCATAATACCCTCCAGTTCCATCCACCTTGAAGCAAATGGTGGGTATTTGCCGTTTCTAATGGCTGAGTAATATTCCATTGTATCCAAAAACCACATCTTCTTTACTATTCATCTTTCGATGGACACCGAGGCTCCTTCCACAGTTTGGCTATTGTGGACATTGCTGCTAGAAACATCGGGGTGCAGGTGTCCCGGCATTTCATTGCATCTGAATCTTTGGGGTAAATCCCAAGCAGTGCAATTGCTGGGTCGTAGGGCAGATCTATTTCTATCACTTTGAGGAACCTCCACAGAGTTTTCCAGAGTGACTGCACCATTTCACATTCCCACCAACAGTGTAAGAAGGTTCCCTTTTCTCCGCATCCTCTCCAACATTTTCAATCTTCTGTGGTTTTCATACAAATTTTAGAGTTATTTGTTCCAGTTCTGTGAAAAATGTTAGTGCTATGTTGATAGGGATTACGTTGAATGTACAGATAGCATTGAGTAGTATAACCTTATTTCCAACATTTGTTCTTCCAGTCCTTGAGCATGAAGTATTTTCTGTATTTTGTTTGTGTCATCTTCAGTTTCTTTCATCAATATTTTATAGTATTTACAGTACAGGGCATTCACCTTTTTGGTTGGCCTGAATCCTACATACCTTATTGGTTTTGTTGAAACTTATAAATGTTATTGAGTCTTCAATTTCTCTTTCTTCTCCTTTATTATTGTTGCATCCATATACAACACATTTCTGCATATTAATTCTATATCCTGCAACTATTCCAAATTCATGTTTTGACTTCTAGCAATTTTTTTGGTGGTGTCTTTTGGCTTTTCTCTATACAGTATCATGTTTTCTGCAAATAATGAAAGTTTGATTTTGTCCTTGATAATTTGGATCGCTTTTATATTTTGTTGTTGTTGTTGTCTGATTACTGAGGCCCAGGCTTTTGGTACTATGTAAATAGGAATGGTGAGAGTAGACATCCTTGTCTCGTTTCTGAGTGTAAGGGAAAGACTCTCAGTTTTCCCCCCCTGAGCATGATATTAGCTGTGTGTCTTTGGTATATGGCCTTTATGATGCTGAGGTATGTCCCTTCTATCCCTACCTTGCTGAGAGTTTTTTTTTTGTCAAGAAAGAATGCTGTATTTTGTCGAATGTTTTTTCCACATCTATTGACAGATCAATAGGATAAGGTTCTTATCCTTTCTTTTATTAATGTGGTGTATCATGTTGATTGATTTGTGAATATTGAACCACCCTTGCAACCCAGGAATAAATCACACTAGATTGTGGTGAGTAATTATTTTAACATACTGCTGAATTTGATTTGCTAGTATTTCACTAAGAATTTTTGCTTCCATGTTTCATTAGGCGAATTGGTCTGTAATCGTCCTTTTTAGTGGGTCCTTTTCTGGTTTGGGGATCAAGGTATTGCTGGCCCCTTAGAACCCGATTGGAAGATTTCATTCCATTTCTATGTTTTGGAAATGTTTGAGAAGAATAGGCATTAACTCTTCTTTATGTCCAGTAGAATTTCTCTGGGAAACCATTTCGTCCTGGACCTCCATTTTTTAGGAAAGGTTTTTTTTTTAAGATTTTATTTACTTATTCATAAGAGACACAGAGAGTGAGTCAGAGACAGAGGGAGAGGTACACTCCAAGCCCTATGCGGACCTCAGTCTTAGGGCCCCAGGATCACGACCTGAGCTGAATGAAGGCGCTCAACTGTTGAGGCACCCAAGTGCCCTGTTGGGAGGGTTGATTACTGATTGAACTTATTGACTTCCTCTGGGTCTGTTCATATTTCTACTTCTTTCTGTTTCAGTTTTGGTAGTTTGTACGTTTCCTGAGGTTTGTCCGTATCTTTCAGGTGTCCCAGGTTGTCAGCATAGAATTTTTCATAGTATTCTCTTATAGTTTTATTTTTGTAGCGTTGCATGTGATCTCTCCTCTTTCTTTTGTGATTTTATTTATTTCTGTCCTTTCTCTTTCTGATAAGTTGGGGTAGAGGATGATCAATTTTATTAATTATTTTTAGAACCAGCTCTGAGTTTAATTATTCCATTCTACTGTTTTCTTGTTGTTTCTGTATCATTTATTTCTGCTCTTTATTATTTCCCTTCTTCTGCAGGTTTTACACTTTGTTTGCTGTTCTTATTCTAGCTCCTTTGTTGTAAGCTTATGTTGTATATTTGAGACTTCTCTTGTATCTTGGAGTAGGCCTGTATTTCTATGTACTCCCCTCTAGGGCTGCCTTTGCTACATGCCAGAGGTTTGGACAAACATGTTTCCATTTTCATTTCCTTCCCTATATTTTTATAATTTCTTTAATTTCCGGGTTGCCCATTCATTCTCTAGTAGGGTGTTCTTTAATCTGCAGGTATTTGTGGTATTTCCAAAGTTTTTCCTTGTGGTTGACTTCAAGTTTCATAGTGTCATGAGCTGAAAATGTACATGGTATGATCTCAGCCTCTCGTACCTGTTGAGGCTGATTTGTGGCCCATGATGTGATCTGTTCTGGAGAATCTCCCATGTGCATGTGAAAGGAATGTGTATTCTGCTGGTGTAGGATGAAATATTCTGAATATGTCTGTTGTACCTTCTGGTCCAGGGTGTCAATCTAGCCATTGCTCCCCTGTTGATTTTCTGCTTAGATGATCTGTCCTTTTGTTCTAAGTGGGCATGAAAGTCCCCTGTCATTGTGTTAGTATCAGTGAGTTTCTGTATGTTTGTTGTTCATTGGTTTCTATATCTAGCTACTCCCACATTGGGTGCATAAATATTTACCATTGTTCGATCTTCTTGATGGATAGTCTCTAATTATGCAATAGTGTCCTTCTTCATCTCTTATTTCTGTCTTTGGTTTCAAATCTAGTTTGTCTAAGTATGGCTCTCCCAGCTTTTTATTGATGTCCACTAACATGATAGATGATTTTTCCATCCATAGAGTTTCAATCTACAGGTGTCTGTAGGCTAAAGTTAGGCTCTTCTGGGCTGCATATTGATGGATTGATTTTTATAAAGATTTTATTTATTTATTTATTTATTTATTTATTTATTTATTTATTTATGAGAGAGAGAGACAGAGAGACAGAGAGACAGAGATATAGGCAGAGGGAGAAGCAGGCTCCACACAAGGAGACCTGATGTGGGACTCGATCCCTGACACTGTCATCATGTTCCGACCTAAAGCAGACATTCAATCTCTGAACCACCCAGACATCCCGGATCTTGTTTTTTAATCCATGATATGTTAAATCTTTTTTTTTTGATATGTTAAATCTTTTAATGGGGTCTTTAGTCCATCTACATTCAGAGTGATTATTGAAAGATATGAATTGAGTGCCTTGGCACTACCAGTAGAGTTGGTGTTTCAGCTGATGTTCTCTGGTCCTTTGTAGTCTTTGTTGCTTTTGGTCTCTATTTCTCCCCCCCACTAGAAGGGTCCCACTTAAAAATTTCTTGCCAGACTAGCTAGTGGACATGAACTCCTTTATATTTTGTCTGTCTTGGAAACTCTTAATCTCTCCTTCTATCCTGAATGACAGCCTTGTTGTATAAAGAATTCTTGGCTGCATTCTTTTCCCATTCAGTATATTGAATATTTCCTTCCACTACTTTCTGGCCTGCCCAGTTTGTGTGGACAGATCTGTTCTCTGGATTCGCCTTCCATTGTAGGTTAAGGACTTCCACCACCCCACCGTTTTCAGGATTCTAACCTTGTGTGTGTATTTTGTGAATTTGACTCTGATGTGCCTTGGCGATGGCCGGCTTTTCTTGAATTTAGTGGGAGTTCCCTTTACTCTTGGTTTCAGTGTCTGGGGCCTTCCTCACATTAGAAAAGTTTATATCATTTGTTCAAATAAAACTTGTGCCCCTCTTTCTCTCTCTTCAGCTTCTGAGTCTCCTATGATGTAAATGTTATTGTTTTAATAAGTAACCGTGTTCCCTAAGTCTGCCTCTGTGGTCCATTAACTTTCTTCTTTTTAGGACTTCCACTTGGGACTGCATCTCAGTTTTAGCATTTCGATGTTGAAATGACCACATGTTAGTTCTTTTATCTCTACAGTAAGGGATTGTGTAGTGTCTTCTGGGCTCCTTTTTCCAACCCAGCTACTATCTTTATAATCATTGTTTTAAATTCTAGTTCAGACATCTTATTAGTATCTGCATTGATTAAATCCCTGGCTGTGAGTACTACCTCGTGTTCTCTTTGCGGGTGAACTTCTCCATATAATTATGTTTCCCAGAAATGATGGAAGAAAGAAAAAGAAAAACAGAAAGAATAACTATAAACAACATCCACCCCCTCCAAAAAACCCCATAGATCCTGGGTGTGTTTTAGCCCGGTTGTTAATTATTAATTAATCATTAAAAGAATCTAGATCCTAAAATAAGAAACAAAATTAAAGTACAATGAGAGTAATCAAAAATAAGAAATATAAGTCTTTAACAAATAAAATTAAGACCTAATAAAAAATGATTGTACAAAATAAATGAAAAATAATAAAGAAAGAACAAAGTACAAAGGAAGCTACACGCTGCGTTCTCTGTAGAGCTGAAGCCTTGCAGGCCTTTGGGATCAGTACCAGTCTTCTGGGGGGGGGGGGCCTGTTCCCCTGATTGTCAGGTGCCCACTTGTTTTAGTGGAGATGCACCTGCAGGTCTCAGAGGCAGGGCTCGGTATAAGAGCCTCTGGCCTCCACCAGGCGGCGCTGTGCTGCTCCCTGAAGACTCCCAGGGCTGATGGGCAGAATGGGTGGGAGGGCCCTGGGTTCCCTGGCCCTGGAGCTGAACATCCCGTCCCCCAAGCTGCAGTGAGCCTTCACGGAGGAGCCATCAAGCCCTCTTTACTCTGCAGTTTGTGTCAGAACCCTGTGTTCACTTGCCTGTGTCTGAGCTTTTGAAATTTTTTAAATCTCAGAGAAGCGACTCAGTTTCAAAACTCCAAACATTAGGGCCTCCCCTGCCCCGGAGGGTCACCTCTCATTTCTCTGCTTTGCTGGCCGGTCCCTGTAAACCGGTCCCATGACTGCTCAGGGGTTTGCAGTTCATGGCCACACAGGGAAGAAAGCTGGCCCCTAGACCCACTGCTCTCAGCCCATTTCCCACTCCTGTGCCTGGGAACAGTTGGCACCACCATCCTTGTGACCCCTGGACCCTAAGCACACCCCATGGTTGCCCCTCACTTCACCACCTGAGCACCATTAAGACTGGTGTGTCCCCCATGCTATCCGACTATGATTGTTCTGAATCTGTGCTCTGCTGCTTATGATACTCTGCATAGACCTGTAAGCTGGCTCCCTGCCCCTGTGGGATCTGGAGCTGTGTCTCCCCAGATCAACTGATTGATTGATTTTTTTAAAGATTTTCTTCTTCCGTAATCTCTACACCTAACACGGGCCTTGAACTCACTTGCCCAAGATCAAGAGTCACTTGTTCTTATCAAGCACACTGATCCAGCCAGGCTCCCTTTGATGGATTGATACCTATTAATTGAACCAGACATATAGCATGAGTTAGGGGAGAAATTCAGCCCAAATTCTGAGGTTTGGTGGAGTCATTTGGACCTTTATCAATGTTAAAGAAAGTATAGCTTCCCGGGGAGTCCAGTGAGCGGGGCGCACACATGATCTACTCGATCCTTTACGAGTAGTTATTTTACTGACGATTGATTTAAAATGCTATTCAGTGGCACACGTCATACTAGGAAAGTGGTATAGCAGGAAGTTCCAGGATTTGGAGGTAGCTAAAGCTCCCTCGTCATGGACTCAAGGTTCCAGAGGATGCAGAGATTGGCAAGCAACAAAGAGATATAAAACATGGCACTGGGATGCCTGGCTGACTTGGTCGATGGATTTGATCTCAGCATTGTGAGTTTGAAACCCATGTTGGTGATAGAGACTACATAAAAATAAAATCTTTAAAACTAATAAATGGATGAAGATATAAAACATGACATCGAAAGTAAGTGCTTCTGTCAGGAAAAACTTGAAGCAGACTATGGCTAACCTACAACCTATTCTAATTCGCTCCCTGGGTCACTACTTTGCCCAGATGTCGTTCACCACAAGTGAAGTTCCCGCCTGAGTGGGAGTGGGCTTCTTCCATTGTAAGACCTGTGTTTCCTCTCCTTCTGCAAGGAGAGAAGAGCTGTGAAGGCATGAGTTAGTTGGATCAGCACAAATCTGGGCAATAATCATTTCTGAAACCGGTAGGCAAAGTTCTGCCATCTTGTAGGAATAAGTGTCATAAAAAAGCCTGTGTCGTCATTGGCTTGGGTGAAAGGGGGAGGTTGAAATAGAATTATGAAGAACAAAATAGGGGGAAAACCAGAAATAGAGAGAAGGACAGATTTTACCATGTGCCGTCTTCGAAGGGATCTGGTGTCCTTTGCTAAGAGGAAGCCCACCCTCCCTAAGATGTTTCCTACCGCTCCTGGCTCATTGTCAGAACCCAACAGGCACATCTCCATGCCTTCAACCCCTCTGTGCAGTCGTGATTTGTAGGATCTTCATTCTATTCTCCCGAGTGACTAGAGCATCATGTATGTAACCATTCTGCTGCTGTTCAATAACATCCAGGGGGATTCTGACGTTTGTTCATTTTGGGGGGTGTGTGTGTCTCTCTCGCTGTGCAGGTATGTGGCCTTGGGATGTGTCATCCTAATAGCTCTGGGTTGAATCCACAATCTTTATCACTGTAGGTGCTGGTGTTGGGTGGATAGTTGGTATGTCCTGGTCAACCCTGGTCTTGTTCATGTAGTGACTTTCTGTTGGAGGGTCCACTGAGTTTGAAGGTCCAACTGGACCACATTCATGTGTCTGGCAGTGGGTCCCAGCTGAGCGCCAGCTGATTCTCCTTCCTTGATGCCTCTGAAGCTGGGAGCAACATGTATGGGCAGCCCTGTCATGGAGCTCCTCTGGAGGAAGCCACCCGTTGGAGGAAGCCATGGGGCTTCCTTGTGGTAGTTGGCGGGGGGAGGGGCCTGAGGTCCCCAGCACCAGGGGCCTGCGAGTATAGGCCACGGGGAGACTGATGGGTGTGCATGGCCCTCTCTGGGGCTTTAGATTCAGGATAGGGGCACCCGGGAGTAGGGAGATGCTGCACCGGTGCTTCATCTGCTGTGAGCTGGAGGGGGTCTGGGGGGCAAGAAGGCAACCAAAGACAGGGCTGAGGGAGCAGCGGGAGTGCAAGACTAGTCTGCAAATAGTGGTACAGGTGGCCGTTGCTCCAGGAGCCCAAGGCCACCTGGGGAGGCAGTGCCCTTGCCAGTGAGGAAGCAGGCTGGCTGGGGGTCCCCACCTGCCCCATGGCTGGAGTAGCCCTGCAGGGAGGCTCTTCTGAGCTATTGTCCCGTCCAGTGGCCCATCAGCCCATAGTACATGGCGTGTCTCCCGTAGGTCATCAGCTGGGTAAGAGCCCCGAAGGCATCCTCCTCAGTCAGGAACATCAGCAGGATGGCCACGATCTGGTTCATGCCCTGGCAGTGGCCCACCCCCTGCAAGAGCCATTGCCCGATGGAGGGTGTCTACTCATGAGGCCCCTCTGAGTCCTCCTCGCTAGGGCGTCAGGCTCCTATGGCTTCCTCACAGCCCAGGCTCCCACAAGATGCTCCCAGATGCTGAAGAGAGCAGGGTGCAAGGCCACCTTGGACGAGCTATAGATAAATTCAACCCCAGGTCTGGGGTTTGCTGTGACACACTTGCTGCCGGGGACCTGTGTGGTCGGCTGTACAGGGGACGACATTCGGGGGCTCATCATACTAGGTATGTTTACAAGCAGTGCAAATTGTCTAAAATTCAATGCCAACATTCAAAAATACATAAAAACACTGAGTGTGGGTGTCACCTTGACCCGGCCGACCCTCATTGGGTCCATGTGTGTCCTAGTCCAGCTGTGGTGGTGCTGCCTGGGGCCCCAGGTCCCCTTTCTGCCTCCCCACGGCACCTATCCCTGCGCCCTGCTCTTCATGGGGCAGCTCCACAGCCCCTTGGGGGTTCAGCTCACACAGTGACATCTGGAGGCCCCATTCTGGTGGCCACCCCATCCCAGGGACCCCGGGGGGAGCACGTGGGTCATCCCGAGCACTTTACCATGCAGCAGTGTTTTGTTTACCAGCGCAGTTCTACCTGGCCTCAGACACCCCATGTTCCTTACCCAGAAGCCCTTGGGCCTCTCTGGGGCCCCCGGAACCACACTTGCCCAGCAGCCTCACCTGACACCAAAGCAGTCCCAGAACATGACCGTGATGTGACTGAGGAATCTTCTGTTGATATCTAGATCTGTTTGATGTCCCAGGAGGAGACTGGGTCTCCTCCTTCATTTCATGTGGGGAGAATCAGGGAGGTGGAGCCAGCATCAGGGACACAAAACACTGTCACCAACAGCCATCCTAAGCAGGAGCACTGCTAGGCACTATGTGAGTGTGTCCTTCAGAAACCTCCTTCCTTCCTCTGTGTGGCAAGGGACAGCACAGGTGCCCACCGTGCCTGTGGAGCCTGCATGAAGGCTTGTGCTCAGCTCTCCTGGTCGAGGAGGGGGCTGAGGGTCAGCCCTGGGCCGGGAGGGACATGGTGGGTGTCCCTGGGTGGGGATGGGATACGAGGTTCAACCCTGTATGGACAGAGGACATAGGGGTTGAGCCCTGGTGGTGAGAGGACATTTAGGGTCAGCTGGGGCCAGGGTCCCTCAGTCCCCTGTGCTCCAGGCCCCCAGGCTGAGCCCCCCTCTCCCCTAGACCCTACTCCCTAGGACGTGGAGGATCCTTCCACAGGCTGGTGCAGGAGATGCCATAGCACAAGGTTCATAAGCTGAGCCCGCCAGGTGAGGGGGCCCCAGGAGCGTGAGCTGCAAGTGCCTGCTGTCCTGACCTCCCTTCCAGGGCCAAATTGCCCGCCCCAATGGCTCTGTGTGCCCCAGGAGAACAGGTTCGGGGTGAAGAAGGATGGAAGCACACCGGGAGCCCGGCCAGTCCAGGCTCCCTGGACAGACGCAGCACAGACCTCCCAGGGCACTTTGCAGAGACCGTCATGAACTGAGGCCACCAGCCCCCATCTGACACTCTATCCCAGCCCTGTCCTGGCCTGTGGGGCATGGGCTGAGTCGCAGTAAGTCTGTGATGGCCCAGCCCCTGGCGTCTGTCCAACCTTGGAAGGCATGGGGGCAGGTGAGCCTTGTGTGCCTGGTGGCACCTGTGCAGGGGCAGATCAGGGAACTGGGCAGGGCCTCCTCCTCCTTTCTGGGGGTCTGTCCCCTCCTCTTGCACAGAGCTCTGGCAGATGCAAAAATGAGCTTGCCGTGCATTTTAACACAACCTCACTTTATTGAACTTTCTACAGCAAACAGGGGCTCAGGTCTGCTCAGGGTGCACGCCTTCCCCTCGGGAGAGGGATCATCTTGTCCTTTACAGGAAAGCCAAAATCACATGGGAGAGTGAGTGCTAGAGTCCCTCAGCTGGAAGGCTGTGCCAACCCCAAATAGGGGCACATGTTCTGAGGTTGGGGCCTGAGAGGCAGTTCTGAGGACAGTAGACCTGACCTGGACCTGCAACTTAGAGGTTCCTTCGCTGGGTCCCAGCAGGCCAGCTGGACCCCGGACTCTGGCCCACTGGTGCCAGAGGACTGACTGCTGGACACCCAGCATGTGGAGATCCTAGTGTGGATGAGGGTGTGGCCCAGCGGCCTGCCCCTGCTACCCCTTCCCTGAGGTGTCCTGTTATTCTCAGTGCTCTCCTAGGTCAGCGACCTGGATCTGTGGGGCTTGCCCAGGTCCCAGGAGGCCACATCCTGCTGAGAGGGTCGCTCAGCTTTGGGGCAGAATCCAGAACAGGTCAGGGCCTCAGGGGGTTCAATCCATCAGTCTGCATTCTGACCCTGGTGGGGTTCATGGTGACCCTGCCTCCCAGAGCCTGGGGAGAGGCCACCCAAGGGACTTCTGTTTCAGGGGCTTTTGCCTTGTGGGGGGTGCCCTCAGGAAGGACAGTGAGATGAGGCCGCTCATGGTGTCAGCTGGTCAGAGCCTCAGGGCCCACACCCTCACCATTTTGCTCTGCTGCAGAATCCCAGGTGCATCAAGCTTCCCTGTGGAGGCAGAGGTCAGATGGCCCCGGGACTCTGTGGGGTCTTGGGGTTGTGGGTACAGTGCTGCCCTGGCTCTGGCCGGGCCCTGCCTATCCCTGTCCAGAGAGGGACTTGAGCTCTATAGCCATAGGGCAGGAAAGGTATCTGGATCCCTACAATGTCATCTTACTGGGCCAGGTTCTGATCCTGGCCAGCACTACCTACAGACCTGGGGGGCACAGATGCTGCCCCCATTTCTGCCTACATGCCATGAGAGGACCCTAGGCTAACTGCAGAATGGGCCAAGGGCTCATCCAAAACCCAAGCTAACCAGGCCTCCCTGGGGGAGCTGAGGCAGAGACAGCCTGTCCCCTGGAACCTCCTCCAGGGACCCTCTGGGCTTCCACAGATGGGTCTGGGCTGTGAGCCTCGTCTTAGGGCCCCAGAGTTGGGCCTGGCTTGTCTGGTGGGTGGGGTTGAGCTGAGCCCTCCTTGGGGTCAGTGGCCAGGATGACGGAGCAGGAGTCCTGGGGTGGCCTTACCTGAGTGATGAAACACTGAAGGAACCACTTGGGGGTGTAAATGCCAGTGAACATCTGTTCCTCGTCCTGGCAGAAGGGCAGGAGGTGCTCAGGCCCCATACTGCAGCCCCGTGGATCCAGGTGGACACACTCCCCATGGCCCCTCCCTGCCTCGATGGCACCCCAGGCCCCCACGAGGAGGAACTTGACACGAAACTTGGGCCAGTTCAGAAGGGCTGTGCTATCACCCCTTGCCCCGGGGCCAAGGGCAGAGAGCCCCTGGGGAGCATCTACTCCCCATGTGCTTCTTCAGCTTGGGATGAGCTCTGTCTAGAATGTGATCGTGATGGGCCTAGAAACTCAGCAGTTTGGGGAATCCTGGAATGAAGAAGCCTGAGAAAGCCCCAGACCTCAAAAGATCAGGGTCTCCTCATGCACCAGGCGGGCAGTGGGGGGCATCCTGGCAGGGGCCTCCTCTCCCACGCCCTGACCCCAGTGGGCCCACAGCCTTCTAAGCTCTGAATGGACCCGGTCTTTCCAGAGAGCAAGACTGCCATTCTGGCTAGGTGCGGCAGCGTCCAGAGACCCCTGTCCTCTCAGAGACCCCGCAGGATGGGAGCCCTGGGTTGAGGACCAGGTCGCCTGACGCAGGACCCTCTTTCCTGCAGTGGCCACCGAGGGGTAAGCCGGGTCCCCAGCACCGAGGGGCAGCGAGTGTTGGCCACAAGGAGGATGATGGGTGTGCACGGTAATTGCTGGGGTTGTAGATTCAGGATGCGGGCACCCAGGAGTGGGAAGATGCTGCACATGCGGGCACCCAGGAGTGGGAAGATGCTGCACAGGGACTGTTCAGCAGAGGCCCCCCTGTTTTCCCAGGGTCTGACTGCCCGGCATCCAGCCGGCCTCCCCCTGCACCCTGGCCGTCCTACCTGCTGTCCACTGACTCCACTCCTCTTGCTGTCATCTCTGCTACTCTGACCCATTGTACCTATTGTCAGAGCCCTGAGCATGACCCACCCCTGACCCATCCAAGCAGCCACTGGGCAGTGAGCAGGGCTGATGGGGCCGGGGGAAGCCCCGTTGGCCCCATATGGTCTCCAGCCTCCGTGAGGTTCCTGTGGGCCCCTAGAATCAGAAGCCTCCTCCCCTCTGGCCACGGCCACTGGGCTGTCATCCTTCCCTCGTTTGCGACCCAAGGTGGCCTCCTCCTCCTCCTCTTCCCTCTTCCTGCCCAAGCTGGTGGGCCCCTTCCTCTGCTGCCCACCCTCCCTACCTAACATTGCTGTGTCCCTGGCATCTACCTGCAGCTCCGCAGAAACCTTCAGGACTGTGGAGGTCCTGTCCTGGGGGTGTGAGTGAGGAGCACACCCCACTGATTTGCCTCAGACCAGACCATCCTCCTATAGAAAGCAGGCCATTGTCCCAGAGGACCTCAAGTCTGGAGCCCTTGCTGAAGACAGGATGCCCCCCACACCGATGCTGGAGGCAGACACCAGGCCCTCCCCAAAGCAGACATGGAGGCCACACATCTGACTGCCCAGGGGCTGGGCCTGGGTCCTGCGGTACCAACAGGGCGATGGCTGCTGCTTCTGCATGCGTTTACAGGGCATGTGACATCTAACTGGAGATGAGATGGCATGTGAGTCATAGGGCCACTGGAGACCCTTCTGGCTCAGAGGGGAGAGACTGAGTTGGACCCAACCCTTCAGGGTTGGACACGCACATTCCCTTGGGACAGAGGCTACAATATGTAGCTATTTCCCCCTGTCCTCCCAACCCCATCCCCACCTCTACTTAAGAACATGGCCCCCGCCCAACTGGCCAAGTGTTAAGTAATGTGCTTATCCTCGGGAGCAGCTCTGGGTGTCTTTTTAAATAGTAGAGAAAACCAAGTACGGTGACAGTTTAAGGAAAAAAAATATATAGAATACCAGAAAAGCCGTTTACCCAGAGAATTTTTTTCTCCCCATTCTTATTTTGTTTTTACTCAATGACAAAAATTTTAGTTTTATTTCCTGATAACAAAAGGAAAGAAAAACCCAGCCCTCAAAAAGGCCAAGGCCCCGTCCCCCTGTTGTCGTTGATTTGTTTGTCTTTCTGATAGGTTGAAAATTGTGTAATAAACTTGAGTTATTTCCTACACACTTCCCAGGTTTGTCTCCTGAGTCTCTCTGCTCCAGCCCAGGGCAGACATGGCCCTCAAAGCCCACCAGGGGATCAGGTCCTGACCCAGGGGAATAGACCAGCCTCCAGAGTGACATTCCTGCAAATGCAAACTGCCTCCTGAGATGGATGAAGGGATGTCCTGGGAACTTACTGCAGAAAGGTCTCATTGTCTGTGACCTTGCACAATGATGGGCCAGCATCACCCCAAGGTCCCATGGAGATGATACTTGGCATGCTGAAACAGAGGGGACCCCGTGGTGGGACCAATCAGTGAAAGGGACATAGGGAAAGGAGGGGGCAGAATGGCTCCTCTCCCCTGAATCCTGAGGGAGATCAGTACCCTCTGAGATTGGCCGGGCATGAGAAGAAGGCCCTGTCTGCCTAATGGGAGCAGCCTGATAGCTTTACGTGCTTCTACCAGCGATGATCCCAACCGGGGTCTGACCTGTCCTGGTGACTCTGGCACCCACCTGAGCCTCACCTGGACCTTGTGACCTTGGTCCCCACCTGGGCTCATTGGCTACTGATCACTAGGAGCCAAGATGGTCCCTCACTTCACCTGATGCCCAGGTCCATCCCCAAGGTCTCACTTGTTCCTTGTGACTATGGTCATTGTCTGCGCTGATCAGGCTCATCCTTGTCTCTGATCCCCTGCTAGGACTCACCTGGCTCTAATGCCTCCAGACATTGACTCATGCTCTGCTCCTCTGATTTTCTTTTTTTATTTAATAAATTTATTTTTTATTGGTGTTCAATTTGCCAACATATAGAATCACACCCAGGGCTCATCCCATCAAGTGCCCCCCTCAGTGCTCCTCTGATTTTCATCTCTGCCTGGGCCCTCACTGCCTAGATTAGATTCAGATCCCTAATTGGGTCTCACCTCTACTTGCTGGCTAACACACCATCGGATATCTGGTGCTCCTGAGGACTACGATCCCCACTTGGCCTTACCTGCTCCTACTGGCAACAACACCCACTTGGGTCTCATTGGCTGGTATTTCCTATGATCCTCACATGGGACATAAATGCTCAGGCTGCTTATGATACTATTTGGGCCCTTCCTGCTTATACATACCTGAGTATGTGCACCACCTGGGCCTCATCAGGATCTGGTGACTATGATCCCCACCTGGGGTCATCAGCTACTGATGACTGGGATCCTGGATCGACTTGCTACTGATTCCCATGTCCATCCCCAGAGTCTCCCTTGTTCCTGGTGACTATGGTACTTGTCTGGGCTGACCTGGCTCATCCTTGGCTCTGATCCCCTCCTGGGCTTCTCCTGCTCTTGCAGATGTGGTCCCCACCTCTAGAGGGTGCTCTAGTGTCTATGGTACTTAGCTGGGCCTCAGCTGATGGTATTTGCCTATGATATCAGCCCTTTCCCAGCCAGCAGGTTCTCCATGTCTTCTCCCCTGGTGCTGTAAACCAAACACATCCAAGATTGACACCACGTGAAAAGCTTCAGAGGACACATGCGTCTGTGTGCTTCCTGTGGGCAGGTCCCCATCTGTCTGAAAGGAGGGAGGAGACAATCCCATAGATCCAAGGGGGATGTGCTGGGCTGGAGGATCACACATGGGCACTTACAGTCTGTAGCTCACCCACCTGCAGTCCACCTTCCCAGCCACTGTCCCAGGACATGCCATCATGACGAGATGACAGAGCTCTCCCACCCCCTTATCAGGAACACAAGGAGGCGCAGGAGCCTGTGGGGAACTGCTGACCTGATGCTTGGGGTGTCGTCTCCCAGCCAGGGCTGGGGCCGAGGTGGTGGTGGATGGGCCTGCCAGCGAGAGTTCCTGCGGGCTTGGATCAAATGGAATGTTTCTCTTAGATTCCACAAGTGCAATGACCAAAGGGAAAAAGCAATGGACTGGACTTAATCAAAATTAAAAACTTATGCCAGCCAAAGTGTGACCAAACTACCCACACTGAATGCAATGATTTGTGAATAGCCTGAGGGGGGCTGTGGGAGGAACACGAGGGCCTCCATTTTCCAGTTCATAAAGAGCAAGCCTGCTCATGGGCCAGGAGTTCCCAGAAGCTCTGACTGTCCACCCCGGACACAGTGTGGGGGGATTGGTCATCAGGTGTTGGGTTCCATGCAGCTAAGATGGGCTGGGAAGGTCATGGCATGGGTCTCCCTGCAAAGAACAGGGCTTACTAGGGAGCGGGGTTCTGGGATGAAATGCCCAAGCCACCAGCACAGCCTTCTTCTCTGGACTGGGGAACAGGGAGGCAGCCCTGACCTCGTGGACCTGGGGAAGGGCTGCAGGAGCTGCCTCAGGGGCATCACGTGGGGGTTGGTGCATTCTCACCCCAACGCAGGAAGCCAGCACCCCTACCGGTACTGTACCCACAGGAGCCACAGTGACCCGAGGTGAGCAGGGAGAAACTCCCACTCATCTGTGATCTGTCGCTGTGTGAGCACCTACACTTTATACACTGGGGTACTGGGGAGAGTGGGATAAATCGGGGACTATGAGCCAGATCCAGAGCACGAGTGCCTCCCACTGCCTGGGAATGCAGAGTAGCACCAGGCAGCAGTGGAATCCTGGGGCGCCAGGGTTCCACCCACATTGGGGTACCCTGCCATCACTGTATGTTGGCGGAGTCCACTAAGCACTTAAGCCTGCACCCTGAAGGCTAAGGCTGTGAGGGGAGGTCCTGTCACCACACTGCGTGGGAAGGTTATGCAGGCACCCCTCCCAAGTCCTTAGTCCCACCCTCAGGCCATACAGGCCTCCATCCTTCTACGTAGACTGGTGTCCCAGCTGTCCTCCCATCCCCAAGGTTTCACAACATGGATTTTGCACTTAAGAACATTTGAGGGGCTCCTGAGAAGTTCAGTTGGTTAAACGTCGACTCTTGATTTTGGCTCAGGTCAGCATCTCGAGGTTATGGTGTGTACCTCACGTGGGGCTCGGCCCTGGCTGGGTGGGGAGTCTGCTTGAGAGTCTCCTTTGCCCTCTGCCCCTCCCACTATATGCTCTGTCAAATCTTTTAATAATCAACATTGAAGATATGTGAGAAATCTTTATCATCTCTGCAGAGGTGCCTTCATATGTGTAACAGCTGTGTCATTGTCTTTCATGGACCCACCATGATTTCTATCACTAATCCCTATTAATGTTTATTGAAGTATAGTCAACATACAATGTTACACTAGTTTCAGGCCTACAACTTCGTGGCTCCATTCTGTACATTACTCAGCTCTCCCCACGAGATGTGTAGTCAGCATCAGTCCCTGTACAAAGTTATTACAATAGTCCTAACTCAATTGCCTAGGCTGTACTTTCTAAATTTCTGTGGCTTACATATTTGAGAACCAGATGCTTATAGCTCTTAATATTGATCTATTTTGCCTATCTCCAACCTACTTCCTCTCTGGTGATAAGTCAACATGATCCATCACATTAATGAGAGAAAGGACAAAAATCATATGGTCATCTTAATAGTTGTAGAAAAAGCATTTGACAAATACAACATAAAAAGCATAGTGGGTTTTGAGGATATTTCCATCAACAGAAATAGGGCATGAAGGTTGGCCCATAGCTGACGTCATATTCTATGATGAAGACCTGAAATCATCCCTCATAAGAAAAGGAACAAGACAAGGAAGTCCCCTCTGAGTCCCTGAAGTCCTATGGTAGGAAACAGACAAGGAAAAGAAAGGGCATCCACACCTGCAAGAGGGAAGTCAAACTGTCCCTATTTGCTGAAGACATGGTAATAGGAACTGGAAACCCTAGAGGCTTCAGCAGAACTCTCATAACTAATGAGTGATTTCACTTGGGGGACACAAAATGAACATTGAAAGGTTGCTAGCCTTTCTGTGTACCAATAATGAACACTCAGAAAGGAAATTAAGAAAATGACTCCATTCTCAGTAGCTACAAAAAGAACAAAATATTTGATTGAACCAAGGAAGTGAAAGACTTGTACACTGAAACCAGGATGACTGGAAGACATCCTGGGCTCATGAGGTGGGAGCCTTCATCCTGTTAAAATGTTGATAGTATCTGGAGTGATCCTCACTTTCAATTGAATTCCTACCAAATGATGGTGGCAGATTTTAGAAATAGGAAAAAGAACCCTAACTTTCGTCTGCTCCTCTAAATGACCCTGGACAGGAAAAACAGTCCTGAGAAGCAGAACAGAGCTGGACACAGCACTTTCCTATTTAAAACTATGTCACAGAGCCACAGAATTAAAACAGTATGGCTCTCAGGCAAGTCTGGCTCAGCATAGGACACTCGGTCTCACCTCAGGTATTGATCTCGTGGTCATGAGTTCAAGCCCTGAGCTGGGCTATGAATGAGGCAAGGAGCCTACTGAACAAAAATCAAACCCACAATGGTGTGGTCCTGGCATAAGCTGATGGAACAGAATGAGAGCCTGGAAGGAAATGCACTCCGATATGGTCAACTGATGTTTTTTGAAAAATGTATTTTAAATCCAATTAATTAACATATACTGTATTACTAGCCTCAGAGGTAGAATTCAAGAGGTGTTGGATATAATACACAGTGCTCATGACTTCACGTGCCCTCCTTCATGCCCATCCCCCGTGACCCTATTTCCCCAACGCCCTCACGTCCAGCAACCTTCAGTTTGTTTCCTATGATTAAGAGTCTCTTTTTTCTCCCTCTCGGTTTTCATCTTCTTTATTTTTCCTTCCCTTCCCAGATGTCCATCTGTTTTGCTTCTTTGCTTCCACCTAGGAGTGAAACCATATGGTAATTTACTTTCCTGACTTATTTCAATTAACATAATACCCTCTAGTTCTATCCATGTCATTGCAAATGGCAAGATTTCATTTTTTGATAGCTGAGTTACATATCACATATTTTCTATCCATTCATCTTTCCAAGGACATTTTGGTTCTTCCCACAGTTTGGCTGTTGTGCACACTTCTGCTGTGAACATCGGGGTGCAGGTGTCCCGGCGTTTCACTGCATCTGTATCTTTGGGGTAAACACCCTGCAGCGCAATTGCTGGGTCATAGGGTAGCTCTATTTGTAACTCTTGAGGAATCTCCATCCTCTTTTCCAGAGAGGCTATACCAGCTTGCATTCCCACCAACAGTGCAAGAAGTTTCCCACTTGTCCAGATCCTTGCCAACATCTGTTGTTTCCTGTCTTTGTATTTTAGCCATTCTCACTGGAGTGAATCGGTATCTCATTGTGGTTTTGATTTGTATTTCCTGATGACAGGTGATATGCAGCTTTTTTTCATGTGCCTGTTGGTCATTTGTAGATCTTCTTTGGAGAAATGTCTGTTCATATCTTTTGCCCGTTATGGTTTTTTGTTTGTTTGTTTGTTTGTTTTTGGGTGATGAGTTTGGTAAGTTCTTCATAGATCTTGGATATCAGCCCTTTATCTTTTATGTCATTTCCAAATATCTTCTTCCATACTATAGGTTGCCTTTCAGTTTTATTGATGTTTCCTTTGCTGTGCAGAAGCTTTTTATCTTGAGGAAATCCTAACAGTTCATTTTTGCTTGTTTCTTTTGCCGTTAGAGACGTGTCTTGCAAGAAGTTCTTGTGGCAAAAGTCACAAAAAGTTGCTTCCTGTGTTCTCTAGGATTTTGATGGGTTCCTATCTCACCTTTGGGTATTTCATCCATTTTGAATTGATCTTTGAGTATGGTGTATGAGTGTGGCCTGGTTTCATTCTTCTGCATGTGCTGCCCGATTTTCCCAACACCACTTATTGAAGAGACTGTCTTTTTCCATTGGATATTCTTTCATGCTTGGTCGAAGGTTAGTTGACCAACTTCTTTTTAACAGTAAGGAATTTTGTTTTCTTGGGGTAAACCTAACTTATCCATGGAAACTACCACTTCGTATACTGTTGGATGAAGTGATTTGTTCAGGATCATATGTTCATGAATGATATTGATATGTCTTAGTATTTTCCTTTCTTGGTTTTATTTTAAAGTTACTAGGGAATTAAAATAATTTTGCAATGCTTGTAAATTTCAATATTTCCCAACATTTAAGAGTGGAATTACTTTGCTTTTACCGTTTATAATAGAGTTCACCATGATGTTTTCTGGCTCTGCAGTTTCCTTGTGGAAAGATTTTGGTGACTGTGCTGTAGGGGCTGCTTCATAGGAATCCAACTTAGGACATTGGTCCTTCAGAGGTAAGTTTTCTTCTGCGTGAAAAACATCCTTTAGAATTTCCATTTGTATTGACAACAGTAGCTTTGGTGTGTGTGGTTATGTTTTAGCATAAGTCTGTGAGATTATCTTCAGCATACCTTTACTCCTGGGAAATATTTTCACTGGTATTTAATTTCTAGGATAGGTTTTTTTTTTAGATCACATCAAATATATAAATCTAGTCTTTATGTTTTCCATTAGAAGTGTTGAAATATTCTCAAGAATGATAATATGTCTCAACTTTGAGCTAAATATTATTTTGTCTTCATATTATTTCTCTGTTAAAATACACATAGCATAAAATTTACCTTTTTGACCATTTTAAGGTCTACAATTCAGTGGCTTTACGTAGATTCACAAAATCAGGTGACCGTCACCACTCTCTACTTTGGGAAGTTTTTCATTATTCCAAAATAAAACACTATGCCATGTAGGCCATTCATCCTCATTTCCTTCCCACCCCCAGCCTCTGGCAACCACTCCTCTGCTCTTATTCACTGTGGATTTACCTATTCTGGGTATTTATATTTATATATATTCATATTTCATGTAAATAGAATCCTACAACATGGATGCTTTTTGTTTGGCCTCTTTTCCTAGGCATAATGCTTACAAAGCTTGCCTATGTTGCAGTATATATCAGCACTTCCTTCCTTTTTATGGCTGAATAATATTCCATCACAGGAGTGTGCTACATTTTGCTTATCCATTCTTCTGTTTTGGGGCATGTAGGTCGTTTGTGTATTAGACTTTGTCTGAACACTTATTTCTACTCAAGTATATACCTAGGAGTACATTAGTTGGATCATATAGTGATAATATGCTTAACTTATGTAGGAACCACTAAATTGCTTTCCACAGAGGCTGACCACTTTATACTTCCACCAGCAATGTATGAGAGTTCCAACTTCTCCACATGCTTGTCATTATTTTCCTTCTTACTGATTATGATACTCCTAATGTGTATGGAGTCATATCTTATGGTGGTTTTGATTTATTTGCATTTCTGTATTGAATAATGACATCTAAAATCTTTTCATGTCTTTCAGGAGCGAACCCAACTTCATCCTGATGTTTACGGCCCCCTTTATTATGTATTGCTTGATTCAGTTTGCTAATTGAATTAGCTTGAGGGTTTCGTGTCTGTGTTCATGTAATAGATGCCTCTACTTTTCTTTTGTTGTCTATTTTTTGTTAAAGCTTTAATTCAAATTCCAGTTACTTAAAATACGGTGTAATATCAGATTCAGGTGTATAAAACAGTGATTCAACAATTCCATGTAACACCCCATGCTCATCACAACAGGTGCCCTGTGTAATCCCCGTCAATTATTTCACCTGACCGCCCCATCACCCTACACCTGCCCTCTGGTCATCATCAGTTTCTTCTTTATAGAGAAGTCTTTGTCTTGGTTTGCCTCTCTCTCTCTTCTTTCTCTCTTTGCTCATTTGTTTTGTTTCTTAAATTCTACATGGGAGTGAAATTATATGGTATTTGTCTTTCTATGATTGACTTATTTCACTTAGCATGATACTCTAGCTCCATCCATGTCCTTGCAAATGCTAAGAATTTGTTCTTCTTTATGGCTGAGCAATTCATATATATCACATCTCTCCCGCCCTTTCTTTTCTCAACAAATCTTGGTGTATTACCCAAACTTCGCAAGTTTCAACAATACTCATTGATTAGCTCACAGTTCTGTAGATGAGAGGTCCAAGTGAGCTCAACAGAATTCTTCTTAGTGTCTTACAAGGCTCCACTCAGGGTGTCAGCCTGAGTAGGCTTTGAGCTAGAGGACTAGGGAAGAATGTACTTCCAAGCTCCTTCAGAATGTTGGCAGAATCTAGGTCCTTGTGGCCATAGGTGTCCAGTTCAGTTTCCCTTGCTGTCAGATGGGAGCACGCTCTGCCCGTAGATACTGTCCACATTCTTGCCACCCGCATTCTTTCGACCTGGCCCTTGCATCTTCATAGCAGTGCATTGAGTCCCTCCTGCAGTTTCAGTCCCTCTGACAACCGCCTTCTACCTCCACCTGGAGAAAACTCTATGCTATGAAAGGTCTCACGTGTTTGGATTAAGCCAAGCTGAATAACTTACATTTGGCACATTATCTTAAGAGTGTCCTCAGGGGATAAAAGTCATGAGTGCCATCTTAAATTCATGGGTTACACAGAGATGGATATGAACCGTTAGACAAGAATATTTTTAAGAAACAAACATAATCATTTAAATTATATCTGACTATCATGTTACATATTTGCATATTTCTGAGGGAATGAAAGTCCCTTTGGGACAATAAATATATGTATATACATATGGGCATGTTTCCAGGTCGACTATTACAATGTATACCACATCTTGCTTATGCATTCAGCAGTTGATGGACACTGAGCTATTTCCAAAATTTGGCTATAGTAGATAGTGCTATCTACAGGAGCATATTTTTTCTGTGAAAATAATTTTTCCTTTCTCTGGAATAAATTCCCAGGTGTGCTACTGCTGAATGATGTGGTAATTGTGTGCAAAATATTTTTTTTGACAAAACTGCTAAACTCTTTTCCAAGAATGATTGTAAGATTTTACCAAAACTGTGTGGAAGTAGTTTTTTCAAAGCAGTTGTCTCAGGTCATGATCTCTGGGTCCTGGGATTGAGGCCTGCATTGGGCTCCCTGCTCTGGGGGAGCCTGCTTCTCTCTCCCTCTGCCTACCTCTGCCCCTACTTGCTTCCTCACTCTGTCAAAAAATAAAATCTTTTTAAAAAGTAGCATTTTTTATGTCTTATTAAGATATTTTAAAGTAAATGGCTTTAGTCATAAATGTTAGAGGCAATCTGCCTATAACAGAGGTATATCTAAGTGGCTAGATTTAATAAATCCAATTTACAAACTGAACTCATTGACCATAATTGTCTGCAAAAGTTGGCTCTAAACACAGAGATTAGCATAATTGTGATTACAACTCCTATTAGCATTTATAAATATAATTAGAGCCAAGTATTGGGCCGTGTTGGAAAGATGCCACTGAGGGATGCCTGGGTGGCTCAGCGGTTGAGCATCTGCCTTTGGTTCAGGGTGTGATCCCGGAGGACTGGGATCCCATCCCACATTGAGCTTCCTGTGTGGAGCCTGCTTCTCCCCCTGCCTGTGTCTCTGCCTCTCTCTCTGCGTCTCTCATGAATAAATAAAAAAAATAGGAAAAAAAGTAATATTTTTAAAAGGTGTGTAGCAACATCTCACTGTTGCTCACATTGACAGCTTCCTAACACTAGAGGATGTAGAGCGTACTTGTGTAGGCTTGCTTATTATCTGTGTATCATCTTTGTCCAGGTGTCTGCTCAGATACTCACCCATTATTAAGTTATCTGTGTTCTTACTGTTAAGTTATGAGGGTTGTTTTTTTTTTGCATAGTTTGAATAAAAAGTAAATAGTTTGAATATCAGATGTGTGTTTTGCACATATTTTCTTCCACGTTGTGAGTTGTCTTTAGGTTCTCTGGGCAATGTTTTCCACAGAGTAGCAGTTTGAAATTTGTAAGGTTCACGTTATGTTTTTTTCTTTTCTGGATCATGTTTGGTGTTGTGTGTTAAAGCGCACCACCAAACTCAGGGTCAAATAGATTTATTTTCTTTTATGCTGTCCTTTTGATGTCTTGATAACTGTGGTTTTAAGTTTACATACAATGTTGAGTGACTTTTGGTGGAAGTTGTAAAAGTTTTGCCCACATTTCTTTTCATATCCTCTGGGTTCCAATTCATTGTTCCTTAAGTATTTCTGGAGGAGCCGGGATGTTGTAGAGCATGTCAGTGAGCCATTGCAAAGCTTCTAGGACTCAGCTGGATCCTGGAAGGAGGCAGGTGGGGCCCTGGCAGTGAGGAACCCGCCTCCTACAGGGCTCCTGCGGTGCCTGAACACCCTGCAGGGGGTGCCTGAGCGCAGGCGCTGCCCCAGGGGGCTGGCAGGTGCAGGGGGCCTTGTCCACCTGCAGGAACAGGAGTCCCCGCGCTGGGGAGGCTTGGGGAGCACGTGGGGCCGCGGCCACTCTGACAGCAGCCCCGGCCTCCTCGGGCCCCAGGGTGAGGCTTCGGGCAGAGGTGGAGCCGGGTTCACACTGATAGGAACCTCTGGCCTCCCCAAAACCTGCTGTGGAGGATTCGGGAAGACCTGGGGCCGCATCCACGCAGGGGGGAGCCTGGCCTCCTCAGGACCCTTGGTGATGAGTATGGCGTTGACAGAGGGCCCGACATGCCTACAGAAATTGGCATTTCAGGACCCACTGTGGAGGCTTCTGGAGGCATTTTTGGGTCAACACCGACATCAGCAGGGACTCTTCAGATCCACAAGGTAAGGGAGGGATAAGTTAGAGTTAATGTTAGAGTTAGGGGGTAGGGGTAGGGTTAGTGTTTAGGGTAAAGGGTTCCGGTAAGGGTTGGGTTAAGGTGAGGTTTAGGGTTAGGCTTAGGGTTAGGGGTTTTTGGTTAGGGTTATGGTTAGGGGTTAGGGTTAGGGGCTATGGCTAGGTTTTTTGTTACGTTCCAGATTTGGCGTAGGATTACAAGAGAGGTAGGGTTAGGGTTAACGGGTTAGGGTTACATTTCAGTGTTTAGGTTTAGGGGTTATGATTAAGGTTGGGGTTAGGGTTACGGTTGGAGTCTCGGTTAGGTGTATGGATTAGGGGTTAGAGATTCATGTTTGGTTTTCAGTTAGTGATAGGTCCAGTGTTAGTCTAGGTGAAAGTTAGGATTAAGATAGGGTTAGGGTTATTGTCTGTACACAGGTAGAAATTGGATCTGGGCATGTGCCTGGCACTGGGACTCTTAGGATCATCAATGGGTTAGTTTGAAGTGTTTTGTTTAGGTTTTGGGTTAGGGTTTGTGCTTGACATCCATCCATTCAGAGGCGTCCCCAGAGAATCAATCTCCATGCTTCTCCTGGGGCGAGAATGGACATGGCAGGTATCTTCTGAGCTTAGATAAGGAGGAGATACATACATGGCTCTAAATGTGCTTTATTTGGATTTTCAATTCCCTTACATTTTATCTCTTGTGAGCACCTGTGTCATCAATACAAACAATTCTTATTTTAAAGTTTTACTTGAATTCCTGTTTGCTAACATAGTATAATATTTTCAGGTGTACAAGACACTGATTCATCCCCTGGATACATGCATGGTTCTCATCCCAGGTGCCCTAATTCAACCCCATCCCCCATTTCCCCATCCAACCCCTCACTTTCCTCTGGAATTTATTAGTTTCTTCTTTTTTTAAATAATAAATTTATTTTTTATTGGTGTTCAATTTGCCAACATACAGAATAACACCCAGTGCTCATCCCGTCAAGTGTCCCCCTCAGTGCCCGTCACCCATTCACCCCTACCCCCTCGCCCTCCTCCCCTTCCACCACCCCTAGTTCGTTTCCCAGAGTTAGGAGTCTTCCATGTTCTGTCTCCCTTTCTGATATTTCCCACACATTTCTTCTCCCTTCCCCTCTATTCACTTTCACTATTATTTATATTCCCCAAACGAATGAGACCATATAATGTTTGTCCTTCTCCGATTGATTTATTTCACTCAGCATAATACCCTCCAGTTCCATCCACGTAGAAGAAAATGGTTGGTATTTGTCATTTCTAAGGAAGATGTGGTTTATGTATACAATGGAATATTACTCAGCCATTAGTTTCTTCTCTATGGTTAAGAATGTGTTTCTTCAATTGCTACTCTCATCCCCTCCCCACACTTTGCCAGATTGTTTGGTTTCTTAAAATCCACATATGAATGCAGCCGTATGGTATTTGTCTTTCTCTGACTTATTTCACTTTGCATAATTTTATTCATTTTTTTCACATCATTATAAATGGCTTCATTTCACCCTTTCTGATGACTGAGTCATACCTCAGTATGTATATTTACTACATCTTCTCTGCCCATTCACCTGTTGATGGACACCTGGGCTATGCTCATAATTTGGCTACCTCTTGTTGATAATGCTGCTATGAACATTGGGCTGCATGTCCCCCTTCGAATCTGTACTTTTATATCCTCTGAGTAAATACCTAGTTGTGCAATTTCTGAATTGTAGAGTAGTTCTATTTTGTTTTTTTTTAATTTATTTTTTATTGGTGTTCAATTTACTAACATACAGAATAACCCCCAGTGCCCGTCACCCATTCACTCCCACCCCCCGCCCTCCTCCCCTTCCACCACCCCTAGTTCGTTTCCCAGAGTTAGCAGTCTTTACGTTCTGTCTCCCTTTCTGATATTTCCCACACATTTCTTCCCCGTTCCCTTATATTCCCTTTCACTATTATTTATATTCCCCAAATGAATGAGGACATATAATGTTTGTCCTTCTCCGACTGGCTTACTTCACTCAGCATAATACCCTCCAGTTCCATAGAGTAGTTCTATTTTGAACTTCTAGAGGAATCTCCATACTATTTTCCACAGTATGCAACAGGCTGCACCTGTTTGAATTCCTACCAGCAATGTAAGACTGTTCTCCTTCCTCCCCATCCTCACCAATACCTGTTGTTTCTTGTGTTGATAATTTTAGCCATTATGACAAGTGTCAGGTGATATCTCATTGTGGTTATGTATTGCATTTCCCTGACAATGGGTGATGTTGAGTGTCTTTTCATGTGCGTGGTGGCCATCTGGATGTCTTTTTAAAGAAAATGTCCATTCGTGTATTCTGCCCATTTTCAATTGGGTCATTTGTGTTTAGGATGCTGAGATTTATATTTGCCTTATATATTTTGGAAACTAAGTCTTTTTTGAGCAGGTTACTGAATAAGCACTGGAAAGTTCCAGGACTGAGGAAAAATAGCATATAGAACTAGAGGTTTTTTTCTTTACATTTCTTTCTTTACTTTTCTTTTCTTTTTTTTTTAATAAATTTATTTTTTATTGGTGTTCAATTTGCCAACATACAGAAAAACACCCAGTGCTCATCCCGACAAGTGCCCCCCTCCGTGCCCGCCACCTAGTCACCCCCCCCTCCCACCCTCCTCCCCTGCCACCACCCCTAGTTCATTTCCCAGAGTTAGGAGTCTTCCATGTTCTGTTTCCCTTTCTGATATTTCCTACCCATTTCTTCTCCCTTCCCTCTATTCCCTTTCACTATTATTTATATTCCCCAAATGGATAAGACCATATAATATTTGTCCTCCTACAATTGACTTATTTCACTCACCATAATACCCTCCAGTTCCATCCATGTCGAAAAAAATGGTGGGTATTTGTTATTTCTAATGGCTGAGTAATATTCCATTGTATACATAAACCACATCTTCTTTATCCATTCATCTTTTGATGGACACTGAGGCTCCTTCCACAGTTTGGCTATTGTGGCCATTGCTGCTAGAAACATCGGGATGCAGGTGTCTCGGCATTCTATTGCATCTTTATATTTGGGGTCAATCCCCAGCAGTGCAATTGCTGGGTTGTAGGGCAGGTCTATTTTTAACTCTTTGAGGAACCTCCACACAGTTTTCCAGGGTGGATGCATCATTTCACAATCCCACCAACAGTGCAAGAGTGTTCACCTTTCTCTGCATCCTCTCCAACATTTGTGGTTTCCTGCCTTGTTAATTTTCCCCATTCTCACTGGTGTGAGGTGGTATCTCATTGTGGTTTTGATTTATATTTCCCTGATGGCAAGTGATGCAGAGCATTTTCTCATGTGCGTGTTGGCCATGTCTATGTCT
Organism: Canis lupus familiaris; assembly: GCF_011100685.1. Classification (NCBI taxonomy): domain Eukaryota; kingdom Metazoa; phylum Chordata; class Mammalia; order Carnivora; family Canidae; genus Canis; species Canis lupus. Next base: position 12,566,726 of record NC_049255.1, on the reverse strand, counting down.
TCCTCTGTGAGATTTCTGTTCATGTCTTTTGTCCATTTCAGGATTGGATGGTTTGTTTCTTTGGTGTTGAGTTTAATAAGTTCTTTATAGATCTTGGAAACTAGCCCTTTATCAGGATTATTTGAAGATTATTTAGGAAATTTGGTGGGGACAGGTGACTTGGGGACCCAACACATCAGCCTATTTTCAGAGACATATGCTAAAACATAACCACACACACCAAGGTACTGTTGTCAATACAAATGGAAATTCTAAAGAATGTTTTTCAGGAGGAAGAAAAGTTACCTCTGAAGAACCAATGTCCTAAGTTGGATTCCTATGAAGCAGCCGCTACAGCACAGCCTGTTGCATACTGTGGAAAACAGTATGGGGATTCCTCTAGAAGTTAAAAATAGAACTATTCTACAATTCAGAAATTGCACAACTAGGTAGTTAACCATAAGATACAAAAGTACAGATTCGAAGGGGGACATGCAGCCCAATGTTTACAACAGTATTATCAACAAGAGCTAGCCAAATTATGAACACAGCCCAGGTGTCCATTGACAGATGAATGGGCAGAAAAGATGTGGTAAATATACACACTGTGGTATTACTCAGTCATCAGAAAGGATGAAATGAAGCCATTTACAATGATGTGGAAAAAGCGACTAAAATTATGGTAACTGAAATAAGTTAGAGAGAAAGACAAATACCATACGACTTCTTTCATATGTGGATTTTATGAAACAAGACAAACTGGCAAAGGGGAGGGATGAGAGAAGCAAACCAAGAAACACATTCTTAACCATAGAGGAGAAACTAATAAATACCAGAGGAAGGTGAGCGGGGGATGGGGATATGGGGGATGGGGATGACGGAGAGCACCGGAGATGAGTACCAGGCATTGTATCCAAGGGTTGAATCACTATCTTGTACACCTCAAACTAATATTATGCTGTGTTAACAAACAGGAATTCAAGTAAAACTTTAAAATAACAATTGTTAGTATTGATGACACCGGTGCACACAAGAGATAAAACGAGTAAGAAATTGAAAGTCCAAATAGAGCATATTTAGAGCCATATACCCCTTCTTATCTCAGCTCAGGAGATGCCTGCCAAGTCTGTTCTCACACCAGCTGAAGCCTGGAGTTTGATTCTCTGGGGAGGCCTCTGAATGGATGGATGTCAAGGACAAACCCTAACCAAAACACTTTAACCCATTGAAGATACTAGGAGTTCCAGTGCCAGACACATGCCCAGATCCAATCTCTACCTGTGTACAGACACGAATCCTAACCCTAACCTTAATCCTAATTTTCACCTAGCCTAACACTGGACTTATCACTAACTGAAAACCAAACACCAATCACTAGCCCCTAATCCATACACCTAACAATGACTCCAACCATAACCCTAACCTCAACCCTAATCCTAACCCCTTCCCCTAACCCTAAACACTGAACTGTAACCCTAACCCTTAACCCTAACCTAACCCTACCTGTGTTTTAACCCTACCCCAAATCCGGAACCTAACCCAAACACTAGCCAAAGCCCCTAACGCAAACCCCTAACCTTAACCCTGCCCAAATGCCCTTCACCATAACCCGAACCATTAAACCTTAACCCCCACTCCTAAACACAAACCCTCCCCCTAACCCAAACCTCTAACTTTAACCCCTATCCCAAATGTAACACTAACTCTAAACTAACACTAACACCTAACTCCTAAACCAACCCCAACCCTAAACCTAATGCTAACCCTAAACACTAACCCTAACCCTAACCCTCACCTTAACCCCACCGTTATCCTAACCCCTACCCCTAACTCTAACATTAACTCTAACTTATCCCTTACCTTGTGATTTTGAAGAGTCCCTGCTGATGTCGGCATGGACCCGACCAATGCCTCCAGAAGCCTCCACAGCGGGTCCTGAAATGCCAATTTCTGTAGGCTTGTCGGGCCCTACATCAGCCCCCATACTCAGGACCCCAGGGCCTGCAATGCCGGGGCTGCTGTCAGAGTGGCCGCGGCCCCACGTGCTCCCCAAGGCTCCCCAGCGCGGGGGCTCCTGTTCCTGCAGGTGGACAAGGGCCCCTGCACCTGCCAGCCTCCTGGGGCAGCGCCTGCGCTCGGGCACCCCCTGCAGGTGGTCAGGCACTGCAGGAGCCCTGTAGGACACAGGGTCCTCACTGCCAGGGCTCCAGCTGCCTCCTTCCAAGCTCCAGCTGAGTCCTAGAAGCTTTGCAATGGCTCACTGACATGCGCTACAATATTCGGGCTCCTCCCGAAATACTTAAGGAACAAGGAATTGGAACCCATAGGATATGAAGTGAAATATGGGCAAAACTTTTACAACTTCCACCCAAAGTCACTCAACATTGTATGTAAACTTAAAACCACAGCTATCAAAATATCAAAAAGATAGCATAAAAGAAAATCTACATGACCTTGAGTTTGGTGGTGTGTTTTAACACACAACACCAAACACGATCCAGAGAAGAAAAAAACATAATGTGAACTTTACAAATTTAAAACTGCTACTCCTTAAAATTTCTTGCAGAGCTGGTTTGGAGGTCACATATTCTTTCAGTTCCTGCCTGTCTTGGAAGCTCTTTATCTCTCCTTCCATTTTGAATGAGAGCCTTGCTGGATAAAGTATTCTTGGTTGCATGTTCTTCTCATTAAGACCCTGAATATATCCTGCCAGCCATTTCTGGCCTGCCAGGTCTCTGTGGAGAGGTCTGCTGTTACCCTAATACTCCTCCCCATAAAAGTCAGGGATTTCTTATCTCTTGCTGCTTTAAGGATCTTCTCTTTATCTTTGGAATCTGCAAGCTTAACTATTAAGTGTCGAGGTGTTGAACGGTTTTTATTGATTTTAGGGGGGATCTCTCTATTTCCTGGATCTGAATGCCTGTTTCCCTTCCCAGATTAGGAGAGTTTTCAGCTAGGATTTGTTCAAATACATATTCTGGCCCTCTGTCCCTTTCGGCGCCCTTGGGAACCCCAATTAAACGTAGGTTTTTCTTCCTCAGGCTGTCGTTTATTTCCCTTAATCTATCTTCATGGTCTTTTGTTTGTCTCTTTTTTCCTCAGTTTCCCTCTTTGCCATCAACTTGTCTTCTTCGTCACTCACTCGTTCTTCCACCTCGTTAACCCTCGTCGTTAGGACTTCTAGTTTGGATTGCATCTCATTCAATTGATTTTTAATTTCTGCCTGATTGGATCTAAATTCTGCAGTCATGAAGTCTCTGGAGTCCTTTATGCTTTTTTCTAGAGCCACCAGTAGCTGTATAATAGTGCTTCTGAATTGGCTTTCTGACATTGAATTGTAATCCAGATTTTGTAACTGTGTGGGAGAGAGGACTGTTTCTGATTCTTTCTTTTGTTTTTTTTTTTTATTGGTGTTCAATTTACTAACATACAGAATAACACCCAGTGCCCGTCACCCATTCACTCCCACCCCCCGCCCTCCTCCCCTTCTACCACCCCTAGTTCGTTTCCCAGAGTTAGCAGTCTTTACGTTCTGTCTCCCTTTCTGATATTTCCCACACATTTCTTCTCCCTTCCCTTATTTTCCCTTTCACTATTATTTATATTCCCCAAATGAATGAGAACATATAATGTTTGTCCTTCTCCGACTGACTTACTTCACTCAGCATAATACCCTCCAGTTCCATCCACGTTGAAGCAAATGGTGGGTATTTGTCATTTCTAATAGCTGAGTAATATTCCATTGTATACATAAACCACATCTTCTTTATCCATTCATCTTTCAATGGACACTGAGGCTCCTTCCACAGTTTGGCTATAGTGGCCATTGCTGCTAGAAACATCGGGGTGCAGGTGTCCCGGCGTTTCATTGCATTTGTATCTTTGGGGTAAATCCCCAACAGTGCAATTGCTGGGTCGTAGGGCAGGTATATTTTTAACTGTTTGAGGAACCTCCACACAGTTTTCCAGAGTGGCTGCACCAGTTCACATTCCCACCAACAGTGTAAGAGGGTTCCCTTTTCTCCGCATCCTCTCCAACATTTGTGGTTTCCTGCCTTGTTAATTTTCCCCATTCTCACTGGTGTGAGGTGGTATCTCATTGTAGTTTTGATTTGTATTTCCCTGATGGCAAGTGATGCAGAGCATTTTCTCATATGCATGTTGGCCATGTCTATGTCTTCCTCTGTGAGATTTCTGTTCATGTCTTTTGCCCATTTCATGATTGGATTGTTTGTTTCTTTGGTGTTGAGTTTAATAAGTTCTTTATAGATCTTGGAAACTAGCCCTTTATCTGATATGTCATTTGCAAATATCTTCTCCCATTCTGTAGGTTGTCTTTGAGTTTTGTTGACTGTATCCTTTGCTGTACAAAAGCTTCTTATCTTGATGAAGTCCCAATAGTTCATTTTTGCTTTTGTTTCTTTTGCCTTCGTGGATGTATCTTGCAAGAAGTTACTATGGCCGAGTTCAAAAAGGGTGTTGCCTGTGTTCTTCTCTAGGATTTGATGGAATCTTGTCTCACATTTAGATCTTTCATCCATTTTGAGTTTATCTTTGTGTATGGTGAAAGAGAGTGGTCTAGTTTCATTCTTCTGCATGTGGATGTCCAATTTTCCCAGCACCATTTATTGAAGAGACTGTCTTTCTTCCAATGGATAGTCTTTCCTCCTTTATCGAATATTAGTTGCCCATAAAGTTCAGGGTCCACTTCTGGATTCTCTATTCTGTTCCACTGATCTATGTGTCTGTTTTTGTGCCAGTACCACACTGTCTTGATGACCACAGCTTTGTAGTACAACCTGAAATCTGGCATTGTGATGCCCCCAGATATGGTTTTCTTTTTTAAAATTCCCCTGGCTATTCGGGGTCTTTTCTGATTCCACACAAATCTTAAAATAATTTGTTCTAACTCTCTGAAGAAAGTCCATGGTATTTTGATAGGGATTGCATTAAACGTGTATATTGCCCTGGGTAACATTGACATTTTCACGATATTAATTCTGCCAATCCATGAGCATGGAATATTTTTCCATCTCTTTGTGTCTTCCTCAATTTCTTTCAGAAGTGTTCTATAGTTTTGAGGGTATAGATCCTTTACATCTTTGGTGAGGTTTATTCCTAGGTATCTTATGCTTTTGGGTGCAATTGTAAATGGGATTGACTCCTTAATTTCTCTTTCTTCAGTCTCATTGTTTGTGTATAGAAATGCCACTGACTTCTGGGCATTGATTTTGTATCCTGCCACGCTACCGAATTGCTGTATGAGTTCTAGCAATCTTGGGGTGGAGACTTTTGGGTTTTCTATGTAGAGTATCATGTCATCGGCGAAGAGGGAGAGTTTGACTTCTTCTTTGCCAATTTGAATGCCTTTAATGTCTTTTTGTTGTCTGATTGCTGAGGCTAGGACTTCCAGTACTATGTTGAATAGCAGTGGTGAGAGTGGACATCCCTGTCTTGTTCCTGATCTTAGGGGAAAGGCTCCCAGTGCTTCCCCATTGAGAATGATATTTGCTGTGGGCTTTTCATAGATGGCTTTTAAGATGTCGAGGAATGTTCCCTCTATCCCTACACTCTGAAGAGTTTTGATCAGGAATGGATGCTGTATTTTGTCAAATGCTTTCTCTGCATCCAATGAGAGGATCATATGGTTCTTGGTTTTTCTCTTGCTGATATGATGAATCACATTGGTTGTTTTACGGGTGTTGAACCAGCCTTGTGTCCCAGGGATAAATCCTACTTGGTCATGGTGAATAATTTTCTTAATGTACTGTTGGATCCTATTGGCCAGTATCTTGTTGAGAATTTTTGCATCCATGTTCATCAGGGATATTGGTCTGTAATTCTCCTTTTTGGCGGGGTCTTTGTCTGGCTTTGGAATTAAGGTGATGCTGGCTTCATAGAACGAATTTGGAAGTACTCCATCTCTTTCTATCTTTCCAAACAGCTTTAGGAGAATAGGTATGATTTCTTCTTTAAACGTTTGATAAAATTCTCCTGGGAAGCCATCTGGCCCTGGACTCTTGTGTCTTGGGAGGTTTTTGATGACTGCTTCAATTTCCTCCCTGGTTATTGGCCTGTTCAGGTTTTCTATTTCTTCCTGTTCCAGTTTTGGTAGTTTGTGGCTTTCCAGGAATGCGTCCATTTCTTCTAGATTGCCTAATTTATTGGCGTATAGCTGTTCATAATATGTTTTTAAAATCGTTTGTATTTCCTTGGTGTTGGTAGTGATCTCTCCTTTCTCATTCATGATTTTATTAATTTGAGTCTTCTCTCTCTTCTTTTTAATAAGGCTGGCTAATGGTTTATCTATCTTATTAATTCTTTCAAAGAACCAACTCCTGGTTCTGTTGATCTGTTCCACAGTTCTTCTGGTCTCGATTTCGTTGAGTTCTGCTCGAATCTTTATTAACTCCCTTCTTCTCTTGGGTGTAGGATCTATTTGCTGTTTTTTCTCTAGCTCCTTTATGTGTAAGGTTAGCTTTTGTATTTGAGTTCTTTCCAGTTTTTGAATGGATGCTTGTATTGCGATGTATTTCCCCCTTAGGACTGCTTTTGCTGCATCCCAAAGATTTTGAACGGTTGTATCTTCATTCTCATTAGTTTCCATGAATCTTTTTAATTCTTCCTTAATTTCCTGGTTGACCCTTTTATCTTTTAGCAGGATGGTCCTTAACCTCCATGTGTTTGAGGTCCTTCCAAACTTCTTGTTGTGATTTAGTTCTAATTTCAAGGCATTATGGTCCGAGAATATGCAGGGGACAATCCCAATCTTTTGGTATCGGTTCAGACCCGATTTGTGACCCAATATGTGGTCTATTCTGGAGAAAGTTCCATGTGCGCTTGAGAAGAATGTGTATTCAGTTGAGTTTGGATGTAAAGTTCTGTAGATATCTGTGAAATCCATCTGGTCCAGTGTATCATTTAAAGCTCTCGTTTCTTTGGAGATGTTTTGCTTAGAAGACCTATCGAGTATAGAAAGAGCTAGATTGAAGTCACCAAGTATAAGTGTATTATTATCTAAGTATTTCTTCACTTTGGTTAATAATTGATTTATATATTTGGCAGCTCCCACATTCGGAGCATATATATTGAGGATTGTTAAGTCCTCTTGTTGAATAGATCCTTTAAGTATGATATAGTGTCCCTCTTCATCTCTCACTACAGTCTTTGGGGTAAATTTTAGTTTATCTGATATAAGGATGGCTATCCCTGCTTTCTTTTGAGGACCATTCGAATGGTAAATGGTTCTCCAACCTTTTATTTTCAGGCTGTAGGTGTCCTTCTGTCTAAAATGAGTCTCTTGTAGACAGCAAATAGATGGGTCCTGCTTTTTTATCCAGTCTGAAACCCTGCGCCTTTTGATGGGGTCATTAAGCCCGTTCACATTCAGAGTTACTATTGAGAGATATGAGTTTAGTGTCATCATGATATCTATTCAGTCTTTGTTTTTGTGGACTGTTCCACTGAACTTCTTCTTAAAGGGGAATTTTAAGAGGCCCCCTTAAAATTTCTTGCAGAGCTGGTTTGGAGGTCACATATTCTTTCAGTTGCTGCCTGTCTTGGAAGCTCTTTATCTCTCCTTCCATTTTGAATGAGAGCCTTGCTGGATAAAGTATTCTTGGTTGCATGTTCTTCTCATTTAGGACCCTGAATATATCCTGCCAGCCCTTTCTGGCCTGCCAGGTCTCTGTGGAGAGGTCTGCTGTTACCCTAATACTCCTCCCCATAAAAGTCAGGGATTTCTTGTCTCTTGCTGCTTTAAGGATCTTCTCTTTATCTTTGGAATTTGCAAGCTTCACAATTAAATGTCGAGGTGTTGAACGGTTTTTATTGATTTTAGGGGGGGATCTCTCTATTTCCTGGATCTGAATGCCTGTTTCCCTTCCCAGATTAGGAAAGTTTTCAGCTAGAATTTGTTCAAATACATATTCTGGCCCTCTGTCCCTTTCGGCGCCCTCGGGAACCCCAATTAAACGTAGGTTTTTCTTCCTCAGGCTGTCGTTTATTTCCCTTAATCTATCTTCATGGTCTTTTAATTGTTTGTCTCTTTTTTCCTCAGTTTCCCTCTTTGCTATCAACTTGTCTTCTAGGTCACTCACTCGTTCTTCCACCTCGTTAACCCTCGTCGTTAGGACTTCTAGTTTGGATTGCATCTCATTCAATTGATTTTTAATTTCTGCCTGATTAGCTCTAAATTCTGCAGTCATGAAGTCTCTTGAGTCCTTTATACTTTTTTCTAGAGCCACCAGTAGCTGTATAATAGTGCTTCTGAATTGGCTTTCTGACATTGAATTGTAATCCAGATTTTGTAACTGTGTGGGAGAGAGGACTGTTTCTGATTCTTTCTTTTGAGGTGATGTTTTCCTTCTAGTCATTTTGCTCAGTGCAGAGTGGCCAAAAGCAAGTTGTATTGGGAAAAAGAGAAAAAGAGAGGAGAGAAAGAAGGAAAGAAAAGAGAAAGAGAAAAAAAGGGAAGAAAAAGAAAAAAAAAAAACGAAAAAAAAAAAAAAGAAAAAGAGAAAGAAAAAGAAAGGAGAAAAAAAGGGGGTGGGGGAAGGAAACAAATCAAAAAGCAAAACAAAACAAAAACAAAAACAAAAACAAACAAAAAAAAGAACCACCGGGGAGTATCTTCTGATTCTGTGTACTTTAAGTCCCTTGGCTTCTCCTGGAAGTTGTCCGTCTAGCTGGTGTTCTGGGGGAGGGGCCTGCTGTGCTGATTTTCAGGTGTTAGCAGTTGGGGGAGCTGCTGTGCCCCTGCCTGGTGCAGGGCTCAGTGGGGGTTGTTTGCCCCGTGAGGCCGCAGGAGGAACAGCCCCAGTGGCGGGGCAGCTCTGGAAACCTGGATTCAGCTCTGGCAGGAACTCCGTCTGCAGGGCCTGGAGGCTCCGGGGCGGGGCCGCTGATGTGCTCAGCTGGGGCAGGAGCGTCCTCGCTGTCCTGGGCCCTCCCGGCCTCTGCCTGTCCCGGGGGAGGCGGGATCCTGGGCTGTGTCCGGGCGCCCTGTGCTCCGGAGCCTGCGCTGTTGGATTCGCGCTCCCGGGCCGCGCAGCCCCCTCCGCGGAGCTGCAGCCCGAGCCCCTCCGAGCTGCTCCTGGAACCGCGCAGCCCCCTCCGCACGGAGCCTCTTCCTCTGCCCGAGCCCCTCCGTGCTGCTCCCGGGGCCGCGCAGCCCCCTCCGCGGAGCCGCCGCCCGAGCCCCTTCAGCTGCTCCTGGTCCCGCCGGGTCCCGCCGTGCGCGCTGCAGCCCTTAGGGAGCTCGGCGCACTCTCCTGGGTGCGCAGTTGCTGTTACTGTCCCCGGGAGCCCGAGGGCATCCCCTCCCTCCTGGGTCCTGCTCCAACTCCCCGCGAGCCCCTTTCCGCCCGGGAAGGTCGGTGCAGCTCCTGCGTCTCCGGGACGGGGCTCTCCTGTCCTGGGGACACTCGCCCCGGCCTCAGCCCGGCTCCTCGCGGGGCCCCTCCCCCTTGGAGGCCTTTGTTCCTTTATTTCTTTTTCCCCGTCTTCCTACCTTGATAGATGCGCGAACTCTTCTCACTGTAGCATTCCAGCTGGTCTCTCTTTAAATCTCAGGCCGAATTCATAGATTTTCAGGATAATTTGAAGGTTTTCTAGGTAGTTTGGTGGAGACAGGTGATTTGGAGACCCTACTCTTCCGCCATCTTGCTCCTCCCCCCCTGATTCTTTCTTTTGAGGTGAGGTTTTCCTTCTAGTCATTTTGCTCAGTGCAGAGTGGCCAAAAACAAGTTGTATTGGGAAAAGGAGAAAAAGGGAGGAGAGAAAGAAGGAAAGAAAAGAGAAAAAAAGAAAAAAGAAAAAAAAGAGAAGAAAAAGAGAAAGAAAAAGAAAGAAAGGGAATAAAGGGTGGGGGAAGCAAACAGAAATCAAAAAGCAAAAAAAAAAAAAAAAAAAAAAAAAAACACGGGAGAGTATCTTCTGTTTCTGTATACTTTAAGACCCTTGACTTCCCCTGGAACTTGTTCTTCTAGTTGGTCTTCTGGGGGAGGGGCCTGTTGTGCTGATTTTCAGGTGTTAGCACTTGGGGGAGCTGCTCTGCCCCCTGCCTGGTGCAGGGCTCAGTGGGGGTTGTTTACCCCGTGAGGCCCCAGGAGGAACAACCGCAGTGGTGGGGCCAGCTCTGGAGGCCTGGATTCAGCTCCTGCAGTAACTACAGAGCTCTCAGCCTGCAGGGCCTGGAGGCTCGGGGCGGGGCCGCTGATCTGCTCATCTCTCAGTAGGAGCTTCCTTGCTGTCCTGTGCCCTCCTGGCTTCTGCCTGTCCCGGGGGAGGCCAGATCCTGGGCTGTGTCCCGGCGCCCTGGTCTCCCGGGCCTGCGCTGTTTGGATTCGCAGTCCGGCTGCGCAGCCCTCTCCGCACGGAACCTCTTCCTCCGCCCGAGCCCCCCCGAGCTGCTCCCAGGTCAATGCGTGCGCGCTGCAGCCCTTTAGGGAGCTCAGCGCACTCTCCTGGGCGCGCAGGTGTCTGTTAGTGTCCCAGGGAGCCTGAGGGCATCCCCGCCCTCCTGGGGTCCTGCTCTAACTCCCTGCGGGCGCCTTTCTGCCCGGGAAGATTGGTGAAGCTCCTGTTTCTCCGGGAGGGGGCTCTCCTGTCCTGGGGTCACTCGCCCCGGCCATAGCCCGGCTCCTCGCGGGACCCCTCCCCCTTGCATGCCTTTTGTTTCTTTCTTTTTTCCCCCGTCTTCCTTTTTTTTTAATCTTTATTTTTAAATAATAAATTTACTTTTTATTGGTATTCAATTTGCCAACATACAAAATAACACCCAGTGCTCAACCCGTCCAGTGCCCCACTCAGTGCCCATCAACCATTCACCCACATGCCCCGCACTCCTCCCCTTCCACCACCCCTAGTTCCTTTCCCACAGTTAGGAGTCTTCATGTTCTGTCTCCCTTTTCTGATATGTCCTACCCATTTCTTCTCCCTTCCCTTCTATTCCCTTTCACTATTATTTATATTCCGAAAATGAATGAGACCATACAATGTTTGTCCTTCTCCGATTGACTTACTTCACTCAGCATAATACCTTCCAGTTCCATCCACGTTGAAGCAAATGGTGGGTATTTGTCTTTTCTAATGGCTGAGGAATATTCCATTGTATACATAGACCACATCTTCTTTATCCATTCATCTTTCAATGCGCACCGGGGCTCCTTCCACAGTTTGGCTATTGTGGCCATTGCTGCTATAAACATTGGGGTGCAGGTGTCCCGGCACTCACTGCATCTGTATCTTTGGGGTAAATCCCCAGCAGTGCAATTGCTGGGTCATAGGGCAGACTATTTTTAACTCTTTGAGGAACCTCCACACAGTTTTCCAGAGTGGCTTCAATAAATGGTGCTGGAAAATTGGACATCCACATGCAGAAGAATGAAACTAGACCACTCTCTTGCACCATACACAAAGATAAAAATTAATTTATTAAAAAGAATAATATTACAACCTAAAAAATAAAATAAAATAAAATAAAATAAAATAAAATAAAATAAACTGCTACTCTGTGAAAGACATTTCCCAGGGAACCTAGGGACCACTCACAAACCGAATATTTGTTAAAATATTTGAAAATATTTGTTCCAAACACACATCTGATATTCAAATTCTTTACTTTTTATTCAATCTACACAAAACAAACCTCATAACAGTAAGAATACAGATAACTTAATTTACAATGGGTGAATATCTGAGTAGACACATGGACAAAGATGATATGCAGATAATAAGCAAGCCTACAAAAGTATGCTCTACATTCTCTAGTATTAGGAAGTTGCCAATATGAACAACAGTGAGATGGTGCTACACACCTTTTAGAAATGCTATATAAATATATATATATCTTTTCTTTTTTAGTATAAATTTATTTTTCATTGGTGTTCAACTAGCCAACATACAGAATAACACCCAGTGCTCGTCCCTGTCAAGTGCCCACCTCAGTGCCCGCCACCCAGTCACCCCCAACCCCCGCCCACTTCCCCTCCACCACCCCTAGTTCGTTTCCCAGAGTTAGGAGTCTTTCATGTTCTGTCTCCCTTTCTGATATTTCCCACTCATTCTTTCTCCTTTCCCCTTTATTTCCTTTCACTATTTTTTATATTCCCCAAATGAATGAGACCATATAATGTTTGTCCTTCTCTGATTGACTTATTTTTTCAATTTTACTTATTTGACAGAGAGTGAGCAAGCAAGTAGGGGTAGAGGTAGGCAGAGGGAAAGAGAAGCAGATTCCCCCAGAGGAGGGAGCCCTATAGGGGCTCGATCCAAGGACCCAGGGATCATTACCTGAGATAAGGCAGACACTTAAGCAACTGAGCCACCCAAGCATTGCAGTAGCTGAGCCACCCAGGTGCCCCTAGAAATGCTAAACTCCCAATAATGAGGATACTTGTTGCTGGAGGGTGGCATATGATGGAATGCACCTTCATGCTGCGGATATAAATATGGTTGCTTTGGAAGATAGTTTAACAATTTTTCTGAGGCTAAATAAATTTCACCTGAATTTCTGGAAGGCACACTTCTAGTATCTAGACAACTGCCTGGAAAAAAACAGTTTGCACACAGTTTTTCTAAAATCTCACACACACTCCTGGGAAAGAGTTTAGCAGTTTTGTCCAAAAAATATTTTGCATACAATTAACACATAATTCAGCAGTAACGCTCCTGGGAATCTATTCCAGAGAAATGAATATTAAAAAAAAAGCATTTACACAGCCATTACACATATAAAGGCACCTCTGCAGAGATGATAAAGATTTCTCAAATGTCTTCAATGTTGATTTTTAAAAGATTTGAGAGGGCGTGCAGTGAGAGGGGCAGAGGGTAAGGGAGACTCTGAATCAGACTCCCCCCACCGCTGGGGCCGAGCCCCACCTGAGGCTCCACACCACAACCTCGAGATCCTGAACTGAGCCAAAATCAAGAGTAGATGTTGAGCTGACTGAACCACCCAGGAGCCCCTCAAATGTTCTTAAGTGCAAAATCCATGCTGTGAACCCTTGGGGGTGGGAGGACAGCTGGGACACCCAGTCTACCTAGAAGGGTGGGAGGCCAGGAGGGCATGAAGGTGGGAACTAAGGATGTGGGAGGGTGCCTGCAACCCCTTCCCATCCGATGTGAGACAGGACCTCCCTGCACACCCTTGGCCTTCAGGGTGCCGGGCTAAGTGCTGACTGGATCCCCGACCAACAGTGATGACATGGGACCCCATTGTGGGCGGAACCCTGGCGCCCCAGGGTTCCACTGCTGCCTGGTGCTACTCTGCGTTCCCTGGCAGCGGGAGGCACTCATGCTCTGGGTCTGGCTCACAGCGCCTGAACTATCCCACTCTCCCCAGTACCCCAGTGTATAAAGTGTAGGTGCTCACACAACGACAGGTCACAGGTGAGTGGGAACTTCTCCCTGCACACCTCGGTTCACTGTGGCACCTGTGGTTCCATGTGGGGGTGCTGGCATCCTGGGTTGGTGTGAGAACGCACCGACCCCTGTGTGATGATGCCCATGAGGCATCTCCTGCAGCCCTTCCACAGCTCCACGGGATCAGAGCTGCCTCCCTGCTGCTCCAGGCCAGGGAAGGAGGCTGTGGTCAGGGCTAGGGCAGCTCATCCGGGACCACTACTCCCCTGTAAGCCCTCTTCTGTGCAGCGGAGACCCAAGCCATGACCTTTCCAGCCAGTCCTACGTACATGGTCCCCGACATGTGATGACCAATCCCCCCACCCTGTGGTCCAGGGTGGACGATCAGGGCTCTCTGGGTCCTTCTGGTCTATGAGCAGGCGTGCTCTTCACAAACTAGAACATGGAGGCCCTCATGCTCCATCCCCAGATCCTCCCTCAGGCTATTCACAAAACGCTGTATACAGGGTGCATAGTTTGTTCACACTTTTGCTGGCATAAGTTATTAATTTTTTTACGTCCAGTTCATTGCTTTTTCCTGCTGGTTGTTGTGCTTGTTGAATCTAACAGAAACCTTCAGTCTGCTCCTCCTGGGCCCCTCCCCCTTGGAGGCCTTTGTTTCTTTATTTCTTTTTCCCCGTCTTCCTACCTTGATAGATGCTCGAACTCTTCTCACTGTTGCATTCCAGCTGGTCTCTCTTTAAATCTCAGGCCGAACTGATAGATTTTCAGGATAATTTGAAGGTTTTCTAGGTAATTTGGTGGAGACAGGTGATTTGGGGACCCCACTCTTCAGCCATCTTGCCCCTCCCCCCCTCGTCTCATTTTCTAAGGTGCTTTTAGCCTTGGTTGTTTCCTTCACTGTGCAGAGCTTTCTATCTTGATGAAGTCCCAATAATTTATTTTTGGATTTGTTTCCCTTGTCTCAGAGGCATATGTAGAAAGAAGATCCTATGGCCAAGTCAAAGACGTTACTGCCTATCTTTTCTTCTTTTTATGGTTTCAGGTCTCACATTTAGGTCTCCAATCCCTTTTGAATTTTTTATACATGGTGTAGGAAAGTGTTTCAATTCCATTCTTCTGCATGTGGCTGTCTAGTTTTTGCAACATTATTTGCTGAAGAGAGTGTCTTTTATTTCTTTATTTTAAAGATTCTCTTTATTTATTCATGAGACACACACACACATACACACACAGAGGCAGAGACACAGGCAGAGGGAGAAGCAGGCTCCATGCGGCGAGCCTGACACAGGACTCGATCCTCGGTCTCCAGGATCACACCCCGGACTGCAGTGGGAGCTAAACTGCTGCACCACCAGGGCTGCCTGAGACTGTCTTTTAACCATTGGGTATTCTTTCCTGCTTGTGGAGGATTAATTCAGCCTAGAGTTTGGGGTTTGTATCTGGTTACAGTATTCCATTGTGTTCTATTGATCTATGTGTCTTCTTCTTGTGCCCATACTATCCTCTTTGGATCACTAGAAATCTGTAATATAACTTGGAGCCTGAAATTTTGGTGCCCCCAGCTGGATTTTCTTTTTTAATACTGCTTTATCTATTTTCAATCTTTTGTGGCTCCATAGAAATTTTAGGGTTATTTGTTCCAGCTCTGTGAAAAATGTTAGTGCTCTGTTGATAGGGATTGCATTGAATGTACAAATAGCTTTGAGTAGTATAATCTTATTTTCAATATTTGTTCTTCCAGTCCTTGGCCATGAAATATTTTTGCATTTTGTGTCATCTTCAATTTCTTTCATCAATATTTTATAGTATTTCCAGTACAGGGCATTCACCTCTTTGGTTAGCCTGAATCCTCCATATCTTATTGGTTTTGTTGCTAATTATAAATAGGATTGAGCCCTCAATTTCTCCTTCTGTTGCCTTATTATTGTTGCATTGAAATATGACACATTTCCACATATTAATTTTATATCCTGCTACTGTTTCAAGTTCTTGTTTGATTTCTAGCAATTGTTTTTGTTGATGTCTTTTGGCTTTTCTACATAGAGTATCATGTCTGCAAATAATGAATGTTTGACTTCATCCTTGTCAATTTGCATCCCTTTATTTTTTTGTTGTTTTTGTTGTCTGATTACTGAAGCCCAGACTTCCAGTACTATGTAAATAGTAATGGTGAGAGTGGACATCCTTGTCTCGTTTATGAGTGTAGGGGAAAGGCTCAGTTTTTCTCACCTGAGAATGATAGTAGCCGTGGATCTTTGGTATATGGCCTTTATGATGCTGAGGTATGTCCCTTCTATCCTTACCTTGCTGAGAGGTTTTTTT
This sequence comes from Canis lupus familiaris, assembly GCF_011100685.1. Lineage (NCBI taxonomy): Eukaryota > Metazoa > Chordata > Mammalia > Carnivora > Canidae > Canis > Canis lupus. Next base: position 12,551,057 of record NC_049255.1, on the reverse strand, counting down.
TTTTTTTGTCAAGAAAAAATGCTGTATTTTGTCTGTTTTTTTCCACATCTATTGACAGATCAATAGGATAAGGTTCTTATCCTTTCCTTTAGTAATGTAGTGTATCATGTTGATTGATTTGTGAATATTGATCCACCCTTGCAACCCAGGAATAAATCCCATTAGATTGTGGTGAATAGTTCTTTTAATACGCTGCTGAATTGATTTGCTAGTATTTTACTGAGAATTTTTGCTTCCAGATTTCATTAGGTCTGTACATCTCCTTTTTAGTGGGTCTTTTCTGGTTTTGGGATCAAGATAATGCTGGCCTCATAGAACGAGTTTGGAAGTTTTCCTTCCATTTCTATGTTTTGGAAACGTTTGAGACGAATAGGGTATTAACTCTTTTTTAACTGTCCAGTATAATTGCTCTAGTAATACATCCCGCCCTGGACCTCCATTCGTCAGGAGAGTTACTTTTATGATTTTATTTACTTATTCATGATAGACACAGAAAGAGAGGCAGAGACAGAGGGAGAGGCACACTCCATGTGGGGAGCCCGATGTGGGACTCAGTCCTAGATCCCTGGGATCACGTCCTGAGCTGAATGCAGACACTCAACTGCCGAGGCACCCAGGCACCCAGGTGCCCTGTTGGGAGGGGGGGTGATTGCTATTGAACTTATTGGCTAGTCCTGTGTCTGTTCACATTTTCTATGTCTTCCTGTTTTAGTTTTGGTAGTTTCTGGTTTCTTGAGGTCTGTCCATTTCTTGCAGGTCTCACAGGTTGTCAGCATATAATTTTTCATAGAAGTATCTTATACTTGTTTTATTTTTCTAGCACTGTATGTGATCCCATATCGTTGTAATTTTATTTATTTGGGTCCTTTCTGTTTTTGATAAGTCGGGGTAGAGGTTGATGAATTTTATTAATTATTTTTTAGAATCAGCTCTGTGTTTCCTTATTCCATTCTACTGTTTTCTTGTTGTTTCTGAATAATTCATTTCTTCTCTCATCTTTATTATTTCCCTTCTTCTGCAGGCTTTACGCTTTGTTTGCTGTTCCTTTTGTAGCTCCTTTAAGTGTAAACTTAGGCTGTGTATTTGAGGCTTCTCTTGCTTCTTGAGGGAGGCCTGTTTTTCTATGTACTTCCCTCCCAGGGCTGCCTTTGCTACATGCCAGAGGTTTGGACAAACATGTTTCAATTTTCATTTGCTTCTATATATTTTTATAATTTCTTTAATTTCCTGGTTGCATCATTCATTCTCTAGTAGGGTGTTCTTTAGTCTCCAGGTATTTGTGGTGTTTCCAAAGTTTTCCTTGTTGTTGACTTCAAGTTTCATAGTGTCGTGGTCTGAAAATGTACGTGGTCTGAAAATGTACACTGGGGTCCCATCTCAGTGTTCTTGGACCTGTTGAGGGCTGATTTGTGGCCTATTATGTGATCTGTTCTGGAGAATGTCCCATGTGCATGTGAAAGGAATGTGTATTCTGCTGGTGTAGGATGAAATATTCTGAATATATCTGTTGAGTCTAACTGGTCCAGAGTGTCCATCAAAGCCATTGTTCCCTGTTGATTTTCTGCTTGATGATCTCTCCTTTTGTTGCAAGTGGGCATGAAAATCCCCTGACATTGTATCAGTGAGTTTCAGTATGTTTGTTGTTCATTGGTTTCTATATTTAGCTACTCCCACTAGTAGGATAAATAATAAATAAATGCACTATTGGGTGCATAAATATTTACCATTGTTTGATGGTAGTCAATCTACATTCAGATTGGCTTTTGAAAGTTATGAATTGAGTGCCTTGCTGTTACCAGTAGAGTAGGTGTTTCTGGAGATGTTCTCTGGTACTTTTGAGTCTTTGTTGCTTTTGGTGTCTCTTTTTTTTCCTGACTAGAGTAGTCCCCCTTAAAACTTTGTTGCTGGACCGTTTTGTGGTCAAGAACTCTTTTATTTGTTGTCTGCCTGGGAAACTCTTTTTTTTTTTTTTTTTTTTGCCCGGGAAACTCTTAATCCCTCTTTCTATCGTGAATGACAGCCTTGCTGTATAAAGAATTTGTGGCTGCATCCTTTTTCCATTCAGTATATTGAATATTTCCTTCCAATACTTTCTGGCCTGCGAAGTTTGTGTGGACAGATCTGTGGTCTGGGTTTGTCTTCCCTTGTAGGTTAAGGACTGTCACCACCCCACAGCTTTCAGGATTCTAACCTTGTGTGTGTATTTTGTGAATTAGACTCTGATGTGCCTTGGCAATGGTCGGCTTTTGTTGAATTTAGTAGTTGTCTGTGCTCCTGGTTTCAGTGTCTGGATCCTTCCTCACATTAGAAAAGTTCATATAATTTGTTCAAATAAAACTTGTGCCCCTTTCGCTCTCTCTTCATCTTCTGAGTCTCCTATGATATGAATTTTAATAAGTGACTATGTTCCCTAACTTTGCCTATGTGGTCCATTACCTTTCTTGTTTTTAGGGCTTCCACTTGGGACTCCACTTCAGTTATACCATTTTGAATATTGAGCTGACTAGATGTCAGTTCTTTTATCTCTACAGTAAGGGATTGTGTAGGGTCTCCTGGGCTCTTTTTCCAACCCAGCTACTACCTTTATAATCATTGTTTTAAATTCTAGTCCAGACATCTTGGCTTATATCTGCATTGATTAAATCCCTGGCTGTGAGTTCTACCTCCTGTTCTTTTTGAGGCAAAATTCTTCGTATCATTATATTTCCAAGAATAGATGGAAGAAAGTAAAAGAAGAACAGGAAAAACAACAATAACCACAACCCCCCCCCAAAATCCTAGATCTTGGGTGTGTTTTAGCCTACTTCTTCATTATTAATTAATTATTAAGAATATCTAGATCCCAAAATAATAAAGAAAACTTAAGTACAAAGAAAGTAACAAAAATAATTTTATTTTTAAAGACATATATTTATTAACACTTAATAAAAAGAATTGACCAAAATAATTGAAAAATAATAAAAAAGAACAAAGTACAAAGGAAGCTAGATCCTACTTTCCCCGTAGAGCTGAAGCCTTGCAGGCCTCTGTGATCAGTACTCTTGGTGGGAGACAGTGGTCTGTGCGGGTCTTCTGGGGGTGGGCCCATTGCGCTGATTGTCAGGTGAACACTGGCCTTAGTGGAGATACACCTGATGAGCTCAGAGGTAGGGCTCAGAGTAAGCACCTCTGGTCTCCACGTGGCAGCAATGTGGGCACCCTGAGGACTCTCAGTGCTGATTGGAGGGATGCCTGTGGGGGCCCAGAGTTCCCTAGCCCTGGAGCTGAACATCCTGCCGCCCAGTCTGCAGTGAGCCTTCACAGAAGAGGCATCAAGCCTTCTTATCTCCACAGTTTGTGTCAGGACCCTGTGTTCACCCTGCCTGTGTCCGAGCTTGCATGGTGTGCCTCCTATAGGTCATCATTCGGCCAGCGCCCAGAAGGCATCCTCCTCAGTCAGGAACATCAGCAGGATGGCCATGATCTGGCTCATTCCCTGGCAGTGGCCCACCTCCTGCAAGAGCCAGAGCCCGATAGAGGGTGTCCCCGCCGAGGCCCCTCTGAGCCCTCCCCGCTTGGACATAAGGCTCCCATGGCACCCTCAGAGCCCCAGCTCCCAGAGGGTGCTCCTAGAGGGTGAGGAGAGCAGGGTGGAGGGCAACCCGGATGGACTATAGATAAATTAGAGCACAGGTCTGGGGTTTGCTGTGACACACTTGCTACTGAGCCCGTGTGGTCAGCACAGGACCCTGGCTGGACAGGGGACGGCATCTGGGGGCTCATCATACTATGTATGTTAACAAGCAGTGCAAATTGTCTAAAATTCAATGCACAACATTCAGAAATACATAAGAACACTGAGGGTGGGTGTCACTTTCACCGTCATTGGGTCCATGTTGTGTCCTGGTCAAGTGGTGGCGATGCTGCCCAGCCCCCAGATCCCCTTACTGCCACCCTCAGCCCCCACCCCTGCGCCCTGCTCATCACTGGGCAGCTCCACACCCCTTGAGGTTCAGCTCCCACAGTGACACCTGGAGTCCCCATCTTGGTGGCTTCCCCATCCCAGGGACCCTGGAGGGGGGGGTCATGTGTGTCATCCCGAGCACTTTACCACGAGGCAGTGTTTTCTTTGTTGCCGCAATTCCACCTGGCCTCAGACACCCCGTATTACCTACCCAGGAGCCCTCAGGCCCCCTCTGGGGCCCCCAGTCACCGCTTGCCCAGGAGCCACACCCAACCCCAAAGCAGTCCCACCACATGACCATGATGTGGTTTGGAAGCTTCTGTTGATATCTAGATCTATCTGTTTGATGTCCCAGGAGGAGACTTGGGTTGTCTCCTTCATTCCTGTGGGGAGAACCAGGGAAAAGGAGCCAGTATCAGGGACACAGAACACCTATTGTCACCAACTGCCATCCTAAGGAGGAGCACTGCTGGCTATCATGTGATTATGTCCTACAGAAACCTCCTTCCTTCCCCTGTGAGGCCAGGGACAGCACAGGTGTCCAACATGCCTTTGGGGCCTCTGTGAGGGCTTGTGCTCAGCGGTCGTGGATGGGAAGGGGACTGAGGTTCAGCCCTGGGCCCGGAGGTACATGGTGGGTATCCCTGGGTGGGGAAGGGACACGGGGGTACACCACGTGTGGACAGAAGACCCTGATGGTGAGAGGATATTTGGGTTCAGCTGGGGCTGGGATCCCTTGGACCCCTGTGCTCCAGGCCCCCAGGCTGAGCCCCACTCTCCCCCAGCCCCTAATCACTAGGGCATGTAGGATCCTTTACACACTGGTGTGGGAGATACGGCAGCAAAGGTGTGCAAGCTGAGCCCGCCCGGTGAGGGGGCCTGGGTGCCTGAGCTGCAAGTGCCTGCTGTCGTGATGTCCCTTCCAGGAACATGCTGACTACCCCACTGGCCCTCTGTGCCCCAGGAGCACAGGCTGGGGTAGAAGAAGGATGGAAGCACTTCTGGAGCCCAGCCCGTCCAGGGAGCTTGGACAGAGGCAGCTCAGATCTCCCAGGGCACTTTGCACAGTCCAACGTGAACTGAGGCCACCAGCCCCCAGCTGTCACTCTCTTCTAGCTCCATCCTGGCTGGTGGGGCATGGGCTGAGTCCCAGTAAGTCTGTGATGGTCCTGCCCCTGGCGTCTGGCCGAACTTGGAAGGCACGGGGGCAGGTCAGTTTTGTGTGCCTGGTGGAACCTGTGCAGGTGCTGGTTGGGGCCTGGGCAGTGCCCCCTCCTCCTTTCTGGGGGTCTGTCCCCGCTGCTTGCACAGAGCTCTGGGAGACACAGAAATGGGCTGGCCATGCATTTTAACTCTCAACACTTTGTTGAACTTTCAACAACAAACGGGCTCAGACCTTAGGGTGCGCACCTTCCCCGGGGTAGGGGGCCATCCTGTCCTTTAGGGCAAACCTGAAGTCACATATAAGTGCGGGTGCTAGAGTCCCCCAGTTTGGGAACTAGGCAGACTCCAAGTGTGGGCACATTTCCTGAAGTTGTGGCCTGAGAGGCAGATCTGAAGCCAGCAGACCTGACCTGGACCTGGAGCTTAGGGGTTCCTGTGCTGGGTCCCAGCAGGTCATCTGGACCCCGGCCTCTGGCCCACTGGTCCAGGTGAGTGACTGCTGGAGACCCAGCATGTGGAGGAGCCTGCCTCCCTGTGTGGGTGAGGGTGTGGCCCAGCGGCCTGCCCCTGCTGTCCTTGCCCTGGGGTGTCCTGAAATTCCCAGTGTTGTCGTAGGTCATTGACCTGGATCTGTGGGGCACACCTCTGGCCCTGGAAGCCACATCCTGCTCTGAGAGGGTTGCTCATCCTTAGGGGAGAATCCAGAACTGGTCAGGGCCACCGGGGGCTCAACCCATCAGTCTGTATTCTGAGCCTGGGTGAGCTCATGTCCACCCTGCCTCCCCAGAGCCTGAGGAGAGGCCAGCCCAGGTCCCTCTGGGTCAGGTACTTTTTCTGTTGGGGGGGTGCCCTCCAGGAAGGACAGTGTGATGAGGCAGGGCATGGTGTCACCCTGCCAGAGCCTCAGGGCCCACATTTTCACCATCTTGCTCTGCCCCAGAGACCCAGTAGCATGGAGCCTCCTGTGGAGGCAAAGGTCAGATGGTCCCAGGACTCTGTGGGGCCTTGTCGTAGGGGGTTCAGCACTGCCCTGGCTCTGGCCTGGCCCTGCCTATCAATGCCTAGCAAGCAGCTTGAGCTGCTGTAGCCCCAGGGCAGGAAGGGTATCTGGATTCCTACAGTGTCACCTTAGTGGGCTGGGTGGACCCCGTGACAGGAGTCCCAGGGGGATTCTAGTGTCTGGTTTGCTGTGTGGCCTGTGGTGTGGCCCAGGCAGCTGCCAAGGGGAAGGGGACCCAGTGTTCTGACTTCAGGTCCTTGTTCGATGCCACCTGCCTGCACTCTCCTGGTTCCCTGGGAGCATGAGGAGGCAGTTCCCTGTGGGGCAGCTGGGCTGGCAAGTGGTCCTGGGCTGGGGGCAGCTAGAAAGAAGCAGAGCCCCCAATGTTCTGGACACAGGTGTGCAGCTGTGGGCTCTGGGAGGCTTCCCTCCTGCAGCAGCTCCTCGGCCTTGAGGATGTCCCTGCCAGGAGGGAGTCCAGACTGCTCAGGTTGTGTGGTTGTGCCTGCGGAGACCAGCTCGTCCACTCTGGGCAGCATCTTGGCAGTAGGAGAAGGGAGGAGACGCTCAGGTGCCAAGGACACTCGCTCCAGCCCCAGGGGCCTCCTGGGCTAACTCTCCAGGTCCCGTTGGAAAGAGACAGGCTGGTTTAACATCTCCAGCAAGCTGTAGGTCCCGAGCTGGGGGCCCCAGCATTCCTCAGGACTCCTGGGTGCCCCCTGGTCTGACCCTGTCCACAGCCCTCCACACTACTGGTGAGCAGCCCCTGCAGTGAGTGCCCGGATGCCCAGCCCTGGCATCTAGGCACTATAGAAATCAGGCCATTGTCCCAGAGCCCCTCACCTCTGGAGCCCTTGCTGAAGGACAGGACACCACCACCCTGATTCAGGAGGCAGACACCTGGTCCTCCCCACAGCAGGCATGGAGGCCACTTCTCTGAGTGCCCAGAGGCTGGCCCCCAGGCCCAGCTCCCTTCCTACCCACTTCCCGGGTTTCCCTCCTGGGTCTCTCAGCTCCAGCTCAATGCAGACAAGGCCCTCAGAGGACTCCAGTGTACGAGGTCCTGACCCAGGGGGATGATCCAGCCTCCAGACAGGCATTCCTATAAATTCAAACCCCCTCCTGAGATGGATGAAGGGGTGCAGAAAGCTCAGATTGTCTGTGACCTTCCACAGTGATGGGTCAGCATCATCTCAAGGGTCACGTGGAGACCCCACTTGGCGTGCCTGAAAAAGAGGGGACGCCGTGGTGGGGACCAATCTGTGCCAGGGACATGGGAAAGGAGGGAACAGAATGGCTCCTCTCCCCTGAATCCTGAGGCAGATCAGGACCCTCTAGGATTGGCCCAGCATCAGAGGACAGGCCTGTCTGCCCAATGGGAACAGCCTGACAGCCTTACCTGCTTTACCAGAGATGATCTCAACCTGGGCCTGACCTGATCTGGTGACTATTTCCCACATGTGACTCACGTGGACCTTGTGACCGAGGTCCCCATCTGGGCTCATTGGCTACTGATCACTAGGAGCCAAGATGGACCCTCGCTTCTCCTGATGCCCAGGAATGTCCCCAGGGTATCACTTGTTCCTGGTGACTATGGTCATTGTCTGGGCTAAGCTGGCTCATTCTTGGCTCTGGTCCCCTCCTGGGTCTCACCAGGCTCTGATGCCTCCAGCCCTTTCCTCATGCTCTGCTCCTCTGCTTTTCATCTCTGCCTGGGCCCTCCCTGCTCAGCTTAGATTCGGATTCCTGATTCGGTCTCACCTCCACTTGCCGGCTATACATCTGGACATGTGGAGCACCTGAGGACTATGACCCCTTGCTCCCTTACCTGTGCCTACTGGAAACAACACCCACTTGGGTCTCATTGGCTGGATTCTGCTATGACCCACACCTGGTACATAATTGCTGTTGCTGCTTATGATAACATTTGGGCCATACCCGCTGCTACATACCTGACTATACTCACCACCTGGGACTCACTGGGACCTGGTGACTATGATCCCCACCTGGGTTCAATGGCTACTGATGTCTAGGATCCAGGATGGACCATCAATAGCTCCTGATGCCCAGGTCCGTCCCCAGGGTCTCACTTGTTCCTGGTGACTGTGGTCCTTGTCTGGGCTGACCTGGTCCATGCTTGGCTCTGATTCCCTCCTGCGCCTCACCTGCTCTTGTAGGTGTGGTCCCCATCTCTAGTGGGTGCTCTAGCGTCTATGTTACTTCTCTGGGCTTCAGCTGATGGTATTTGACTATGATACAGCCCTTTCCAAGGCCAGCAGGGTCTCCAGGTCCTCTTGCCTGGTGCTGCTAACCACACACATCCAAGGATGACACTGCATGAAAACCTTCAGAGGACACAGGCATCTGTGTGCTCCCTGTGGGCAGGTCCCCATCTGTCTAACTGGAGGGTGGAGACCACCCCATAGCACCGAAGGGGATGTGCTGGGCTGGAGAATCACTCACGGGCACTCACTGTCTGTAGCTGGCCGATCTACAGCCCACCTTCCCAGCCACTGTCCCAGGACATGCCGTCATGCTGAGTGGACAGAGCTCTCCCTCCCCCTTATCAGGAGCACAAGGAGGCCCAGGTGGCTGCGGGGAACTGCTGACCTGATGCTTGGGGTGACGTCTCCCAGCCCAGGGCTGGCACCGAGATGGTGGTGGATGGGCCTGCCAGTGAGTGTTCCTGAGGACTTGGGGCAGATGGAAGATTTCTCTTAGATTCCACAAGCACAACAACCAAAGGGAAAAAGCAATGAACTGGAGTGTGAGACAAGAATCCATCCAAATCCTAGAGGAGAACACAGGCAACACCCTTTTGAACTCATCCACAGCAACTTCTTGCAAGACACATCACCAAAGGCAAGGGAAAGAAAACCAAAAAGGAACTATTGGGACTTCATCAAGATAAAATCTTCTGCACAGCAAAAGAAACAAAAAACAAAACTTAAAGACAACCTACAGAGTGGGAGAAGATATTTGCAAATGACATCACATAAAGGACTAGTATCCAAGATCTATAAAGAACTTATCAAACTCAACACCCAATTCACAAATAATCCAATCATGAAATGGGCAGAGGACATGAAATTTCTCCAGAGAAGACCCACACACGGCCAACCAGCATATGGGAAAATGCTCTGCATCACTGGCCATCAGGGAAATACAAATCAAAACCACGATGAGATGCCACCTCCCACCAGTGAGAATGGCGAAAATTAACAAGACAGGAAACAGATGTTGGGGAGGATGTCGAGAAGGGGAAACCCTCTCACACTGTTGGTGAGAATGCAATCTCCTAGAGCCACTCTGGAAAACTGTGTGGAGTTTCCTCAAAAAGTTAAAAACAGGGCTACCCTACGACCCAGCAATTGCACTGCTTGGTATTTACCCCAAAGATACAGATGCAGTGAAACGCCAGGAAACCTGCGCCCCAATTTTATAGCAGCAATGTCCACAATAGCCAAACTGTGGAAGGACCACGATGTCCTTTGAAAGATGACTGGATAAAGAAGATGTGGTCCATATATACCATGGAATAGTACTCAGCCCTCAGAGAGGACGACGATCCACCCTTTGCTTCGAGGTGGATGGAATCGAACGGTATTATAGTGACTGAAGTAAGTCCATTAGACAAGGAGAATCATCATATGGCTTCACTCTTACGAGGATTATAAGAAATAGTGAAAGAGACTATAAGGAAAAGGAGGGGAAGTGAGTGGGAAAAATTAGAGAGGGAGACAAACCATGAGAGACCTCTAACCCTGGGGAATGAACAAAGGGTAGTGGAAGGGGAGGTGGGCGGGGGTTTGGGAAAACTGGGTGATGGGTACTGAGGAGGGCACTTGAAGGATTGAGCACTGGGTGTTATACTATGTGTCCGCGAATTTAACTTCAATAAAAACAAACAAACTAACAAAAAAATACAATAAAAAGTAAAGCAAAAATAACAATAACAACAATCCCCCCCCCCCCAAAAAAAAACACGAGGGTATATTTTGCCCTGATTTTAAAAAATATTTTATTTATTTATCCATGAGATATACAGAGAGAGAGAGGCAGAGACACAGGCAGAGGGAGAAGCAGGCTCCATGCAGGGAGTCAGACGTTGGACTCGACCCGGGGTCTACAGGATCAGGCCCTGAGCTGAGGTCGGCGCTAAACAGCTGAACCACCTGGGCTGCCCTGGCCTGCTTTTAAAAAGAATCTAGATCCTAAAATAAGAAATAAATTTAAGAAATGTAAAGGACAATGCTTTTACATGAAAAGTAAGTACAATGCTTTTACATTAAAAGTAAGTTATTAATAAAAAAGAATTGAAGAAAATAAATGAAAAATAATAAAGAACAAAGTAGAAAGGAAGCAAGATCCTACTTTCCCCATACAGCTGAAGCTTTGCCGGCCTCTGTGATCAGTACTCTTGGTGGCAGCCAGTGGACTGTGGGGGTCTCCTGGGGGAGAGGTCGGTTATTGATTGTCAGGTGTGCACTTGCCTCAGTGGAGATGCACCTGCAAGGCTTGGAGGCTGGGCTCCGTGTAAGCGGCCCTGACCTCCACCAGGCGGCGCTGTGCTGTTCCCTGAAGACTCACAGGGCTGATGGGAGGGATGAGTGGGGGCGGGGGGCTGGGTTCTCTGGCCCTGGAGCTGAACATCCCATCCCCCAGTCTGCAGTGAGCCTTCACAGAAGAGCCATCAAGCCCTCATGTCTCCGCAGATGGTGTCAAAACCCTGTGTTCGCCCTGCCTGTGTCTCAGCCTTTTTTTTTTTTTAAATCTCAGATGAGCCACTGAGTTTGAAAACTACAAAATTTAGGACCTCCTGGGGTGGAGACCTGTGCTATTCCTGCCCTAGAGGGTCACCTCCCACTTCTATTCCAGTAAAGCAGTCTCATGACTGCACACCGGTTTACAATTCATGGCCACACAGGACAGAAAGCTGGCCTTGACACCCACTGCTCTCCTGTGCCTGGGAACACTTGGCACCACCGTCCTTGTGACCCCGGGACCCTAAGCGCACCGAATGGCTCCTGGGGCTGACCCTCACTTCACCACCTGAGCACCGTTAAGGCTGGTGTGTCCCCCACACTAGCCAACTACTGAAAGTTCTGAATTTGTGCTCTGCTGCTTATGATCCTGTGTGTAGACCTGTAAACTAGCTCCCTGCCCCTGTGGGATCTGGAACTGTGTCTCCCCAGATCAACTGATTGATTGATTTTTTTAAGATTTTCTTTTTCTGTAATCTCTACACCTAACCTGGGGCTTGAACTCACTACCCCAAGATCAAGAGTCACTTGTTGTTACCAACCACACTGAGCCTGCCAGGCTCCCTGTGATGGATTGACACATATTACTTGAACCAGACATACAGCATGTGTCGGGACAGAAGTTGAGCCCACACTCTCAGGTACGGTGGAGTCATTGGATCTTGATAAATGTTAAAGAAAGCATAGCTTCCCTGGGAGCCCATGGAGCGGGGCCCACACACATTAAAACTTGACAGTTTCCTCACCAGTAGTCATTTTACTGACGACGATTGATTTCAAGTGCCATTGAATGGCACATATAGTTCTAGGATTTGGATGTAGCAGGTGGTTCTGGGATTTGGAGGTAGCTAAAGCTCCCCCGTCATGGAATCAATGTTCCAGTTGGATGCAGAGATTGGCAAGCAAGCAAAGAGATATAAAACATGGCACTGGGGTGCCTGGCTGCCTTGGTTGGTGGATCTTGATGTCAGGATCGTGAGTTCAAACTCTATATTGCTATAGAGATTACGTAAAAATAATATATTTCAAAACTAATAAATGGATGAAGACATAAAACATGATATCAAAGGTAAGTGCTTGCTTCAGGAAAATACTCGATCCAGACCATATCTAACCTACAACCTATTCTTATTTGCTCCTGCATTCACTACTTTGCCCAGATGACGTTCCCCACAAGTGAGGGTCCCGCCCAAGTGGGAGTGGGCTTCTTTCATTATAAGACTTGTGTTTCCTCTCATCAAGTGTGATCACAGGGTCCAGGATGGAACCTCAAGTGGGGCTCCCTGCTCAGTGGGGTCCTGCTTCGATCTTGCCACTGCACGTGCTCTCTCTGTCTCTGTCTCACCATGCCCACCCATACATCACTAAACGTTTCACAAATAATGAAATGCAGATACAGATATTTGTGGACACGCATGTGTGCACAGAGCTGACTAAGGGAGGCAGAGAGGTTGGGATATAAGGGCTAACTCTCAGAACTCCACTTCCCCACAAAGGCTGAAAACCCAGGTGTTGGCTCCGTGGGCCTCAGATCAGGATGTGAAGTCTCATCTCCAGGGCACGTGGGGCATGTCAGGGGCAGAATAAACCCGAAGGGCCCAACCACTCACACTCCCCATATTCTTCCAATTTTCCACCCACATTCCTCTCCCGAGGTTCGGTGACTGGACATTAATTTGCAAAGGCTGGATCCCATGACAGTGTAACCTCTGTGTGTGTCTACCTGTAAGCGCAAGTGAAATAGAGGGGTCAAGAGACAGAGAGAGACAGAGAGAGATTTAAGGAAATAGGGAGAAACAAGGAGAGAGGGAGGAGGCGACCATGAGGGAGGAGTGGGGAGATTCACTGCCCGTCCCGGAGGATCGGGGTTAGGGGTGAATTGTGCCTCAGCTCAAAGTATCCTGGTCAGATCCTGTGCATGGAGTGTGTGTCCCTGGGCGTCCCCGTCGAACCCTTGGAGGAGTGCTCGCATGAGCAGCGCCTCCTCCCAGTGAAGGAGGGTGAGTGAGGCCTGAGCGTGTGTCTCTGCCAAGGTGGGAGCTGCAGGTGGGCGTCGTGGTGTCTCCACAGCCCGTCTCAGGCACGGGAACAGGAAGCATTCCGAGTGTTGCAAGACGCAGGGAGTGACAAGGCTGAAGCCCCGGGGGATAAATGACGCAAAGAGAGCGCTCAGGGGAGGCAGGGAGATATTTATTGTAGCCATGGGACATCCCATGGAGCTTGAACAACCAGGATGAGGTTTCTTCAAGTGACCCTTGGCAGGGAAGAGAGGAGACCCGGCTGAGGGACGATCTGTGACAGGCTGACAGCTAACGTCTGCTGCATCCTGAATAGCCAGGGACCCTTATGGTCCAGGGGCCTGCTGATGGGTCCAACAGAAGGAGAACACATGCACACGCACATGCACACACACACACACACACACAGCTGAGATTCTGGAATGCAGCTCAGTGGGACCGTCTCACACTGACCGCCCTGAGTGGCGGAGGCCGCCCCTCTGCCTGCCATTTGTGGACCGTTGGCAATGCTCCAGGTGAGATGCCAGGCTGAGGCCCCAGGGCATTCCAGCCATAGCCTGGGACAGGAGGCCAACAGGGAGAGATTGCAGGCTTTGCCCCTTAGGCCAGTTCCTGCCCTGACAGCCTAGATGCATCTGTGTCCCCGGGCTGCCACGGTCCAGACCTGGAGCATGATGGCTGCTTCTCAGGCCTCAGGCTCCATCGGGGCCCGGGCCGTGCTGTGGGTTCCCCTCCTCCAGGTCACGCTAGGGCCACATGTTCCCCCGGAGCCCTGAATGAATGTGATGGGCGTGGGGAGGACGGGGCCCTCGTCCTTGCTGAGGGGTGCTTCCAGGGGTCCTGGAGGCTCATCCTCCTATAGAGGCCCAATCCGTGAGGGGTGCGCGTCTTCCTCCATCTCATTGGATGAGAAAAGCTCTTGCAGGAAACTGTGGGTGCCGGCACACAGCTGGAGTTGTGGGGGCATCAGGGCACAGGGCCCTGCAGGAGGGGGAGGCTGCTGCCACCAAGTAGGGCTCTCCCTGAGGGCGGGCTGCAGCCCTGTCCCACCCTGGACCCCCTCCTGTGCCTATGATTGCCTGGGACCCCTGGCCCCTCCTCAGCGTGGCCTTGTCAGTACCCAAGGGACCTGCATGGCTCCAGTATTGCAGGGGATCAGCAGGTTTAGGCCACGGGTCATCTTGGGAGGGCAGGGGCGCCTTGCCGGGGTGCTCATTTAGCTGCTGGCATCTCCCAGGGGGAGGGGAGGCCAAGGTCAGCATGATCTGGTGTACCCCTCCTGGAGTCAGTCCTAAGCAACATCGGCTCCCCAAGGTCTCTGGGTGCAGTAGCGTTTCCTCCTTGCCCACCTAAGGTGGGTGGGACCAGGCTGGCCCCCAGACTCAGGCTCCACAAGCCCCCACAGAAAACTGGATGGGCAAATTCCACGTAGGGGAGAGGAGGTGTCCCTGCAGCCTGGGTCTGCATGCTTCCCAGGGGATCGAGGGAGCCAGATTTGGAGAGCTCCTGGGGACCCTGGACAGGTGGCAATGGTCCAAAGGGACTGTCTCGGGGGGACTGAGTTTGGGGTTTGCCACCAAGGCATTCACAGGGCCACTTGGGCTCTGCCCTGGGTGCCGAGCTCTTCTGTTTGAAACTAAACCTGGCACAGACAAGAGGGGTCATGGCCATCAGAAGGAGGAAAGGATGCCAAGTCTGCTTGCCTGTGTGCTGTCCGGTCCCACCTCACTCAACAACACACAGACCCCACCTTGTGCTCTCTCCAGGGAAGAGGCAGTGAATGTTTGTGGCTGAATCTCGGGGCACGGCTGTGCCTACCTTTCCATGGGCCCTTGAAAACTAAGTGCACGTCCTCGGCAACCTTGGCCACCTGGCCGGGAGAGGACTGGACCTGCATCGCTTTGCCTGGCAGGTGCTTCCCCTGCTCTTCATTCCCTGCCCTGCCCTCGCCTTCCCTGACAATTGTAGCCTGGGGATCGGTGGTGCCCTAGTCCTCGGATGGAGACTCAGACGACAGACTTCCCCACTTTACCCAGGATACTTCATGTCCTGTGGTCTGCTCCTGGCTGCCCTCAACACCTCTGTCCCCATCTACTCTTGGGTGCGAACGTGTGGAAAACCACATCCTCTGTCTTGGAGCCTTGGCCTCATGGCTACCTCATCTGACTGCAGGAACATCTGTGCTGGGCCGAGGGCAATGCCAGTTGTCCACAACAAGAACAGCTCCGCTTGCATCGGCCCTCACTACCCTCCTAGCTAGAGGAAAAGAGGAGCTCAGGTGAGAACCTGGAGGTTCCCCCCTGACCGCCGAGACGTGCCACCTGAAGCAACCTCCCCAGGCTCTTACACCAACTGAGAATCTATCAGAGAGTTTCTCTATATCTCCCCAAAAGCTGCCTCACACCTCCCATCCCAGAAAGCGCTGTGTGCAGAACTAAGGCAGAAGAGCCGCACACAGCTGGGCTCCCTGATGCCTCTCCCTCACCTGGATGAGGGCCTGTAATCCAGGCTGATTAGGTTATCCACACAAGGTGTGTGGCTCCTGGGGATGTTCTGTTCCATCCCATGGTTCTGGGGCCCAGGGCAGTATCACACCGGTCTCCACACACAAGACAACAAGCCCACGCACACTAATGGCATCTTGGGAGCCTACCCAGAGGATATTTGGCCTGAGCTGTTGAAGTTCTGACACTTTGACTTCTCTCCAGAAGGGGCAACTTGGACACGTTCCCACTCTGGACCGGTCACCATTTCTACAAGCTTGTGGGCTAATCACCATTGAGTTTGGAAATCCTGCCTTTGACGGGTCCTCACTTGCATGGTCAACACTCTGCCCCTGGTGCCTCTGCCCCACACCCCGCGGGTACACCTGACCCAAGAGCCCACGTCTCTCCGGCACCATCTAAGGGCTGCCTTCCCTTACACAGGGAACAATGCCAGTGGTACACTGTAAAACTCACCTGAATTCTGGCTTCTGGAATGCCTGTTCTTATGGCCAGGCTTTCCCTCATAGCAATGCCAGGAAACCACTCCTCCTCAAAGGCTTGAAGGAGGATATTGGTTTGGGATGCAGAAATGGATGTCCATTTTCTATTGCCTTCCTTTTTTTTTTCTATTTTCTATATTTATATGAAAATAATTCATGCTTCATGCTAAATACATTATTTACCTTACAAGAACTTTGTTATTTTTTGAATAAAAAAAAGTTTTGTGTTTTGTGATTTTTTTCTTTTTTTTTCTTTTTTTTCTTTTTTTTCAAAGGAATCCATGCATTGTGGATCAGAAATTTCTGCTGGCTACACTGGCTGAATGTGGAAATCACTGATTTTGCAAAGAAGAATCCTGACTGACATTAATTGCAAACTCCATTTTGAGGGCAGTATAGGAGTTTTTTTGTTTTTTGTTTGTTTTGCCATGTTTTTTACTTTTGTTTGTCCATCAATGTGCCTTTCAACTTTTAAAAATACACCACAATACTAATGGCAGGTTCTGTAGCTTTTTTTGTTTTCACTCGGATCAAATAGTTTTGACAGGCAGAAAAAAGAATCTGTACCATTATTTTCTTCCTTAACAGCTATTGTAATTTCCTGAACTTGATTTTCACTTGGGCAGTTAAGAAGACAGAGCTTGTTTTCTGCATCAGTTCTCTCTCTCTCTCTCTCTCTCTCTCTCTCTATCTCTCTTGCTCTCTGTGTGCGCGTGCACAGGGCCAACCTTCAGGCTTATGGCTTGTGAAACATTCTCTTAATTTAATACAGAACAAAATTCAGTGATTAGCAATGTCACTAAAAACTGACCCAGTTTCTTCTCATTAGTCGCGGACACCTGGTGTAAAATGAGTGGCCCAGAGTCCACCTCCTAAGATGATACCAGGCCGCACAGCTCAGAAGCACAAAGGACTGGAGACCGCTTCCCACTCCGTCCACCCACCCCTGCACGATTCATGGCAATGAAACCCACGGCAATGCCAAGGGTTTTCCTGGCACAGCTGGACACCCGGGGTTAAGAGCCTGGGTCAGCTCCCCGGGGACCAGGGCTCATCCTTCTCCCCAGTCGCCTCGCACGCACTCACTCAGCGACCCCAATGGGCGGGACGACCTGACCATGTTTAGACCTAAGGGTTGGGCCTGATTGATGATTACTCTGCACGCGTGCCTTCTAGGTGCCGAGTGGGTGTTCCCGTGGCATCATCGTTGGCATCCCTGCGGATTCAGCCACGTGTTTCTGACAAAGCTGGAGGAAGCAATGGTAATTTTGGCTTTTTTCGGTTTTGTCTTCAGATAATGAAAAGCTTTTGTAAAACAGCTGAGTGTCAATATGAGTTCTATGGCTTCAATCTCCTTTAAAAATAAAATTCTTAAGGGTCCAAAACAAAGGAGGGGCAAATTAAAAAAAAAAAAAAGAAAGAAAGAAAGAAAAGAAAAGAAAACCAAACCAAAAGGAAAAAAAAAAGAAAGAAAAAAAATTGCTGATATTGCCACAAATCATTAGAAATCTCCTGACATGCTAAAACCAAATGGCCGAAAGTTCAAAACAAATCAGTGACTTGTTTTTAATTTTTTGTGGTTTCCTTTTGCTCTTTCTGCCCCTTTGCCGTCCGATTGGTGATGTTATTCAAACAGGACCGAATCCCTGCCAAGTGCAGGAGCGAGCCCGCCGCCTCCTTCATCTCCTCGTCGTCGCTCTCGGGGGGCTTCTCCGTGCGTCTCTTTTTGAGGGGCAGCGTGTCGCTGGGGACCTTGCGGGCCTTGGCGAGATGCTGGCGCTTCTTGTGCTGGGCCGCGTAGCCGCTGTCCCCCAGGGCATCCTTGGCCTCCTTCGGGCTGTGTTTGCGCTCGTCGTCCTCCGGCTCGCTGTGGCTCTCGTGGCTCTGGAAACTGCCCTCGCTGCCCTCACTGCCCTCCTGGCTCCCCTTGGCGGCGAACTCGTAGTGGTCGTCGGCCGACGAGGAGGACACCGAGTCGCTGGCCGGCGACGTGCTCCTGGCGTTGGAGGACTTGGCGCTGCTGTAGTTGTGATCCTCCTTGGGGTCTCCGCTGACCACCGGGGAGCCGCACGACGGCTCGTTCTCAGTCCGCACCCGGCAGCCGCCCAGGCCGTTCCTCACAGCTGCCGTCATCCCGATGGGAGTGATTGGCAAAGGCCGGACTCCGGGAAACAGCCCTCGGCTCAGAGCCCGCGCTCCATTCTGTATCACTCCAGGGGGCACTTGCAGAAGGGCTCCATTTCTCTTGAAGAAGGTACTGCCCGGCCAGATGGGTGGACCTGATGATGTGCTTTGATATGCCTGAGGAGAGGCAGGAGGTGTATTGAACACGTGTGAGTATGGGTGGTAAGGTGTCTTTTTCAAAGCCTGAATTAGATTTTGTCTATACTCTGGGTCTATGCACCACAATGACCCTTTCCCGATGCTCTGACTCCTCTCTTTGTCCACTTTCTTAAAACATTTATTCAAAGACAAATTATGTCTCACTGAGTTTTTCCACCCGGTAGGTGCATTTGCAAAATACGGAAAATGTTCCAAGATCCAGTTGTAGATATCCTTTACTGGCAGGCGCTTGGTTGGAGAGTCCTCAATGGCCATAAATATGAGGCAGCTGAAGGAGTAGGGGGGTTTGCAGTTGGGGTTCTGCCTGGCATCGTAGGGCATGTCCGAGTGGGCAGGGGATGGCGGGGTGTCATCGTCCAGGTCCTGCACGGGGCTGACACTCCTGAGGACCGACTCCCCAA